>NC_090931.1:1299603018-1300203018 GCF_040938575.1 Ambystoma mexicanum
TTGTCTCATCCTCATTAATTCTTTGAGTAGAAGCGCACAAAACAGGAACACATATGGGCAGACTCATCTCCCCACCTCCCACGATTCCACTGCAGGAGCTCTCCAGAGGGCAGCAGGAAGGTTGGCAAGGAGTGTGTAGGTGGACAGGTTTGGTATGGGTGATCTGACACTCCTTTATCTCAACGATTGTTAGACAGGATCTCGAGAGGCGAGGCAACCGTGTTTTGGTTTGAAACACACCATGTGTCGTTGCTGGGTACATGATATCTAAGTGAAAGAGGCACCTGCCAAATGAGTGGGACAAATTGGTGTGCCAGAAAAGTTGGGGGGACAAACACCCTTGTCCCGCCCTAAAATTACGCCCATGGTACATCCGGACATGAAATGGTCAAGCTTGCTTGCTGCCTTGAACGATAACTTAAGTAAGACCTACGCGTAACCTATTCTTTGACTAGACCACTGACACCCACTCCCGTTCTCTCGCTCAATCACCGGAACTCACAGTTTTTATCCCTAACTCCGCACCATCCCGCAGTCCGCTGGATGTAGCCTACTAGGACACTGCATACTGACCCCTGTGCAAAGCGCTACATTGTGCCCTACTCAGACATTCTTGTAGGCGCCTTAGCTACAAGCCTATGGCACTCAAACCAAACTGCTAAATGCATTTCCTTGCAACCTTCTTATCTTGTTTACGAAGACAAAAAACTGGCACCGAAATATCCTTCACTCACCTTTAGCTATATAACCGCCATCAAGCTGTGGCACTAAATTCTCTTTGCCCTTGATTTCAATTGCCTATAGTTCACTGCCTATGGGGGATTGATAGCATTTCTTATTACTCTCTGACGCTAATTGCTTTTGCCTGTGATACGAGTTGCCAGTGGCTTAATACCTATGGCCACGTGAAACTAGTCTATTAGCCAGATATATGTATTATTTAATGATAGCCTCCGTGGCTAGACGTATTTGTCCTTATCAGCATTTTAAAGTCTATCGCATGCTACCCATTTACTCAACGAGATCACCTTTCACTGAAATCGTCATTCTTCTAACATTGCCTTATCAGCCGTATTTCCATGCTACTTTGCAGCTTGCCCCGCCTTTTACTTGTACTCCCAGCTGTTACTTGCCCTGCCTATTGACTACATACTTAATGGGCACATCAAGTTGGCCCTGGGCCCCTTTCTGCTGCATATAATTATGGCTTCTCTGCGCAAGTCTTCGCTCCTTGCCTAGTTAGCATTGCCTCACTCTCGGTTCAACATGCCCTTGTGAGCCACCTATACATAGCACGCCTCCTACATGCATATCATTATCAGTTAACAAACGCGGCCCTGTCAAATACCCTACTAACTTAGGTTTCTCCACACTATTGTCATTAGATAACTGGTGTTGTGCTATTTTGAGGCCTAGTCTGAATTGCACCACATTGGGACTACTACTGAGACCAACTGTCTGGGTCTGCTAGAGTAGTGTTTATACAATTTATCCCCTAAAGCCTAAGCGGCACACCTCCCAGATAACACTGACCCTTCTACTGGCCCATCTATTACTACTGCTCGCCCTCCTCCTAATAGGACCTAGCCTGCGCTTCCAGCCCGCTGACAATAACCCTTGCTATGGCTACTATCCTCCCTTTATTCAACACCATAACTCCTACCAGGTTCCTGCCCCTACTCAAGCCTAACCTACCGTTGCCCAGTATTAATGCTTTTACTGTTAACGATACACACTTCCCCATCACTCCTTCACAATGGATCAATCTTTACGCATCACTGCCCACTCCCAATCTTCCCTGCCCATTAAGCATAAGGAACGCCAGACTACGGTTGCTCTTCAACCACACAAAGATGGTCAACCTGCCGCGCATTTCCTCCACTAAGCGCAAATATATCCTCACTAAAGCCACCAATTCCCACACCAAGATAAGCCTTTCTTTCAAAAATGTGTCACATCATGCAAGCAAAACCTCAGTTGCTGCAGCACCCATCTCTGATGCACCAATCATCAAAGGAGCACTCATTAACGCCAGGTCTATTATTGCTCACGCCTTGGACATATCGGATCTCATCTCAGATAACCATCTTGACTTCCTGGCAATAACAGAAACTTGGTTACACCCAGCGGCAGGGCCATCTCTGTCCCTAGCCCTCCTGGAGAACTATACCATTATCAGTGCAGACAGAGATACCTGCAGAGGTGGCAGAGTGGCTTTCATAGCTAAAACTCAACTTGGACTTAAAGAATTCTCAAAAGAAGCCTTCCCTCTGGGTGAACTCCTCTCTGTCAAACTCCCTCTGACAGCCTCTCAGACCTTGCTGCTACATCTCATATATCGACCTCCGGGTCCCATAACCTCCTTTGAGGAAGACATCACGTTCCTCCTCACATGTAACACCAAACTGAGCTCCCAAATTGTACTGCTGGAAGACTTTAACTTAGGTCTCCACGATGTGTAGGACATCAACGCAAGAGCTGTAGAGAACACTAACTCTCAGCTTGGCTTTGAACACCGCGTCAGTGGGCCCACTCACAATAAGGGAAGAACTCTGGTTTCACTGGCAGACCTAAACTGTACTACCACGATCCTGGCCAATTCACTGTGCGCATGGTCAGATCACCATTGCATCTCCTTTACCATACAAGGCAGCGCTTGCCCTACCTCTAGTAGTAGCCTAGCCCTGCAGGTCCTATTTAGAAACAATCACAACATTACTGCGGTTAACTTACTGCCGTTACTAAAGCCCATTAGCACTCCTGCGAAAAGTTTAGACAAAGACCCATCTCTACTTGTGGATTTGTACAATTACACCTTGCTCCAACTTTAAACAAAATTGCCCGTTAAAACTGAGAAAAGCTAAACCAGCAGCCCACCTTAACAAGTGGTTCACTAAAGACTTACAAGCCTTATGCAGTGCAAAAGAATCACTGAAACTGTTTTGAAAAAAAAACCTACTCTCCCCAAAAAGGAAAAGTTCTCTGACACTGCTACCGCTTACAAAACAACTATATTAAATACTAAAAGAGAAACTTACAACGCCAGAATTCAAAATGCTAAATCAGGTTCAAAAGAACTATTCACTATCCTAAGGGAATTGGAAACTCCCGTTCCTTCTACAGAATCTTGCATCAAAGACGCCTCATAGTGTACCAGTATCCAAAAACATTACTAGACAAAATAGCTCTGCTGCAAACTAAAACAGAGGCTAAAAAGCAAACTCTGACTCTAAACACCAACTTCAACAAGCCTCATGACCCTCAGCCTACACTGTGTCACCCATTCCAATTTTCTCCAGTCTCTACTAAAGAGGTAGAACACATCAGAGCCAGCCTGAAACTCTCTAGATGGCAGGGGGATATTTGCCCAGCTATGGCTATAAAAGAGGGAGCAAAGGAACTCACGCCAATCATCACAGCCTTGAATAACGCAATCCCAAACAATCTCAAGGAGGCATGGCTCATGCCTCTCCTCAAAAAACCAAACCTAGATCCAAACATTTCTTCCAACTACAGACCCATAACGACAGTTCTGTTCCTCCTGAAAATCATTGTTAGAGCGGCAAACCTCCAAATACAAAAGCACCTAGAAGACAACAACCTCCTAGACTTACCTCAATATGGATTCAAACCAAGACATGGCACTGAAACAGCCCTCCTTGATCTTAAAATCCAAATGGACAAATCAAAAGACAAAGGAAATCTGGTCATCCTCCTGCTGTTGGCCCTTTCAGCATCTTTTGATCTTGTTGAACATCGGATCCTCACCAAACATTTAACCACAGCAGCCTACTTTTCCCTTAACGCCACTACCTGGATTGAATCGTTTTTAGCGAACAGGTCCATGAGGGTTTTTGCTCCTTCGGCATCTGCCGAACTAGTACCAATCTCTTGCGGGGTCCCTCAGGGCTCCTGTCTCTCTCCCACCTTATACAATATCTTTACGAAGTTCTACTTCGACCACGTCGGCGGATTAGGTGTCACCTTCACTAACTATGCAGATGACACCCAGATCCTCATCACTCTCACAGGCTGCTATGACAAAGACAAAATCTATCTTCACATCCATGCGTGGATGGCCATCCATGGCCTATGCCTAAACAATGATAAGACGGAGCTATTAATCATAGGCTCTCATTCTCGACTAAACTAGCTTGATAAACTCTACAAATCTTTCAACATTGATGGTAACATCAAGGTCTGCAGTGAGGTCAAAACTCTAGGTATCTACTTAGACTCCACTCTCTCTCTCCCTAGGCAAGTCAATCAGAGGTATTGCGAGGGGGGGGTTGAGCGGGCTATAAACCCGGGTCTTTCAGTTGTAGCCCCAGATAGAAGTTCAGGGGCTACAACTAAAAGGCTAGCTAGCCCCGAGTCCCAACAGTCTTGACATTAGTATCGCCCCAGATCTTTTCCAGACCTAGCAACACCCCTGAAGTCAATGCTATTGCCTCAGCTACAGCTTACACTACCAAGTTGATCAATGCCTGCAAACCCTATCTATCTACTCAGAGCTGCATTACTTTAGCTACAGCTCTGATACTGTCCAAACTTGACTATTCTAACACCTTATACCTAGGTTCTAATGTACGAAACCTGAACAAATTACAAGTGCTTCAGAATAATGCACTCAGAGCAGCCTCAAACATCCAGCGATCTAACCACGTCTCAGTAATAAGACGAGAGACACACTGGCTCCCAGTGCGAGAGAGAATCTCACTTCGAACCCTAGCAGTTACTCACAAATGCCTGTCCAGCACGGCACCAAAATATTCGATCGACAAATTTGTCAGGAACCAATCTTTCAGACCGACCAGATCAAACTATTCACATTGCCTCCACATTCCTAAGTACAAACTACAAAAAGCTGGCGGGTCCAGCTTCTCGGTGCTAGCTGCCAAGCTTCGGAACTCCCTCCCACAGCACTTCAAACCCAACCATCCTTCTTGTTCTTCAGAAACAGAGTAAAGGAATGACTTTTCACCCAGCAAAACAAAATCTCTTAAAATTCTGACCAGGTCTGATTTTTGGTACCTATTGACTTCATGTAACCTTGTTTGTCTGGTTTACATAGCCGCTGCCGGGCATGATAACTTGATTCTTGCTCATTGCTTTTTATCTGTATCAGTTGTTTCTCGTTGGACTTTTGTATGCTTAGTATATTAGGTCGCTATCCGGCTTGATAACGTGTCTAATCTCACCTTACCTTGTTCACGCTCTACCTATCCGGTATGTTTACTTGATATGTAACACAAGTCAACTGCTTTTTGTTTGTTGTGTCTGTAACTATTGCTCAAGTGTAATCGCCCAGATACCCTAGGGTTAGATGTGCTTTATAAATATATGTACAAAACTAAACTAAACGACCCTGATCATTGTTCCCCCAATGGAGCCCGCTGGTTTGCTGCCGGAACAGCCCCGTTTAGAATCAATATCAGGGAGGCATTAAGATTGGGCTGTAGCCATGACACTGATAAACAGGGCAGGTGGGGACCTCGTGCGCAGCAGGAGCAACCTTCAAGGTTTGGTGGAATTATGTGGCAATCACAAACAAATAATTATGGGTTAACCAAGTAAACTAAAAGTGTGCAAAAGGTCCAACACCCTGCAGTAAAAATAGGGACCATACAGTTATGTTGTACAGATTTATAGAGCGCACTACCGCCCCAAGGCATCTTGGCACTAGGAAACCACAATAAAGTCCACCTCAATCTGATCTAAAATAGAAATGTTTTTAGGGACCATCTACATTCCAGATGATCGGCCATCTGTTTTAATGTGGTTGGCAGGGCAGTCCACAAACGTAGCCACTGGGAATGCTTGGCCCCTCATCCTAGCATGCCTATAGGCAGGGATCACCAAAAGGCCAGCTGTCCGTGAGCGCAGATCATGCACCGGGCAGTAGCGAACACATTTTTCCTGCAAATAGCCAGCCCCAAGACCCAGCAGGGCCCGGTAAACCAGACACAGTGATTTGAAGTCAATGCGCTTGGACACTGGAAGCCAATGCAAGCGTCGAAGGGTGGGGGTGATATGGGCTCCAAAGGGGGAACCAGTTGCTACCCGTGCTGCCAGGTTTTTCAGCCGCTGTAGTCACTGGATCATGCCCTTTGGTTGGGCTATATAGAGCAAGTTACAATAGCCTATTCGACTAAGGATAAGGGCAGCTACCACTGGATGACAAAGATGGGGAGGAACCAATGGCAGTACCTTATGCAAAATCCTAAATTGGACATGCCCCGATTTACAAACTGCCACCACTTGCTGGGACATAGACAGGGCAGCAGAAAAAGTCACCCCCAGGTTTTTCACCACAGAAGCTGGAGTAAGGAGGTTGCCCAGCGACAACGGCCAAAAAGAAAGCACCCATAGTGACAACCCCGCCGGTGCAAAACAGAGAAAAACTGTGTCCTCGGTCTGTGGAACACTCGCGTCCCCTGCACACTCTGGGTTTTGTCTACCGACAAACAATAAGTAAACATAAACTCATTAGGACCGGTGTCCGTTAGGTTACGTAATTTTAGAAAGCAGAATGTCCACTTATGGCTTTTTAAGCAGTGGGATAACCATCGCCTGTTTTAGCGCGGCAGGAATATAGCCCATCTGACAGGAGACATTAACTGCTTTACAGATCCAAGGTAAAATCCAAGAGGAATTATCTTTCAGGATCATTAGGGGAATGGGATCTGAGGAGGATGCTGACTTCAAGCACGCAATGGCCTTGCTGATAACCGCTTCAGAGAAAAAGAGAAACTGCGCCCAAGTAGAACTGGGCTCGAGACTTTTCTCCTCCCGGGGATTTGGCCAAGAGATCACTGTCTACAGGACTAGCCTAAATATTAGATAGAATATTTTTAATTTAGCTGGTAAAGAAATTAGATAGGACATCGCAGAATTCCTGAGTTGGAATCACTGGGTTGGCCAAGGCTGATACTGATGAGAGTGATTTTACCACTGCAAAAAGCTCTCTGAGTTGGCTAAGTGCCTTATCAATTTTATGAGTCAGAAAAGCTTTTTTAGTTTCCCTAATTAATACATCATAGTACCTAGTACACTGTTTAAAGGCTATTTTTTCAGCCTCTCCATAGGCAGTGTGCCATTTTCTCTCCGCTTGCCTCAGGACAAGGCGAGCAGACTTAAGCTCAAAAGAGAACCATGGTTCTGATAGACGGTTGCAGGTCTGGACGCTCTTTAGAGGAGCAACTATATCTGCTGCTCTTTGAAGGGAGCTAGTAAGCACCGAAAGTCGACTACTGGCGTGGATCCACAGCTAGTATTAACCAGGCCAACCAGAGTCTCCAGGTCGGGACCACTCCACTTCCGTCGTAAAGCCTTAGGTAAGGAAACCTTAGGAGGTGGCTTAGGGAGTTGAAACTGAAAAGAGACCAAATAATAATCTGACCAAAGGACGGGCTCAATGGAGAGAATCCTCAGATCATCACGTTTTGCAAACAGTAGGTCTAATATGTTGCCCAATCTTTGAGTAGCTTCTTCTACAATTTGATTAAGACCAATATCTAACATACCATCAAAAAAGTGGGTAAAAATTGGAGGTTGCGAGGAGTTGAATTTGACATTGAGATCACCTTAAATCACAAGGTGGGCAGATTTCACCTGTAGCTCTGCAACAAGATTCACAAATGGATAAACAAATGCGTTAGCTGGCCCAGGGGGTCTGTAACAGACCAATAAATACCAGGAACAGGAGGCAGAGCCTCAAATCGTACCAACAGTGCCTCCATAGGAACTAGATGACCTATCGTCTATTCAGGCGGAAGAGCTTGCACAAGTGCGGGTGCTGACGAATCTGTCAACAAGGTTTCCATTAAAAATAGAAAATCCGGTGAGTGATTGCTCATCAAGGTATTAATGAAGAGTGCAAGGATCTTGTATTGAGGAGCATGGCACACATATCACAGTCGTCAACATCCATGTGTTTAGGGCTAATAAAAGACACATCCCAATCCCTTCGGAAATACTGTAGTGGGTGGTGCCTGATCCAGAATGGTTTTACGAGAATGCCACTGTCCAGGCCCTTCCTTGGCCCGGACGGGCCCAGACGGGCGTGACATTAGCACGACTTCGGCACGTGAGGCCCTCTCCCGCTGTGCTCGACTGCTGTGCTGTTGGGTGAGCCTTCCAATTAAGGGACACATGCAGGTAGAAGGCAGACTCTGGAAGTCAGTGCATGGGAAGAATGAAAAGAAAGCAACAGCAGCAACCAAGACGAGCCTCGGAGTGCCCTGAGGCCAGGCACCCACAGCCAGCAATTCTGGCTACAAGGAAATTAAAAAGAATTCAAATAAAAGAGTAAAATAAATAATTTAAAATGATTGTGCTTGCAAGTAAAGAAGCGCCGAGTCATGTGCCAAAGCAGCGGTTAGACCCGTTGCCTAAAAGGAACAGACAATTATGCTTTCAATGTAAAACAAATAAAGAATAAAAAAGGCAGGAGCTCAGAGCACCGTACTTGAAGTATCGCTATACTGTGGGCTGCAGGGGGAATGCGTTGGCACCTAAGCCTGTGGTGGTAGCAGTTGGAACCCACTCGTCAGGTGCAGAACGGAAGTGACCCTTGACTCGGAAGTGATTAACACAATTAAGCCAAAAGTGAAGTTTTGCACCCAGAAGTAAGTGATATCAGTGGCATAATCAGCTTCTCGTAAAGAATCCAGCGCTGATTATAAAAGGATCTCCTGTAAGCTAACTCACTGTGTTCCTGCCTGCGGCCTCTTTACATATCCCAAGCTAAGAAATCGAAAGAATCAAGACATTTTTGCAGATGTATTTTATAAGGTTACAGCAATTGTTAATAAATACTGTGTTTTAAAGCGGCAAAGCTGCATCTTGAGTGTGTTACAAGGAGAGTGCTCTGTTAGAACCGAGCCCTGCAGACAAGAGGCTTTCTGTTTGTAGACCCGAGTCTTTCGGCCTTCTGTTTTTCTTTTTCCCTTATCCTGTCTTTGCTCCCGTCTTTCCCACAGCCAGTGCGGGGGTATGGAGGGGGCATAGCTGGGACTGTGCGTTGTGCCCGGAGTAAGCTTCACGAAGGGTGCGGGAAGCAGAGGAGGATCAGCGGGAGTTCCTCTACGAGCGTGACCATCCAACAGGTCCCTCTTGGTAGGAAGGAAACTCTTTCTCTTAGCTGGCAGACGCAACTCATTCTCAGCAAATGGGGCACCGGTGAGGGAGCAGACCGCTGCATATCATTTTAGCTCCAGCACAGGACGGGCCACGAGGGACGGAGCAAGGGCGATCCATGCCATGCGACAGCCGTGAGAGGGCTACTGGGAGCTGAGGCCTCTCCAAGGGTGGACCACACAATGCAGGCTTATGGTTTCTCGTCTTCTGCATTTATTTTTTATACACTCCCTTACTTGGCAGCGCAGATGCAGAGGGCAGCCTCCAAGGCAAGGCTTGGGAGGCAAGGAATAGGGCTAGAAAGGCCTCAAGCAACCCTCAAGCAAGCCTCGGGATCGAGAAGAATGCAGTGACTGTGATCACTGCTTCCCTCCGGCGTTGTAAACCCTGGTGCCTGTTTAAGGAAAAAGTCCTACTGCCTCAACCAGGCACTGGTGCAAGTAAAGAAGAAAAGAGAGGCCTCAGCTCCCTGGAGTCCTACCAAGGCTGTTGCCAGGCATGGATCACCTCCAGCCCCACAGTGTGACGGCCACTGGATTAATGTGACCAGTTAAACAAAGCATTTGCATGCAGCAAGCCTGTGAGCAAGTTCATGGAACAATGTCTCAGTGGGCAGAAGCTGATTAGGTGTTTGTTATTTCATGAAATAGCTGACAAATAGCACTAGGCTTTCATTACATAACTACGTTGTAATTTAAATAGTGTGTTAAGTCCATTCTGGGGCAGACTTTGGTGTCTGAGCCACTAACCCCAAAACACGTCCTAGAATGGGGTAATTACTGCTTTTAGCACCCTGTGCTTACATCTGGGCTGTTAATATTTATTTTGGTGGGAAAGACATCCTGTCCCATATGGTGGCATGGAACAAAAAGGCCATTGTCCCTTTACCATATCCAGAACGAGAAGGCGGACCAGGTGGCCGGGACATGGCACAGAGGCAAGTAGGTAAGTGGGAATCACTAAAGGGTGGGGGGAGGCGTGGGATTCCCGTTGGGTTCTGGGTCTTCATGGAGGAGTGGGTGTGGATGTGATGTGGGGTGTACGCAGCCCGGGGCACTGGGTGCAAGACAGAGAAATGGCTGCCAGGGGGAGAGGCGCAAGAGGCTAGAATAGAACGAGGATGTTCATTACCGGGATACTCCTGCGTGCCAAACCTCCTGATTGGCCAGCACCTCTCCCAGGGTGCTAATATAGACTAAGGTTGAACGTGGACTGCTTTGTACTTGTCACGGTAAGGAAACTGTTTAATTGTTCAAGCAGAACTTTTTTCCCGACCGTCTTCCAAAGCTAATATTTTGGAAAGGAATCAGAGAACCCAGCCTGCCCTGCTCCCAACTGTGTAAGATTACCACACAATGTATTTACACAAATGGCAATTTTTTGGAATGACACCAAAACAAGTGTCTTCTTAAATGTTCCATGCGTGTTTTACATTCTTGATTCTTAACATAAATATAAGGCTTACTGAGCCAAGACGCTTGCTTTTCTTGTTTTTTTTTAGTTTCCAATAGATTTTACTCAAATAGTTGCTCTTCGAATTTTGGGAAGCGCTTGGCTTCTGCTGTACATTCCTTGGCTTTGAACACATGAGGCTGCTCTCGTTTCGCTTTGGACGGCGACCTTTCCAAAAGACCCGGTTTTCCAAGTAATACTATGAAGAAGTCTCCTCGCTTAATTTGTGTAGGGGAGCGGGGGTGAAGGGGCGTGGGGTTATAATCTCCGTCGCACCGCAACACCGCTGCCCCGAAAGATCGATTTAGAGATTTAAAATCTGCCAATGTGTCCTTTAACTGGATCACGGGGTACGATCTCTGTATATGGGTTTTATGGGCCGGACCCTAGCTAGGAAACACAGGTGCTCTGTACAGCTCTGTTAGTCTGTTACTGGCAGGTGACCACTATTTACCAAGTGATCTCTGCCAGGCACTTACCTGTTGACTGCAACAGACTCTCTGGCACTTCCCCCTCTGTGGAACCACTAGCACTTCCCTTGTCTCCTCTCTCTCTCTCTCTCTCTGCACTTGCACGTTCTGAATGCTCACAAGGCTTAGTAGGATCACCTCTGTCTCTGTTCATCAATGTTGATTTATTTGCCTTTTGTTCCCCTGTTCCCCTCCCCTCCCTTTGCCCTGTGGGTGCTTTGAAACACAATTTCTTGATGTATAAGCACCTTACAAATGCACCCTAATTAAATAAATACAATTTTTATCAGTAGTATTTCCTTAGTTCCTATGATCGCTGGTCGCCCAAGAGCCAGATCCAATATGGCAGCCACCTTGGGAATCCTCCTAACTTGCTTTCGTTTCGAGAACCTCCACACCAAAACGACACGTTATAGGTTGTATGGCTGACCATTTATTAGAGCATGTAGGGCCATAGCACGTGAAATGCCCCCTGCTGCATTACTTTCTTTTGATCTCTCAGCGATAAAAGAAGTGATCCAGTCCTCTGCTGATATGGGGATTTGAACAGCCATTTCCTGAGGTTTAAAAATATAAATCTCTTATTTAGACGTAGGGCCTCATTAAAAGTGTGCCGTTCCGGTAACAAGGGTGCTAGTAAGCGTACTGGCACCATTGTTACCGGACCGGCACAGGTCAGACCTGGTGGGCGGGACGGCACCCGCCGGCAGACTTTGACGGAATCACCGTCCATGTTGCACACGGTACTGGTGCTTCCGTCCTCCCTATTGCCATTGAGTCCTATGGGACTCAAATGGGAATGGGGAGTAACATTTTCCGGCGCCTGACTTCACGGACCGCCGGGGCTGTAATGCCTCGTTTATTCCATGAAGCAAGGCGCCAGAAAAAATTACAACTCCAGTTGCAGCCTGCCGGTTTTACCGGCATGGCTTCCGCGGGAGTTTTAATCAGGCCCATAATGTTTATCAGGCAGGGAAAAAGGGGACTGGGGGGCGCTGGTTTCTTATAGAACAGAGCCTCTTTCCTTCACGCTTCGGAATGCACGCCATCATGTGATGTTGAAGTTTTGAAGCTTAGCAGAGAGTTTCTTCCACAGTTTAGTCTGTGCATGTTTTGTTGACATGATAGCAAGTGGCTAGTGTGTTATTAATTAGCTGTGCCTTAATGTATGCACGTCGACATATGAACACTGACCATTTGAAATCTCGTCCTGAATGTCTGCACACAAGCAGAGAAACTCTTTCGTGTTGGGTCACTCGTCACGGAGCAGTTCATTGATGGGGTGAGGAAATTACTCCAGTTCCCCCGGATGCTACCATTCAATTCCTATCCTTTCCTTTGTCCTTATTTCCAGTTTGCTTGAAGGGAGAGCTAAGATAGCCAGAGAAGCTTGGTCAGATATCGCAAGGCGGCTCGCCTGCGTACACTGGGGGAAGGGTGCAAGGTGGAATCCGAGAAGCAGTCGTGGTCCATGGACGCAGCAGTGGCGGGAGAGGCCACATGGATATGGGTTTGGCTGCCGTAGGCGAGTCATCCTCCTTCGATGCAGGTTAACTTGGTCACTCGGGCGACAATAGAAGTGTGGGATGAAACGGAACGAAAGTTGGAACTGACTACCTTTCCCTCCCCATTTACACCCTTACACCGCAACGAGGAATTTGGGCCAGCAATAGAGGGGTCCACCTTTGTGAAGTGGAAGAGGAATAAAGGGTGGTGCATTAGTGACATTTTCAGAAAAGGAGTTATTTAAACGTTTCCAGAATGCAACGAAGAATTCCCCCTCAGGGAAGAGGATAGGTACCAGTGCTTTCAGATCAGACACTGGGTAATGCAACCATGTATCCGGCTGGCGCCATACGACCTCTGCGCCCATTTGAGAAACTAAAGGTCGAGGCGGTCTCCCAGAGAGGGTCAATCTCGAACATATACAAGATCCTTGCGACGGCAACCAGGACCATATATGGACCATACATGGCTAAATGGGAGTGAGACCTGGTAAGACCAATAGAACAGAGGGAGTGGGAGGAAGCTCTAGGAGCCATGAAAGAAGCCACCAAATGCATAGACTACAGAGAGACCAACTACAAAATCCTATTGGGACGAGCCAAGAATTCTCCCAGCAGAATGACAGATGTTCCAGGGGTAGTGGGCGTGGATGCCAAGGAACAATGTTCCATATTTGGAGGGAATGTCTAAGGTTGCAGTCCTTTTTGAGGCAGGTCCATGAGGCCATCATTGAGATAATTAGTAGAGTTGTGCCATGGGACCCGAGTATTATGCTTCTTAACATGAACTTGCCAGGTGGGAGATTCCACACTCTAAACTCCCGTCATCTAACCTATCACTGGCAGCAAAAGTGGTGATGGGGGCCGGTTGTTGAAAGTTAGAGCCTCCGCACATCACAAATTGGTGGTATAGAATTTGGCTCTTATGGGGCTGGAAAAAATCAGAGAGAGCCTTAGAGACACTTTGACGGCCTTGGTCAAGGAATGGGGATGGCTAGTGGACTTCCTCTCCAGAGATAACCGAGTGCTGAGCTGCCCAATGAGACTCCGAGCCCCGAATAGGTTTGACCTGGTATGACTGGGCAAGGAGGAACGAGAGGGGAGAGGTGCAGTTCCCCTGAAACAGGCGGAGAGGCTGCAACATCCTGGCAACTAGAGGCTTTACTGCTGTACTCCTTTGGTCAAGGAGGGAGGCAGGGTGGGAGGAGTGAGGGTTCCATATGTTAATATCCCCGCTAAAATATCACCATACAAAAATATCGCCATATTTTTGCGGCGATATTAACCCATGGAACCTGCGGTGGACACTCCCGCAATGCCCATATTATTTTAAAGGGAGCGGGGGACATCCCTGCAACCCCGCTCCCAAAAACCCCAAATATGATCCCCACTAAAAATATCGCCTATGGCCATTCCCGATGACCATATATACAGCAATATTTTTGGTGGGGATAATATTACCTGATACCAGTGTGAGTGGGAGTTCACGTCTATGTGCCCTCAATGGAGGACCATTTGTCTTTGCAGAATTCTATGACTGTTTTTTTGTGAGGGGGTTTAAAAGTTGCTCTGTTGTAGTTAATGGCGTGGGGGCATGCAGACAGATATTGTAATGCTTTGTTTGAGGAACTGAAACCAATAAAAATATGACAACAAAAAATCAACAATGGATTTGCTTTGTGTGCTAAGAAGTGGTCTTTGCACATTAGGGCATGAGGTTCTCGTTGGAGACCTTGTGTGGCTAGCACAGGCTGATATGATGAATTAATACTTGCAGAACTGTGGTGGTGTTTTTGCAATAGACTGTGCACAGGCAGGCAAGAATCTGGCAGCATCATTAACTGCCTGTTCATCGTGATTCAATTAGTCCCAGGAATTGGTTCGCCCCTCCACCCCTGAATTGTCCAGGTGGGTGTCAGCGATGTCTACAAAGGTGCGTTGCATCTAAAATGCTCAACATCGTCAGATCTGCTGGTCTTTTAAAGGTCACAACACAAAGTTAAAGATTAAAGAACATAAGCTCCAAACCACAATAATCAAAAAACATAGGGGAGGAATTGTTAACTAACAGCGAACTAAAAAGATGTTGGGAGGAATATGCGACAAAAACGTGCAACTAGCCAGTACCTCATCAATGGGATCCACACAACAAAGTGCTTTTAGTGGATGCCAGCTCAAGGCTATGGGATCCTAGATTAAGGGGATCTATTGTCACCCCACTAAATGTTTGGTGACAAATGGTCTGACTGCAAGGTTGGAAAGGTAGGGCTAGAAAATACCTTGGGTCTTTTAAAATGTTCCACCATCACCAGTAGTGTGGGACATGGGTCCTGCGCAGACTGGCTTCAAGGCACAGGACTACTAAGTAACGCACTGCAAAAAGGACTGCTGGGACAGGATATTGCATCCAATAAGCCACCTCTAGAAACGAATGATGAAAAACCAGGAATAAGGATGACATTAAATTGTCTCCCCAAGGATGTTTCTGTGTAAGAGGGATATATGCTGTGGTATCGCCCTTAGCTCCTAGAACAAAGAAGCGACAAAGAGATCAACACCGCCAGTGAGTTGGGCAGGCTGATGCAAGACCAGTCTGTGTTGAAGTCAAGGTTGCAAGCAGCAATATTGTATAAAAAGTGCTGGAACGAACATTGTTAAATGTGTGGGATGAAAGATGCAAGTAAAGCTAAACTGCTGATGAATGTTTGAACTTGAGAAGGAAAGATACAATACTGTTGACAGAGTGGTCCAGCACCGTGAATGTGCTCAATCAAAAGTTTCTGTAAGGTAACCTACCAAGAGAAACAAAAGTAGAAGATTGATGAGAACAATTGTGTGAAGTGAATCAAAGTGGTCCTGCAACGGTTTAAGCAAAACCCATCGATTTTGATATCAAGAGGGTCTGAGCCCAAACAAGGGGGATCCATAATCTGAGCCTGAATGAGGGAGACCAATTGTGAACATTGTAGAAAAGGAATCTGAGCCCGAATGAAGGAGATCTGTGGTCCGAGCCCGAACAAGAGAGACCAATTGTGAACATTGTGGAAAAGGAATCTGAGCCCGAATGAAGGAGATCTGTGGTCCGAGCCCGAACAAGGGAGACTAATTGTGAACATTGTGGAAAAGGGGTCTGAACCCAAATGAGGGGGACCTGTGGTCTGAGCTCGAATGAGGGAGACCAGTTGTGAACTTGTGAATGTGAAAACCCTGACAAAGGAAAGGAACTTTTGTGTTTTGTTTGTTATATTAGGTCCTATGCGTCATTGGGAGAGAGTCTTTGGCAGAATGCCCTGATGCCTATGTTTTGAACTGTTACCTTGTGGCCAAGAAGCCAGAGTGTGAGCGAAGCTCGCACGTGCTGCCTTACCCTGTGCTGAAAACGTGGGGAAGGAAAGCCAACTTCTCAACCACCCCGACATATTCTTTCTTGAACACTTTTCTTTTGCATACATTGTTATCCAACACCATTTGTATTTAGAACTAAGGATTGGCAATAGGTTTATTAGCATAGGCCCTTTTATTTTGACAGAGACGCGACTAGGACTATGTTGTTTATTATTTGATGGTCGTAGCATGCTCCCATCCTTAGATTTAGGTTTAGATAGTCATTCAGCCAACCTATTTGAAGTTCAATAAACACCCTTGAAATGTTGTCACTTGTGTCTGTCTTCACTGTTTGATGCCATGCCTTCCTTGCAGACTCCCCGTACACCTGGTTCAAAAGGAGCAGGGGATGACCCTTATTTCAGGGCATTTTAAAGTGAATCCCGTTTTTGAATTTGGGATGTGCTTTTATATATACACTGAAACGTCACTTTACTTGCGCAAATGCGCAAGGGGGAAAAGATATTCTCATTCAGGTGTCCTTTGTGAATTGGGCTTCTCCTTTTTCTGCTGCAAGTGAGGAGATGCACTTGTGCATTGCCTCACTTGCACCCAAAAATGTTTTGAGACTCTGGCCCAGGGATCATATGCACTTCAATATTTACTGTGGGGCCCACTCTGGTATTCAGATGGGTTTGCCTTGAATACCTCATCAGTGCTGCAAGGAGGTCAGGAAGCTGGGTTCCCCAAACCCTGTAAACCAATCTGTAGGCCAGCATGAGCTCCACAAGCATAACATCATCGCTTGGCAAGAAGACAAGCGTCTCAAAATATCTGCGGAAGGCAGCGATAATCTAGAAGTTTCAAAGGGCGAAAACATCCATGCATTGGGAATTCTAACTATGTGGTAACCCCTATTACCAGACTAGACATCTGTTTTTTCAGCAACCTGGGTGCTAGCTAATCTCCATATGTTTGCTTGTTTCCTGCTTATCCCACATGGTGACTGTGATGGTCACAAAGAGACTTCTCTCCCAGTACATCACTTGATCACCCTACAATTGATGGCTTGGAAACAGGAATGATATTGAGCTCTTTGGTGGGTTGGAGACAGTATATCTGACCACCCACCATCGCCCGGTATCACACGAGAGTCAATTCCCCCAGCTTTCTTACCTATACATTCCTAGGTATATAAAAAAGGAGGCAGCGCTCTGCAGGTTCCCAGAGGATTATGTCTTATGGCAGACTTTTACACCTTATTGAATATAGATTCTAAACTGTGGCTGGATAAACAAGATTAGTGTACTTGGTGAACAATTAACTACACAGGAATACCATTTGTTTTTTGTGATAGTTTAATATAAAACTTTTAACAAAGAAGAGCAGAGCTCACAGAGCACCAACTTTCCATTTCTTATCATTATTCACCATTCAGCATGATCACATTGTTCGTTAAAATTAAAATGGTCTTATCGTCATTCTCTTTATTCATATTTTATGTTAGCGCCTCTATGACTAATATGTTGTCAAGATAGTTGATGACAGCACAAGTCATCATATGGTTATTTCTCATTTAGAGGTGCAAATTTCCCTAAAGCTGTCGTTCTTTCCGTCTTGTAAGCTAGACATTCAACAACAAGATGTTTCAGGGATTCCACTCAATGTTTACAATACCGACAGTCGTTATTCAAGGTCTTTTTGTCATGTTTTAACAGAAGCAATTCTTTCGTTGGAAGTTCATTCAACCGCAATCAGAGGAACTGATTGCAGTGATTTTTTGATGGAATTTTTTGGAGCTAACTTGGGATTTGTTTTACTCCACGGGCTTCACCACTTAGATCTAAACTGGATTTGAGCTCTGCTCTAGAGTTCATTGCATTGATCCATCCGCCATACATTACCTTTTTTTTGACTGCACAAGGATTTGCATGTAGCAGCTTCAGTGTCGCTCCGGCATGGGTCAATTGTGTCCTCAACTTTATATACCAATCTTTCAGTAATCCTTGGTGATTTCCCTTCGTTGTTACTTTTAGTATTTAGTATGGAGGTGCAGGGTTTTCTGGAGACATCTTTCTCAATAGGCAGAGCGATTTCTATACAATTATAGAGTTCAGTGATTGTAAACCCATTTGGTACCGTATCGCAGTCATTGGTATGTTTTTTGGCAGTCGCAGTACTTTCCTCCAAAATTGTCCTTCTAGTTCTGTCCATAGAGTGTTATTAATGTTAAGACCCGCTTCGCTGCCAAAGGTTATTGTTGCTACAACTTTTTGTTGGTAGAACATTAGAACCGGCATTAATGAGAATTTGCCAACCTCACAATGTAACTTTGCCCCTTGTAATTTCAAGTTCATCATTTTGCCTTTCAGGTCCTCTATCCACTGCCAATCTCTTATCGACATGTTGAATAAGATGCCAGATATCTAATATTTTGAGTTTTTTCCAATGGTAGCTTGTTGACGAACCAGTTGAAATGTCTCCCTTTTTTCCCAAGGTTCACTCTGAGGATTACGAGCTATGACTTTTCAACATTAATTTGCATTTTGTTTTGCTGGAGATAAAGCTCAAGGCATGTTAGTAGATGCCGTAGCCCTATCTGAGTGGTATCTACGAGAACGAGATCATCAGCATAGGAAGCCCAACTGATCTACTGGCCATTTAATTTTGGTGGAAACACTTTGCATGTGCCCAAGACATTCGGCATGTCCGCAATATATAGTTTGAAAAGTAGGGCCGCGAGAGGGCAACCCTGGTTAATGCCCCTATTTGTCGCAATTTTTTCTGATAGCTCTCCTTCCTCATTTAATTTCACCTGAATTGATGTTTTAGAGTCCAATTGCATGATGTTCTCAAGTAGATCTATTGGGCAGTCCCAGTTTTTCAGTTTTTCCCCATAGAATTGATCTGTTTACTCGGTCAAAATCTTGCGGCAAATCTACAAATGCTATGAAGAGATTTTTTTTGTTCTTATTGCATCTAATTTCAGGAAATTGAGTATTGCAAGATTTACTTCTACTCCGACGCCTATCATCTATTATGTTTTTTTCGATTGCCCATTTTGCCAGCCTTTTCTGCAGGAACGTGGCAAAAATGTTCCCGATGACATAAGCAAGGCAATCAGACGGTAGTTTGCCGGATTTTGTCTGCGCCTTTTTTAAAAATTGAGCCCACTATGCTAATTGCCAAGAGCTAGGGATGGATTTTGATTTTGAGATAGACTTAAATAGGCTTTCAATGAAGGCTGCCCACTGGGTTTATTTTTTCTTTAGCATCAAGTTCGTGACACCGGCGGGACCTGCAGCTCCCGAGTTTTTTTGTTTCATAATAGCTTCCTCGATATCACCTCTGTCCCAATCAATATTCCAAGCAGATGTCGAATTGATAAGCACTAGGGTGTCTTGTGCATATTGGACATTGAACACTTGTGTAAAGTGCTCGACCCATGTTTTAGCATTGACTGATATTGTCAAATTTGCTATGTGTGTTAGGGAGCAAGTATTTATGATCGCCCACGTTTCTCAGCTCTTCATAGCACATATTAGTTTTATCATTTCTTCTGCTTGCTCTTGTTCTTGTAAATATTTTAAAGAGATTATCCAATTTCGATATTGCTGCCGCCGTTTTCTTTTCATTTCTATGAACTCATCAAGTGGGCAATTGGCCTTATACCTCTATCTTCGCACATTTTATTTTTCTCTTCTGTGATTTTTTTTTGCTGAAGGGATATTTATGTCTTAGGTTATTGGTTTTAAAGCCGCTTTTATGGAATTTAAATTGAGCAACTACTGGGCTATATTCAGGGCAACTTTTTCCTCTTGCATTGTTATTTTCAAATGTTGAAGTCAGTATTTCAATCTCTGTTGCACTTATGCGTAATCGATTCAGACTTTGGTTTATTTCCAACAGTGTCGAGTAGATCTCATTCGTTGGTGGTTGAGGTCTTTTCATTGTCAAAAGCAATATTACGGCATCATGGTCACTGTGCTTCATCTGGCGAACAGACCAGTTGTTGATTTTTTGTAATAGTTTGCAAGAAGCCCATATATAATCCAAGGTCTTGTGGACGTGTTTCCCTTTCCAAGTCGGCTGTGCTGGAATATCACCTGCCATTTGTCCATTTAGCATTTCACAATTCCTATTCGTCATATCATTCATCCAACGCTTGCCTCGAGCGGAGCTTGTTTCTGCAGTTAAATCTTAGATTTTTCCATTATTATCGATCCACGAATAGTTTAGGTCTCCAAATACCACAATGTCATAATTGTGATAATTTAACATGAACTTGTCGATTAGTGATGTTATGGACCCCAAAAATGTATTTGTTAATATTTTTTCAAGGTTCCAATATACATCAACTAGCAGGATGTATTCAGTCAAGTACCGATTGTCGTCCTTAATTTGGATGATCGAGCCTTGTACAAAGGCATTCGGTTGGAAGGATTTCAGCACTTGCTGGCCTGGTTTGTTCCTTACCATGGTTATTAAGCCAGAGAGCGGTCGACCAAATTGATTTTTCTGAGCAGGATTTAGAATCAGGGTATATCATCCTTTGCATATCGGCGCACTTCTCATCCAGGTATCTTAAAGGCAAATCACTGAGTAGCTGCCTTTTTGTATCTCATTATCCTGCAACATATAAAGGAAGCCTCTTGTGTTCCAAGAGAGCAAGGAACACTCCTACCCGAGGTTTGAGGCAGTAAGCTAATGATATCTCTCATGTGTTCTTTCTCCTTGGATGAGCGGGCAGACTTTTTATATACTGGACTCTTAGCCTTTTCCAATTTTGCTCTCTGCTCAAATCGGTCTCGAAGTCTGTCTTCAATTGCTGTGTTATCTGAAAATGTTGTGTCCAGTATCGCGCGTGATTTGATAATAGCTTGACTGCAAGAATCTGTGCTGTCGCTTATCTCGTACCCAAACATCAGCAACTGCTCTTTCGCTCCTATTAAGGATTTTGCAACCAGATGCGAGTTGACATGGAGGAGTACCCAATCAGAGCGTGATTCCGATATTCTACAATGCTGATGTCGTCAGACTTAATAGTCCACAGTATTGGCACACGATTTAACAGCTTCATTATGTTTCTTCGGTTTGGATTAGCTTCGCTATTACCTCTTAATACATATTCAAGTTGTATTTTATAATTCTTCCCATCATTTGCCTTAGAGGATACTTGCGCCTGTCTATTTCCTCCGCCTGTTTCCTTTGCTTGCGAGGTGGTATATTTTGGATTTAAATTTTGATTTTCTCCATTCAGCTGATTCAAGTTTTGATTTTTAAGCCCACTGATTTTCACTGATGTTGTTTTGTTGTTACTTGGAAGCGAGGAGCAGAGTCGTTTTTCGCGACTTCGAACCTTCTATGATTTGGAGAATTCACCTCTGCTTCATCACATCTTGTACTTGCGATCTCATGAACCAAGCTGTCATTATTTGTTTGCAAGGTCTTCTGATGTGAATGAGTCTCTCACATCTTCTTCTTCCTCTTCGTATCTCGGTCATTTGTTGGCATTTCCCACTTTTTCAGATTTAATTTCCAATGGGTAATTTAGATTGTTCGAATATCGAGATCCGAGGGGATGAGGTTAGGTTCCTGATGAACTTCTTTGAACTATTGGATTTGTTATTTCGGCCAGAGCCTCTATTTGCAGCTGGAACTTTAGGTAGTTCTTTAGTTTTAGGTTGCTCTCTCTGTGTTCCTGATGCGGTTTTCTTCGGGTCACTAAAGATATCGAAAGTGAAGGTTTTCTGCAAAGCAGAAACTATTTTTAGAGGTAGATGGCTGTAAAGACTGGAGGGGAATCTGTACTTCTGCTCTCTATATGGCAGAGGAGAGGAACAGAGGACCCCAGCCAAGATTCTCTATTATTGGTACGTATGCTGCTGGATCTCAGTGTGTCATTTGACCTGGTTGATCATCAACTTTTGGCCAAAGCAATGAGAGATAAAGTGGGATGTTCCAAAATGGCATTGAAGTGGCTGGTTTGCTTCCTCACAGACCGCCAAGCCAGAGTACACTGGGGAAACAACTTCTCCGACCCTATCTCAATATTATTCAGAGTCACCCAGGGAGCCAGTCTCTCGCCCATGCTTTTTAACATCTACATGTGTAATCTGTGTAGCATTCTGGTTGAAACAGGGGTTTTCTTCACTAACTATGTGGATGATACGCAGCTCATACTAGATTTAGAGGGCTCCCATAGTACAGACAGCAAAAAGATTGGAAATGTATACAGCAAAATCAACGATTGGATGCAGCTAAACTGGATGTGTCTTAATGACACCAACACTGAACTCATGCTGTTTGGGTCCAGCCACCTGCTAGCTAAACTTGGGGTGGAATATGAGTCTTTCCATATTAAGGATGCCATAATCCAAGTATGTAACCAGGTCAAAACCCTGGGCATGATGGTGAACTCCTCCGTCAAATCAGAAGCACAGGCTAATTATCTGCAAAAAAACAGAGCCTATTGCCTGCGGCTTATGAAGGCCATCAGCCCATTCCTAAATGAAAGCAATATGTCCACTATTGCCAGGGCCATTGTGTTATCCAGGCTTGACTACGGCAATGCCCTTCTTATTGGGGCCTCTGTTAAAGATTTAGCCAGACGCCAAGTCATACAGAATGATGTTGTGGGGCTTGTAAAGCATCTTAAGAAAAGGGACCATACAACCTTGGCCAGAAGATCACTTCACTGGCCCAGGGTGGAGGAGAGAATAAAGTTCAAATCCTTGACTCCTTTACATAAATGCCTTTACGGAAAAGCCCCCAGTTACCTCAAGAATAGTTTGGTATTATACACCCCACAGAGACAGCTACGCTCCGAAGGCAAGAGCTTATTGATAGTACCCAATTACAAGCTCAAGTCAGGCATGGGTAGATCTTTTGTAGTGCTTGCAGCCCAGCTGTGGAATACTCTTCCGACGACTATGAGAATGGAAGGTAATCACTTAAAGTTTAGAAAACTCCTGAAGACTCACCTGTTTAGGTAACTCAGGAGTTCCCAGCTACTGTTTTAGTTTACTTAGTTAGAGACAGGGTTTTTTTTAGATAGCTAATGTGTTTGTCTTGTCAAAGCGCCCTGATGCCTGCGGGCGGCCGGCGCTAAATAAAATGATATACATACATACATACATACATACATACATACGTGGTCGAGCAATCAAGGTCTAGCTTCTCTGGAGGCGATGCAGTCTGGTTTTTAGGTACAGTGTATTCCCCAAGCCCCCACAAAGGAATGTCCAAAGACTGTATTAGTTAAAACACAGTCTTTATATAATTAATATTCAAGGTTATGTACACTATCACAATAATTCACTTTGTGCTCAGAAAATCTACAATGGCAAATATATACAGTTCTGAAGTGGTACCACAATTAGTATCAGATCTCATTAAAGTGCATCAACTATACTCTGGTTAAATGTAACACAGATCACTTAATAAACACAAACAACAATAGACATAGGAGGAAAGCAGTCGGTTAGAACAATTGGCAGAATATTGGCCCCTACCCACTAGACACAGTTCTGTGTGGAGATCCCCCCCACCTAGGCATCCTGTAAAGATATATCACAAGCCCAGTCCACATATTGTTCTATAAGTCTTATTTCCTTCTATAAGGTTTCTACCCACCCAATGTACCGGGTAGAGCAGAGTTATTCGATGAGGCGTCGATGGATCCTTCTTGAGTGACTCCCTTTAAAGCAGGAGCCACGGATCGTCAAGAGACGTCGAAGAAAGTGAACTTGGCATCAACGGGATTGATGAAAAGTTCGATGGTGCCGAGACCACAGCGTCGATCCAGGCGGTGCTCATTGCCGACGTCCTGCGAGGATGAGGTGTGCAGGGCACCTCAGTGTTTGATAGTTCAGGACCGCAAAGAGTTTCTGAAGAACTGTGGCCCGACAAGGGCTGCGAGTCGTCAAAGTCTTTGTGGTCTGCGGGTGGCAGGAAACCCACCGGCGGATGCTCCTAGGTGCGTTGACGGCCTGGCCTTCTCCAGTGGGATAAGGCAGGCGGCAGTGCGGACGAGCGCATCCGGGAGCGTGCGGCTCCGGTTGTCGGTGGCACGGCGTCAAGCGTTCCCCTCTTCTGGGCAACACGGCTTCGACGGGTCTCCAGCGGTTACCGCGGTACTCTGAACCCTGGTCGACGGCAATGGACTTCAACAGCGTCAATGTCTGGGTGCTTTACTTCGTTCTCCTCGGCGTCCCCGTCTCCGGTCGGCAGCCTTTCGAGGGTCTGACTTCCAGGGAGCTTTGGCGAAGGTTAGCGGTGCTCGATGGTCCCTCGGAGCACGGGAAGAGGGTGTAAAGACTGGAGGGGGGTGTATGTACTTCTGCTCCCTATATGGTAGAAGAGAGGCACAGAGGACCCAGCCAAGATTCTCTATTGGTGTAGCAATGGACAAGCAATCAAGGCCTAGCTTCTCAGGAGGTGATGCAGGCTGGTTCTTAAGTATAGTGTAGTCCCCAAGCACCCACAAAGGAATGTCCACACACTGTATTAGTTAAAACACAGTCTTTATATAATTAATGTTCAAGGTTATGTACAATATCACGATAACTCACTTTGTGCTCGGTTATCTACAATGGCAAATATACAGTTCTACATGGTACCACTATTAATACTAGATCTCATTAAAGTGCATCAACTGTACAGTTAAATGTCACAAATTATTTCGTAAAGGAAACCAACAATAGATATAGGAGGAAAGCAAGATGATGAGAACAATAGGCAGAATACTGGCCTCTACCGTTAGACACAGTTCCGTGTGGAGATCAACCTGTAGAATAAAGATATATCACAAGCCCAGTCCATATATTGTTGGTAGTCCATATATTGTCCACAAGAATCTTTCCAATAGTTCAGCATCCCCAAAGTACCTGGTATTGTAGAGTTCCTCGCTGGGAAATCGACGGCCCTTCTTGAGTGCACTCCCTTTAAGGCAGGAGCCACGGGTCGTCGAACGTCCGGCGATGAACACGGTCAACTACGGCGGTGAAGTGGCAGCTCCGTTCTTAGTGGTGCTCGTCGACGGGGAAGCGTAAACGTCCTGCAAGGAAGAGGCATACGGGGCACCTCGATGTCGGTAGTTCTGGACCGCAAAGAGTTTGAAGAACTGTGGCCGAGCAAGGGCGTTGAGTCGTCGGCATCTCTGTGGTCTTTGGGTGGTGGGAAACCCACCGCCAGATGCTCCTCGGTGTGTCGACGGCCTGGCCTTCTCCGGTGGGATAAGGCGGGCCGCGGTGCAGACGAGCACGTCCGTGAATCGAAAGTTCTAAAGCAACAGGAGCACGGCAGCTCCGGTCGGCGATGGTGGTAAGCGTCAGTGGCGGACAGCGGTCTGCGTGCTTCTCTTTGGGATTCCGCGGCAGTCCCCGTCTCCGGTCAGCAGCCTGTCATAGGTCTGTCTACCAGGCAGCTTTGGCAAAGATCAGCTGGTGCACGATGGTCGCTCATAGCTTCGGAAGAGGGCGCCTTACCAGGTCCTCTCTGGGTCAGTCCTTGGAGACACAGCAGCTTTCAGATTGATGAAGTAGAGCAACAGCAAGACTTCTCTTGCAGCAGGGCTTCAATGTTAAACTTCAGTTTCAACTCCAGTTTCTCTTCAGCTTCTGAAAACTTTCCAGTGGTGAGAGGTCCCCAGATATACAATTCTGCCTCTCATCCACACTGCTGGGTCACACTCAGCAGCCAATCATACAGAAGGGCACAAGGGCACTCATGCAGTCAGCCAATCATGCATACAGTGCATTCAGGCCATACCCCTCCCTCTCAGACACTCACAACAAGGAATGTGTATTGGGACAAGTACCCAGCCATTCAATACTACACACTGCATTCATACCAGTTGCAGGCAGGGCTGTCTCAGTAATTGTGTCATACACCAGAAACCAGACATCCACAACAAGAAGTGCATATTGGTCACACACTCCATTCACCCAGATCCCTCCCGCAGGGTGTTCCCACAACATACAGTCACTGGGAAGGCTCCAGCCAGTCTGGCCTGGACTTCACAACAACACCATATATGGAACCTTCACCCAACATCCAGTCAGGGGGAAGTGACAGAGTCAGGGCTTCCCAGGACTTTGGGAAAACAAGGTAACAGGAAATAGAAAGCAAGCGGCCACAGGGGCCATCTTGTTTCCTATCAGGAATTAACTGATTCCAATGGCAGGGCCTGGATATCCCAAAATGGTGGATACTCAGAGCACCTGTCAAATTCAGCATGGAGCTGCCACCAGCCAAAACCCTGCTCTGTGGGCCACACACAGGTGCCCAAAAACATACCAGGAGATAGACACCCTCATCCAGATGGTCAACATACCTTCTGGAAAGGCCATCTGCATTATCGTGACTCTTCCCTGGTCTATGCTCTATGGTGAAGTCTAGCCCTTGCAGGCTAATAGACCACCTGAACAGTTTCGGGTTCTCACCCTTCATCTGCATAAGCACTTTAGGGGCTTATGATCGGTTTGGACCTTGAAGGTGGACCCGGTAAGGTAGGGCCTAAAACGCCTAAGGCTCCAAACTATTCTACAACATTCCTTTTCAACAGTAGCCCACCTAGGTTCTCTACCCTTGAGTTATCTACTGATGAATATGATGGGATGTTCTCGTCCTTTGTCATCTAACTGAGACAAGACAGCTCCAATTCCAGTGTCGCAGGCGTCAATTTGAACGATAAAGGGCTTGCTGTAATCAGGCACACACAACACAGGTGCCCTACACAGACTTTCTTTCAAGCCATCAAAGGCCCTCTGATAGTCTTCAGTCCAATTAACCTTCCTAGACTGTTTGGGTGAAGTCAGAGGTGTCAGGGGTGCAGCTATGGTTCCATACTCTGCCATGAAATTGTGATAATACCCAGTGAGACCCAAAAAGGCTCTCACCTGGGTTTGAGTAGTGGGAGTCTCCCAGTCATGTACATCCTCCTACCTCATGACCAAGATATGTGACTTTACCCTGAGCTATCTGGCACTTGGTGGCCTTGATAGTGAGGTTAGCCCTTTTCAAGGCCTGCAACACCTTATCCAGATGTGTCAAATGCTCTTCCCAGGTGGAACTGTAGACGGCAATATCGTCTAAGTAAGCCACACAAAAGGCCTCTAGCCCACTGAGCGCATGATTGACCAATCTCTGTAAGGTGTCAGGGGCATTGTTCAACCCAAAAGGCATGACCCTAAACTGGTAGAGTCCCTCAGGTGTTGAGAATGTCTACTTTATTAACGAAAATACCTTAGAAGCGGAAAACAAATACCTGGGAAAACTGCCATTAAGAGTTGTATCATCCTAATGAACGTCTCGATATAATATTGATGGACAGAAACATGTTGATAGACTTTAAAAGTCTCATTCTAGGCTCCCTTTCCCCTTAAAAAGAACAGCTAAGGGTAAAGTTTGAATTGCAATTCCCCCATCCATTCGGCCGGTCATATGTGCTCATGAGTTGCTAAGAGCCACCAGACATTATTCCTCAGCTGCGATATTAATTGCACAGTGGCACTCTGCTTGCCAGGCACCCTTTCTTTTTCCATGGTCACTGTGCATTAGGACGCCCACCTGGAAACAGACGTCTCCAAGCGCCATGCTGGACTGCCTGGCGGCACCATCCATTCCAGGTTGCTGAACACATTACTCCGACCACATCTGTTTTGAGAAGCAATAATACAAGCCAGAAAATTATGTCACCGTATGAAACATATAATGCAACAAGAATACCACAAAAACAGCTACCCGCCTACACACGTGCCAGGTGTGTCTAGTTGCACAACGTGCTACCTTTCATGTCGATCAATTATTTGCGACAGAAAACATAGAGAAATACATATTTTAATTCATGGATACAAAACACTTAGAAAAATTAAAAACAGGAGAGACAAAAATGCACATAACATTCCATAAGAGAACCTATACTGAAAAACAATTGTCTTGACCAGTTGGTTTTAACTGAACACATTCGTCAGATACTGGTGATGTAGTGAGGTTAATAAACAAATAAGGTGACATCCTATTATTAAATGAAACCTTGATGCAATTCACTATCCTTGACTTTGTTAATTTTTTTAGTCCTTTGCCACACAGCCCCCTAAAAAAGAGGACTCCGCAGCTCTAACTGCTTTATTTCACCGTATGAAACATTACACAATTTGACATTTTTCACAATGATCTAATGCAGGAGAGTCTGGGCCTTGTTGTGCAAAGAAGTTGGCCTGTGACATTTTGTTTGCTTCCATGTGCAGATCGTGTGTTTATAAAATGGAAAAGGAATGGATATTGCCCCTGCGATGAAAGTCCATCCTGGAAGCACCAAAGAAACCAGTGGAAACATACTGTTGCTGTCATTGTAGTGGCCTGTCCTGTTTTCATGTTCATTCACTTTTGCATGAGTCATGACAGGAAGACCGGTGACAGGAAGAGTTCAATTACGAGAGAAGAAGAAAATAAAGACGACGTGCTTACCAGACCCTGTTGTCATTGTACTTATTATATAATATAGCTGTCACCGTTGCCCTCACACTGGGACACAGCCTTCGTGACAAGGCCGAGTGGACCGCCATGTGCCTTCCGTAAGTCGGTTCTGGCATCGTCAACATCTGTTGTCGCAGTATTGTGCACGTCGCACAGAGACGCCCGTGCGAGTTCAAAACTACCGCCCCATCCGTGCCAGACATCGTACAGGCTCATCAGTGGAGCTCTGGCCTCCTGCGAGCACTTGCTGTGGCTTATTGATGCCATAAGCTCCTGCCTGCACATGGGGCCTAGGTGGAGCTGAGGAGGCCTGTTGCAGCAGCTACACAGTGGGAAAAGTACGCTCCTGCTGCTGGAACTACATCTGGAACTACATCTCTGCTGGAGCAGAAGAAGGCTCACCCCTCCAAGTAAGATCTCCAGACAAAGATGTTTACCTGATCTGACTGGAAAACATATAAAGCGGCCACATAGGCACCACAAGCAAGAGAAACCTGGTGCAGCTGACATGGAAAGCTGACAGGCCAGTATAGCATGGTACTGATTTTAAAGTCAGCAAATCAAAAGAGGTGATGGCTGGAAGATTTAGAATTAATCTTAACCTCTGGCATTGCTCTAGGCAACCATCCAGACCATGTTCTTCGCCTGCCAAGCCACTACAAAAGGGGAAAAACCATATGCAAATCATGCTTACTCCGATCCCAAAAGGTGCAGTCCAGCCCAAACTGCATGGTCATCTCCCTTCTGCACGAGACCACAAGCATCCCCAAACATGTTTGTCCTGGTTGGGCCTCATCAGTGAGAAGTAGCTTGGGTCTCTGGGCCTAGCAGGCATGGGACCCACGTCTTGGCATACCCGTCCCACTCAGGGTGACTAGAGCAAAACAAAGAGGTGAAGGCTGGAAGGTTTAGAATTAATCTTAACCTCTGGTATTGCACTGGGCAACCCTCCAAACCTTCCTTCTTCGACTACCAAACCATTAAGAAAATTGGAAAGACCATATGCAAATCAGGCTTAGACCAACCCCAAAAGGGGGAGTCCAGCCCAAACTGCTTGGTAACATCCCTTCTGCACGAGACCACAATCATCCCCAAACATGTCATAATGTCAGACTGTACACCTCTTTGGGCACACACACAATGTTTTCTCCACCACAGGCCACTCGTCCTGAAGCTCTGCACTACGCTGTAGTTACAATTACATCAATCAAGTTGTTATCGAAAACAAGAACATTGGAGGCAATGATGATGCTAGCGCGCACGTCTATGGCCATCGACCTGCAAGCAGACGCTATGGACAAGGTCAAGAAATCATAGTCAAACAGGGCACCTGTGTGTCAGGCAAACGGAACAGAATAGCAAGTGAATGCACACAAATAAATGTGCTACAGATGTGGATATGAGCTTCTGCATGAATGACTATGCCCAGCAATAGGAAATGTTTGTGATGCTTGCGGTGGGGATAACCATTTCCAGTCAGTATGCAGCAACTACAAGCATGGCCATCGCATAAGTGACACGAAAGGATCAGTGCGAAACTCAATGCCACCTCGGCATGAGAGATCACCCGAACAAAGACAAAGGCAGGAACACCCCGTCACAACAGAATCCCCTACCAGAAAAGCACAGGAGGCAATCAACATGTCATAAAGTGAGATATCTTGAGTCATTGTCAAGGCATAAAGAAGATTCAGACTCTTTATCTAGTGGAGAGAGGAAGAGAGGATAGGTATGTGCCATAGGAAAATTGACAGCAATTGAACACAGCCCTACATCATTACTATTAGTGAACAGCAGTTCTCGTGAGTTTTTAATTGACACAGGCGCGATAGTAAATGTCATGAAGAGACATATGCAGGATTGAAATATACCCATAGGGTTAGAAGAGCCGACAATGACATATGACGGCTGGCTCAGAAAAAACACTCCCATGCAAAGGGTTGTTTCAAACCGCATGCGCATACAAGGAGAAAACAGCAAAATTAATAATCTATGTTATCAAAGGGGACATATCAGGAGGATGTATCCTCAGCTTTCAGTCAGCAATGCAGATGGACCCAGCCCATATTCGATTTCGGATGATGTCGGCATACACATCAAGTGCAAAGGACATGGTGATGAAGCTACACCACTCGTTATTCCATGGCCTTGGTAAACTAAAGGACAGACAGATAAAACGGCATATAAATGAAGCTGTCAAACCTACAGCACAACATTACAGCAGCATCCCTCTCAAGGTACATTGGCAGGTGGAGGATGAAATAAAATCATTAATGGAACAGGATATAATCGAACATGTAAAGGGACCAAGGCCATGGGTGTCCCAAATAGTTACACCATGGGTGCCCCCAATAGTGCAGGTACCCAAGAAGGAGGCAGGTGGATGCATTCACTTGTGTGTAGACATGCACATCACAAACCAAGCAATAGAGAGAGAAAGGCACTTATCACCAAGGATGACCGATATGATGCACTTATTGCATGGTGCCACTGCTTTCTCAAAGCTGGACTTAAACAAAGGGTATCACCAACTAGTTATGCCCAGATTGCTGATTTATCACAACCTTTACGATACATCTTGGTTTGTGTTGATATTAAGTACTGCTTCGGGGTGTCATCAACGGCCAAGATATTCTAAAATGAAATTCACAAGATCATACGCCACATTCTGCAATATTTAACCACAGTGACAACATTCTGGTGTTCAGGGCAAACCAGGAAGCCCATGATGATACTATGCAATTAATCTCTTTGGCCTTAGAAGAGGCAAATCCAATGCTGAATGCAGACAAATGTGAAGCAAGTCTACATTAAACGTTTTTGGACATATATTCTCCAACAATGATCTCCAGCCAGATCCTGAAAACATACAGGCTCTGATCTCAACGCCAATCCTGACCACCACGTCTGCAGCATGATCTTTCTTCGGAATGGGCAGTTATTGAGCCAGGTACATTCAGGATTTTGCATCCATTAGCACACCACTGAAACTGCTTATAGTGATCGGATGAGAATTTCTGTGGTCACCAGACAGTGACAAGGCATTCCGCACCATTAAGGAACATATATCGTCTGCGGCGTGCATGGCGTATTATGATCTGGACCTTGAAATTGAACTCACTTTCAATGCCAGTCCAGTGGATCTGTGGTGGGCTATCTTGGCGCAGTTCAAACTTGGGTCTTCCTCACTACATCTCAGAGTATCATATGGCAGCCGTAAATTGACATCAACTGAGTGTGCATACTCACAGGCGGAGAAGGAAACTTTGGCAGTAATGTGGTGTTTTGCTTTAGCTTGGCCACGTGGGGAGATCTCGTGCTTACGCTCTCCGGACCCTTGCAAAATCGGTTACTGGACTCAGATAGGGAAATAATTACACATAAAACATTAGTTATAATTATAATATAAATAGTGGGTTATAGGCCCTTTGTCCATTCAAAATATACAGAAAAAAGAATAAACACATAATCAATTATACATAGACAAAGAAAAAACTCATCAAAGTTAAGATTGTTGCAGAATACACCTTCATCTTGGCCACTATGACACTGCTTAGTCCCACAGCAGGTAGGCAAAGAGATTGATCACCCTAAAGGGATCTGGCGGGAGTGTCCTCCCTCTCAGCGAGACTGTATCACCCGGGGTCCAAATTCGAACTGCTTTTCCAAGAGTAAAACCTCTTCTCTTTATGGGGCTACTTTCGGGCCGAATAGCAGACAATAAGCCTGAGGCTCAAAAAGAGTGGAATATTCCAGTTGGAAGCAGAAAAAACAGAGTTTCTCTCCTTGCTTTCTTTTCCATAGCCCCTTATCAATGCACCTGCAGAGCGCTCTGACTCCCTTTCTGGCTTGTCCTTCAGTGGACAATACAACAACTATTCTCCCCGGCACGGTCATCTGACATAAATATGTGACCTTGTCCTCGCTGCAGAAATACATGTTTACTTGCAGTAACACATGTTACTGTAAAAATGTAGGCTTTCATTGCTATTTCATTGCGGTAAATGGAAGTGAATATCCAAGATGGCTGCGCATCAGTGCCATGTTTTCTGGCTCATTTTGCACACGCACTACATGTGGTCGTGTGAGCACTACCATCTGTTTCTATACGGAAAATGATTCACCATCACCACAGACCATCAAGCCCTCATGACAATTTATAGCACACCCAACACCAAGATGCTGCCTAGCATTGTGCGATGGGGTTTACGACTCCAGGAATATCAATTTAACATTGTCCACAAGCCGGGCAAGGAAAACAATAGAGCTGATGAAGTCGCGTTAGCACCAAGGGCATTCCCGAAACCGCAAAAGATGACATCTTTTTTATTTTTTATAAACTTTATTTTTGGTTTGCATGTCACAGTACACTTGCTGCAATTCTCATCTACATGATACAAATATATGTTACACATTGATAAACCGAAACCCATTACAGTCTTTTACATCAGGTGCATGTCTTCGCATAACTATACAGTGTAAAATTACATTTGACTAATAGTTTGGCATGGAATATCATCCGCACTTTCGCTATCAGAGTTTTCCATGTCTGGTAAGGTATCGCCCGGAACAGGGCCCAAATGTCTTTTGGTTTGCATGGAGCAGGCATCATACCCACATAGTTTTCTTCACATTCATTTACATAAGTCAAAGTTGCGAGGAACTGTTCTGCTGTTGGAGCCTGACTGCTCTTCCATTTCTGAAGGATGCATTTCTTTGCTACTGCGCAGGCGACGTTAAACAGTCTCCTCCTTTTTTCCAGAACCTTTCCAATGTCGCCAAAGAGATATTTAGGAGGGTTGAGGTGTACAGGGATTTGTGTTATTTCCTCCAGGATGTTAGCCACTGTGCGCCAGAATCCTGCTATCTGGAGACAGGCCAATACATATGAAAAGAGTCCGCACCTGGGGCATGGCATTTCGGGCAGCTGTCGGATATAGCATTGTAGAACTTTGCCATTTTTGCAGGGGTAAAGTGCTGCTTATTCAGGATCTTGAATTGTATTAGTCTAAGGCCTGCAGTTAGTGAAATCTTCTTAGAAAGGAGACAGTATCTGGACCATTTCCCTGTCTCGATTGTGGTGCCCATGTCCTTTTCCCACAATGTCTTGATGGTGTTCAGTGTTTTTGTGTGAGCCTGAACTATATTGTATAGTTTGGATACCCCTGTGCCCGCCTGAGAGTACAATGACTGGCAACATGCATGTTCAGGGGGTTCATCTAGGAATGTTGGCCACCTTTCTTTGAACGCTGCTTTCATACGATGGAATTGTAGGGTGACCAGTTGGTTTCTCCCAACCGAGTCTACAAAGTCTTCAGGGGTTACAAATTTATCATTTGGGAACATGGTTTTCATTGTAAGATTGTATTCTGGGATCCAGTTTTTCTGGATGGATGGCAATGTCGTATGTCGGCTTAATGCCTGGGAAGTTCCAGAGCGGGGCCTAGGAGTCATAGGGGGTGTCTATGTGGAGTTGCTTGCTAATTGTGGCCCATGCCGCAACTGTGCAGGAAGCAGGATCAAACTTACAATCGTCTTTATGTGATTTTGTGAATATGATGGATCGCAAATCGGTTGGCTGGACCGAGTGTCGCTCGATGGGTATATGTGGTGATCTGTCCAAGGGGTCCTGCCAAAACTTTGCATAGTGTGCCTGTGCCACGTAGTAGTATAGTTCAAAATCAGGGGCAGCGAAGCCTCCCATTTCGTAGGGTTCGACCAACTTGTCCCATTTCATTCTGTTCGCACCTCCGTTCCACACAAAAGTGGTGGGCATGGATCAGAGATTGTCAAAGAAGGATTTGCCCGGCCATATAGGTACATTGCAGAAGATATATAGGAGCTTAGGGAGTACTGTCATCTTAAGTACCGCTATTCAGCCAGCAAGGGATATGGGGAGTTTAGACCAAATTTGAAGTTTAGAGTATATGGTTTGTAGAGTGGATTCATAGTTGTCTATATAAAGAGAATTCTTGTCACGAGAGACCAGGATTCCCAGGTATCTGATGTATTCGGGAGCCCATGACAGACCATGTGTGATTGTGGGCAAGTAGTGGCTCGTGTCAACGGAAAGATCTCGGATTTGGCAGTATTGATCTTGTAGCCTGAATGCATGGTGAATTTGGTGATCACGGCCAATATAGGGGATAAGTTCTTTTCTGGTTCCCGAAAATATAGCAGTGCATCATCTGCATATAATGAGATGGCTTGGTATACGCCGGCTATTTTTATACCCCTCAGGTCTTGTTCAGCCCTAATTACAGCATCCCTGCCTGGTTCCTCTGCATAAAGTGAATTGACTGGATAGGGTTCGATTGGTTAGAACTCTGGCTTTGGGAGAGGAATAGAGAAGTTTGACACAACCTATCAGATATATAGCCATGAAACCGAATTTTGCTTTTTCGGCGTCCAGTGATGTGGCTGCTGCTTGTGCCTCTGGCTTGATCTGTGCTAGGATGCTGAATAGTCTGTGCAGGTTTAGGGCCGTGGATCTTGTTGGGATAAATCCGCATTGGTCGGGGTGTATTAAGGTGGTCATTTTCGGGAACAGTCTAGTGGCCAGTACCTTTGCGTACATTTTGGAAATCTGTATTGATCAGGGACAGGGGGCAGTAGGAGGAGCGTTCATAGGGCGGGCGTCTGGGTTTCAATAGCACCATAATAACTGCATCCGACATTGACTCTGGGAGTGAACCAGCGCTCATAGCCTCTTCCCACACGAGAGTCAATATCGGGGCGAGTATCGGGGAGTATGTCTTGTATAAATCGGCGTTCAGACCGTCCGGCCTGGAGTTTTACCCGCTGCCAATAATTTGATCGCCTCAGCAATTTCCTCGCTCATCATAGGTTGTTCAAGGGTCCAGTTGTCTTCTAATGTTAGCCTAGGGAGGGCACTCTTACTCAGGTATGTCTTTATATTGTCTTGTGTGCATCTATCATGATTGGCATAGAGGTTAATGTAATATTCTGTGAATACAGAATTTATTTCATCCTCCCCGTGAACAGTTATTCCCTCATCTGTTAGAATGCTTGTAATAGGGGTGTGGTTACAATCATTGCGGAGTATACGGGCCAGATGGTGACCTGCTCTATTGCCCTCCCCGTATCTGCGTACCCTGGCTGGGATGGCCATGTATTGTTGTTCTTTGGTTGCCAGTTCATTAAAGGTTTGGAGATGTAAACTAATGTCAGCCAATGTGCGCTTGTCATGGGTCATACTATAGGCAGATTCAAGTGTTTGCAGGAGTGATTCTGTATTGTCCAATTCGGTTCTAACGGTTCTAAGAAGGCCAGTCGTCTTGGACATCAAATTTCCCCGAACCCATACCTTAAATGTTTCCCATATGGTTGCCCAGCTGTCCACCGAACCTTTGTTCAGTTGGAAGAATTCTTTCCTCTCAGTGTGGAGAGTTTCTACTACATTCAGGTCCTTTAATATGTTGGGGGGCATCTTCCATCGCTGTGCTGAGCGATTGATGTCGGGGAACAACATGTCGAGAATGACCGGGGAATGGTCCGAGAGTGTGCGAGGGAGGATTTTGCAGCACTCGATAGAGTTGATAAGAGGGGAAGAGATGAGCCAGTAATCTATTCTGGATTCAGTATCGTGAACTGAAGAATAAAATGTGTATTTTCTATCTGTTGGATGGATCCCTCTCCATGCATCGGTCAGGGTTAGTTCCTCTTGGGCTTGGCGTGTAATGTTGGCCACTTTAGTAAGGGTTCTAGGTTTACCTGAGGACCTGTCCAGTGTGGTATCGAGGATAGTGTTGAGGTCCCCTCCCCACAATACCCAGGCATTCGTGGTCGGGCCTATCTCTGCAAGGAGATGTATGTAGAACTCTGGGTCATCTAGGTTTGGACCGTATGTGTCAACCAAGATAAGTTGTTCGCCTGCCACGGTGCCCCAGATCACGACATATCTGCCCTGTGGGTCGATTTTGCTTTTCTCGGTGGAGAACCCCATTGAGGGGTGTATTAACGTGATGACACTTCTGTTTTGGGAGGAATATTCCGTATGATGCCTATTGTTTGCCCATTGCCGCAGGATACTCTCGTTGGTAGATTTTAATGCATGAGTCTCTTGGAGCATAGCGATGTGCGGGTGATGTCTGTTGATGTATGCTCCTACTTTGCTGGCTTTCGCCCTATTGTTTAACCCACGGATGTTCCAGGTAAGCATTTTCAGTTTTAGCCCCATGGGTGTTCTAGTTTTTTGCGTGCATAATGATAAAGCTTGGGAGGGTGGGTTTTCTCATAGAGGAGGACAGCGAGTGGAGCAGTGAGTGCAATTTTTACAATGAATAAGCAAACTGAACATTGTGCCTGGTGCCCAACTGGGGCCTTCTGAGGCGTAAACATTGTTCTCGAACAATAGAACCGTCCCATGTTGCCTGTACCCACCTCCTCCCACACCATCATGCCCAACTTGATGATGAACCCTTTTTACTAACTTGTGGATATTACCAAAGAAGGGGGACGAGTGCAGCAACTCCGCTGCGCGTTCGAGTGCTTCTCATCCGGCATTATTCAAGGATGGGGAGCAGAGGTGTTTTCCAGCTTCACCCTGCTTGCAGCATTTCCAGTGGCCAAGAGAGAACAATTGTGACTGCGACTGGGCCCAAGGAATTGTCAAAAGATGACAATTTTACCCATGAGATTCTGGGAAGACGTAGCAGTGGATCTTTGCGGACAGCTTTGTAATAGCAAATACATGCTGGTGGCAATTGATGAGATGTCATGCTATCCTGAAGTACAATTGGGGTCTTCCACGGGAGATCAGTCGGTCATTTCTGCCCTTGATAAAATATTTGCAGATTACAGAATCTCGAGTATTGTATAGTCCAACAATGGACCTCCATTCAGTGAACATGAGTTTTCATTATTTGCTGAGTACTTAAAGCTTCATCAAAAGACGATTACTCTGCTGTGGCCCCATGCCAATGGAATCATAAAAAGGTTCACGGCCAACATCAAGAGGACACTTCAAATATGTAACTTCACATAAGGGTAATTCATGCAGGCTATTTGTAATGTACTGAGAGATTACAGAAATACTCTGCTAAGTACCACTGGTGTCTGTCCGTCTGAGCTCATGTTCAATAGGGAGGCCCGCACCAGAATACCTCCCATGTCAAGGGATGGATGGGGCAGTGACCAAGAGAGCAAGGCGAGCCGATGAAGCTAACAAATTGAAGGTGAATGAATATGAAGAGCGCAGATGAGGAGCTAAAGAGTCAGACATCCAGGTTGGTGACTGCGTGGTTGTACGTCAAACACAGTCGCTAAAGGATATGCTTGCATTCAATCCCAGCCCGTTGACAGTGACGGATGTAAAAGGATCTGTGGTGTCTGCTGAACGTCAGTGGCATTCCATCATGACAAATTCCTTGTTTTTCAGTAGATTAATGACTGGCACTTTAGTAAAGGATGAGGATTCTGATTGCAAAGACTCCAAAGACAGTAGAGTTCTGATAACACGGATGGGGACATTTTCTTTTATTTTTTATTTTTTTATTTTATGTATTCAGTTATTATCATTATAACTGTTACATTTTCACTTAGCTCATTATCCTTCAGTTCATTTGTTTTATACTTTTAAGATACTTTACTGTCTTTAAAATTGCTCATTACAGCCCAATCTCCGTGGTGTCACGTTGCGGTCTTTATTTTGTATGTTCTTTCTCAAGGCTTTTCGTTGTGTTTTTCATTAATATAGTTCCAGAATTGCAAAGTCAGTTTCTTGTGGTTGCCTATTAATATTGTTTCCCATCGTTCGCCCTGTGTTTTGGGACAGCAATCTGTTGGAATCATTGCCGCAAATGTTTTTTTCTTTCTGTCTTCAAGGATTCACACTCCATAAAAATATGGTAAGATGTTTCAGTTTGCTCGATGTTATTGCAGAATCGAAAGAATTTTTGATCCTTTGGAATTTACTTAGTTTTTGCAAGTATCTCTCTAGTTGGGAGCAAATTCAATCTAAGCTTAAGGAATGTGTCCCGTGTCCGTGAACAGGGGAAAAGACCCAGATATTTTGGCATCTGATTGAGTTTTCGACAGTCTATCGTACAATAAAGTGATAGGTGGTGTTCATATTTTTATCTATAGTGTTTATCCTATTTGCTTTTTGTGTTTTTCTTTTTGCTTCCACTGGTCTACAAGTTAGTGTTTCTTCTGTGATGTTCTTGTATTGAATCAGTTGTTTGCAATTTTCTTTCCATGTATCCAATATTTTGTAGTTACTGGAATTGGGGCGAGTCTGCAAGCACTGTGTCGATGGCGTGTCATCATTATTCACAATCTTCCTATATAGGTCTAAGGTTTTCCATATTACAATGGATTCCATGGACTGTAAGGCCAGTTCAAATCGAATTCGAGTTACTGGGAAAGAGAGCGGTAAAGCTAGGACTTTTCTCCAGAACCTTCCTTCTATCACATCCCACGTTTTCCATGACAAGTTTAGGATGGATTCACTTCCATATGTAACTATTGCAGTTACCTTTTATCTGTAAAACATTGTCAGGGGTTTGCAGGAGAATGTACCATACTTTCTACGTAATATTGCTCCTTGTCGAGCCAGGCAGTCGATTTTGTCAATAAATTATATTTCCATTGACTTCCATTAATGCTTTGATCGATCCAGAATCCAAGATATTTTGTTGACGGAGACATTGGCACCATGGCTAGCAGCTGTGATGAAGGTCGTGACACAGTCACAAGATTAAATCCTTCCCAGAGGGTGGTTAAGAAGCTCCTCTGATTGGATTAAAGAAATAGGTTAATCCATGTATGTATTTATTTATGCAAGGGGGAGATGTAGTGTGCTGTCCTGTTTTTATGTTTATGCATTGTTGCATGAGTCATGACAGGAAGACAGTTGACAAGAAGAGGAGGAGTTCAGTTACGATAGAAGGGAATAAAGACAACGTACTTACCAGACCCTGTTGTCAGTGTACTTATTATATAAAACTAGTGTACAGACCTGTGTATACGGACCAAAGTACAGGTTTTCATTGGCACAGTAGGGCTACTAAATATCCAAAGCCAACAGCTCTCTCTAGCGATGACAACAAGCGAAGCTATGCAAATTGACATTGTCTCTATATATCCTAAGACAACAGCTCCCTCTAGTGGTGACAACAGGTGAAGCTACTGCATTGGACAAACATACAAGGACAACATACATCTGCCCTTTTATTATATTGTTAGATAGCTGTCACCGGTGCCCTCACACCGGGACACAACAGTCGCAAAGAAAAACAGTGTAAAAGTATTGGATTTAGTGTGGATACACGATTGTATCTTTTGTTCAGCTGCAACATAACTTTGTATTTTTTTTAAAGTATACCTTCTGGCAACATGTCTCAAAGGACCAGTGAATAATTTCAGCACAATACATAATGCAGTCTAATGACGCCTGTGTAGGATTGCTACTCTTCGTAGTCTCAACTACATATATTTTAAAAAGTGGAGACGCAATGCCACCTAGCGGCTATGGAGAGAATAACAGTCTAAAAGCAGTCTGCCTTTTAGTTGTGGGGCACATGAATATCATCTGTGGTTTGGAAGGCGGTCAGAGAAATTGCATCTTTCACAAATGAAATACCATTGTCTCTACTTCCTTCATCCTTCTCCCTGTAATTACTTGTGAGGTATCATCTTCCCCTGCCAGGAATCGCTTTTCTATTTCTTTGATCATGCCCCTACATTCTTACCCGAGAGTATAACCCTCTCTATCTCTCAGCATGCACTCGTATTTTACAGTGATCTGCAGAGGCTGCATCCCCACATGCCTCCTGTTGTCAAGCAGGATGGTACTACTACATCACAAAGTTCTTGTACCTTGTTGGTCTTCTCTGCTCATGTTGCGTACAGTTCTCACCAGGCGATGATCCTGACGATGCAGTCTCTGCTCCACTTACTCTTTGCCTTGCACACTGAGATATGACTCTCTCGTCCCATGCTTCTCTTTCCTCCCAGTAGGCATCTCTGGCTCTGCTCCCTTCCTGAATGTCTTCCAACCTGTTCTCTACTTCTACCACCTCTTGTTCTCCATATGATTCTGGTGCTTCGGGTGCTGGTGCAGTGATTGATGACTCTCCAGACTGGGGGAGTCAACTTCCAAACATGTGAACTCTTATAAGATTCAAAAAATAAAGAAAGTGCAGCCTCCAAAGCTCTCCCTTGGCGCTTCCACTTTTAGTTAGTTGGTATTGGTTGTCAAGCAAAAGTTCTTCCCAAAATGTGTGGCTGCCACACATGCAAATTGTCAAAAAAAAGTATGAATGGGAGGAAAACTTCAATGTGTCAACCTAAGTGATCAATAATATTTGGAATGCTTGTGGTCAGTCAATAGATAAATCAGCTCTCTGCATTTGCTTAGGTCCAAAAAACGATAAGAAATGTAAACGCATCAAGGTGTTAATTCACACTATACAATTGTTATCTTTGTAATCTTCTAATATTTCTGTAAGTATAAGTTATAATTTCTTCACTCAAATGATGATCAACATAGATTTTCACAGCTGTACTAATATTACAATTGTTTTCTCAACACGTGTTTCCCCATTGTTAATGTCAATGGTTCATCAGGAGAGAAACATTGTTGTCTACAGAAAGAAAAAAGAAAGAATAGATAAAATCTAAAATTAAATACAAAATGCTATAATGCACAACTAATTTTAAGTAGTGGAAAAAATGAAATGTTAGGTAATCTAAATGTAATTTGTTACACAAAAAATGAGAAGATTGAGCATATGACTCACCCTATTATACTTTTTTGTCCAATTATTCAATTTAGACTTTGAAGAGATACCAGATAAGAAATCTCTTTTGTAGGTCAAAATACATAGGTTCCTGAGTTTCCTTAGCAATTAACATTTCTTACAAGTCCTTAATTTGAGCTGATGTCTCAGAGAAAAAGAGAGAAAGAGAAGAGAGAAATATAGAGAGAGAAAAAAAAGGAAAACAAGTTGTGCTTTTATTTAGTAAATTGAGGGAAAGTACTGGATAATTCTATTTGTAATTAGCTTAGTAAGAGGAACTATTCATTGTTACCTATGATGGTAAATAAAAAGAAAAAGTGGCTCAGAATAGTTTATTGTTTTTACCTTTGAGCACAATTGTAAAATGTCGCCATGATAAGCCTGGTAGCCCTGGTGTCCTTGTAAAGGCACAACTTACTTCTGTTTGTGGAGGTATTTATATCGCAGAAAACGGCGCGAGAGCGCAATGACGTCACGCACATCGTAAAGTGTTGCTGCAGTCTCTGCTCCACTTACTCTTCGCCTTGCACACTATGCACAATATGACTCTCTCATCCTGAGCTTCCCTTTCCTTCCTTCTCTGGCTCTGCTCGCTTCCTGAATGTCTTCCAACATGTTATCTACTTCTACCACCTCCTGTTCTCCGTATGATTCTGGAGCTTCGGCTACTGGTATAGTGATCGATGATTCTCCCGACTCGGGGAGTCGACTTCTAAATTTGTGAACTCTTATAAGATTCCATCTTTTACCATCTGAGGTACATGTGTGATTAGTGCCTTTTTGTGCGACTTCTACAGGTTGACCGTACTTGGATCACATCACCTGATCCTTGTGTGGCAATTTTATTGTCTCCAAGTGGCCTTCATTGACCTCTGTCCTACGAGCAGCCCTGAGAGTGTCAATCTGTGCTTTCATTTGTTCTTTTGAATTCTCCAGACCACATTCTTCATGTTGACGGTGTCATCCTGTCTCACCTTGGATAGCCACGGATTACTTACAAGCCATAGTCAAAGCACCAGCACCAAAGTCAAAGATCGAGTTGCATTCCTTTCTTGGACTTGCAGAGTACTGTTAAATTTGTGCCATGATTTTCAGAGACCACAGCCCCATTAAGAGAATTGTTGAGAAAAGGGGCAAGTTATGAATGGTGCCAAGAACAACAAACAGTTTGAAGAGGTCAAGAGGAGAATTATAAATGTTCCATGTTTGCAACCTTTCAACGCTGCGTAGGAAATGTACACAATTACAGATGCCAATGCCTATGGGCTAGGGGTCACGCTTGCCCAGAAAAAGGGTAACACCAAACAAATGGTTGCATTTGCATCTAAAGCACTCTCAGCTGCAGAAACAAATCACTCCACGGCTGAAACGGAAATGCTTGCATGCGCCTGGGTGGTGGAGTATTACAGAATGTATGTATGGGGCACAAAGTTTCACTTGGTCATGGACCACAAACCACTACTACACATGCTAAGCCAAGGGGCCATGAAGACGTCCACTCCAAGACTGATGAGGATAGCAGCCAAACTGCAAGAGTACACCTATGAAATAATACATATAGCACTGTGGAAGAACGCGCAAGCAAACTGCTTTTCATGTCTACTGGAACACAGAAAATCAGCCACTACATTCCTTCAATATGAATGCGCGGTGCGTCGGTGAGTGATCTAAGAAGCCAGGAATTCATAGAAATTGGTGAAAGCCACTGGATGGAAGAGTTAGCCAAAGACGCGACCCTGGGAAGAGTGGCCGACTGGGCTCAAAATGGGGGACCCAGTGAAATAACCATTCCAGAAGGTTTGAGACCATACTGGAAAATGAGTGAAGAAATCTATGTAGCCGAGGGGTTATTGATGAGAGGGAATCAAGTAATACCTCCAGTAGGAATGCAGAAACTAATTTTGTGCAGAGCACACTCAGGCCATCTAGGCAGAAACATGACTATGCAAATAGTGCGAGAGTCATGATGGTGGTCCTGTATGAATCAAAACATCAGGGTAATCAAGATGCCATGAGTGCAAGAACAGTGACAAGCACTGTTGATCCCCACCGAGATTCCTGAAGGAGTTTGGCAGAAAGTAGGACATGAAACTAAAAACGTGATGGGTTGAAGATTTTGAATTCATCTAAACCACTGGCATTGCTCTGGGCAACCTTCCACAACACCGTTTTTTAGCCCGTCTGCGTCATTGCAAAAGGGGTATAGCCATATGCAAATCAGTCAGGTACAGCCACCAATGGGAACAGTCCTCCCCAAACTGCTAGGGCCATGTCCCCTCTACACGGAAACACAAGCAACCTCAGACATGTTTCGGCCCTGTTGGTCCTCCACAGTGAGTTGCAGCTGGGTTCCCTATGGCACAGTGAAGAAGAAACCCGCGTCTCGACCAAGTAGGACTTGACTTCATCGGTCCCCTGGAATCAATGTCGCCAGATCGTAAATATGGAGTAGTGATGATAGACTACCTGTCAAAATGGGTTGAGGTGGAATTTGTGCCTAATATTACCATGGGTAACGTCATTGAAGTGCTGAACACGATCTTTCAGAGGGAAGTACTACCCAAAGAGTTGGTAACGGACAATGGCGTCCAGCTGGTGTCAAGAGAAACTGAGGTGTTCCTGCAAAACCATACTATCAAGCAGGTCAAAGCTAGCCTCACATCACCACCAAGCCAAAGAACAAATAAGTTAATTGATGAACCCCAAATGCAGGGATCAATATATTGCCTTTTCTGCTGCTCAAAAGAATGCAGGGCTGCTTCCACTCTGGTGCCTCTGTGGCTATCACCTGGATTTGTCACACTGCCCCTTCCAACGCATTGCATTCACATCTGCAGCCGTCGTCGTTCCAGCCATTTCTTTTCGTCTGTACAAGATCTCTTCCTTTGCTCTGATGGTCTGGATGGTGTTGTCTAAGTCCAGCTCTTTTTCCAGTATGAATTTGCCCTGCAGTAGATCCCGCAGTTGATATGTACGAACAACGTGTTGCAAAACATGTTTTCGGCTTTGTAGCCCAACCTGCAATGTGAAGCTAGCTCTCTCATTCGTGTGGCGTATTCACTTTCCTGCTTCCTCGTATAGAACTTCAATCTGTGCAGTACCATATTTGCCTTACTGGAAAATCTCTTAATAGTTTTGAGAACCACCTCCATGAAAACATCATCATCATCCCCTTCTGCTGGTTCGGGCTTCAAGCTCGCGAATATCCTTTGCCCCTCAACCCCCATGGCGTGGGCATTCTTTCTCCCTGCTGCATAGTCCATGCCTTCCAGTGCCTCTAAGTATGTATTGAACAGTGGGTCCTACTGCGGCTCTGGTATCACAAGCCTACCTGGGGACTGAATAAATGCTGGTGGAGGCATCACACCCTGCATGTCAAAGCCGGCAAGTTCTTTCCACAATCTTTGTCGCCAATTATGTTGTGGCTTCACACAACGCGATTTGCTGATTGAGAGGTTTAATGTCATCACACAAGCAACTCTGCCAGATAACAGTTTCTTCACTGCTACAAATGTTCTGTATTAAATCAACTACTTCATTACTGGGTAAGAGTCTATTAGTTAATGGCAGTTGTTCAGTCCCTTGAAGCAAATTAGTGAAGGCCCAAGACTTCATTCAGGAGGAGCAACAGGGAGCGCCCGCTGGCTCACTCCGTTTCGCTCTTCTCACTGCGCTGTACGCGCATGTGCACTGCATACTCGCAAGGTGACGCTGCAGGCCGTGATCTCATGAGGGTCCATCCCCACAGTACCATTCCTGGCTACTCTATGGAAAGTCTGCGGCAGGGCTGGAAGGCTGGACCCAGGGTGTAGCAGCTCCCGGGCTCCTTCAGGGCTAAGAACCGGGGTTGAGTAAGATTGCTGCAAGTCTCAGTCTCTGCAGCACAGGGGACAGATGTGCGCACATTGATCTGCTGAGGGCCTGTGAGCAGAGCGGAGGTGGACTGAGGGCTGAAGCAGTGAATCGGCTGCCAAGCAAAGGGTGTGGAATCGCCATGCCTGGCTGTTCAGGTATGGAGAGGAGCGAGCTGGTCCCAGGCACGTACGCAGTGCCACTTGGGACAGCTATCTTGTTTGGGAACTCCATATTCACTTCCTAGTGAGCTTGGTGACGTAGACAGGGGTTGCTAGGATGAACAAGCCGGGAAAGTGGAAACATTATTGCATTCCGGGCATGGTAGTGTCAGGCAATTGCTGAAGCCTTCAGTCACTGCAAGCACCCGTTCCTGTTGCTCACAGAGAACAATGTGGATTCAAACTGAAGGAAAAGAAGAAGCACATGGAAGTGAAAAGAAAAGGAAAAGAAAGGTGAAAGGGGTTTCTGGGAAAGAAATATTGAGGCATGTTTTCAAAAAAGCTCTCTGAGAGAGGAAGGAAAAAGGGGAAAGAAGGCCAGGACGGATTGTTCGCCTTCCTCATCATCATCTTCCTCCTCTGCCTCCACAGTGGTCGCAGGTCTAGAGGATCCCAATGGAAAGTATTTGGACAAAGAGGCAATGGCAAGGGTACTGTTGCAAGTGACGGGTGCATGGGATTCTGGGAACAGTAGCTTGTACCAGGCGAGAGAGGCAGAGAAGCCCTCGCCTCCCCACTTTAAACATACCCTAAAAACTGGACTACCTCTTTTGCAGAAAGTAAAGGATGTGGTGTTAAGATAATGGAGTAATCCAAAGAGGGCCTGCATGGCAAGATTAATTTAAAAACTGTACCCTCAGAAAAAGGAAGAGAACTCTATGCCCCATTCTCTGCCCATTGACACCATTATACACAGATTTGTATTTGTATTTATTTTTTTATATAGCGCTTTACACCAAAGCGCTGCACAATTGAACAACTTAATACATGAAACATAAACAATATAATGGTAGAAGCAAATTACAATATGAATCAGTCAACAAAACAGTAAGAAGAGCAATTAACTGAAGGGAATGGGGGCCATAAGAGACAATATGGAACAATGTGGACAAGATCATGGTCTCTACTCTGTGGAAGGTTTAAACAGGCTCTTATCTGGCTTTACGATTAGCTACTTATGCCTCCTATATGGCAGAGACAGCATTGGGAGCAGTTAAGATGCTGACACAGATGCTAGAAGATGGAGTTGATTGTGCACCTAGGTTACTAGACTGGAAGGGCCAGGCTGAACCCTTTTCAGATCTGGCATACGATAAAGTTAAAGCAGCATCAGCATCTATGGTAGCATCTATTGTGGGTCAAAGACACATTCTGGTTTTCAATTGGCATATGGATTCCCATCAGAAGTCCACAGCAATGAAGAATCCTTTGAAGGAAAGTTGCTTTTTATAGAGGACCTAGAAGACAAGGTTCATAAATTATTTAGAGCAGGGAAGCATGGAGGAAAGTTACACAAGAAGAAAGATCCCAGACCCAAATGACATGAAGACAGTTCAAGGAAATATGACAGAACCCAGCCAGCATGTACATCTTTCATGTAAAACCTATGGCAGGGGGAAATAAATGACCATACAAAAAGGGGGGGAACCTCCTGCACAAGTTTGGAATCAAAAATCCTGATGCTAGTCCAGTGGGGGGGCACGGCTTTTGGTTCTTTGAGGGGTGATGAAAAGCCCTGCCCTCAGATGTAAGGGTGAATGGCATGGTAAAGAGGGGGTACAGAAGAGAATTTTCAGCCATCCCTCTCCGGTCAGGAGCAATCTTCACTCCACTGCCCTGGGGTGTGTCCAAAAGGCTAACAATGAAGGAGAACGTTCAAGATCTCCTGCAGAAGAAGGTGAACAGAAGCGTGCCTCTCTGAAAAATGTTTGCAAGGAACTTGGGGTTGGTCACCCTGAGTTACCTGGGGGGAACCCAGGCATGGACCCCCTGCTCACTGTGCTCAGAGAGGCACAGCTTCATCTCACTGAAGAGGCCCAACAAGGCTGAAACACATGTCTGGGGTTGCTGTTGGTACACTTGTTCAAAAGCGAATTGCTTGGCATTTCGGTGCTGGACTGCCCATGTGGGCGGGACAAAGACTGATATGCAAATGGATATTTCCCATCTGTGAAAGGTACAGTGAGCAAAAAGCGTGTGCTGCAGACTCTCAATGTGGGGAAAGAAACATAGAAAAGGATATCATGCCATGTTCTTTCTGTAGAGGGGTGCCTGCTACCTTTTTTGAATCATAGTGAATTGAAGAAGAGAGATCCTTACTCACAGGAGCAGGCACTTCCTCTATTATGCGTCTGTGCAGAGCTGCTGTTTACTTAAAAGGCACTTCCATCTGATTGCCTCCTCAGAGGCTCCATAAGAAACCTCACTGAGCTTCTTCCTTGTTTAACCATGCTTCGGCTGGAGTTAGGAAAGGTAGGAAAAGCAACCATAAACTACATTCTGTGCACAATAACTTCACTTCCCATAACAGGGTTATAGTCAGATAACCTACAACATATTTGCAAATGGTGCTGTGAGAAGCGCCTTTTATACTCATGTGTAAAGAACTGCAGGTCCTGTGAAGTGGGAAATGTCCTTCCTCTCTCCCTTCAGGGATCATCGCTTGCAAAGTATGAATGCTCACAAAAAAGTGGGTTTACCTCGTTAGTTGCGAACATGTTTATTTATGATTTATTTATGATTGGTTATTCATAACACGCTTAATACCCAGAGGTTTCTAAGCGCGGACCCTGGGATCGAACCTGTGGTGCTCCGTGTTGTCTTGCTTCCAAGGCAAGCACGTTGCCCATGAGCTATCCTCCCAAGACGAACATGGAACATAATGTTCACACAAAAGCACACCATTTCTGTGCTTAGAGAAAAATCAGTAGAGGGTACATTGATTGGGGATAGATACCATGAATATTCAATGGCTGGAGGGTCTCGTATGCTTTTCCTCCGCTTCCATTGATTCATTAATTCAGAAAGCGGCGATTTAGATCAGGGATTTGGTAGCAGATGTAATTCTCCTAGGACCTTTTTGGCCGAGGAGATCTTGGTTCACGCTTCAAATAGAGCTACAAATGGTGCTAGTTCTTTGGCTCATGTCTCTTTCATGTCCTTTAGTTCTCAATTCGGAGAAGAACTGTTACAGAATTTCACAAAGGGGGCCCTGGAGATTGAAAGGGATGGGGTTGCAAAAACAGGGGCAGAACCCTCAATTGTCTTAGAGTGCAAGGGGCAAGAAGGCAAGCCAAATTGAAAGTATACAATAGGCACTGGTTTATTTCTTCTAAGTGGTGCCAGAGAAACAGATGCCAGGCACTACAGTGTCCGATTCCAGCAGTCATGCAGTTCCTACATTATGGGTTGGCTATTTCTTCCTCATGGTCAGAATAGGCTGCAATCAGATGGAGAGTCAGAGGATGAAAAACCTCATCACGAGTTGGGCGATAACCCCGGCGGTATTACCGCCGTGGCTATTAGCGTTACCGCCAAACCCCCTGGCGGTATTAGCACCGGATCACAGGTTTGGCAGAACGGTAAGTCCCGATTCCCCATTAGGCCCATTCGGGAATTCCCCATTAGGCCCAATGGGGAATGTCCAGCGCTATTAAGGGTTACCGCCAAACTCGTAATGAGGCAGAATAAGTTAATAAAAGGGCAAACAAATTCCAGACCAGCTTGGGGGTCAGGTCTTCCTGCGTGTGATCTACCATTGGTACTAAAGGCACTGCAGGGGCCACCATTCGATTTGAACCTCTGGTTGATATCGAGTTGATGTTTTTCCCTTTAAAGTCAGTGTTTCTGGTAGCTATCACACCTGCTAAGAGGCTGGGGCAAATTGTAATCCTGTTACGTAAATCTTCATACTTAGTGATACTGTAGGAGCCGCTCTTTCTCAAATGTGATCCAGCCTTTAGGCCAAAAGTGGTATCCAAGTTCCAATTTGCTCAAGAGATTGTTATTCCTTCTTCCAGATCCTGGAGTCTCCAGAGGAGGCACAATGGCAATCGCTGGACGCGCGACTTTCAGTGCTGATGCACCTGTATAAAATCACTCCAGTGCGGAAGTCGGGTAGTTTGTTCATCATTTTTGGTGGTCCTTCTCCTCAGAGGAAGGCTACAATTCCTACTAATGGATTTGTGAAGTTCTTAAACCTGCTTATAATGACTTGGGGGTTGCCCCAAGATTATAGTGGATCTACAGGGTAGAACCACTAGGGGATGTCTGCATCAAGGGCTTGAACAAGATGTGTAGGGCTGCTACCTGGGCAGATCCTTACACTTTCACACGACATTACCACCTGAATATGCACTACGAAGGAGCAAGTTCCTTTGGCACATGTGTTCTGAGTGTAGGAATGTTGTAATGATGGACTTTCACTACGTGTAGTAAATTGGTGTTGGGTGTGTGGTCAGCGTGTCATTCCTCAACCCATTCCAATGGGGGCTTTGGTATACCGCAAAAGTAAGTACTGAGATGAGGAAGAAGAACATGTAGGTAATGATCATATTACTTACTGTTAATCTTTATTACTCCTAGTCCTGCACTTCTTCATCACAGTACTTACAACATGTCTCTCCCTCTTGATGGGACTGGAATGGGTCTTGGTGATATTTAGAATAAAAATATTGCATCCTGGGAGATAGGGCTTTTCATACTCTCAGGTAAAAAAGGAAAGCATGATCAAAGAAATGGAAAACCGGTTCCTGTCAAGAGGATGCACGCTCACAAGTAGTTACTGTGATGAGGAAGAGCAGGGCCAGAAGTTATGAAGATTACCAGTAAGAAGTCAGATCAGGATTATTTTGCCATTTTACGGTATCTTCAAGTCATTGGGAAGGAAATGCAGGTGGAGGGTTTCAGGTGACATAACGTGTCAACTAGAGAAAATCGAAGGGGGCCTCTTGTTGGGAGGCTTGTTGCTTCCAATGTACCTGCTATGCAGCGCACACAGTGCTGCATCCAAGCTAGAGTCACTATCAGCCTGGCCCATGACCGAGCAATGAGCCAGAACATGTGAGTCAAAACAGACACAAGAGCAGGATGTTGGTGCTCATGCAGAAGAAATGTGTTGCACATTTTTGTTGAATTACGCGCAAAATCGGTAACTAGCACTAAACTCTTTTTGCAGGTCTGAAATCTCATAACATTCGTTTCTCAGACAGCGGCATCCCCCAGGCCGTGGAGGACATGTTGTTTTAATAAGCTGTGAGCAGGGGAGAATGGGAGGTCTCTTTAAATTCTGGCAGGCAAACGACCCCCCCCCACCCCCACCAGATGTCAGCTGTTCAGGGGCAGCCTTGCCCCCATGTGAATACGGCATGGCTACCACATCAAGCCTGGGTTTTGGTCTTTGCAATCTGACATTTGTAGTTTTGAGCTCTAACCCTTTTCCCAGCATCCAGCCCCTTTACAGTATCATAAATTAAAAAAAATACAGAAAGCAAAGAAAATAAAAACAGGACTGGATTAGCAATTCACGTCTGACATCTGGCAACCCGAAAATTTGTGATGTTAATAAACAATGGCAACAACAGGCAAACAAGCATTGGCAACGCCAATAGTTTGGGCTTTGGTATGAGGGGCGGCGAGGATCTATAAGGAGGCTATTACAGCTGGCGCGCTATATGATGCTACATTAAAAAAATAGCATGCACTACTGCATACGGAAAAGTTAGCTAGGGGCGCTACAAACAGAACAGTTGGGATGGGAGAGTGCTACACCAGACTGGCAAGTATGAAGGTGTCGACGAGAAATCCCGAAATGGAGGAGGCACCCCGATAACCCGGGCGGTGTCCTCCTCCTAAAGACTCCCTCTCCCTCCTCCACAGGATGGAGGGGAGGTGCCCGCCGAAGCGCGGCAAAGCGGGGGAAAAACCCGCGAAACGGCGCAGCGCGCCAAAAAGGAAAAAAGCCAGCGAAGGGGGCAACAATGGAAAGGGGAGGGGCTACCCCCTTTATAGTGAGTGGGCTTCCCACTGCAGGCAGTATCCAGCCTTGGCAGTGGGACGCCCGCCTGCCAACACAGGACTTCGTTTTCCACCCACCCACCCTACAAACAGAACATGCAAGGAGGCCTGATCGTCGACGTCGCAGGACAACAGGTGGTGTGGCGGTGTTTGGGCAACCAAACACAAGAGACAGACTCCGGATGAGCCAGGAGAAAGCTGGAAGGGTCTTCGCTCTTCTCAGACCAGCGCCCCTTGGGAGCCTAACACGGCAGGGGCGTCTGGGGGGAAAAACAAGGGCTCAGCTTCCCCCAAGGAAACGGCACTCTCCCCGCCCCCGAACACCTGCATGGGCAGGCGAGGCTCAGGCGCAAAGGGTTGGGAGAGTTGGGCCTATGATGGACTGTTGGAAGGAAAGGGGGAAGCAGGTTTTTGTACACGGAGCAGTCGCCGCATCTTCAGAATTATTTCCACTAATGTGTGCAGTGGTGGTTATGATATTGTGAAAATAAATCTGCGGCCTTTTTATGCCAAACAAAGCAAGACTCATGTTACACTTTTCTGGGGGGAAAAAGAGGAATGAGTTATTGCTATGTAATGGGTCCAAAATGGACGGATGCACGGGTTATAGAGATCAGGTGAGATGGGGAGGACTGCAAAGAGTTGAAATGAAGTCAGCAGGGGCTGCAAAGGAGAATGTTTACACCAGCAGGGTCAATTAGAGTAGGAAAGATCAGTAAGAAGGGGTTTTGAAACAGAGGAATGTAGCGCCAATAACGCACGCCTTCAGGTAAACGTCAGTTATTGCATTCTCTTTCAGCTCGTTGGAAAAGCACTGGCACAGCCGGCAGGTCCTAACTTCCGGGCACTGGTTCAACTTGGCGATCCACTCAGCAAGTTCTGTTCGCTGTTAAGCAAAGGGGAAGCACACTTTAGAAGACACATTTACACGCATCCTGTCATTATTGGATGGCTTAATAACATAGTTTTTGTACATAGGTGTACATGTGTTAATAACCAAACAAATCTGTCGTACACGTAATAAATGTAAAACGACATGCAACACTTAACATAAGAAAGAGTAAAAGGATATTGTGGTTTAATTATTCCATCAGTAGAATAGATTATGAGTGGCGCGTGTCATCATCCAAGGTGAAAACATTGCCACTCCAAACATGTTCGACACTTTACTATAAGCACGACCGTACTTTTTGTATGTTTACTACTGTTGCTAAGTCAAGTGTCATGAAACCACACCCAGCATTTGTAACTTGACACGCACACTTAATAAGGACACAACACCAGAGACACTGAACATACGTCTTCTTTATTTGAATTCGAATGTGTCGCATGTCGTTTTACATTTATTACGTATACTAGATTTGTTTTGTTTATTTTTGTACATTCTTTTCTTTCTGTGTCGCTCCTTATAATTACTTCTTCTTCTTTCTCTGGCTCGCTGGTGTCCCTCACCAACCTGGTGTGCACTTGTAGCGCATCATTAGTTCTGCAGGCTTCTTGTTGGTCGCTTTGTGTGGTGTGTTCCCGCAGCAGCCTAAAGAGTGCTTGATGTGGGTTGGTGGCTTCTATATGCGCTCTGTGTACAGTTTATTTAATGGAGGCCATCAATGGTTCTGTCGTTCCGTTGGCTTGTGGCCCTTTGTGGGTGGCGAATGTGGTGATGCTTCTTGAGTCCGGGTGAAGTTCCATCTGATGGTAAGCTTGTATGAGGTCAAGTTCAAGAACGTGGTTGATTTATTCAATAACACAATCATGTACTCGATGCATGGACAAGGGTGCTGCTCCCTTTCTATGGCGGTGTTTGCCATCCTCATGTCATTGCATATGTGTAGTCAGCCTCCTTCTTTGGGTACGATGACCAGTAGGGATACCCATGGAGTGGGGCCCGTTGCTGGCTCGATGATGCCATCGTGTAGTAGTTGGTCGAGTTCCTTCAAAACAGCATCCTGGAGGTGGAATCCGACCCTTCTCAGGTGTTGAGGGACAGGTCTGACGGTGTCATCTATGTGTAGCCTAACAGGTACTCCCTTGAGTTTTCCTAGACCTCTACACAAATCTGGGAACCTGGATTGGATTGTCTCTTTCGTAAAGTGGTTTGTGTTTTTTTGGGTGGTGTTGATCGTGCACACCTGCTCTCCATTGTTCTGTTCTAGCGTGGTCGATTGGATCACCTTGCCCTCCTGGATGTGGATGTCAATTAGGCCTAGACAGCATGCTGTGTGGTTGCTGAGGAGGCAGAAGCCTTTCGTCGGGCTCCGAATGACGTGGATTGTGGTGTCTAGTGCCAGACCATTGTGTTTCAGGCGTTTCCTGAATCGTCCAATCACATGTAGGGGTAGTGCTGCCCCCATTGGAAGTTTCTTGAGTTGGCCTTTGCAAGCTCGGGTCTCTCTGGCATCTGCAGGAATTCCTGTTCCCCATGATTTTCACCGTTGCATCCGAATCGATGTGAAAGCAGAAGTGTTTGGTCCCCAAACTGACTGCTATTCTGGGCGCTTCTCTTGCTTCGTTATCATCATGGATGAGATTGACGTAATCATCCAGGTATCCTTGGTCATAGTCATAGTCATCTCCACCTTGATATTGGGAGTTGAGTTGGTGTTCACCTTAGGCCTGGTATGCATTTGGGGGTTCATCATATTCATCCCCGAATTGGGAGTACCGCTCATATTGATCGTAGCCTTGGTTGCTGTCTTGTGGGTGAGCCTCTTCTACTGCTCTGATGTATCGCCGCTGCCCTTGGTATTAAGGGATGTTGAGCCTGTTTTGGTGGGTCGGAGGCTGGGGGACAGCTTTTTTGATCTGCTTTGCGGCTGAGCGTTCATTTGCGGGGTGGGGAATGGTCTTCCTTCCCTGCAGACTGACTGGAAGTGGCCTTCCCAGCCACAGTTATTGCATCTTTGCGGCAGCGCTGGGCATGTCCTTGAATGTGGGAAGTTCATGCCACACGGGTAGCATTGTCTCTGGGACCTGAAACCCATCTGGCTGGTCATCCTGTTTGGTATGGTCCCTCGGTCCGTCGGTCGTTGTGATGGCAGTTGGACTGCAGCAATGGTCTCCCCTTTCTCATGTTTGGTATTTGGATTACCTTCAATGGAGGCTGCTTGGGCATCCATCCTCTCGAAGATCCAGGCCTGCTCGCTCTCTTCATCGATTCGGGGTTTCTTTAGTAGACGGCGGGTGGGAGGCAACCGTCTGTTATGCGCAGACTGATCACCTCATCGGTGGAGAATAGGTGGAACTGGCAGTGAGCGCTTTCACCGTAGTTGAGTGATAGATTCGTTGACTGTTTTCTTGGCTTTTTGCGTGCACTGATTAAATGTGTACCTTTCATAGTCTCTGTTTGGTTTGATGATGAGTTTCCTGTTGAGGGCCATGATCACTGTGGTGAAATCTGTCTGATCCTCTGGGGCGATGGTCTTGACAATCGTCTTTATTTCACTACCCACCAGATGGATGAACACGTCACATACATTTCCTGATTTCTATTCTCCCGCCGCATTTACAAAATGATAGGAGTCCTCCACCCATTCAATCGGCCTTGGGCACTTGTCTGCCTTGGGCGTCAGGGTGAACGGGAGTGCTTTGCGTAGTAGCGCCGCCTTTGATGAGGAGGCGGGGGTTGGTGGTGGTACCTCCTGGCTACTCATGATGGCAGCGTGTTGGAGTGCAGTCTGGGTTGCAGTCTTTGCCCTTACACGTGGACGCTTGACAAGGCTGTGATAGTGGTGGTGTCGGGGGGAAATTCTCCCGGGGTCGGCTGGGCCGTCCGCGGACCTCCGGGCAGGGAGGCCCCAACTCCTCCCGTATATCCCAAAAGAATGAGTATGAGACACACGCAAGAAGCAAGGTGGTTCTGCTGTTTATTAAACAAACGGCAGGGATGAGTCAAGGATCGTACGCGTCCGTCCTGACACTCTCTCTAATCGTGGGGCTCGCAGGCCCTTTTTACCTTAGTATGACGCGCTACTTGCGTCACCTGGGAAAGTTAGCAAAAAACCTATCGCCACTCTGGATTGGTTCCTCGAGTGGTAGGGTTAGTATAGCATACGTATAGAGAGCGTTATTAGTGGTTGAGGGTCAGTCAGGTTGTATACTTGGGTTGTCCCTTCAATTTGATACATGAAAATTGTTACATGAAGACCCCTGAGGATTGGCTAATGTTAATGGCGTCAGTGATAAGAGCCCCATGTTCTGATTGGTCCACTCGCGAGCCCCCCAGTCTGGGACCATTGCTGTTCCCAGCTCGAGGTGCACCTGTTATTTGCAACAATGTGTCACTATGGGTATGTGCAGACAATGTGAGGATTTATTCATATGCTGGAAGGCAGACTACTCCCACCGTCGCAGATGTCCATTGAGTCCCTTAATTGTATCTGCCTGTGTCTTGAAACGTGGGATCCAGGCGCCTCCCTCCTCCTGGGCCTGGCACCCTGTCAGGTTCGGCTTGGTCACGTGAGGTGAGACCGTGGTTGAGGCAGAATTCTGCACAATTAATATTGCATTTTCCACTGTGTGCCTGGCTTAATTTGCAGGTGTGACCTTGGCGTCGGCTTGCGGCATGCGAGTTTGCAACATTGAGCCCTTGACTGTCTGCTCTCGCCGGGCTCATTCTGCAAGGTCAGCAACTGTACTCTTGCTCATTCAATGTTCATGGAAGCTCTTGCTTGCGGCCTACTTGGGCCTGGTGCATAGGTGGAAACGTTTGATACACAGCGCTTTAGGTTATGGTATCATATTGCTTTATCCCCAGTATCATGTCTTCGTTATATTTCTCATTGCAATGCAAGGGTTTAGGAGAAGCGTGAGCAAGCATTTTAGATGAGTTCATTGTGCGTCGTGCGTTTCTGCATTTTGAAAAGCCTATGTGAAAAATAATAAAGATGCGCGTCAGTGGGTGTGTCCGTCACCTACGTCATAGCACTGAATATGTTCTTCGTGTGGATTGGTGTGGGAGTGTCCAGTGTGCATGTTTGCACGGGTGTGCTGACCGTTGGCTAGGTCGTCATGGCATCTCTAACGATGTGTTCATTTACTGTTGCATGGTTCAGTCGAGTTCATCCATGCTGCAGGTGTCGGCATGGGCAGGGCAGGCTGGTGGGCAGGCTGGTGGGCACATCCGTATGTTCTTGTACCAGGGTATTTGGTTGTCTGGTAGATGGGCAAACTCCTCTCGTGGCGGGTGTCTGGGCCTCGATCCTCTACGCCATCGGTGTGAGGGGATTGGTGGGAGCCTTTTGTTCCATTCTCCCACTTCAGTCCCCCCTCTGGTCGACTTGTCGACCACAAACATATCCTTTTCCTTATCTCCTCTCACTCTCCATATTTTAGTTACTCCTCCCAAATGTCCATAGTGGTTGACATGGTCTTCAAATGACCAATACATATATACACAGGTTCCTCCAGGTGTGCAGTATACCCATTTCCCTATGTAGCTCCTTGGGTTTCTTGGGTTTTCGAGCTTCACAGATGGTGGGTCCAGGTGGTTGGTGATGATCTGTTTGTGCAATTTCTCTCTCTCTTTTATTATTGTGCCTGTGTGTTGGCCATCATCTGCCGGCATCAAGGGGTGCATACCAACCATTTCGATCATTTCATCTGTGGTGCGTGCCTTCCCGGCCTTCCAAAATCTTATTATGATCAGTGCAGCTCCAGCCAGAATTATGCATCCAACTATAATCTTCAGTCCGTCCAACAGCCAAGATGGCATCCATGACCATAACAGTGAAAACCAGCTGTCATCCTTCTTCACTCCTTTACTTTCTTCCATCATTTTGGAGTGCATCTGGGCCAGTTGTGATACTGCTTCTGTCAGCGTACCATTGTCAGCATCGTTAACAGGAATGAATGTGCAGCAGGATTGTCCTATCTTTGCGCAAACTCCTCCTTCCATTGCTGTAAGGAGGTCCAGTACATATCTGTTCTGTAGTGCTACCATCCTTACTGCTCGCAGTTCCTCTTTTATTGCGTTGAATCCATTTACTGTAGAATTAATTGTCATCATTAGTTCCCATCGAGTTATCTGGAGTCATTGTCATGATCTCTGCTTCCAAAAGGTCAGGGTTTTCCCAACTCCCTTGGAAGCAGATCCATAACCCAGGTTCCGAGTGCCAACCAGTCCCAATTGGGACCTTTTGGACCCAGTCCTGGCGCCAGTGGCACCAGGCTCATAAATATGCCCAGTCCCAGCGCTGGAAGCGCCGGGCTCATAATGCTTGGGTGGACTTACCTTCAGCAGACCATGCTGCTTACTTGCCTGCCAGTTGAGCCTCTGATCCTCTTCTGTTTGGAACTACTTTTCCTGTTGGGTGGGGCTGGAGCCACTCCCTAGATTGAGAACACTGGAACTCTTCTGGAAGGCAGGAACTCTTTTCTTACCAGGAACTTTTTTCTTACTTAGGCGTGGCTGTGGAAGAAGACACCTAAGCACTACAGGAGGCTATTTAAACCACACCCGGTGGATGAATCTTGCTTTGCGTTATTCTGCAACCTCTGCAGCAGAACGCTCATCGTGTCTTCTGCATCCGGTCCTGGGCCTAAGGAAAAAGGCTTACCATCCTGAATCCAGTCTTCAGCAACACCTATAAAGACAAGAAAGAACAGGTTAGCATTCCGGCATCTGAAAGGCAAAGGCTTACCATCCTGAATCCAGTCTTCAGCAACACCTATAAAGACAAGAAAGAACAGGTTAGCATTCCGGCATCTGAAAGACAAAACAAGGTGCGTTTAAAGACATTGGGGAACTTTAATACTCACGTGCCATTACTCCTTTCCACATCTAATCCAGTGGGTATTCCGGCACCCTGCAGTCGCTCCGAACTCGTACCTGCAAAATAAAAAGACAGTTAGAGCGCATAGTGAAGCAGGCAACAAGCGCTTACTTACGTGCTTCCAGGCGCTTCTATTCATCACACGGGCTCCATCTTCAACTCACTTCAGCCCGTCATCCGCCATCGCCGGAACCCGGCAAAACAAGAGACATCATTACTAAAGACTTTAAAGACATTTGAATGACTCGAAACTTACCGTTCGTGCAGTAAACGACAGACAGCAGTCCTCTGAAGTCAAGAGGCCTGCGCTACCTATCCAGTGAAGAAACTGGTTACAGCACCCTGCCCCGAGGCAGATGGAGAGCTCGGCATTCACTTACCTAAGGTGAGAGCGTTAACCTTTGGGGGTCTACAGGAGAGGAGAAGAGGAAAGAGATAGGGACACCCCAATATCCCCAGTTCATTAACCCCATATTTTCTATCTGCAGACATCTTACTCTACACGTCAGGCATACAGTGCACAGAGGTCCAGCCCAAAGAGCCAACCGGGTGCTACACATCACCTTTGAAGATACGGTAGTCGCCCAGTCAAGACCGGCGCCTCTGCGAGAATCAGGTGAGCGTTACAGAACGCAAAGCCTACCGCAAAACTCTCGCCCAGGCGCTATGGAAACCTCGGATACTGACCCCCTAGCCCGGTTACTTGGGGAACTAAGGGCAGAAGTGCATGCAGCTCGTCAGGAAACGAATGCTCTAAGAAGGGAACTAATTATTTCCAAGGAGAGAACAGACAATCTTGCTAGACAAGTGCTACAGTCACAAGCCGGACAGACCCCGTTACCCGCATCAGGGGCAAATCTTCCTTCAACATCCTCTATGAATCCAGTGCAGATCAACCTACCTGGGAATGTACCTCTGGCTCCGCCCGAACGATTTTCTGGTGACCCAAAGAGGTTTGCAGTATTTATCAATCAGTGCCGGTTGCACTTCTTATGCCGGCCAGCAGCCTTTCCAACTGATCAAGCAAAAGTAGCTTTTGTACTTTCGTACCTTAGTGGCAATGCGGCAGACTGGTCGATCCCTCTAGTTAATCAAGATGATCCGGTTCTCCATGATTTTCAAGCCTTTCAGCTTAGTATGGAAAAACTGTTCGCAAGACATTCACAGGGGCAGGCCTTGGACAATGAGCTTCTTTCGTTGCGACAGGGTAATCAAGACCTTTTGGCTTATATTGCATCTTTCAATAGACTAATAGTGGAAACTCAATGGCCTGAGGACAAAAGGATTACGCTGTTTTATAGAGGTCTATGTGGAGAGCTCAAAGACGTTTTAGCCCAAGTAGTGAATCCCCCACAAGACTGTTCGGATTATATAGACTTGGTCGTTCAAATAGATCACAGGCTGCAGAACAGGAAGGCCGATCGTTCCAAGTTTGATGCTCGAGTATTTTCCAAACCGCCAACTCCTTCCAAAGGAGTAGACTCCGGGGAACCCATGCAAATAGGGGGTCTGAAAGGTCCTCTAACACAAAGGGAGCGGGAAAGGAGGAAACAGTTGCAATTATGCCTATATTGCGGAAACTCAGGGCACTTTCTTCGAGACTGTCCGGTGAAACCTGCCAAGAAGGCAGTAGGAGCTGCAGTTACCAAAGTTACAAACTCTGAGCAGGGAAACGACCTCGCCCGACAAGAATAGAGGTCCTCTTGCCGAGCGTGAAAACCAGTTCCGTGACCTCGCATTTCATGATACCTATGGTCCTCATTAGCCCTGATAATCCAGATCGATTACATGCAATTGAAGCTTACGTCGACAGCGGTGCCATCGGCAATTATGTGGATCATGAAATGGTTTTGAGGATGAATCTAACTCTTTGTCCCAAGGCTGTAAAGGACGTCATTACTACGGTGGATGGTACGGAGATAGCCTCCGGGCCAGTAACGCATACCACTCAAGAGGTGACGCTAGTAAGTCAAGATGGACACCATGAGAAGATCGTGTTCGATGTGATCAAGGCCCCTCAGTTTCAGATTATTCTAGGAATAACTTGGTTAGAGAAACACAATCCTCTGATCGATTGGCGAGCAAGAACGGTCCAGTTTCCAGAATGTGTCTCTACTTGTCACCCTCCACCTGGTGTTGCACTGGCTGCAATTTCTTCAGAGACTCCCCAGTTACCTCCCGAATACCTAGAATACCAAGATGTTTTCCGGAAGGATCAGGCTAACTCTCTACCTCCTCATAGGTCTTATGACTGCCAGATAGACCTGATACCTGGATCTACTCCTCCTTGTAGTAGAATTTATGCCCTCACCGAGCCTGAGAACCTTCACCTTCGACAATACCTGGATCAATACCTGGCAAATGGGTTTATTCGTCCTTCTAAGTCCCCTGCTTCTTCAGCTTTGTTCTTCGTTCCAAAAAAGGAAGGAGACCTTAGAACTTGTATCGATTATCGCTCCCTGAACCAGATCACCGTTAAGAATAGATATCCGTTACCTTTGATCCCTGAACTCCTGGACCAAGTCAGAAAAGCATGCATATATACAAAGCTGGATCTTAGAGGAGCTTACCACTTGGTACGAGTAAAAGAGGGCGATGAATGGAAGACGGCCTTCCGCACCAAGTATGGGCTATTTGAATATCAGGTCATGCCCTTCGGACTTTGCAATGCCCCGGCCGCCTTTCAATATTTTATGAACGATGTCCTCAGAGAGCTCATAGATGTGTGTGTTGTTGTTTACATTGACGACATCCTCGTTTATTCTTCATCGGAATCTGAACATCGGAAACACGTGAAAATGGTCCTCGAAAGATTGCGTCAACACAAACTTTTCGCTAAGTTGGAAAAATGTGTTTTCAACGTGACTGAAGTTGAATTCTTGGGATTCATATTATCACCTGGCGGAGTGCGTATGGATTCAAAGAAGGTCGATGCAGTTCTCAAATGGCCATCACCATCCTCCGTAAAAGGTGTGCAAAGCATGTTAGGCTTCGCTAACTTTTACCGCAGGTTTATCCCCGAATTCTCTCGAATAGTCCAGCCCATCACTGCCTTGTTAAAGAAAAACAAACGTTTTGAATGGTCTACCGAGGCGGAACAAGCTTTCCAGGATTTGAAGACTAAATTTATCTCTGCACCAATCTTAAAACACCCTCGCCCCGAACTCCCCTACATCGTGGAAACTGATGCTTCAAGCCTTGCCATGGGGGCAGTTCTATCACAAAAGGACCCGGTAACCAATCAGTTGCATCCCGTTGCATTTTGGTCCCGCAAATTCTCGCCTCCTGAAATCAATTACACGATTACTGACAAGGAACTTCTGGCTATCAAGTCTGCCTTTAAGGCTTGGCGGCATTATCTGCTGGGGGCCCGACACACCGTTACTGTGATTACGGATCACCGAAACCTGCAATATTTGAAGACCGCAAAAGCCCAATCCTCTAGACAACTCCGTTGGGCATTATTCTTTGCCGAGTTTGACTTCATAATTACCTATCGACCTGGTACAAAGAACGGTAAAGCCGATGCCCTTTCTCGGATGGGAGTGGAAGAACACTTGGTCAACCCTAAACCTGTACCAATCATTCCCGAACAAAGAATTCTGGGTGTAATCGCCACAGAATCCATAGAGGAAGTTAAGGATAAAGCCAGGCAACTTGTAACTCCAGCAGACATACAGAATTGGCATCTGCAGGGAAAGGACTTTGCAGTAAAGGACAACCTATTGTATTTCCAAGAACGATTATACCTACCCAGCACAGATTTACAGAAAAAAGTAATCTCTTGTTATCACGACTCTTTAATGGAAGGTCATCCCGGTATAGCCAAGACCTCAGAAAAGATCAAGCGCTACTTCTGGTGGCCGTCTTGGAAAAAAGATATCAGAGACTTTATAATGTCCTGTGGAGTATGCGCCCAAAACAAGAGTCAAAAGGAAAGACCAGCAGGCCTCTTACGCCCTATTGACATCCCACCTCGCCCTTGGCATACGCTTTCTATGGACTTCATCACCGATCTACCTCCATGCTCCGGATACAATACGATTCTAGTAATTGTGGACTTATTCTCCAAGATGGCGCATTTCATTCCGCTCAAAGGCTTGCCAACAGCAGCAACTCTGGCCCGAGAATTTCTCTAAAAGATTGTCCGACTGCACGGTTTTCCTTCGGTTCTAATTTCGGATCGAGGTAGTCAATTTATTTCTCATTTTTGGCGAAGTTGCTGTCGGTCGGCTCAAATTGATGTGAGACTATCGACCAGTCACCACCCTCAGACCGACGGACAAACCGAGAGGACCAATCAAACTCTGGAACAGTATTTACGGTGCATGCTGCAACAAACTAAAAAAACTTGGAAAGATATCCTTTGGATAGCCGAGTATGCCTACAATAACTCTGTCCATTCGGGAACTGGGAAAACCCCGTTTTTTCTTTTGTACGGCAGTCACCCTCGAACCTCGGAGTTGGATCCCCTCCAAGATCTTGAAACACCAGCAGTAGACTGCCTGCATTCTACAATCACCCAAGCCTTTAAGGAAGCTGTTTCTCACCTTCAAAGGGCTAAAGAACAATACAAGAAAGGAGCAGATCAACATCGGAAGGAAGCCCCTCACTATCAAGTAGGGGATCAAGTCTGGTTATCCACCAAATATCTATCTCTAAAAGGGCCACGCACATTCAACCCAAGATACCTTGGTCCCTATTCCATCACTACCATAGTAAACCCAGTAGCGGTCAAGTTGGACTTGCCCCCGCACATGAAGATACATCCGGTCTTCCACGTCTCTCTATTAAAACCCGTGCAACCTCAAACCCGACTAACCAAATCTCCAAAACCTATCCTAGTGGATGGAAAACTCGAGTTTGAAGTCAAAAGCATTCTGGACTCCAAGATCTCCAAATCTAAACTATTCTACCTAATTGACTGGAAAGGCTATGGCCCCCAAGAGAGATCCTGGGAACCTGCTGAATATGTCCACGCTCCTCGCCTAATCAAAAGATTTCACCGAACATTTCCTGACAAGCCAAAACCCCCGGAGAAGCCCGGTTTGGGAGGGGCCTTGAGGGGGGGTACTGTCATGATCTCTGCTTCCAAAAGGTCAGGGTTTTCCCAACTCCCTTGGAAGCAGATCCATAACCCAGGTTCCGAGTGCCAACCAGTCCCAATTGGGACCTTTTGGACCCAGTCCTGGCGCCAGTGGCACCAGGCTCATAAATATGCCCAGTCCCAGCGCTGGAAGCGCCGGGCTCATAATGCTTGGGTGGACTTACCTTCAGCAGACCATGCTGCTTACTTGCCTGCCAGTTGAGCCTCTGATCCTCTTCTGTTTGGAACTACTTTTCCTGTTGGGTGGGGCTGGAGCCACTCCCTAGATTGAGAACACTGGAACTCTTCTGGAAGGCAGGAACTCTTTTCCTACCAGGAACTCTTTTCTTACTTAGGCGTGGCTGTGGAAGAAGACACCTAAGCACTACAGGAGGCTATTTAAACCACACCCGGTGGATGAATCTTGCTTTGCGTTATTCTGCAACCTCTGCAGCAGAACGCTCATTGTGTCTTCTGCATCCGGTCCTGGGCCTAAGGAAAAAGGCTTACCATCCTGAATCCAGTCTTCAGCAACACCTATAAAGACAAGAAAGAACAGGTTAGCATTCCGGCATCTGAAAGGCAAAGGCTTACCATCCTGAATCCAGTCTTCAGCAACACCTATAAAGACAAGAAAGAACAGGTTAGCATTCCGGCATCTGAAAGACAAAACAAGGTGCGTTTAAAGACATTGGGGAACTTTAATACTCACGTGCCATTACTCCTTTCCACATCTAATCCAGTGGGTATTCCGGCACCCTGCAGTCGCTCCGAACTCGTACCTGCAAAATAAAAAGCGCTTACTTACGTGCTTCCAGGCGCTTCTATTCATCACACGGGCTCCATCTTCAACTCACTTCAGCCCGTCATCCGCCATCGCCGGAACCCTGCAAAACAAGAGACATCATTACTAAAGACTTTAAAGACATTTGAATGACTCGAAACTTACCGTTCGTGCAGTAAACGACGGACAGCAGTCCTCTGAAGTCAAGAGGCCTGCGCTACCTATCCAGTGAAGAAACTGGTTACAGCACCCTGCCCCGAGGCAGATGGAGAGCTCGGCATTCACTTACCTAAGGTGAGAGCGTTAACCTTTGGGGGTCTACAGGAGAGGAGAAGAGGAAAGAGATAGGGACACCCCAATATCCCCAGTTCATTAACCCCATATTTTCTATCTGCAGACATCTTACTCTACACGTCAGGCATACAGTGCACAGAGGTCCAGCCCAAAGAGCCAACCGGGTGCTACACATCACCTTTGAAGATACGGTAGTCGCCCAGTCAAGACCGGCGCCTCTGCGAGAATCAGGTGAGCGTTACAGTCATTTTGCGTTTGCGTAAGCTTGTAGTCCCGGATGTATTATTGAGGAGAAGAACATTGCTGCTCTGCTGAATAGTCTGTGTTCTGGTGGGATTGAAGTGAGTGCTGTTTCCGACCTTCCCCATAGGTAATTTCCTGTCAGAGGTTCTCCTTGTCTTTTCTTTCTATTCAGGACAGTGTTGTTGCTGTTGTTTTGGTTCTCTGGCCCCTTCTGAGGTTGTACAGATCTCTTCTTCCTCTTGTTTCCTTCATCCATTTTAGGGAAGTTCGCCACGTTCACATGTTTTTGGGGCACCACTAGTGATGGTACATTAACGTGTACCATTGTGCATATACCATTCCACAGAGGGGGCAGTGTGTGGTATGCCTTGTCTCCGCAGGCCCAGTAATGGTCCATTAATACTGCTGTTCCTGCTCCCCCCTCAGGTAACTCCATCACGCTTGCACAGTTGGTGTTGTATCCCACGTCCACTTCTCCTCTATGTTGGTAGCATACCTTAGGTGCAGACAGCGGCAGTATTGTTATTGGGTCTTCATCCTTCTCTATCCACGTTAGCATGGGTACGTACTTGACCCAAGTCATCCAACATCTGTCGTTGTGTTCAGCAATAGTTGTAGTATCCTCTCTCGTTACCATGTTGCTGCCAACCACTCCTATGTCCCATTTGTTGTCCAGGTACACCTTCCCTGTTATTATTACCAGTGGTCTTTCCCAACATCCTTGTTTACCAGGAACTTCAGTGGCGTACCAATCACATGGTAGGTATTGTAGTGTTACTTTCTTTGTTTCTCCTTTTTCAGGGCCACTTGTCATGTATCTGAATGCTTCAGCATGCAAACTGGTCTTGTGGTAACTCAAATAAGTCTTGAGGAAGTTGTTTTCGTATGGATATGTGTCTCGCGTTTTCCATACCAGGTGCACCGTCGTCCCTTGAAATCTCCCTTTCGTTTGGAACAGTGCCAAGTATACTATACATCGTGCTGTCTTTTCATCTATTTCCGTGGCAACGAAAGTTCGAGAAGCGCTCATGGCGTTTGGGATCAATGAGCAAACGTAGCAGCTGTCTTCTGTTGTCTGCTTACCTATTTGGGTCATGTGTTGGTACCACATGTTGTTCGAGACGCGGGCTGAATCTTGTATGTAGTTGTCAATACCTTTATTATCTGAGTATGTGCTGCGTTTAACCCTATTTCCCTTGTGTGGAATTTTGCTAGTACCACCTGACGTAACACCTGTTGCAGCCGTGGGTGGGGGTATATTAGGTTTGGGTACAGCCAAAATATTGATAGCATAACTTTTCTGTCATACAGAGGCAGCCAAGAACCCGGTGATCATCAAAATCCCTATCATCTTTATTACAGAGGCTAGTCTCACCGGCATTTTGCTCTTAACTTACTGCAGTCCGGCAGCTTATTCTTGCGACGTTAAAGTTGCCCGCCTGAAAATTCTCAATATGCTTGTTATTAGTGTTAGTTGTTGTTTTCAAGCTCTCCCTATCAAGTAGTCGTTCAGTGCCCAGGTGAAGAGCTGTTCCCATGCCAATCTAAGCGATCTATCTCTTAGGGCAGGCAAGTGTTGGTGAAGATGGGGCATTGATTGTTCTATGGCCAAGAGAAATGCTGTGTAGTAGACACGTACCCTCCTTCTTTTCAGGTACTTTGGCCTTTTTATGTGATAGACAAATTGGTGTGATAGCTCTTCAGGGTAGTTATCATCTGAGGGTAGCATCTACTCCTGGGCAATGAACTTTGTTAGTTATCTGTTTCCTTAGCAGTACAATAATACGCGGTACCTGCATGTGCGAGAAAGAAAAAGAGAACATTCAAGTGTTTACATGTGTATATATGCAAGACAATGTCCTTCAGTTGGGTGATTACTGTAGTGGGTAGGGGGGTCGATAGGCAGAGGGTTTAGAACTCAACTGGCGGAAGTGTCTTTACTCTTTGATCGTGTGACCATGGGGTGGGCGGTATGGGAATTACCCTTCTCTATTTCAGTATTTGTCTCTGGGGAGTCTGGGGGGTGGTAGGGTATGGAGACACTTAGGTCGACAGCTGTGGTAGAAGTCTCTTCCTCCGTGGGTGACGCTGTTGCTGTTCTTCCAATGGCCCTGTCGGTGACGTTAGGGTGGGTCTGGAGTTTGCAGATCTTTACGTCGTGTAGGTGATTCCAAGCACGTTTGTCCTGTAACTTTACTGCTCTCGTAGATACTTCCTCTACCAGGTGGGGGCCAGTGAAGCGTGGGCTGTTCCACTTTCTCTTGAAATTGCGGAGTAGCACATGGTCACCTTTAGCAATTTTGCACAGTTTTCCCTTGTCCAATTCTTTATCCGCGTCTTCTTGTTGATCACTCTTAGACCCGCCCCGCGTGCGCTCGAGCTGTTGAGACAGAAACACTACACTAGTAATCAAAGAAGACACATATTGGTACATTTCATCACCAAGAACAGTTGCAGTGTTTTCATAATCTGTGAATGCTCTTGATGTTGGCGTTAGAGGAAGGCGCATTTGACGTCCGGTCACCACCTCGTGAGGGGTGAGGTGGTGATCGGAGCCTGGTCTATTCCTTAGCTCAAATAGGGCTAGCGGAAGGCAATACAACCAACTCTTCTTTGTTGTTTGCTGTATCTTTGCAATTGCCTCCTTCAGTAGGCCATTCAGGCGTTCGCATATACCGTTGGCCTGCGGGTGATATGCACATGCAAATTTATGCTTGATGTTCAGTAAGGATGTGATGTGCTGGAACATTTCATTAGCGAAATGCGGGCCATTATCTGACCGCAGTACCTCGCACACTCCCCACCTGGGGAAAACCTCCCTCACTAGAAATTTAGCTGCTCTGAATGCATCTGGGTGTGAGCAGGGTCCTGCCTCAATCCACCTGGAGAATGGGCATACTACTACAATCATATACCTATTTCCTTGACATACGTTGATCATATCAACATAGTCAATATGGATGTGCAGGAAGGGTCCGTCTGGCCGGGGTATAGTACCTTTTATCACCTTCAGCGTGTGACCGGCCGTGAACTGTTGACATGTGAGACAATTGCTGATAAAATTTGTCACATGGGAATTTAACTCGGGACAGGACCAATCTTCCTTAATTCGTGCTGCAATAACTTCCTTGCCTGTGTGGGCTGGGTGGTGGAGTTGGCTCAGGGCGGTGTTCAATAGTGCCAATGGCATTACCATCTTTCCAGTGTTACCCTGGTGCCATAGTGCGTCAGTTGGTGACATTGTACATCCTCTTTTTACCCATATTTCTTTTTCTGCCATTGGTGCAGCCGCTTGTAGCTCCATTATCTGTGTGGCTGGGAGATGGGTGTACCCTTCTCTTATCAACATCTCCTTAGCTATCCCCCTCCCTCTCCCTCTCTCTAACTCTGGGGGGTTCCATATCTCACCAAAATATGCAGCATACTTCGCATGTGCGTCTGCTGCTGCATTCCCTTTTGAGATATGATCTTCTCCATTAGTGTGTGCGGTACATTTGACCAAAGCTAATTCTTGGGGGTCATTTATTACTTCAATTAGTTCAGCTAACAAGAGAGCATGTTGTACTGGGGTGCCGTCAGCTCTCCTAAACCCTCTTCTCCTCCATTTGGACAATCCTGAGTGGACAGTAGACGTGACATATGCGCTGTCAGAATATATAGTCACTCTTTTGTCAAAGCTTTCCTTCAATGCCAAGATCAGTGCAACCAATTCAGCTGCTTGAGCAGAGTAATGCTGTGGTAATTGTAAGCATTTCATCGCCACACACACCGGTTCCTCTGTCATTTTTACCACTGCTGCCCCAGTTCTCCTTATCCATCACTTTGGTCTATTGTTGATGACCCATCAATGAACAAGAGCTCACCTCCATCTAGTGCGTTCTCTTCAACTTTTCTAGTACATGAGTACATTTCGGTAGTCTGCGTACAATCATGTGCATAGTCTCCTTCCTCAATTACTTCTGCTATAAACCTTGCAGGGTTAACCGTGCTGCATCTAACAATTGATAATTCTGGTCTAGATAAGATCATCTCATAACCTGACGCCCTTTGCGTGGTTAGTGTGGATTTAGGCTTGTTCAATATTGCAAATAGTGCATGTTCCACAAATAGTGTGGTTGGGCACCCCATTGTTATTGATGATGCTTTCTCTACCGCAAAGGCAGCTGCGGCGAGACCTTGTTCGCAAGGGAAATGTCCTAACATCACAGGATCCAAGTGGCCGCTGTAAAACGCTACTGGCTTGTAACCCATGCTTGTTTTTTGAGCCAACACTGCTTTCATTACTGCTGAGTCGCAATGTGAAAATATAAAGAATTGTTGTTCATAATCTGGGGTGGCCAGTACCGGAGCAGTTGATATTGCATCTTTCAGTTCATCAAAGGCCTCTTTCATTTCCATTGTCCACCCCAACTTTTTCTCCCCTTTGTTAGCTTCTTTTAATGCCTCAACTAGGGGTCCTATGTATGAGCTGTAATCAAATACCCAGGCTCTACAGTAATTGCACAGTCCCAGGAACTGCTGCAGTTCCCTCACTGATTGGGGCAGCAGCGTTTTTGAGATGGCCTGTGCTCTTTGTGGTGCAATCTTTCTTCCGTATTGGGATATGAGCTGACCAATGTAAAGTACCTGTTCCTGACAGTACTGTAACTTTTCCTTGTCTACCTTGTAACCCTTTTCAGCTAATATTGTCAGCATCTTCAAGGAGTCCTCTCTGCATCTTCTTTCGCTTGTGCTGCAAATTATTATGTCATCAACATACTGCAACACTGTGCTTTCCACTTCAATGTTACCCAGGTCCATCTGTATTACTCTGTTGAAAATTGCGGGTGACTCGCAGTACCCTTGTGGCAATCTGGTGTGTTTCCATTTTGTGTTTCTGTACGTGAAGCTTGTCAGGTCTTGTGAGTCTGGGTGCAGGGGTATTGAGAAAAAGGCATTTTTGAGGTCTATCACTGTAAATCGTGATGCCTCTGCTGGAATGCCACACAATATTGTGGCCGGGTTTGCTGCTATGGGGTATTCTGCTTCCACTATGTTGTTCAAGGGCCTGAGGTCCTGTATGAAGCGCCAAGACCCCCCTTTAGCTTTGCGCACTGGGTATACAGCTGTGTTACATGGTGATTCTGATGGTACCAATATGCCATTATTTATAAGGGCCGTTATTGTTTCATATATGCCCTCATCTGCCTCTTTTGATAGTGGGTACTGATTCACTCTGGGGAGTATTGCACCTTTTTTCAATTTTATTCTTACTCCCCCTATACTTTTTATGCACCCCACGTCATAGGGACTAGTAGTCCATAATGATGTTGGTACCTTTGCCATATCCTCCTCAAAGAAGGGAACTGGGGTGGATGTGGGTGCTTCAAGTGCCATTGCAATTTTCTGTGCCACTTGTTTGTACGTCACTCTTAGCCATATTTCTACACTCATCATAAATACCATTTCATCTTCTTCCTTTTCTTCTGAGAAGAGCTCCTCATCTGACACCTGGGTGAGCCTACATCCCTCTGCTAGGGCTATCACTGCCCTCCATGCTCTTCCTTCTCTGTCTTGGGCATGTACTGCGATGTAATCAGCAGTTGCTATAATGCTCTCTATGTTCACTGAAATCACCTTTTCTTCTGGTTCATTGGCTGGTGTTTCTGGTCTAAACAAATAGGCTGCTGGCCTCCTCCAGATCTTCCCTTCTATTCCTGGCATCCATGCAAATGCCATGTCTGTCCCGTACTGGAACAGTTCACCATCTACTGGCTCAGCCCTAATCACTGTCTGTCCACAGTATGCTTGCATAATTTGTCGTGCAGTGAGCATGTTTATCCCTGGAGTGGAGCAAATTATGCCGTCCTCCGTAAAGGAGATCGTCATATTCAACCTGCTCATTATGTCTCTCCCCAGTATGTTTACAGGTGAGGCCCTAGAATATAAAAGTAGGGCTGACATGTCATAATCTCCTATTGAAAAGGGAATGTTATCAGTAAAGGGAACCAACCCTCTAGCCCCAGAGAATCCTTGGGTGTTCATGGCTTCACCTGACATCTTAAATTTACCTTCCCTTATGCAAGACCAGGTCGCCCCGGTGTCAACAAGGAATGATAATTTTTTGTCACCTATCGTTACCTCTATGCGTGGTTCCTCCGCACTATTAGGTGTTACCGACAGGATGGGACACACCAAGGCCGTCTGTGGGCTGTCCTATTGTGGGTATAATGATTGACCACTTCCTGTGTAAGGGTTGTGTCCCAGGACCGTCACCCTTCCTAGTTGTGTTTGCTGTAGTTGTGTATTGGTAGAGGTTATGTTATGGTCTTGAATTTGGGCAGGTTGCTGTACTTGGGGTTGTTGTGTTATCGCTACCTGTTGTTGTGGCAGTGAATATGTCTGTGGCTGTTGTTGTGTTACTAGTTGTTGCTGCCCATTCCCCTGTCGCAATGCCTGCTGTTGCTGGGTGCCCTGCTGCTCCTGTGTAGGCCCTTGTTGTCCCTGTTCACCCCATGATGGTGTGCCTGGTCTCACTCTACATGTGCGTGACATGTGCCCTACTAATCCACAAATCCAACACACCGGTGGTTCCCTGTTCTGCCATGGAAAGCTTCCTGAGTTGTCCTGGTATACTGGTTGCCCGGTGGGGTAGGAATTTCTAAATCCTCCTCCTTGCTGTTGTGTGTTATATCCGTATCCTCTCCCCCTCATCATTCCGCCCCTTCCCCTGTTGTAATTATAATATCCGGCTCCTGGCGTTGAGTATCCTCCTCCCATGTTAGTCGTGTATGGTTGGAGTGGCGGCAGCTGTTGTGTGACAATCTGTGATGATTGTATTTGGGAGGGATCTTGTGCAGCCACTACTTGTGTGGGGTTTTGAGTCATTGTTGTATGTGTAGTTATTAGTGCACCTTCCATTGTGTATTTAGTAAGTTTTTTCTGTACCAATTTAGCCTCTTCCGTTTTTCTATCCTCTTCCTTTTGTTTCATTTTTTCTTGCCATGTCCTACAATGATGCACTATCGTCAGTTGTATTTCTGGCCATGCTTTTGCTTCCATCCCCACTACTTTCTTCAGTTGTTTCTGAACTGCTTCTGGGAGCCCTTGCACTAGTATATGATAGAATATTGCTGGTGTTTTGTCCCATTGTTCTCTAGTTTCCATACGCCACTTCTCTTGAATTTCCTGGATATCATCAACAGGATCTTCGTTCTCACGCATCTTGCGTGAGGTAATTGCTCCTATGTCTGATGTGTCTGGGTACTGTACCCTCAGTGCCTGCCATAATGCATGTCTGCAGTTTGCGAATGGTGCCCCATCATGTGATGTGTTTGTTATTGTGACCCCGGGGAAGCCTGCTCTCTTCCAGATGTCATCTGCTGCATCCCCTATTATTGATATTAGAAGGCCCTTTACATCCCCCACTGCCAATTTCTGTCCTGCGGTGTGTTTTTCCATTTCATATATCCATTTTCCCGCACCTCCACTTAATGATGGTAGCCTGCACTTTATATTTTCCTTGTCTGCATGCTTCCAGGGGACGTATTGTGGTCTAACCCCTCCCCTCTCCAGAAGTGGCATTAAGTTGTGTCCTGGTTGGCCCCTTGGGTCCCACACAATCGAATCCGTACACCCCTCCTCTTCTTCCCTGTCTTCTACATCGTCAATGGGGTCCATATTTCCCCTGCTCGTAACTCTTTCTCCTCCATCACTTCCCCTTCTTTTATCATTTCCTTTATTTAATGTGGGCGTGTGTATTCGTTCTCCCTGCCTGCGTCCAGGGAGGTCTCTAAGCCTGCCTGCATAGGGTGTCAGTTCGTGGGGGAAGGGCACGAGTTTAGATGGGCATGTTGCACGTAATGAGCGTGAGGTAGTGGAGCATGTGGGACGGGATGGTGAGGGTGTGGCTGCACGTGTCTGTCTTTCCGCTATTCCTTGCTCTTCCTCCTCACTTCCCTCCAGTTCTTCCTTTCTCCTGCAGATCCATGGTGACTCTCCATTTGCCCGGGTGATGTATAATTTATCTAAGCTTTCCCTTTCACTGTCTCTTCCTTCCTTCTCCATTCCTTCTCCTTCCTCACTGCAAAAGTCCTCCATTAATGGCAACCCCCAATCTGTCTTTTTCCCCCTAATCGTTACTGTTTTTAAGTCTATTAGATCCGTTCCTCCCTTGTCTTCTTTGCCAATTGCTCCCCTTTGTGCTGATGTTGTTGCTACTTCTGTGTCTCTGTATACATACCTCCTTACTTCGCTCCCCCCTCTCCTATCTTCTCTTTCCCCTTCATTTTTCTCCGCTATTTCTCTACCAATTTCCTCTCTTTTCTTTTTCAATTCCTCCATTACACCACTACTCATCTTTTCCATTATCTTTTCTTCTTCTCTCTTCCTTTCCCATCTCGCTCTTTCCCGCTCTAATATACCCTCTATCATCCTCCCTTCTTCGTATTTCCTGGTCGTTTCTGATAGTAATCTTCTTTTCCATATTTCCATTTCCTTTTCTTTCTCTTCTTCCTCTCTTTTCTTGTCACGCAGTGCTGCTCTGGATACCCTTTCTGCTGCTGCCTTCACCCTTTCTGCTTCTCTCTTTTGTTCTTCAGTTCGTTCCCTCATTTTTTTCAACTCATTCTTGCTTTCTTTCCTTTCCCGTGCTCTCTCTCTTTCCTCTCTCTCGAGCTGCTTGATCAGTGCATTCTGCTCATCCCTTAATTCTGCTAATCGTTCCTCCAAAATCTCTTCCTTTTGTCGTAACAGCTCTTCCCCTTTCTTTTCCCCTCTTCCCCTTTCCTTTCACTCTTCCTGGTGTTATCCTCGTCCATTTTCCTTACTACCTCCTCCTCTTCTTCTGTTAATGAACCTCGTAATTTTAATAACACCTGCGCAGCTACCCACTCATCCTGTCCTATTCCTGCGATCTGCTCTTCGCCAATCCCCTCTTCCCCTGCGGGCATTTTCTTACGAGCTGGTCCCGTCGTACTAGTCTGCTCCCTTCCCGTGTGGCTACCTGTGGCTGTATATGGTGGCGGGCTGTATGCCGGGTTCGAGTACCCCTCAGCCGCCCTTAATTGAACCATGTCTCGTAGTTCTGTTAAAGGATATAACCCCCCTTCCTCCTTTTTCACTATCTTCGCTAGGGGTATATCGTCGTTCTGTTCCTTTTTTATTTCTTTTTCGTTTATGTTGTTACTCTTCTCTCCTCCCTCTTGTCTGTTCCCCGTGTTCTGTGTGCCTTCACTCTCTTTTTCCCCACTCTCTCCTTCCTCCTTAATCTTCTCCTCTTCCGCTGTTTCCCCCATAATGAACATTCCGTTTGGTCCTGGTCGGGACCCTTGGAACATCCTCCATAAATTAAACACCTCCACGTGGTGTATCAACTTCTTCCCCTTGTATGTGTTATGCAGATGGGTTAATAGTGAATGTTGGGTATATGGATCGAAACTGCCATTAGGCGGCCATGGTGTCGTCATTTTGCTGTCCGTCCCTTGTGTCCATTCTATGCTATACTTGATCAGTTTCTCCCTATGGGGTGACAGTGTTTTACATATGTGCTGTAACGGGGTAGTGAGGGTGTTCCCCCACCCTCCCGATCCTGTCCCGTATGACATAGTAGCGCTTCACTTGTTATCCTTCCCCTATTTGGTAGCGGTTATCTTGCTAACAGTGTACACTATACAGTCTTAGATCTTTACCTGGCCCCGTAATTTTGGGGACTTGCAATTGTCCGCTAAGGAAAAATAGTAAAATATAGCATTTGCATTTGAATATTCTTTTCTTTCTTTTCCCCCTTTACCGAACACCTTTACGGCCCCCTGCGGCCGAAGCGCGCGCAGCCCCCTGTGGCTGCGTGCCCCGTGCGACGTTCTTATACAGCCGTCCCACTTTCTCTTACCCCTCCTCCCCTTTCTTCACTTGCCGTGGCCGGCATTCTCCGTGCGCAGCCACGTCCCCCTTTTCACCTTCCCGCCGATCAACTTGTTACCGTTTATCTCCGTCTCCACTCCCTTACCATAATTCTCTTCCCCACCACTCTCCAAAATTAAAAATGCCTTGTGTTCGAGATATCCTATGAAAAGCCCTACTGGTGACGTCACCGATCTCTTCAAAACTACTGGTAAGTTCTTCACATGTTTTTTTTAAAGGTTCAAAATACGCTTGCAATCCACCCCCGTTAACCCCACAGCTGTCTTCCTGTCATGCCTGGAACAAGGTAATCAACAATATAATCGGACTGCGCACACTGCGTCGCCTCGCGTGTGATACGCCCCTCGACAGGAGGGCTTAACCAGCCAATTATCTTCCGTATTAGGCAACCAGCTAGCTACCACTTACAGGGAAACGTCATCTATCTATCGAGTTTTCCTGCTCGATCAATAGGGATCCTCATCTACTCATTGATCAATAATCACCAAATCGTAGGAAACCGCACACACACCCTCACACGTGGTCGCGACCTAGGCCAATCAGTGTCTAGGAACGGTCGCACGTGATGTTTTCGTGCTCCGCCCCCTCCTCCTCCGTAACTTAGCGGACTGCTCTCGCACTTGTCTGGCTACCATTCACTTCACCGTCAACACTAATTTATCAAACCTTCGCCGCGCACCTGTGTAACATCTCCCGCCTCCCGTATTCAATTCCTCCCCCCTCCCTCACAATTTCACATTGCTTGTTGTGCGTGGCATACTCACCAAGTTCTCTTGATGCGGGGCCGCTCGACTGCGTGCACCCCTCCAAGCGGCTCGCCACCTCCCCTCGTCTGGACCACGTCTGGACACTCGCCAACCGCGGGCAGGATACTTCTCAACCGGCTCCCGAAGGCCAATATCCGGATTGCGCTGTCCGGTCTTCTGGCAGTTCCGCGATGGTCCTGTAGTCCTCAAAAGGGGGCAGCGGCAGAGGGGGCCGCACCGCCGGGCCTCCTCGCAACGGGAGTACTCGGAAAAATAAAATAAAAGCAGATCTTAAACAGATCTCAGCAGTGCCTCCAACTTGTCGGGGGGAAATTCTCCCGGGGTCGGCTGGGCCGTCCGCGGACCTCCGGGCAGGGAGGCCCCAACTCCTCCCGTATATCCCAAAAGAATGAGTATGAGACACACGCAAGAAGCAAGGTGGTTCTGCTGTTTATTAAACAAAATGGCAGGGATGAGTCAAGTATCGTACGCGTCCGTCCTGACACTCTCTCTAATCGTGGGGCTCGCAGGCCCTTTTTACCTTAGTATGACGCGCTACTTGCGTCACCTGGGAAAGTTAGCAAAAAACCTATCGCCACTCTGGATTGGTTCCTCGAGTGGTAGGGTTAGTATAGCATACGTATAGAGAGCGTTATTAGTGGTTGAGGGTCAGTCAGGTGGTATACTTGGGTTGTCCCTTCAATTTGATACATGAAAATTGTTACATGAAGACCCCTGAGGATTTGTTAATGGCGTCAGTGATAAGAGCCCCATGTTCTGATTGGTCCACTCGCGAGCCCCCCAGTCTGGGACCATCGCTGTTCCCAGCTCGCGGTGCACCTGGTTTTTGCAACAATGTATCACTATGGGTATGTGCAGACAATGTGAGGATTTATTCATATGCTGGAAGGCAGACTACTCCCACCGCCGCAGATGTCCATTGAGTTGCTTAATTGTATCTGCCTGTGTATTGAAACGTGGGATCCAGGCGCCTCCCTCCTCCTGGGCCTGGCACCCTGTCAGGTTCGGCTTGGTCACGTGAGGTGAGACCGTGGTTGAGGCAGAATTCTGCACAATTAATATTGCATTTTCCACTGTGTGCCTGGCTTAATTTGCAGGTGTGACCTTGGCATCGGCTTGCGGCATGCGAGTTTGCAACATTGAGCCCTTGACTGTCTGCTCTCGCCGGGCTCATTCTGCAGGGTCAGCAACTGTACTCTTGCTCATTCAATGTTCATGGAAGCTCTTGCTTGCGGCCTACTTGGGCCTGGTGCATAGGTGGAAACGTTTGATACACAGCGCTTTAGGTTATGGTATCATATTGCTTTATCCCCAGTATCATGTCTTCGTTATATTTCTCATTGCAATGCATGGGTTTAAGAGAAGCGTGAGCAAGCATTTTAGATGAGTTCATTGTGCGTCTTGCGTTTCTGCATTTTGAAAAGCCTATGTGAAAAATAATAAAGATGCGCGTCAGTGGGTGTGTCCGTCACCTACGTCATAGCACTGAATATGTTCTTCGTGTGGATTGGTGTGGGAGTGTCCAGTGTGCATGTTTGCACGGGTGTGCTGACCGTTGGCTAGGTCGTCATGGCATCTCTAACGATGTGTTCATTTACTGTTGCATGGTTCAGTCGAGTTCATCCATGCCGCAGGTGTCGGCATGGGCAGGGCAGGCTGGTGGGCAGGCTGGTGGGCACATCCGTATGTTCCTGTACCAGGGTATTTGGTCGTCTGGTAGATGGGCAAACTGCTCTTGTGGCGGGTGTCTGGGCCTCGATCCTCTAGGCCAGGGGTGTGAGGGGATTGGTGGGAGCCTTTTGTTCCATTCTCCCACTTCAGTGGTGTTATTTGCCACTTTGTTGGGGTGGTTCTCTTCAGCGGGGGCTGTTCCTGTCACTCCTGACGATCAGAGACTGGGGTGTTATGGCAGTGTCACTGTGGGGCAGGTGCTGCTGTTAGCTGGTGGTGGAGCCACGGTCTAATGTGGGCAAACAGTTTCAGTTGTCGTGGAGTGGTGAACTGCGGACTGCACAGGAGCAGGCACATTGCGGGATAGCTAGATGACCTGACCTGCACTGTTGGAGGCGGGATAGCCCCTGGAATGCAGTGGTGGACTGCCACAGGAGCGGGCGTGCTGCGAGATCACTGGACACCCGGGCATGTCAGAGGCATGATCGCCTGTGAAAGCGGACTCGGGTGTGCAGGGAGAAACCTTGTCGCCATTTGTAACTTGGCATGCACACTTAATACGGATGCAACACCAGAGACACTGAACATATGTCTTGTTTATTTGAATTCTTCTCCGGAACTGCCATTCCCTCTCCTAGCCCTTCTACTTCCCTTTCCTCGCTCTCGCTTCCCGCCTGAAGTCCCTCCCTTAAAGGTGCAGAGACGTCTAACAGCATTCTAACTAAAAAAGGACACTTAACGACATCCTTGAACAAGTCATTAGGGACTTTTAGCTCCTCCATGTCCTTTGGCCACTGCTGTCCCTACCGTCCCCACACCAGATCTGCTATTGCTTAGTTAAAACAGTTTCAAGCTACTTGACAGGGGTTAAAAAGGTAATGTGCAAGGGCAGCTCATAAGGAATGCTGAGCATCTGCTCTATTAAGGGGTTCAGTGGACAACGGTTAACCGCCCTATGTCCAACAGCTCCTGCAGGGCAGGGGTGTACTTTTGCAGAAGCCTCCCTGGTCCCTTGTGGGGCAAAGATGGTTTGCTTGAGAGGCAGGTGGCGAGGGCAGGCCTGATAAATGGACCGGCCAGCGTCTCAGGGAAGGTGCTCAGAGAGCAGTGGCCATCTTGGGTACGAATGTGTTGCCAGCTCTCGGTGCATGTGCGGTAATGACTATGAATAGAACGCAGTGGAAAGCCTCAGTAGTTCCAGGCCACACACCCAGAAGGAAGCACGCCATTGCCTGCAGCAGTAAGAAGTGACAGAATGAGTAAGAACAGAAAGGAGAAGAGGAAGCATGCAGAAGAAACAGAAACAGAGGGTTTCGCAAAAAGCAGGCCAGGGGTTAAAACGAGAAGGAAGGATCACAAAGAACCATCGCTCACATCGCCGTTTTTACAGCATGTCTAAAACAGCAACAGAAGGGGTCATATTTAATGAGGCCAAAGGATGTCTTTGAGAGCAAATGTGTCAAGTACATTGATGAGTAAAAATATAAGTTTTAGAGAGTTCGAACTTTAATAAACCCCTCAGTTGAACAACTTCCAAGATGCATTGGCACATGAGACAGCAGCAGCAGCAGCATGTGATGCCCCAGGGCCATCTCACCTAGAGCCCCATGCATTATCAGACCCCTCCCTCAATCCCATCCAGACACCCTCAGCATCCTGACCCCTGTCTGGCTGAACTCACCTACAGGCCCATGCATTATCAGATCCCTCCCTCAATCCCGTCCAGACACCCTCAGCATCGAGACCCCTGTCTGGCTGAACTCACCTACAGGCCCATGCATTATCAGACCCCTCCCTCAATCCCGTCCAGACACCCTCAGCATCGAGACCCCTGTCTGGCTGAACTCACCTACAGGCCCATGCATTATCAGACCCCTCCCTCAATCCCATCCAGACACCCTCAGCATCGAGACCCCTGTCTGGCTGAACTCGCCTACAGTCCCAGCAGAAGCAGCCTCGTGCCATGCAGATGTACTCATTAACAAATGCGCCAGACCTTCTTAGTGCCCACAGGTTTATCAGCGCAGCCTGTCCCTGCAACAAATCTCATGCCTGTAGGTAGCCTGCACTAAGCCTGGGTGAATATAAATGTCTATTGTATGCAGGTGATTTGGATGACTCTTTCAGAGATTTGTGTGACAGATTCAGGTGGTGCTTAAGACATTTCATGCCTGAAATGTTGATTTAAATACCGGTCTGAAGCGTTCAAAACAAACAAAGTATACAGGCAATGGAATAGGTCAGAAGTTCAGAACCTTTGCTGACATGGCTGCTGAAAGAAAAGAAAGGCTGTCTGTTTCCTTTCTATATAAACCAAACTTAAATCTTTGTTTGCAATTGCGAAAAAAATTGTAATTAAAAAAAAATAATGTAGGGCCAGATTCTCTAAAACAGGGCAAATAAAAGGAGTGCAGAGAATGCGCTCACTTCAGATGCGCTATTTTCAGAAATGCTCAGGACACCTTATTCACAAAGGTTGCCCGTGTATTTCAGTGGGAGCTGGACAATAGCACTAAGAAGCGCTGTCCAGCGCTCCCAACACTAATGCATGACAGGCTCCCAGCAAGCACGTGGTACTGGGAGGGTATTTCATTGAGACAGGCCGTTAAAGGGGCTGTCTCTGTGAAATGACTTGGGGGGATGGAAAGGCTAGTGTGACAGCTGCAGTTTAACCCATAGACATTGCACTTAAAAAGAAAATCATCAAAGGGTAAGAAATGACCTTGCTATGATTTGCACCTCTCTATGCGCCTGTTCTGAACAGGCGCAGGGTGGAAGACCTTCATTTCTGGGCGTTTTAAAGTGCATCCCATTTGTCAATTCAGAATGTGCTTTAAAAAGCCGAGAAGAGGGGGTGCGGTGATGAGGCTTGCTCTGCGTTGAGTTCTGCTGTCAAGGGCCGGTCTGAGGGTTGAGCCCCCTCTCAAAGCCCCCGCTGGAGCAAGCTAACCCCCCCCCCCACAGGTTGCGCAGCCCCCAGGAGCACAACCCGGTCTGACTCCCGGGCCTCAGGGTCCAGGAAAACCCATTGAACAAGGCTCGGAGGGAGTAGCAGATAGCACCCCTGCCCCGATCGAGAGAAGATACCCAGGAGACAATACGGCGACAGTGGAGGCGGGAAGTGGCCTGCCCAGCCTGCGCAGCTAAACGGCCCACCTGGGAAGCGGAGACCGCCAAGTATCAGCCACTCACCCCCCTCAGAGGAGGCATAGGTGTAAGGGAACCGGGGGCACCAGGAAGATGACAACGGCCTGAAGGCCCACCCACAATAAAGCAGACGGACACCGGGGTGCCCATGGGACCCCCGCTACATTACAAGGTGAGTGGGGCCAGAGACAGCGGAAACGCTGGCCCAGAGGGTCTGCCTTCACTGCGACTGGGTTTTGCTCCAAAGAAAAGCAATGCAACTCCTTCCCTCGCACTCATGTACGGTGGGGTGTTTGGTGGACTGACGTCCCTCCCCACTCCATTGGAATGCTCAGACTGGGCTGGGGCTGGTGACTCCCCCCATGGAGTGGGGACTTGATTGGGGCCCTGCGCCCTCTATTCATCCAAGAGCAGGGGTGGGGATCACCCCCAAGGGCGCAGGAACCGCCCGCAACAGGCTAGGCGCCAAAAAAGCTGAGCCCAGCGGGCCCATTGAGGAGACTGGGTAGTCAGCCCCAGGAGGGGCCCCAGCCCCCACAAGGAAAAGTGGCCCCCAGGAGACCCCCACAGCAATAGCCCAGCTGGGGCTTGGTTTAGGAACTGGCCGGGGGGAGACCCCCACCCCCCACACAACAGAAGATGTAGGAGACAGCTGAAGAGGAGAGAAGGGGGCATAGAGGGGGCACATACAGTGAGGAAACAGCCCCACAGTGGGCCCAGGCAGGAGGTGGAGGAGACCCAGGAAACCAACTTAACTTTGTAAGAACCAGTGAAGGTGTGTGTTCCCAGGTGCATACCTGGGGCATGTGCCCGCCTTTTCGAAGACTCCTCCCACTGCCCCCAGCAGCAGAGGGCCCTAGCTTGGCAGTGAAAAGAAGAGAGGACACCGCATGGGGGGAGATCCGGATTGGAGCCTGCCCCCCCAACTGCCCTGTGGGGCCCCCATAGAGTCAAGTGAGATGGGACAAGGTGAGGGCCCCCAGGATACATACCTGGGGTGTGTGCTCGCCATGTTGAAGATCTATGTCACCTGACACCACACCCCCAGGCAGTGAAGTAGAGTCGGGATGAAAACTTGACGGAACCACAGCCTGCACTGCCAACGTGAAGGGGCGCACAAGGTAAGCAGCGAGAAGGCGACACAGTTTGGCTCTGGTTCTGGGGCAGACAATAGACTTCCAATCACACAGAGGGCGAGGAAGGAGATGAGCCACCCGGTTATCCCCCCCCACACTCCCCACCTAAGTGACCTGGACTCTGGGGAACAGAATAGCGGCAAAGGGCAGCAACAGAGTGTTGGCTCCCAGAAGTGAGTGAAGCGGGTCCTGCTAAAGAGAGGGCCCAAGAACAAGGGATTTAGGGACCAGGTGAGACCTAAGAATATAGAACAGAGCCCCATCTGCCCATGGACTCCAGGGCAAAATTGGGACACTTTGAATACCAGAAAGCAGAGCTGGGGAGTACAACAACTCACTCCAACATGTCGAAGGCAGGGAGCGATGCCATGTCCACCAAAAGAGATATCACCTCCCTCCTGGAAGAGATCAGGGGCATGAAGGCAGACACTGTCAGAAAAGTAGATAGAATAAATGTCAGAATCAACAGTATGGACGAGAGGCTCAAGGCAGTTGAGAACAACCAGAACGCCCTCAAGATAATGGAAACCCAGATAGACATGAGGTTGGCTGAGCTGGAGAGAAGGGAAGGTGAGGTGGCCCTAATAATTGACGATTTTGAAAACCGTGAGAGAAGAAATAACTTGAGATTCTTTGGGATCCCGGAGAAGGAGAGCGAAACTGAAAGAGACCTAAGGAGGACCATAGATGAGGTGGAGAAGGCACTGTTCAGAAATGAGAACATGGATGAACCCAAATTTGAAAGGGTCCACAGAGTGGGATCAACCAGGAGGAGCCCACCCGTCCACAGAGCGGGATCAACCGGGTGGGACCCTCAGTGCTCGCACACTCCCATAACTACCTGGATAGACAATAAATCCTGGAAAAGGTGAGGGGTCTGGGCTCAGTGTCCCTGGAAAATGTGAAGGTGGCAATCTACCAGGACCTGTCCGCACTCACGCTGATAAGAAGCACCTATGTTCCCCCTTAATGAAGTGGCTCAGTGAGAAGGGGGTGAGATACCAATGGGGTTTTCCTTTTTCTATATCCTTTGAAATTAAGGGTTAGAGCTATAAACTGGTGACGGAGCGGAGGAAGATATACCAAGGGCCACAGAGGAGTTAATGGGAGGAGATGGGCAGAGAATGGCCGGCGAGGGAAAGAGCCTGGAGGACAGGCGATGGCGCATAAAGGGTCCAAATAGACATAACGTTCCAGGCTCAAAAAAATTCTGGAAACTCAACTCCCCCGCGGCCGGTCCATCTTGAGCCGGGGGAAGAAGCCTGGAGGCATGGCGCAGGGTCTCTGTACATAAAATGGGGGGGGATTAGCTGTTAAATTGATTTAGTTTGTAAAGGGGGCAGAGAAGGGGGCTCGAGTTAGCGTGCTTAGTTAAGCTAGTCCTTGATTGGGGAGGACCTCGGGTGATTCAATCCCGTCACCTGACGGCGTTCGCCACTGAGCAAACAACTAAAGGAATCTTCACAATCGCAACAATACGATCCAATCGGTATGAGAAACTTATTTATATTTGACCTAAGTATCCAAAAAAAACAAAAAAAAGAACTTGATTAACCCGTGCAAGCTAATAAACATGTGTACTCACACAGTACCGGGAACTGTTCCCTTTTTGTTATTCCAGATATCTGCTAAGCGATTAGAATGAGGAACACAGCTATTTTCCGAAAAATAATGTATACGGCTAGAACATGAATATCTCAGGCTGCAAGTATCAGGTAAACTGTTAATTTAGCTATAGCATCAGGCAAATCCTAGCTATGTATATTTTACAATTAACATTAAGAGGTCAAGGATTTCAACTCACTGCAGCACCTATCCTCTCTCTCCCGCCACCTTTGTTTTTACCACCACAGCTAACAAGTGCCAGCCTATGACCGAGCAAGTAAAAAGGAAAAACACAGTGGGTGCTGCATATTTACAGCTCACTATGTATTCATTTGATGTAAGCACTAACCCCAAATAAACTACCAAAACCATAGGTAATTATATACCTCCAACTTTTTCAAATGATACTGTGCTCTGAGTGAAACAATTTCAGTAGTTTTTGTCTCCCAGATAAGACTAAACTTAGTCACATGTACGATACAATAGATGCAATTAAAACTAGCTATTTGCTATTATGAATCATACAGTGTAGTACAAATACCGCTAACCAAATATTTAAAGCCTTTGACTTGAACTTAGTACTTTTTATAATGTGAATGAACAGTTTTGTCACGTTTAACTTTACTGATCCTCCCTTTTTGTTTTGTCTACCCTTCCCTCTTCTTGTTCTCTCTCTCTCTTTTGATATAAGAATAGACTGAAAGATTATGTTTGCTAAAGCAAATTTAACAAAGTCTAATGCATATACAACTTGAAATTCTAAGTGGAATAAATTCTAAGTGGAAAGATTTTGTACGCCCTGAGGACGACCTTGGAAGGTCGAAACACATGTTGGCGTGGCATGGCTAAAAACTAATTATACCTACCTATTATACTATAAACTGAGTATGTCATAAAATACTGGTGAATAAGGGTGTTTATTTATATTCATACATGTTCTATCTCCAATGTGTTTCCAATTGTTCTTTCTAATCTAATGAGTTACAAACGATTGGTTTGACACCTTTCAATATTCATATTAATACATGTTCTACCTCCAATGTGTTTTTCATTTGTCCTTTGACATGACACCAACCATTGAATAAATTAAGCACTTACCTAGTGCTACTTTGTTTTAACAATGTGTGGCTCATATCTCTAGTAGGAGTTGAGCGCAGTCAGTGAGGATATCCTTTCCTAGTAAACTCAGTTTTTTGTAGGTGATAGTGGAAAATCACCTCACTCTCCCCATGGCTGCATCCCACCAAAGCTGACAGTTCTCAAACTTAACACAGACAAGGATTGCGCACTCCCAATTTAGGGGATTTTTTCACAAAAATTCACATTCCTCCAGAAAACACACTGGCGGAGGGGGTGTGAACCCAAATTACGCTCCCAGGAGGTGGGGGAAGTGGCCCCATTATGGCCTCCAATGTCAGGAAGGGGCGTGGGCTCACAATTCTGATCTCCCCTCGGCTGGGCTTCACGATGGAAGTGGCTCTGTCCAACCCCAATGGGAGGTATGCATTTGCAAAGGGTCAGTTGCATGGTATTCAGCTTATGATGGGCTCAGTGTACATGCCAAATGTGCCTCAATGTGAATTCTGGGAGAGGGTCAGGGATAAATTAATCAAATTTGTAGAAGGTCAACTAGTGGTTAGGGGGGACTTTAACATGGTGTTAGACCAATTAAGGGACGTAAGAGAATGGGGAGAGAAAAATAAGCAAGGCAAATTTGGGTGATTCGGAACACTTTAAACAGTTTAATGATATGCTGGGGTTATGCGACTCCCTCTACCCAATACCAGAAGGAGATATGCCATTCACTTTTTACTCAGTGGTCCATGATTCCTTCTCATGTGTAGACCTGGTTCTGGTAGACTCGACCTTAAAGGAGTGGGTATTGGAGTCACTGGTAGCCCCTATCCTGTGGTCGGACCATGATATGGAGACATTTTCAGTGAAAATGAGGGGATCACAGGGCCCCGGGCGGAACTGGAGATTAACAATTTCCTACTAAAGGATAAAGCAGTGCAACAGGAATTGATCAGGGAAATCAAGGAGTACTTCCACTTCAATGATACCGTAGAGGTGGGGATCCAGTCAGTCTGGGAGGGCTTCAAGGCAACTATTCGGGGGAGCCTAATGAGAATAGATTCTAAGAAAAAGAAAGAAAGGGGGAGAGCATGCTCTGTAAGACAATAGCGCGGATAGAGCTGGGGGAAACTCAGGGAAAGTACATTTTGCCTACTGAGGCGAAGGAATTTCGATGATGTAAAACACAACTGAAGGCCATCCTGACGCAGGACACAGAAATAAATCTCCTGTTCCTGAAGCAGAAATACCACGAGAAGGGGGACAGGGCAGATAGGATTCTGGCCTGGAGACTGAGGGAGGAGAAAAAGAGGAGGACCATAGAGGCTATTAAGACAGAGGAGGGGAGGTGCGTCCACAACGCCAAGAGCAGTGGGACTCAATTTGTAAAGTAATACAGTACTCTCTACACCTCGGAGTGGGAGGAGGGGAGGAGACCCAAATAGACAAATTCCTGAGAAGGTTACCCCTCCCAGCGCTTCCAAAGGAAATGCTGGAAAACCTCGAGAACCCCATAACTGTAGAGAATGTCCTGCAGGCCATCACGGGGATGAAGTTGGGAACAGACCCTGGGGAAGACGGTTTCAAAATAAAATTCTACAAACTATTTAAATTCATGTTAGTCCCGTTTCTAGTGAAGGTGTTTAACGCATGTCTGGGAGGTGATCCCCTCCCCCCACCATGATGGCTGCAATTATTGTAGCGGAAGGACCCCCCTAGATACTCTTCCTATAGGCCCATTTCCCTCCTTAATGGAGATGTAAAGATACTGGCAAAAGTCCTGGGAACGAGACTGGAGGGGGGTCTGTTACTCCTAATACACGGAGACCAGGTGGGATTTATTAGGGGAAGACAAGGATCAGATAACATCAGGAAGACTATCAATCTGATCCATGGGCCACAAGTGAAGGGCCTGGACGCATGCCTAGTTGCATTGATCTCAGAGAAGGAAGGCCTTTTACAGGGTCGAGTAGCCCTTCATGATTCAGGTTCCTGTGGAGGATGGGACTGGGAACAAACTTCCTTAAATGGTTGTAGAACTGTACAACATGCCCAGGGCGAAGGTTTGTATAATGGGGGGACTCACTGAGACCTTCAAACTCACAAGAGGTACTAGGCAGGGATGCCCCCTCTCCCCACTGCTGTACGCCCTTGCTATGGATCCATTGCAATTTGGATGAATGACCAAATCAAGGTCATAGCGGGGGGAGAAATCGAGTGCAAAATCTCGTTATTTACAGATGACATATTGGCTTACCTTACGAACGTCCAGGAACTCACTCCCAGCACTCATGACTCAGATTGCGGAATATGGCCACCTCTCGGGGCTCAAAATCAATGTGGGAAATTCTGCTATTATGCCGATACTAGAGCAGAGTCCCCTTTTTGGCTTGAAAGAGAGTTACCAAGGCATGAGAGTTAACCAGGGGAGCATTCAGTACTTGGGCATTTGGGTAACGCAGGACCTAGAGGAGATGGTGGAGACTAACTTCAATCCATTCTGCGCTCAATTGACGGCTGGCCTAAAGAGGTGGGTACCAACCCATTGATATTGACATGGTATGGCAGGATGACCTCCATAAACATTAATGTGCTCCCCAGACTTTTATACTTGTTTACAGCCATCCCAAGACAGCTCCCAGAGATGTTCTTCTTGGAAGTTACAGGAGAGCTCTGTAGATTTATATGGGGGAACAACACCACAAGGTGGAAAATGGCAACCCTGACCCTTCCAAGGGACAAAGGGGGATTCAGGTTCCCGGACATCTGCTTATAGGTTAAGGCAGCTCAAGTTAGGGGGATGCTGGAACACATGAGGGAAGATCTGAGGACCTAATGGATCTACCTGGAAGAATGTGTTGCACACCCAATGAAGGTCAGGGACTACTTTTGGTCCCCGATTAGATTGATACCGGACCGCCTTAGGTCCCACCCCACAGTGTGTTTTTTTTGGTCAGTTTGGCGTGAATACAGAGACACACAGGGCTATACAACATGGCCCTCCCCTATGTCTTCTGTATGTGGGCCCCCATTCGATTTAGGACATCAGGGATTAGCCCGCTCACAGAGGTAGGCGGATGCAGGCCTTGAAAGGGTGGGACAACTGTTTGAGGGTGGAAACTTCCAAGAATGGGTCAAGGTGCGAGATGTACTGGGAGGGGACTCGATTTCAATATTTGAATATCTCTGCATCAATGATATCCTGAAGGACCCAAAGTGGGGGGAAGGAGTGGCTAGAAAATTAACAGCAGCGGAAAAAGTACAAGACCAGTCCACAACAAGAAAGGGCAAACTGTCCAAGCTATACAAAGCCATGAACAAGACATGTCTGCAGGGGAGACAAACCTTCCAGAAGTATTGGGTAGAGTTGGTGGGGGAAGAGATTCCCGAGGCGTAGTGGTCACTATATAGAGTGGCCTTCCAGGGTGGATCGTTTACTTCCACGATAGAACACAATTTTAAAATGCTAATGGGATGGAACAGGCACCAGGTGAAGTTGTCCAAGATGTTTTCCGGTGCTTCTCCAATGTACCCTAGGGGTTGTGGGAGCCAGGGGACCCTGGCCCACATGTGGTGGTGATGTCCTAAGGTACAAGTGTTCTGGATGGAAGAGATCACAGGGATATGGATGGGCCTGGACCTGCTGCAAAAAGATAGGGAAGAAAATAGACTCCCGAAGATGTGGGAAGCAATCTTAGGAGCGGGGAGATTGGCCATAGCCCAGTGTTGGAAAAGTGTAATGCTCCCTTCGAAAGAGATTTAGGAGGGAAAAGTACAATCCATGATGATAACGGAGAGGTTGACAGTGGTGGTGAATGATAGGATGGATGAGTTTCAAGCATAATGGTGGGCTCTGCTGCTCAAATGGAGACCGGAGGAAGGTAATATTGTGGATTGACGAAGTAATTGAATGGAATAGAATGGGGGGAGAGGGGAGAAGACCCAGAAGGGAGCCAACAATGGTAATGAACAGATACAATGTGCACTTTAGCCTCTGAGACATTGATAAAAGGGACCTACACCACTGAACAAGTGTTGATTCAGAAGAGGGGTTGTGGGTGGCTGGCAGTGGGTCTTGATAGGGGGTTGGGGCGGGCGGCCGGGGTGGAGGAAAGGGACCGGGGAGGTCGGGAGACTTAGACTGTTGACGCCAATGTGGGTTACACTTGTATCTTCTGTTATATTGAAAATGTATTGTTCTCTTTATAAATGCTAATAAAACCAAGTTTTTTTTTTTAAAAAAAGCAGAGAAATGCCCCCACCATTGCACAAAGTGGGAAAAAAGGGCATCTGAATGAGCGCATCTGATGCGCTTTGTGAATTGGGCTGCCACATTTTTGGCGCAAGCTAGGAGATCCCCCACTCTCTCTCTGAAACTCCTAACTGCAAACCACGTCTGGCCAAATCATTCCCTGAGTCGGACATCTACCTGCACATACAGGTCATTTTTGTCTGCAAGGTCCTAGGGCCCATCAGTGTGAAGCTACTGCTGTATGAATACAATTTGGCAGATAACTAGAGTGACTAACCTTGGATTATGGCCTCCAGCCCCAACAGCAATTGTTTGCCCAGATGGGCAACAAGGCCCAGGATCCCACACAGGCAACTGTGCAGGGTAGATAGAGTATGACCTAATACTACTATCAGCCTGCCCCCTGCATACTAGGAAAGGAGAAATGCAGGCCTATGCTTTTCATATCCAGAGAAATTCTTTCTCCCAACCAAAACATCAATACCTCCGAGAACCCCCGGCACTGCCCTTGGGAATCAGGGGAGTTACCAGACAGCTACCCCTTACCTTCCATTCCCTGATCCCTGCTTCACACTTTGTACCTACTGGAGCACGAAAGTAGATAGAAGAGTGAGACAATGAAAATGGGGGCTGTCTGTAGAACCGATCAGGGAGGGGAAGTTAGCAGTAGAGCGGGGGCAGTGGGCGCAGGGAAAAGGGACCGGAAACAAGATAAGAAAGAGAGCTTGGTATCCCCTGCACATATTTAAAGTTTCTAAAACTTTCGTCGTGGAGGGGGCATACTTAACTGTTGTTTAACAAAATGCAAGCTGGCAAGAAGGGTGTATATAGAACATCAAAGCAAGGTGTTTGTGCAAACACACCAACCCACACACAAACAACAGGTTTGATTTCTGATGGGGGACTTCCTACCTCACCAACACTAAAGATGTGGACGGCATTATTCCTTCCAAATGTTTGCACAACACCCCCCACTCCAGAGGACTGATCGATATCACGCACGTACTCATGCATGGCATCCACATCGCACACGTTCTCCCACCCCTCACACTGACAGCATACCACACCTACCACTAAATCATAGAATATGCCGGCCTTCCACAGACATCATATTCGGAGTGCCTCAAGGTGCTAGCTTATCCCCAATGCTCTTCAACATATATATGCGCACTTTGTGCAGCCTTTTGGTGAAAGCTGGAGTGTCATTTACTAACTACGCAGATGACACCCAACTCATATTGGAGTTGGGGGGTAGGAACCATACCACAGACAGTGAAGTGCTCACCAAGGTTTATAAGTTAATTGACGACTGGATGCAGGCAAACTGGATGTGCCTGAACGACTCCAAAACCGAACTGATGCTGTTTGGCTCCAGTCGTCAGTTGGAAAAACTAGGGGTAGAGTACAATTCTTTTCAAATCAAAAACGCCATTATCCAGGTGGTTCCGAAGGTAAAAACTCTGGGCATGATGGTCGATTCAGTCGTCGACTCTCACGCCCAGACTAACTTCCTCCAAAAAAACTCAGCATACTATCTCAGGCTGATGAAAGCTATCAAACCACTGCTTACTGAAGCAAACAGGGCAACGATAGCCAGAGCCATCATCCTCTCACGGCTCGACTATGGGAACGCCCTGTTGCTGGGAGCTGCATCCAAGGATCTATCTAGTTGTCAGGTTATCCAGAACAACGCGGTCAGATTAGTAAAAAATCTGAAAAGGAGAGACCATGTTACAGAAGAGAGGCTTGCTCTGCACTGGCTCAGAGTAGAAGACCGTATTAAGTTTAAAGTTCTCTGCCTGGTACACAAATGCCTTTATGGCTCAGCACCTACCTATTTGAAAACACACATAATGCCCCACAACCCCATCAGAAATCTACGCTCGGGTGGAAAATGCCTCCTGCACGTGCCCAAGTTTAAGCTAAAAACAGGGCTGGGCAGATCCTTTCTTGTGCTGGCTCCTAAACTGTGGAACAGCGTCCCTGAATCACTTAGGTCCGAAGTTAATCACTCTGCATTTAGGAAGAGGTTGAAGACACACCTCTTCAGATGAGATCCTGGGCGTGGGTTTGCCATCAGTGACCCGGCACGCTATAGCCAGCTGTACCCATCGTCCGTCTCTTACGTGTTGTCTGTCTTGTAGTCTGGTAGCATCAGTGTTTTATGTACAAGCGCCCTGATGCCTTCGGGCTACCGGCGCTATATAAAAATTAAATACATACATACATACATACATGTATGACAGCAATAATCCCTGACCGCACCAATCAGGAATTTCACAGTCACTCACATCATCTCAGCCCAAAAATCCAGTGAGACGGGGAACACTATAGGTACCCTCCCTCACCACCGACAGATATAGATGCTTCACCAACCAATACTACTGAGCTATAGCAGGAAATCACCGCCACAGGTGGGTCCCTCAGTTTTAACTCTACATCGTCCTGAGCACTACGAGATCAAGTAAAGGGAAGAGGCATGCTTTATAAATACAGAACTACAAAAGGTCTGGTGCCTCATGAGATATATTTCCAGTATTCAATTATCTTACTACTCGGGACATCAATGGACATGGCATGAGCCAAAAACACCTGGGAACAACAAACACAAACAATAAGCAGTGGTTTGTCGTTAAGAACAATCCATTTGATGTGAATGATAATACGAAGGCGTATATAAAAACATAAAATGCAATCTCAACATTGTTGCAAGAAAAACATTCATACTCCACAGATATTAATCAATGTCAACTTAGGAATCAAGTGCCACCCAGTGCTCTATAATAAAGAAAGTATGACTTCAAAGTAAAAGACGTTGCAGAAAAGGGCAGGTCCATAAATCCCAACCAAGTATTGTGAAATAATAAATAATGATATTTAAGCTCACAATATAATGAAAATGAAAAATACAATTCTAAATATTGTCGGCCAAATAAGGTTCCCTAATCTTGACAGGATACATAGACAGAAGGGGGAACTCTCAAATATAAAATCTGGTCAACTAGCTGGTTGAGGTTATGGCAGTCCAGTCAATATCTTTTGTGGCATTCTTGATGTCAAAATCAAAGTTGTCTTCATGTACTCAACTACTGCATCTTTCAGCCTTCCGAAATACTAGTTTCGACTGAACTACAGGGCACTTAGTTCCATAAAAGATCAACAGTCTTCATCAGGACCCCAAAGAAAAACAACTTTTACTTTTTCCTTGGTCTTTCTTTCTTTTTTCCTAAAAGAAAAATAAACACAAGCCGACACTGTAAATTACAGCATGACCGCGCAAAAACAGAAAGAAAAACAAATACAACAATCACAGGGGAAAAGGTTAAACGCCATGCCAAACGATATGCATCATACCGCTTACATTCTTTTCAGAGGTCTATTCCTTTTGCAGTGCTAAGTCGCCGCCATTTGAATTCATGTTGTGACAACTTTACAACAAAAACAATTATATTAACAAATGGTTCAGCTTTGTCATACTGCTTGTTCTGAAAAATCAACAAGCAGGTTAGCGTATCCCTTGTCCCCCCTGGGGAGCCCGGTTCTGCATGCTCACATACCTCTAATACTTAATTGTCCTTCAGAAAATATATATGATCCAAGACGTAGTGCTCCAAAATCAGCTGCAAGCTTTATTCCCAGTTAGAGTTGCAGCTTAGAAGAAGCCAGCCCTGAGACTTGCCTAGAGCCAAACAGGTAAAAGCTTATATAGGTTTAGTTTGGAATAACCTTCTACAGTCACACGCAGAGGAGCCTGGGAATACCAGAGACTACTCTATTGCATAAATGGAGGCTCATGGAACATTGTATACCTTTGAAGTGTACATAGGAGCCAGAAGACTGCAACAAATGGAGGCAGGATAGCTCGTGTGTCTTGGAAGCAAGACAGCACAGCACAACACAGGTTCAAATCCCGATCCCGCACTTAGAAACCACTCCTGGTATTAAGCGCGTTATAAATGAACAATTATAATATTGTTCATGGTAGAAGGCAGAAGGTGTGCTCTATACAAAGGCCACATTATACTACATACCAGCTCTTTCTTATCTTCATTAGTAGATAACGTATAATTCAAACAGCATTCTTATGTGGACATGCTTTATTTCGTCCAATATTGTATCTGTGCTGCCCTCACTTTCCTCCAGAGAAGTCTGCCTTGGCTGTTTTACCTACATTGTTCTAGGTGGGCTATGAGCAATTGGTAATTAGCACAACGTTGCTCAGATCAGGGTCCCTCCTGGCAATGCATGGGTGGGAGTAGGACGCAGTCCATGACATAGCATGCAACTGCTGATTCCCACGGCAACACAGGTCGCATGAAGAAACTGTGAAAGCAAAATCATCCATTCACTGATTTTCTTAATTTTTGTTAATCTTTCTCACATTTATTCATGACATTCTGCTTCCAATTTTGGTTTGTCTTTCACATGTTTTGCAAATGCCACTCATCCTCACATCTTGGCACGGAGATGTAGTTTTGGATTGACACGCTGTAATGTGGCAGAATTCGCCATTTTGTGGCTGGTCTGCCACATTACAGCGTGAATCTCGCAGATTTTGGAGAGGGAGAGGGACACACACGGGAGCATCAGTTATCAGATCCCGACACAACGTCTGCACACTTCCCGCAATGCTTCCCGGAGTAGACCCCCATTTTCAGATTACACTGCCCTACACACAGCTCAGCTCACAAGAGTGGGCCTACAGGAATGAATTACAAAAATAATAAGCACTTCTAGGATAGAAAACATATTTACGTCTGGTACGACGTACTATCATCGACTGCAATTGCAACGCCAGGCATTTCAACGTGTATATTATAACGAAAATGTACATCACATTTTATTAGGGAGGTGGGAAAGGGCAGATAAGGGGTTGGGGTAGGGAATTGGTAAACATAGAAGGGGAGGTTGGGGGAGAACCGCCCCCCAAAAAAAAGAAATGTGATGAACGTTTTCGTTAGAATTTACACGTTCTAATACCTGGTGATGTAATTGCAGGCGATGAAGGAACATGATACTATCAGATTAAGGGCCTCATTAGGAGGTAGGTGGCCACCAAATGAACAGTGCCGGTAAAGGACCGGCACCGTTAATTCCGGGCCGCCCTATTACGAGGTCTGCAGTGGGTCCCACTAAGGAACGCCTGGTCAGACCAGGCTTCCATAGCGGGACCCGCTAGCAGACCAGGATGCTAACAATGGGCCCGCCATCAACGGGCCCGTTGTTAGCATCCTCCCCATTCCCATTGAGCCCTATGGGGGCTCGAATGGGGATGTACCGGGTCCCGCGAAAGGGATTTACCTGGCCCTCCAAGGTCAGAATGGCCCGATAAGTCCCCTTTTGCGGTACCCGGACCTGGTACCCGGTATGGGGTTAGCCATGCCGTTAAAAAAGGCATGGCTGCCTCCATACTCGTAATGAGGCACTAAGTGTATATATGTATTAAAATGCATGAGATATAGCAATTCCCAGAGGCAATTTGTTTGGTCGCATATGTATCTAAAATAGAGACAAGCTGAACACATTTTGTTAATATGTGCATTTTAAATTGTGATGGTTTCTAGATTCACATGCTGTTTATAAATTACGAGGGAGTCTTCATACCCCTTTTTTACGGTGTGTCTAGGGCTGAAGCCATAGGAAATGCATTTAAAATGGTCTATCAATGCAGCAATGTTTCGTAGACCTATGGACAGAGCTCCAGGAAATTGCTCTATAAATGTCATGGAAAATGGATAGGTCAGAAGCAGGCAGCTATTGGAGGCCTGGATAATGAGCTCTGGGGTTATGACCATTATTTATGGTTGGCCTGTGGTACTTTAAAGAAAATGAGAAGCTCAGTGCTTTGCCGGACGTGAGATCCTGAAATTACCTTTGGAGAAAATGTAGGGTGCTTTTAAAAATGTGGAACTCTCGCAGGATGACAGGCTCCCAAAGCCACCTGAGGCCCCTGCTAGGGCTATTTCTACTGATAATGAGAACCTCCCCACTCATTTTGCCTTCTGTACCCCAATTACAAATCTCAAAGTGCAGTGCCCTATCTCCTTAGCTAAGGAGCCCTTCATAACCTGTGCTCTTATTAATGCACGCTCCGTAGCTGAATATGCCCTTGAAATTAATGACCTCATTACCACCCACAACTTGGACGCCCTAGCCATTTCAGAAACCTGGCTTCGCGAAGCATCAGGTCCTGCACTCTCCCTAGCCATCCCCTCCAGCTACAGAATCTACAGGAATGACAGGCTCAGATCTAAAGGAGGTGGTTTCACCCTAGTGGCAAGAGACTCGCCTGATCAGGCAGGTTAACACTACCCTCAAAGAGAATGTAGACATACTCTCCTTTATGTTATCCCCCACACCTACCTGCACTATCTCTAGTCACCTCATTTAGTACCCTCTGGGCCCCCTACTAAGTTTTGAGAACCTCCTACACATCCTAGGAGATAATATCAAAGCCTCCTCTAAAATCAATGTCATGAGAGACCTCAACTTGGGCCTTAATGACCCTAAATACCTTCAAGCCTCCTCACTTGCTAACGCCCTTGGAACCCTAGGCTTCAGACACTGTATCACTAACCCCACCCAAGCAAAGGGCCGCACATGGGACTGGATTGCCAACCTTAACTGCCAGGTCTTGATCAGTTCTTACTCCTCATGCCTATGGTATGACCACCATATTATCGACTTCTCCATCCCTCACCCGAGGAAACCCAAACTCATTGCCACACCACTACCTATGGCACTCGCACGCAGCTCACGGAAGATCACAAAAGAAAGTATCCTGCCATGGCTGGAGACTCCCAGCCTTAAGCCTCCATTCTCAAATGGCCACAATATATGCCTCAACCCTATCTATAGCAGTTAACACCATTGCCCCCCCCCCAGGCCTGCGCAAAGCCAAACCAGTCAGACATTCTAACTCTTGGTTTACCCCCGACCTCCAAGAACTGCGCAACAAAAAACATCAGACAGAACTAATGTGGCAAAAACAAACCTCAGACACCCTGAGAGGAGAATTCATCAAAATATCTAAGCACTGTCAGCTAGTGATCATCTCAGCCAAATCCACCACCTTCAATGCCAGAATCTCCAACACCAAGTCAGACACCAGAGGGAAATTCACCATCTTTATCGAACTTTAGACCCCCGTGTCCTCTCCCCCTTCCCGTCCCAAGGATGAAGCCTGGAGCACAAGCATCCAAATGGCAATAGTCCATAAAATCAACACTCTGAACAAAACAATTCTGAGCAAACAAGCCGCATGCATGTACACCCCCAGGCCACAGCCACAGCCACCTCCCCAGTCAGCCCTATCCCCATGATCCCCCAGTTTCATTTCAAAGAGATCTCTGAGGTTGAAGTCCTAACCATCATCAAACGTCTAAAACCCTCGAGATGCAAAGGAGACATATGTCCTGCCTCCACACACCGTTCCCCACTACATTCATAAACTCCTCCTTCTCAACAAGTACAGTACCTGACAGCCTGAATGAAGCCTGGGTACTCCCCCTCCTAAATAATCCTTCCTTAGACCCCTCTATTCCTACCAGCTACAGGCCCATCACAACTGTCCCCTTCCTGCTAAAAATCCTGGATCGGTCAGCCTATCTGCAAGTCCAGCATTTCCTTGAAGCCAATCACATCCTAGGTATGCAGCAGTCTGATTTCCGCCCAGGCCATGGCACATAATCTGCCTTTCTGGACCTGCAAAACCAGTTGGATGAGATCAGGGGCAAGGGAAAGCTAGCACTTCTCCTCCTCCTTGATCTGTCCGCTGCATTGGACCTGTCAATCACGACATTTTGTGCCACCACCTCACTACCTCAGCCAGTTTCTCCCCTATGGCTACCACCAGGATCTCCTCCTTTCTTGAAGGAAGAGTCATGAGGGTATTTGCAGAGAACACCAATGCCGCGCCATCCCCTATTTCATGCGGGGTACCTCAAGGCTTGTGCATATCCCCGATCACATACAACATCTTCACTAGGCCCCTTTTTGACATCCTGGATTCCATCGGCACAACTTACACTAACTACGCTGATGACACCCAAATTTTATTCCCACTCACAGACAACTATGTGGACAACACCAACACCCTTAACAACACCTACTCCATGATTCAGTCGTGGATGGCGGCCAACCGCCTGTGCCTAAACGGAGACCAGGCCGAAATCTTGCTTGTCAGACCCGCAGCAGTTCTTAAAAATCTTAATGAAAAATAAAACTGCCTTCTATATTGATAACATCTTGGCCCCTGTCTCTGCGTCTGTAAAAAACCTAGAGGTCTACCTCGATGCTACCCTCTCCATGTCACGCCACGTGAACACTATTGCCTCCTCAGCATCTTATGCCACTAAAGTATTAAATGTGCGCTATTTACCACTCTAAAAGCTACGGAAATAGGTCGGCAGCAAGTGATATCTTGCCCTCAAACTTCCTACAAAGTTTGTAATAAGTAAACAAAAGAAATCCTGGTTCGGGAAGATATCTCACACTCACACCCTACACTTGATCAAAATTTCTAATCAATATAAATCCAACAACTGTATTGTTCTGTAATGAAGCAACGTCAATCCAAGAAGTCCATCATTGTAATGTTTCTCAAAGAAAAATGTTTTTAATTTGTAAAAGAAAAACAGCCGACATGTGTTTCGACCAAAGGTCGTTTTCAAGGCTGTGTAAAATTATACAATCAATCAATATAAAACAGTTTAGAAAGATTATAACAGAAAACCATTCCACATGTCAGGTCAGGATTAGAGAAAAATGTGCACCATAATCCAAGGTTTGAATCGTTATGAAAGAGAAAAACATAAATTCAAAACTATAAATCCGTTTTTTTCCACAATAAAGCCCACTCGTTATAACTACCCCAAATTGGACTAAGTTTGAAAGAAATAGCATTTGAAATTCAAAACTTTTAGCTTCATGCATAGTTAGTTATCCAGAGAGTAGAATTTTGGAAAGTCCCAAATTCTCACCTTGTGAAACCATTCTAGCTATACCAAAGTAAAAGTATTCAAAAATGAAATTGTGAATTTGTGAATATAACTCCATTCCCCTGTCAGTACTTAGGCATACACTGTTGCTGTAACTAAAGCTTACCCCCTGTATAGTTCACTGAGATTCACAAGTTTGAGATGTAAAAGGTAGCTCAGTATGCTTGATCTTGAATTCACAATTCAATTCCTCAGATCTGTGTAAGAGATTCCTTTTTTAAGTTTTAAAATTTCAAATTTTCCTCCCTATATAGTTGTGTAACTTTCAGATCTGTTTTCTTTTCTTTTTTTTTAACTAACAAAACCTATGCATTTAAAGTTTTCTTGAAAACGAATTGATGCTATAATAAAAAAAAATTAAAAAAAAGTTTTACATTTATTTTTTGTAATTGAATAAACATGTTCCCTAATGGGAAACACTGAATTCCATAATATTATGTAGTGCAGTATCATAGTTGTAAATGCTCACCCACTTTTTACAAAGGAGTCTGTTAAGACAAAAAATGTATAGCTGGAGGCTATAAAGTCCCAATCTCTTTAACACATAAAATGTGCGCTTCCGCAATCAGAGTTCACCTACAAAAATAATAAGCTCAATTCAAAACATGTCACTTTAATTTAATCGCCTCCATTGAAGCATTGTTTGGCTAAATAAGCAATTTTATACACTATGTCGTCCATTGGTATCCGACTCTCTATGGTCACTCTCATCACTATTGCATACTCTAATTGGTCTATTATGATGAATAAAGGGTTAAACTTAATATCATTACTATAACAAAATACCACATATCTTGTTCTGATTTTTAGTATTTTGTCAAAGGATATTAGATTCTTCTCAAACAATAACTAGTGAACAAATGCGCCATATTTTCTAAGATTGAAAAAACATTTAATAATGGTTTAAGACTCTCCTTATAATTAAATATATCTTTTTTTAACTTCCAAATCTTTTTTTCTAGAGTGAAGGTTTTACATTTTTTCATTTCATCCTCTAGTCATTGAGACGGCTGAGGAAGAATCCAAAAAACAAAAAGAAGATCTACTGGCCCTAGAGAAAAAAATCAATGACGAATCAACAATCCCAGAAACCAAAGCACTGCTTGAAAAAATAGAGTATGAAATGAAAAAATGTAAAACCTTCACTCTAGAAAAAAAGATTTGGAAGTTAAAAAAAGATATATTTAATTATAAGGAGGAGTCTACCTACCCGTACATGAATGCTAGTTTTTTTCAACAGCAGAATGCTAACCAAGTGGGAGGGAGGGGTCCGCTGGGAGGGAGGGGTCCCCCTTATAACAGAAACCGTGGGAACAAATTTGTCACCTTTTCCAATCCATCCAACAGCAGTGTTTCTGATTATTCAGCAGCCCAACCCTCAACAAGTCGAGGAGGCCAGTCACAAAGAGGCGCCCAGCCCCAGTTTTTTTCAGGGACAGGGGAAACGAGGGAGGAACAGACAATGGGGCAACCGCACAATGCCAACCAGACAGTGGCAACCCCCACAGACCAACTGGTAATACCGGTCTTCAACCTCAGTTCCCATTCCCTCACTGACACAGAAACTAGTGTTTTGAGTAAGGGGTTATCTTTTGTTCCCACTAAAATTGCAGATAAATTCACTACAGAAATAGAAATGAGGAATTTCTTCAGGTTGATAAGGCTCAAGTACTTTTTCCACAATCCAAAGGAGGGGTCCACCACCGAGGACAATATAACAGGACTAAAATCCCCCTCTTCCTTCACACCTACACCAGCTATGATCTCTCCCGAGATTCTGACTTTCGAAAATAAAGTAATAAGAGAATTGGAGTATCTCTTTAAGAAGGAAAATCAGCAAAAAGACAATCTTTCTCAGCCAGAACGCGGAGCTTTAAAAGACCTGGAAAATAACACTTCCTTCATCGTGAAACCTGCTGATAAGGGAGGTGGGATCGTGTTGTAGGATGTGAATGCATACAACATTGAAATAGACAAACAATTGGGAAACCGCAGATTAGCTGGCAACCCTACCACGGGACTGACGGAGGAAATTCTGAGCCTTATGAACCATGCACATGACCAGAAATGGATCTGCAAAGATCAATTTATGTTCTTGACCAGACCCAACCCGAACCACTCCAGCCTTTTATTTACTACCCAAAATACATAAGAATGCGACTCATCCCCCAAGTCACCCAATTGTCTCGGCAATAGGCTCCCTGTTAGAGCCCCTTTCCATTTATGCAGATTCTTTTCTGAGACCGTTTGTGGCTAAGATGAAATCATACATACAAGATACGACAGCTATGATTCACACTATTGCCAGCCTACATCCCGGGGCCAACGACTTTCTGGTTATCCTTGATGCAGAATCATTATACACCAACATCCCCCAGGACCATTGCATAGAAGTACTACACAAATATCTTGAGAAAAGGGTAGACCTCACAGTTCCATCTAACTTCATCATTGAATGTGTTAGGCTGGCACTGACAAAAAACGTTTTCCCATGCAACCAAACTTTTTACCAACAAAGACATGGTACATCAATGGGGGCCACATTCGCTCCGGATCTGGCTAACCTATACATTGACCATTATGAAACCAATTTCATCCATGCAGCGACCAATCCGTTTCATGATCACATCAGCTCATGGCACTGCTATATTGATGATGTTTTTATGTTATGGCATGGCAGCCAGGATCAGCTGGTTCACTTTCTTGTGTGGCTCAATAGGCAAACCCCTACGATTAAATTGACCATGTCCCATAGCAGTGAAAGCATAGCTTTTCTTGATCTGAATATCTTCAAAAAGGAAGATCACTTGGGCACTACCCTTTTCAAAAAACCAACAGATAAGAACACTCTACTACACTTTAGTAGCTTTCATCCATCCAGCTAATGGGAAAATTTGCCCTATGAACAATTCCTAAGAATTCGACGGAATTGCAGTGATATTGCTGACTTCAAAATAATAGTCAGGAACTAAGTGAAAAATTACGACACAGACAATATCCCCGCAAAATTATCAAGAGATCTATGAAAAGAGCACACAACGCCAACCGTGAGGTCATTCTACAAAAACAAAAAAAAACAGGATGAAAGAATCACATGTGTCTCATCTTTCTCCCCCCTCAGTAACGATCTAAGGAGGGTTATACTAAAAAACTGGAAAATTGTTCATACTGAAGACTTTAGACCCAACAGTCTGAGATTTGCCTTCAAACAGATGCCGAATCTCTGAGATAAATTAGTGCACACCTACCCGATGAACAAAAATGAGACACCGACACAGTCTACACTGTGGGGTCTACCGCCAGTGAGTGGACATTATGCATGCGGACAATGCTCAGTTTGCCACCTAACCAAAAATTTGAAACAAATTGACCTCAATGGTCGGATGTGGAAATATAGATGTTTTTCCAATTGCATGACTAAATGGGTGATCTACGGGATAAAATGCCCCTGTGGGTTAATATACGTAGGTAAAACCATTAGGCCCATCAAAATGCGAATTGGCGAACACCGTTCAGCTATTCGCAATGGTACCCCTGACAAACCACTTGTAGCCCACTATGCAGAGGCTAAACACACGTGTGAGGATATGTTCTGGTTTGTCATTCAAACAACCAAAGCCCACCCACGGGGTGGCAACAGGTACCTGTCTCTCAAAAAAATGGAACAGAAATGGATTTACAATCTCAAAACAGCCCAATCTGGCTTAAATATTGCCGTGGAATGGAAACTGTTTATCCACTAATGGCACACGTACTCATTTAGTTCCAACAGATCCCCCCAGACATCCTCCACTCACCACACCATGAATAACATTGCATTTTTAGATGGTAGTTAGAATGGCTGAGAGACACTACCATCTAGATAGAACGATCATGGTCAGCTAAACTTCAACATAGATTACTACGACACATATCACAAGATGGAACACAGCAAACCATTGTGATATGTAATCGTCAATAGGTAGGTTCCCCGACATGTACATATTAGTCTCCATGCCATTATACTATATACCCTGGTATAACTGCCCATCGTTGTGTACAGAGCGATGGCTTTCGTCAGCATTTGGAATTAACCTGACCCTGATTAAACATATTAAGAACCACGTGAGTGCTCACGATGTCTGTAGTAAGACCAGCTGACATCTGAATTTAAATTAGTAACTATGACAGCATTTGGCTTATATGTGCACACGACAAATATGCACCATAGCGGTCACAACAATATCCTTGAGAGGATATGTTCCTTTCGTTCCACACTTCCGCCCTACCCAGGGATTTGGCTTGCCTTTTATTGCTTGCCTAAGTCACTTAAACCTCATCCAAAATGGCTCCCCGTTCCGCAATGTGGTCTCGATACCTTAGCCTAAGGATGCCGACATAACACTGCCGGTAGTCCTTCTTTGACGTCTACGCATGCTTTTCGAATGCACAGACACCGCACGAACGAACCCGCGTTGCACAGCGACATCTTTTCACCGCGAGCATCGATACGAGAGGTAAGCCGGTTAGGACCCCTTATCATGCATATGTAGGAACTACACATCACACAAACGAACAGTGGCCTTACCTATCCTCCTTGCCCCCATGCAGGACTAAAACCCCTTGGAGCGAGCAACTTCCAAAGCCGACATATAATAATGAAATAGAAGTGACCAACTAAAGTCAGTACGCTGGATACTCACCGTCAAGTAAGTGGTGGGTACCGGGAACTAAGACACTGACAACAATTAAAAACAAAGCAGAATTTACATATACCTCTGTGTTTTATCTATAGACTCCATGATGCATTGTGGGAAAGGTAGTATCCAAACATCTCCATAAACTGTGTCCACCGCCAACACACAACGTGGGAATCTTTAATCAGACGGTAAATATCTATTACCTTTATATATAATTGTGACAGGAATTTTCCCAAAGTCACTCCCTTATTGATTAAAATGATGTATTGATCTACAGGTAGAACTCCCTGGACGGACTTATATGCCGCCATAACTAGATTGACTGAGTGCAATCGCCTCGCCCATCACACCTCAAGAAATTACCATAAGGTTAGAAAGCTATTTTATAATGATAATCACACCACTGACACAAGGCTTTTTTACATATTGAGTAAATCTTACATTTGCCTCAATTTTTATCCATTCCATAGGTGACTAGACTGACACATAGGCGCCATGCTGACACATAGGCGCCATGCTGACAGTGTAACCTAGTTCTAAACCTACTGTGTCCTGAAGACGGGTCCTGGGACACTATTGATGAGCTTAAGACTGCAACAGTGTTGTCCTTTGCCCCAGAAACACATCAGATTGTAAGCATCACGCAAATCAATGAATGCCTATGAACATTGGTGTTAACAACAGCCCGATTTGTGAAGTGGTATTCTCTCTCTTTCTATTGTGGTTTTTACAAATGATGAACGCTCAAAATGATGTTTTATGTTTTTTATTGTTATGTGTTGAGAAAATAATTATTAAAATATGCTAATTGTATTACCTTGATCGTGGTGGTAGATATAATCTCATGAAACTTCCACTTTGATGACTTTTTTTGATAAATAGCCCCTTTGATGTGTTAGAGGTGGGTAGCTAGTGGTTAGTGTACTTGTTCCTTTGATGTATCCTTCCTCACATACCACAGCCACCTTTACAAAAAACTGAGGAAACTTTTTTTGCTCACAACATTTTTTTACCTCCTAGTACAGTGTGTGGCATACCCCTTCAGCAGCACGTTTGTGCGTATTGTGCAAGTGTGATAACCTAAGCCCGCCCAGTGTGTGGCACAACCCGTGATTTGTTGCCGAGTTGGGGGGGGCCCTCAGCATGGCTCATCGATGACATTTGTGATGTCATCTTTGATGTCCTGGGTGTTAGTGTTAGCAGTGCACGGTGGCGCGAGTTATGGTTGCTTATGTTACCATAACTGCCGAATTTCATGGGTTTTTCGGTTTTACTTTGAACCATAACGTCCCTTTAACAACGTTTTTTCACTGAATTTCATAGGTTTTTAGTAGCGCAACTTAACCATAACGTCCCTTTAACAACGTTTTTTTACAGAATTTCATAGGTTTTTAGTAGCGCAACTTAACCATAACGTCCCTTTAACAACGTTTTTTCACTGAATTTCATAGGTTTTTAGTAGCACAACTTAACCATAATATCCCTGACTTCATATACATGTAACATAGAACATACTAACCCCCTCGTAGTGATTTTCATGTCCGCGGACTACCGCCATGTCCGCGGACATATCGAAAATCTGAGCGTGGTGAATGTAAATTTAAATAGTGTGCCATTTTTTTGGTTTTTTTTACAGATGCTTGACAGACACCTGTTATTTTGTATTTTTTTTCTTGTTTTTTTTTCTTACTTTACCCCTAAAATCTTCACATAACCTTCTCCAAAGCAACCCTTACATTCCAAAATAGAAAGGCATTTCCCGTAAAAGATAAAGAAATGCCATCTTCTTTCAAATTAACAGCATTATTGGCATCAATATTCTCATTGTTACAGAAGAACATACCAGCTCTTAGCATGAAGGAACACATGCCTCGGTTGATGACACACCTAGCAATGTTTTGCTGAGGACAAAAAACTGAACTATTGTCCCATATTGCCCTAGGTAGTAATCCAGAAAAAATTACCTTCGCATTTGGAAGGATCTTCATTACGGCTTGAACCAAGCGTTCCAAATCAGCCAACAAAGTAGGGGCACTGATGTTGCCCAAATGGAAAGCACCATAGTGCAAAACTACCACATGCGGACTGTTCATCATGGTCATATCCTCACAAACTTGTACAATTCCCTGTACATTGCAATCAGGCACAGTGCTCCACACCACCTTCACTCCTTTCACATCAAAGTTCTTTGCAACATGCCTGCATTGAGGGTACTGTTGTAAACCATACACAAACATATCTCCAAGCACCATAACTACATGGACGCTACTGCATCCATGTAATATATATATATATATATATTACACAGCCACAGTAGTGACTGTGAAGTTATGGTTAAGTTGCTGTTTCCATAGGAAGAGCACTTTTTGGGCGGCTTATAACTTCGCTCCCCCTGGATGAATCCTCACCAAACTTTGCACAAAAAAAAGTATATGGCCCACTCTGAATTTTTTTGCAAAGTTCAGTGATGTTTGGTCTAGGGGGGGAAATGGTATAGGGGGGGTTCCACAACGTCTTTTTTTCCCATAGACTGAATGGGGGGAAAACTTTGCGCACAGCTACAGGTCAAACCGCTGGACAGATTTTCACAAAATCTGCAGCAGGTATAGGGGCTTGGTCCAGAAAGCGTGCTTTTGTAAATTTGGTGACAATCTGTCCAGTATTTTTCTTTAAAACGACCAAAAAGTATGTCTCAAAAAATGAGTGATATCTATGTCCGCTCCGCGGTCACACTTCCCTGTGCGCTCCACGGACAAGATAACGATTGACTAAGGGTCTCGCGTCATGACCGCGGACACGCAACATCTCTGCTGCGAGACGTGTTCTGCGTCAGATTGTTTGGCTGCACCCGACATCTTGGATCCGCCGATAGCGGAGCAACAACCAGCGTACACATGCTATATTTATAAAACTCTTTTGCTGTGTCAAAGAGTGTTGGGACAGGTTCAGACAGTAAGATATGGGTGATCAATGCATTTGTTCTGGGGGTCGGTCTTCGCGATGTATTTTCTATGGCCACCTTGTACGCACAGAAAATTAGGGGTGTAATAACGGTAGCATTTCAGTCCATGCAGTGCACAGGAAACTTGTTACTGTTGTAAAGACACGCGTAGTGGTAGCGAACATTGAAATTGACAACATGCCATAATTGCAATACTTTTTTCCTATAGGTATTATTATATTCATTAATACGCCGCCATGGGTGTGACATGCTACAGTGGTTGTGGCCAGGGCCTAGAGTCTTGGATGCATGGCCGTCGGCCGAAGGCCTTACTTCCAAGACTGTAGGCCCTGGCCACAACCACCGCAGCACGTCACACCCATGGATACACCCGTAGAATTGCGTATCGATTGCTAAATTGTGGGGAATGTGTGCAGTCTTGGGTGCATGGCCAAAGCACCCAACAATAAAGTTATAAGTACTGGACGTGCAAGCCACTGCACACCCATCCCATGTAATATCTGTGGACATACAGCTAGTTCCAAAACTCTAGACCCTGGCCACAAACACTGCATCATGTCACACCCATGGATACACCCATAGTAATGCGTATCGATTGCCTGGTTGTGGGGAGTGTGTGCAGTCTTGGGTGCATGGGTGTGATATGGTGTGGTAGTGCATCACTCAGGTGGCTGTGGGGAGGGGTTGCAATCATGGGTATATGGCAGAAGGCCATTTCCCCAAAATCACATTGGTATGTAGTGTACTTATATGCCGCAATGGATGTCATATGATGTGGTAGTAGTGGCCAGGATGCACAGTATTTGAACAAAGTAATAAGCACTGCAGTTGTAAGCAACTGTGCATTTTATATATTGTACACCCATACATTGATAATTCTATGGCCTGAAACTCACGTCTGTAGCCTATGGCAACAAACTACTGCAACATATCACAGCTATTGGTACACTTGTACTATGCAACATCATTAAGATGGTTGTGGGGAGGGCGTATCATTTTGGGAGCATGGCCAAAGGCCATGCTCCCAAAACCAACTTTGTATGTAGTGAAATGAGAAAGCACAATGGTTCCGATATACTGTGGTGTTTCTGGCCAGGACCCAGAGTCTTGACTGCATGCCCAAAGGCCATGCACCCAAGACTGAAGTCATAAGCAGTGGAGTTATAAGTGACTATGGGTGTGGTGTAATGCGCTAGTTGTGTGCACGCCCTAATGTCTTGGCTGCATGGCTGCAGACGCTGGTCCCAACAGTAAATTTATAAGTAGCTAATTTACAAGGACCATGGTTTCGATATGCAGCAATCGTTGTGGCTAGGAACTATACCCTTTGTACTTTGGTCGTAAGGTGTAGGTCGTAGGTTACACACTGAAGATGCAAGGGCCAGCCTCCAGCCACTGCAGCATATTACTACCATAGATTAGACGTCTTAGATTCGCATGTGTAGAAAATGACTGCCAATATACTTACTCCTTACTTTGTTCAGAATCCACATATATTTTTAAATGCCTTTCGTACTTGGCGGAAGTATCCCTTTTTTAATTTCTGTGATAAAAGAAAAGGGTATGTTAGTCTTTGCATTTTATGAAAGCTTACTACATTGCATAATAGAGAGTTTACCTTTTTTCTTACCCTCATATTTAGTTTACAAACCATTGTACTGTGCATTGTGCTCAGTTTCTGTGTTTGCTTTTCTAATCCTTGGGTCTGGGGAAATAAAATCCTTGTCGGATTAAAAAACCTTCATTTACAATGGTACTAACTACTCCTTGTTTCCTTTGAGTGTTTCCTTCATCTTTCTGATTAATGTTACGTTTGTTGCCTTCCTGCCGATTTTTAACAACAGTTACATACCTGTAGGCGTATTCTAACTGTGCATTTGTTCCTACAGATCTGTGATTTTCATTTATTTGTGTCGTTGTTATATCCTGTTTCCTTCATCTTTCTGATTAATGTTATGTTTGTTGCCTTCCTTCTGATTTTTAACAACAATTAGATACCTGTAGGCTTATTCTAAATGTGCATTTGTTCCTACAAATCTGTGATATTCATTTATTTGTGTCATTGTTATATCCTCTTGGGCAATTAGATACCTATTGGCGTGTTAGAACTGTTTGTAGTCTTTCACATAATTTTTTGGCAATCTTGAAGCACACATTATTTATTAAAGTTTGGCTTTAAGAAGATTAAATACGCATTTGTAAAATTAGCTGGCAATCTCTGCTTTAGAGTAATGGTGCTATCATTACATTCGAACCATCCACATTTCTTTTTAATGTATGCAGTGTAGTGACCTCCATTAGTTGTAGTTCCTGCATGGTAGATTATATCTATTGTTGTAAAGGTTTTCTTTCCAAGTGGCACTTGACCGTGTGTGAATCCAGCCAGTTTGCAGTTGTTTTTGGTACCATCTGCATTATAACGTAGAAGCATATGTATTATGTAGGCACTATGTGATTGTATCAGTAAAATGGAGCGATTGTCTGAATTGCAACTAGTACATAATCTGCCATGGTTTGCATTCTGTACAAGTTGCTGAAATGGAATGCTTTCACAATTTGGTATGGGAACATACACAAATCGCTCATTTGGGATTTCATCCTGTATCACATTGCTACAGAGAGTGCATGTATGTTTCCACATGTAGGAAATCTGGAAGATTTCATTTACAGGTATGCTTTTGTTTTCCAATACTAATAGTAAGTACATTAGACATTCCTGTGGATCTTCTTGTGAGTTCACAGTGAATCTCACCATTCCAGCACAGTCGTCCAATTCTTGCCGTATTCCATGAACACTGTATGTGTTGTCAGGATTGCTTGTTGCATTTCTATAAAGCACTAACATTTGCAAACACTATTGGTCTGTACTGTGCAAGTAAATATTGTTAACAATTGGTGGCAATTGAAATAGAATATTCATTGCTACATTTGCATAGCAATTTACCCCACTTTCATTTGCAAATATGAATGGACCAGCTAGTTCTGTATCTGAGTGCATTTTTTGGAATTTCTTTTCCTTCTTTGCCGACGTCCCTGGTTTACATTCCCTAATAGGTTCTTCTTTGTTTGTGGTAATTGCTGAAACTTTAGCTTCTTTTCTTTTCTTTGAGGAATTTGCTGTTGGATTCTGTTGCATTTCTGTTTCATTTAGTTTTCTTTTACCACGTTTTACTTTATCTGGAACAGGATATTGTTTTAGATGAGGGGTGTACAGTGAACGCAGTCTATTGTATTCTAGAATGCAAGGAATATCAGCTTTGACTTTACTTGCATCAAAGTTCATTAGCAATAGACCGTCAAGTGTACTTAAACGTGATAATGCTACGTAACTCATGTCTTCCTTAAAGACTGTGTTTACTATATCTATGAATGCTTTGTCTAGGGTAAGACCTTGGGATTTATAAATGGTAACTGCATATGCAAGAGTTAGAGAAAATTGCTCTCTTCGTGCATACATGTCTTTGAAGAGAAGGAATCGAGCAATTGAGCGCCCTATCCTTTTCACTTCTGAAACTTTATCAAAGCGAATATTGACAAACTGAATGTTGCTGTCATGTGGGTATGATTGAAAGCCAAGAACTGTACCTAGTGCTCCATTAACTAGCCCTTACTCGACATCAAGGTTACGTTTAAGCATTACTCTACAATATAAGCATAGTTTTAATATTTTTTCCAACCCAGCTGAGTTGGAGATTGAATTTTCTAAACTATTTAGTCTTGTTGTGGCTTGCTCACACATGGATACTGTCACACCATTAACGTCTAGTTTGTCTGTGGCACTGATTTCCATTATTGGTTGCATTTATTTATTTAACATTGTTTCATTGAATTTGAAACAGCTTGCAAGAGTTGACATTAAGGCCATACAATTGACATTTGTGTGCGCTATTTGTTCCATAACATCAGTTGCACATGCATTATCGCCATAAAGTGCATGAATGTGCCGGTTTTTCAATACAACTTGTGGTTCTTGCGATAGTACACCAACTGTAATACTTTTTAAGATGTTGGCATAAGTGAGATTTGCAGATTGCCACATGTTCTCATTTAATTCTCTGTATTGGAAATGTTGCCAAAGGTTGACATTACCTATGCTACCAACTGTTTTCTGGCAGAGTTTGTAGCCTAAAGTTTTAAAAATAGGTTCACCTTTCACTGGTGTCAATTGCAGAAAATCTCCAAAAACGATAATGTGTTTCCCTGCAAAGAGTTCTTCGTTGTTACTTTTAAGTACTTCTTGCAATCTGAGGTGACTCAAAGCCAACATTAGGTTAGAGACCATGCTCACTTCATCTATTAGTGGCATTTTCATTTGTTTTAATACTCTGCGTAATCCCATTGCAGCTTCTGCAGAAAGTTTATAATAGTCTAATTTATTTTGATGCTCGACTGGAAGCAGTAGTAATCGGTGTAAAGTGACACCCCCTATGTTGTAGGCAGCTAAACCTGTGGGGGCCGTTACAACAGCTGACAGTTTGTTGTTTGTCAATTGTTGAAGGAACTTGCTGATGATTTTGATTAAGAATGTTTTCCTTGATCCAGCTTCACCACTCACAGTATAGGTTTGTAATTTTGGCAGGTACATTCTTTATTTTCGTGTTGTACACCATGTACAATTTGTTTTGTTATGTCTTCAAAAATGGTGCACTGATCTTTGTTAGGTTTTGCTTGTTGTATATTTAAGTCTTCTGTATCTTCTTGATACTGATACATGGTGTTTTCTACTTCTGCCATAGCTACTTCAGCCTCATTGCTATTAGTGGTTGTCCTAGCGGTTCTTGACTTCCTGTTACAGAAGGTTGACTACTGTCGGAAGAGTCCTTATCTAGTTGGGCCTGAAGTTCTTCTTTCTTTTGCTGCTCATTGTGTAACATTGTTTTGTACTGCGTAAAGTTCACATCGGTGATAGTGCTTTCATTTGCTTTGAAAGCATCTTCATAGCAGTCATAGCTTTCTAGTATGTCTTCCTCTTTTCTCCATGGTTTGAAAAGTTGTAACAGAGACATGTAATATAGTTCTTTCTGTTGAGGAGTTTTTAATGACAATTTTACATGATTAATTAAGCTTTGTTTGGTAAGTTTCACTAAGCTCCCTTCACAATTGGTCACTCTATATCTAGCTTTGCTTTCATCGGGTTTTACGTTATTTTTGTACGCAAAGTTTTGAGCTATGTGGTAGAGACATATGCTTTCCAAAGTGCTACTCCTGTTCGGATAGTATGTGTCCAGTAAATTGGTTTTTTTAGAATGTCTTGGCTGTTGGGATCATTTCTGGCAATTGTTTCTATGTCCTCATATGATTTTAGCACTCTTTTTCTAGATTTTGCAGGACCAAGACTTAGCCATACTATGTTGTCTGATTTTCCATACAAAGCAGTACCGGTTAAACGATCTGCTGCTTCATAGGCGCCACATTCTCTATGAGAGAGCATTTTTATGCCTAGGCTGTACAATTTCTGTGATAATGTTTTGTCTGATGCTAGGTCATCCCAGAGGTCCTGAATCTCTGTTTTTTCTGCTTTTGTTAAGTAGGCTGTAACATATCATTCAACAGCAGTTGAATTGTCTGCAGTGTACTGCACATCTATTTTGCATTCCATAAGAGGGCAATGATTGCATTGTAATCATTGATATATTTTGATTCTTCCCTTCTTTTTATGTAATACATGTTCTTAGGTGATTGACCTTTAACACTATGTCGAACTGAAGACATTAAGTTGTTTACTTCACCTGTTTCTGTAACTGGTCTAGGGAAACCAAAGCAGCATTTGGTGTAGTATTTACCTTTGTTTTTGTATTTGCGGTGACAATATTTGCCACCTTTGTGTCTTTGAAATTGTACAATCTGCCCATGCAGCTCACTATGTGTCTGTTGTGAAGGGATTTCACAAGTGACATATTTTTGGATAAACTGCAAAACAGTGCTATCACTGTCTTGACCAAATTTCGGTGCACCTTTGATCCATAACAGCATGTGAATATGTGGTGCTCCTCTTGCTTGATATTCTTTTCTCCAAAAGAAGTGTTGCACTTCTCCAAGGGGAGGAACAGTTTTATTGCAAATAAAGTGTAGCATGGCAATGAAACAATGATGGAAATATCTTGACACATTAACTGGATCTAGAGAGCAAAGTTCTCCAGGTGTTAATATATCTATGTTGTTTTTGTTGCTGTTTGCTATGCGTAGGAACTCATGTCAATCGTCCCATATATATTCTGCACAACTTAGCGTAACAAACCAAGTCGGTGGTCCAAGGTTGCTGATCATACATTGCACGTCTCCATGCCATCGGAACCAGTATTCCTTTATACCACGCATGTTTGCAAACAAATTTGTTATACTTGATTGTAAAACCTCATCTTTTTCCTGTACTTTTTGTATTAACTGCGTAGCTGACATATTTTGAAAGTGGGTTCCAGATTTCAAAATGTGTGCAACTCCGTAATATAGTGTTGCTAATTCACTTTCATAGAGTAGGTGGAATATGTATTCCACATTTTGTCTAAATCTGGGATCTTGTGAATACATTCGTAAAGAGCGGTATTCTGATGTCTCAATCTGAACGTGTCTATCGTCGTATCTTCCACCTTTGCCAGTAGGAAATAGCAGTGCAAAAGCACATGCTTCTATACTTTTTTCCCCATATACTCATTGGAGACCCTTTGGTTTGTCGCATTTGGTAAGTTTCTAGTGCATCATTTATGCTTTCATTGGAATGCAATGGATGAATTGTGTAATGGTCCAAAAGAGTGGATACTGTAGCAGGATCCAGAAGTTCGAATTGTCCAGTTTCTGATGGCTCTTGAATTATTTCAGTTGTTTCCCTTAAGCTTTCATCAATATTTATTTCCTTGTAGTACTCGTCATTGTCTTTTAGATATTGCAATGTTTGTCTAACTTTATGTAAGTCCACCAGTTGTTGCCAAATTTTTTTGTCCTTTGTTGGTACACCATTTACCAAGACTATTAAAGAATGCTCTATTGAACGTTGCACTCCTAGAGTGTGTACATTTTCCATTAGATATAATGGCAAATAAACTGCTTTGCCACGAATGCCTTTCACCAATTCAGAGGAAGGTAATTTTGCTGTTTTTGGATGAAGGCGTATAATTGCTTGAAATGGGTGAACTGTTTAAATTATTATGCTCTCATACAAATTGAGTTGTTGCAGGATTTCTGGTAGTGGGAACAATTCCAAATTATTTGTAATAGCACGTGAAGGAGTGTGGTTGTTTTCTAATTTTGTAGTACAGTAACTGGCGTTCAGTTAGTTCATATTTGTTTTCTGCTAAAAGGTAGAGAGCTAATTCAAACCATTTAGAGTCTTCATTGTCTTCTATTTTGTATGCTATGTCTACATTTTTTGTGTTCCTTTTGTAAAACGTTCTGCTGCAACACACACACACATGGTTTGGTACTTCAGCCGATGACCTTTTAAATTCTACTATTTCTTTTCTGTATGTGTGTAATAGAAGGTTGCTATGTGCAGAATTGTTGCTACTATGTTCTAAAACTATAGCATTTTGTAAGTGGCTTTCACTTCCAAAATACTTTCTTTGAATACGGTCAATTTCTTCTTGTAAGTATTTGGGTGTACCATGCAGAACATTGTTATTTAAATTGCCTAATTCTGAAGATGGACTTTTTACATAGTATATTTTATACACTAGATTTCTTACATTTGAATGATGTATTGATATCCTTTTGATATCATGGAAGGTGCTTTTGCAAATAGGCGCAGAAATGCAGGCTAATGAATGTCCTTGTAGTCTTGTGTATTTGCGCACTGGACAAATATCCATATTTTGCAGCACTTTCATTTTACTTTTGTCTTTACCTTTTACATACTGATTGAAGAACTGACGTAAAGATTTGAAAGCTTTGTTTGGAATGACACACATTGATGTGCACGGCCATTTGTATACTGGACGGTGTAGTTCTGCTGAATCGAGAGGTAATTCTGAGTTTTCAGAGGATACTTTTGTAAGCAGTGTTTCTTGTTCCATGATGGTTGTATTGATTTTCTCATACCCTCCTCCACTGCTATGGATGGCAATTGTGTTTGTTTGATTTTGTTTGTATGCTTCTTCATTAAAATATGGTTCTGTGGTTGTTGTGTGACTCCATTCACCACCACAAACATAAAAAAAAATATTTTTGTTCACATTCTGTTTATTGCTGAGTTTCTTTTGTAGTTTGGTACTTAGTTTTGTTAGTGCTTTCATCCTATTTAACACTAATATAAACAACTTCCTTTTCAGAAAGACTGCACTGTCCACGAGAGTTTGTAGGATTAACTTTCTACGGTAGGTTTTAAGGGGTGAGGATGATTTCAGTCCTCTTCTTAGTATATTCTGAAGGACTCTGTGATGAAACATTTTTGATAAAATACTTTTTTTACTATGGGTTCTTGGTACACTATCAGGATTAGTAGGAGCATTGTTAGCTGTACTGGTAGCCGATTTTTTGCCAACATTTTTGTGTTTTGTGACACATTTTGATGGAGGAGGTAAAGTTTTGGTAGTTGAAGCTTCTTTTGTTTTGCTAACCGACTGCATTAGCTGGTTTCTTCCAACATCCTCTACAAACTCTACAACAGATGGATGCTTAGATTGGGCACTTTTATTTTTATTTGCTCTACTTCTGCGTTCCTTTCTATGGAGTTGCTTTTTGGTAGGCATTCTTTGGCATCTGTTGAAAAAAAGGAAGGCATACTTTGGTCTGTTGTACAATGTATGTGTGCTGTGTGCATGCGTGCATGAGTCTGATGGGGAAGCTCTTTGTCATGGTGTGTGCTGTGTGCATGCGTGCATGAGTCTGATGGGGAAGCTCTTTGTCATGGTGTGTGAATGTGCATTGGACTCTTGCAATGATTTGGTAAGGCTATTTTACTGTTTGTATACTACTAAAATGTGCTTCAGATGAGAGTACAAAGTGGGCTAGTGGGGTCAAGAAGCATTATTAATAAACGAAATGCCATAAACTTGCAACAGAAACTTCTTTTCTAAATCTAACCTTCTAAGGATTCCGTATGTTATTTGAGTTCCAAACACACAGGGATTTGTGAGCCATTCTGCCTGTTATTCTTTGTTCAATAAATGGATATTTCTAAGTAGAATGGTTCAGAAATCAATGTTTGCTTTGGTGCCCAAATTAAACAAATAACCCATGCAGCCTCTTTGAGGAGTAGTTACAATATAAAGGTAGTACTGTACTTACTTTTTTTTGCAAAATGACCAGGTTTCTTCGGATATGTCGTCTGCAGTGTAGATGCTGTTGATTCTCAGGAGAGTAGTCTTCACTGCGATTCAAAAAAACAAAATTAATTACTTTGGGCCTCATTACGACCCTGGCGGAAATCGCTGTGCAAAATGCACCATGGAGCACGGCGGAAAGCTGCCGATAGCGCCATGGGGGTTGGCGGATTTTCCGCCCCATTCCGACCTTGGCGGGGCGGTAAATCCCCATCCCCCATTTTACCCTTCCCCATTCCCATTTTTGCCCCATAGGGTATAATGGGAGTGGGGAAGGCGTTAATTACGCCACCGTAAAATACGGTGGCGTAATTAACAACAAGGTCCCGTAGCGCCATGGATTTCTCCGCCCGGAAAAACCAGGCGGAAAACGCTCCATGGCGCTACGGGAACTCGTAGTAGGGCGGACGGGTCCGCCGCGAATAACGCTGGCGTAAACCCACTCCGCCAGGGTCGTAATGAGGCCCTTTGTGTGTTTACAGCAGTGCTGATACTGCACACATTAATTGTGCATCGTTCGTCAGAGCATTTTCCTTTCATATTTGAACCCAGTGCATGTGCGCAATTCACTTCACTCTGTGCAGGCTTTGCATGGTATTTGCAATATGTTACTTGCAAGTCCTTCAAAATTGCTAACTTTTTTAAGTTTATGAAAATGCCTTGTTTTTTACAAGGTGTACTATCTATAGGAGAGAGGTTTGTAAGCGATAGGGCATAGTAGTAGATGGAAAAAAAAATTCTACTTGCAATTTAAAAGCATGATGCTGAAAAATCGGGAGACCCTCAGAGGGAGATGTCACCGCAGCAATCGGGAGCGCTTACTTTTGTCATACGATTACATTGCAAGTAGCATTACTGTAGGCCGTACACAGTATACAACTCCGACATTTTCTAATACAAAATCGAGTTTCGCCCTAAATAGGCATGGTTGCAACGTTTGTATAGGTTATGCGGAAGACAGTAAATCATGCGGTTTGTCAATGATAAATCGGACATCTTGCACTTAAAAGGGGGAGCGCTGGTATGTACTGCCTATGCACATTTAGCAGCATTAATTTGTTTTAAATTAAATCATAAAGGTTGCACATGTTCTCTGATTAAAATATACATACCTGTACTCTATACTCATGCATGTGCGCATGCATGGAGCTGTATGTAGAAATTCGCAACACTTGCACAGTAGCTTCTGAAGTAGGTGCTTTGCAATGATATGCGACTTCCTTTCAGAATTATCAACAGTAATTTTGAAGTGCGCAATGTTCATGACGGAGTTACATTTAGCGATTTTCAATGAGATTGGTGGATGGTTGTGTGACTGCTTAGTTGTGTCCAATGAGGGACTCGATTTGCTACCGCTGTGGAAAGAGTGAAAGGACTGGGTAAGAGTTGCGTGCCGCACGTAGGCAACGCTTGTCCGTGGGTAGGGCGTGTCACATACGGGTTTCTACAGAAAATCCTGCATGGAAAGGGGACTGTAGGCAACAGCCAATCAGAAGTTCACATTACTCTTTTGTGTCGAAAGACGGTGCGTACACTGAAGATGGCAGAGGTGGAGAGGGTCAGGGTTTTGGCATTTTTGTCCATGCCTTACAACATTATGCAGAGAGTAGGCATGTGGCACACCATTTCGATGTGAGAGGAGTGGAGGTGTTGTGGAACGCTGAAACTGATGCCAATGTTGCGGCAATTCTGCAAGTTTGGAGACACATACGTACGATGACCTCTCCTCATGTCGGAATTTTGCACTACGGTGCTTGCCATTTGGGCTACGTGACTGCACGTACTTTGTTGGCAGATTTGGGACAGTTGGTTCAAGCACTCATGAACATCTTTCCAACTGCGAAAGTAATTTTTTCTGGTTTACTCCGCAGAGTAAAATGGGACAACAATTATTTTTTCTGTCCAGATCAAAGTATTGGGAGGTGTATCATTAATCACGGCATGCGTGTGTTTATGTTACGCGCTGGTATGTTTTTCTGCAGCCACGAAAACATTGTTCCAAGTAATGCAGATTATTTTGAAGCAGATGGTGTTGCGCTATCTTCTTTGGGAAATGCGATGTTCTTTTGGAACGTAAGGCTTGCTTTAGAGAATGTTCTGTAATGGTTGTAGGAGTAAAGTAAGGACAAAAAATACAAAAAAATAAACAAAATAACAGACGTCTGTAAGGTATCTGCCCAAAAACAAAAAAAACGGCTCTTTTCAGAGCCCACCTTAAAGGGGAATAATACTTTAATGTATCGTCGTCACGCTCTGATCCTATACATGTCCGCGGACATGGAGGTAGTTTGCAGCTAGCGCATATCACCAATGAGGATTCTGGGGTGGAGACGCATGCAAATGAAAATGAGCGGACTGAGGGATTGGTCAATAAAGTTCAGTGGGTGTGTTCTGAATGGCGAGATTTAGTAAGACCGTCTTCTCCCTGACAGGAGACCACACAGCCATGGCTTTGCGTGCTCACAAACAGATTATATGGATTTTGGGAGACTCATGGATACATTGGATGAAGGTGCATGCAGAAAGCTGCAGTTTATCTGCAGATCTCGGATTTCCTCATGTGGAAGTGCACTGGCTTGGCGTGCGTGGCATGAGGTGGCTGGACTTGGTACCTCTCTGTGTTACTTTATTGACATAGCGTCCTCCAGATATACTTATCATTCATTGTGGAGGAAACAGTTTAGGCCATGTCTCTGGAATTTCTTTGCAATTTGCAATGAAGGAAGGACTTGCGAAGCTCATGGACATGTTTCCAAATTGTCAAATACTTTTTTCCTGTATTGTACAAAGACAAATATGGCTGTGTTCTTCTGCTTTTGGTCCACAAATGGAGAAAGCGAGACGCAATGTGAATAAGGCTGTTCGTGCCTTTTTAAGAGATATTGGCATATCCTCATTCCACAATGAAACATTTTGTTTCACAGCCCTTTCATTTTCCGCAGAGATGGAGTCCATCTGACATATGCTGGCAATCAGATTTTTCTTCGCAATGTACAAAATGCATTGCAACCTCTTTTGGATTCACAATAACCTATGTGACAATCCCTTTTCTCCAATCCACAGTTTTTGACCCACACAACACACCACCGAAAGGCTCTTTTCAGAGCCACCACTTACTCCCAGCGTACACTTCATTGTGTTTGCTCAGCTTGCACCCTCCTTTTTTTTTTCCTATGACTGTCCCCGAACCTTTCCACAACTTCGCAGGGGTCTACAACAGTCACTTCATAGTTCTATTGTTAAACTGAGAAAGGCGGCTCTGAAAAGAGCCTTTTCTGTAGTTTTTGTTGTTTTCACGTTTATTGCTTCTCAGCACACAACACACTAGGAGAGGAGGCCAAAGGAGGGTAAGGAAGGGACACCAGCCACGGGGATAAGAAAGGGCAAGTGGACAGAGAAAGATATAGGGTGAGCTTCACTTAGGTAAGGAGCAGATCTTCTGGTGCTCCGTGACTGTAGCCTCAAAAGCACTTTGAAAACTCTCCCCCCTGCAGAGTACTACGTCACAATACATACACACTATTGTCACCTTTGAAAGGTAATGGTCAACAGCATTGCCAATGGCTTGTGAGGCAGCTGGAGGGAGGCGCTCCCCCACAGGAGTGTCTCTTGTGGTGGGAGGATCGGACTCAGAGGATGCTGTGGAGGAACTCAATCGACTACGCTCTTCACATGGCACCACCTTGTGAATGTCCACAGTGTGGAACGAAGTGAGGTGTCGCTTCATGGTTGTCGTACCAAAGCTGTACGCACCAAATCTCCCGCGACTCAGCACCACCTCGCACTGGTTACACCTCACCAGGTATGCACGTGCTTTTGGTACGTTCCCATAAACGGAAAACAACCGCCACACCCACAACTCCCAGCGAGTGCTCCTAGTGCAGAGTTCCTCCACTTCATTCTCTTCCTCCTCTTCTTCCTCGCTCTCTACATCCTCACCCGTATATCTCTCTGCAGGCCCTTGGGGAGGTGGTGGTGGTGGTGGTGGTGGCGGGTTTGGGGGTGATGCAGAGGCTAATGAACCAACAGCAGCCATGGAAGCCATACCGATTACTTTCCTTTTGGTCACTACAGCATTAAAGGCAATACACCTCAATCTGCTATAGCTAGAAGGACAATGAAGATGCGCTTGGGGGTGTGGCCATTTATAGGGGTGGAGGGGCATCTTCATCCCTGCAAAGCAGTACGAAAATTTTACACAACAAGTCCTCAGGTAAGCTATTGTCTGGGATATGTGAAATGATATTTTTACACTCTACAATATTTTGCCTTGTGTCTACAAGTTCTTTTGTACTGCTGCGGAAGCACACAAACTGCACAAATTAGTCCAAATTAGTGTGGTCACATGATGACGTTCTGAACACACCCGTGACAGCGGACTGCATTTGGAGTCCGCTGGACAGCAAATGCAGAGTAACAAACTTGCGCATGCGCGCAAGTGTCCTATAGACAGTGTTCGGGTTCTCAAACAAATTCAAAGTGCGACACAAGTGAGACAGACAGTTAGGGACAGGCGCAATGTTCGCTATACTTACGGTTGTACTGTGCATGTGCATACATAATATGCTCACTGTACGGATAGGACAACTCCATTTTGTTTGACTACGAACTTGCCGGCCACCGAGCCTGTTCTACGGATGCCACCATTTTGGCTGCGGACGATACGGACAGGTATACTGTCCTTAACACACTCCCATTTTGCTCATTTACAACTATCCCGGACACCTGGTGTGTTCTACGAACATGTTTCATCTCATTTGTAAGCGGCACAGCGAGGTATAATGTCCTTAGGATGCCCCTTTCTGTTTATGTGCGCACAACTTGAACAGATGTTGCGGTCAAACATCAACTCCATCTTACTTGACATTAGTAAGGGTAGGTGTACTGCCTTTACAACACCCACATTCCATTCCTTGCGGATAGGTCGAACTGGCGCGCTGTTCGCAAACATTTTAAGTCTTTTTAAAAAAAAAATGTTTTCCCAAAAACTCTATAACTTCAACTACTATACAAAAACATTCCAAACACACACACACACACACACTTCAATCCAAAGAAATAGCTGTGGAAGCAGATACTGACACAAATATAGGGGAATTAGGATTCAACACGGGCTGGTTAAGAGGAGAAGATTTGTGAGGGGAAGAAGGGATAGATATTTCGTCAAAACGTCTATTTTCTTCTTGAAGGTTTGGGGATGGTTCACTAGGGAATGGAGAAGCGGGGCAGGTATAGGTGGGACAATGGTAACATACTTTTCCTCTCACACAGTCCTCCAAAAACTCCCTTAAACTTTTAAAATCTGTCTCGTTTGTTAGCCTTTCTTCTTTTCTTTCCTGGTCTGTACAAAAAAATATACATATGTTAAATGCCTATGAAATACTGATCAGTATTTTGCCTACGCAGAGCAGTGTGTACCATTACCTTTCGTGCCTTGAAACACTTGAAACACTTGTGTATAGGCGCGTTACAAATGCCATATCATATCATATCATACCATTACACACTGTCTTCAGACATTTCCCCAATGCCGAACATTCTCCTACAGCCACTCCAAAGTACTAGCCATTTCTGTGTCCAAACAACAGAAAGATTACACACGCATACAAAAAAATGACCTTCACTCACTATTTTGATGTAATTTCCCTTTGTCCTACTGCGTCCGTCCACTGTCAGTCCAGGCTGCAGAGTTTCTATGAAGTGCTTACGATGGAGGCATCCTTTTTTATTTATGTTACCATCCATTTAATTCCACATGGTTATTAAATGTGTTGTTTTCATTTCACACCTTTATGTTTCCGTATTTACTTATTACTACTTATAATGTCTTTATGTCCTTCTTCTACATTGCAGATTTCTTGTGTAAGACAATAGTACATTTTCAGATACCCCCTGCATCTTTGGGTAATGTTGCTCCCGTCCGCCCCCTGTCCGCAAACAGGCGCTCAGTCCGTCCCTTTCTAATATCAATAGTGAGGGGGTTCTGTATGTTCTATGTTAAATGTATATCAAGTATGTACATTATACTACATATCTCCCACAATCACATGATGACAGTGTATATTCAGCACAACAACTTAATTGACACAATGCTATGATTAAGTTCCCCTTCCAAAAACCTGCAAAATTCACAAAAAAAAACTTTGTTGAGGGGACGTTATGGTTAAGTTGCCCTACCAAAAACCTGTGTACTTCATTAAAAAAAAAAATTCTACCTCCCCATTATGGTTCAAATTAAAACCGAAAAACCCCTGAAATTCGCCAGTTATGGTAAACTAAGCCCCAATACCTGCCATCACCACTGTGCACTGCTAACACTAACACCCAGAACATGAAAGATGGCATCACAAATGTCATTGATGACATCACTGACGACATCACATGTTTAGCCCCTTTGTTTTAGTTCCCTGCCACATATATATATGAATATTATATGAATATTCAGTACAAATACTTTGTTAAATGGATGTTATACTTCACAGTGAAACCAAAAAATACTGCACATTCCCCAATTGTGGTAAGCTAAGCAACCATAACTCGCACCATCTACGTGCATTGCTACGACTAACACCCAGGACATCAAAGATGACATCACAAATGTTATTGATGACATCACTGATGACATCACATCTGCATTTAGTTTTCACGCTGCTCCTCCACTAGTGATTGTCATTAGAATATTGGCCGAAAAGTGTAACAGTTAATTACAGAACTATCCTACGCCAACTAGTTCATTAAGCAATATATTGCTAACAAACTCCATTGAAATATACCTTTCTTTTAATACATGAACGCCCTCACAAACAAACGTAGTCATACAGGCCGATTCATGGAATTAATGTACGCCGAAAATTTCTTTGCAAACGTGCGATTGGCAGTGAAAGAGTGAAAATCGCAGTGCAAGTGCGAATATCGCAGGGAAACCATCGCACCTCTATTCATGGAAGTCCGTGCGCGAGTAAAATCAGGGATGTGCGCTGAAAAAGTGTGTCGGGGGGAAATTCTGCCGGGGTCGGCCGGGCCGTCCGCAGACCTCCGGGCAGGGAGGCCCCAACTCCTCCCGTATATCCCAGATGAGATAGAGTATGAGACACACACAAGGAGCAAGGTGACTCTGCTGTTTATTTATACAAAACGGCAGGGATGGGTCAAGGAGCGTACGCGTTCGTCCTGACACACACACAATCGTGGGGCTCGCAGGCCCTTTTTACTGCATTATGACGCGCTACTTGCGTCACTTCAAAAAGTTAACAAAAAACCTATCGCCACTCTTAATTGGTTGCTCGAGTGGTAGGGTTAGTATAGTACACATATAGAGAATGATATTAGTGGACAAGGTGTAGTCAGGTGGTATATCTGGGTTGTCCCTACGATTAGATACATAAGAATTGTTACATGAAGACTCCTGAGGATTGGCTAATGTTACTGACGTCTGAGATATGAGCCCCATGTTCTGATTGGTGCACCCGTGAGCTTCCCAGCCTGGGACCACCGTTGTTCCCAGCTCTCGGTGTACCTGTGATTGCAACAATGTTTCAATATGGGTACGTGCAGACAATGTGAGGATTTATTCATAGGTGGAAGACTGACCGCTCCCACTGTAGCAGATGTCCATTGAGCCTTTCAAGTGTATTGGCCTGTGTCTCGTAGCGAGGGACCCAGACGCCTTTTTTCTCCTGGGCTTTGGCATCTCGTCAGGTTCGGCTTGGTCACGTGGGGAGGGACCGTGAAAGAGGCAGAATTCTGCACAATTAATATTGCTTTTCCTACTGCGCGTCTGGTTTAATTTGCCGGTGTGACTTTAACGTTGGGCCGCGGAGTGCGAGGTTGCAACATCGTGCCTTTGAGGATTTGTTCTTGGAATGTGAGTTTGCAACATTACGACCTTGGCTGGTTGCTCCACTGGGTTCTTTCTGCAGGATCAGCAACCTGACTCGTGCTTTGTTAATGTCCACAGGAGCTCTTGGTTGAGGCCTACTTGGGCCTGGTGCATAATTAGTCCGTTTGGTGCATAGGTGCTTTTAGGTTATAATAGCATATATTTCCATGACCAGTATCGTGTTTCCATTATACCTCTATGGTGGTAATGGGTTTCAAGAGAAGCGTGAGCAAGCGTTATAAATGAGCTCATGATGCGTCTTGCGTTTCTGCATTCTGAAAGCCTATGTAAAAATAATAAAGATGCACGTCCGTGAATATGCCTGTCGCCTACGTCAGAGCACTGAGTATGTTCTTCGTGTAGATTGGTGTGGAAATGTTCAGTGTGTATATTTGTACAGAAGTGCTTCCCGTTGTCTAGGTCGTCATGGCATCTCTAACGACGTGTGGATTTTAGTCTAGCTGATCCGAACCGCAGGTGTCGGCATGGCCAGTGCGGGCTGTTGGGCAGGCAGATGGACACATCCGTATGTTCCTGTACCAGGGTACCTGGTCGTCTGGTAAATGGACAAACTCTTCTCGCGGCGGGTGTCTGGGCCGTGATCCTCTAGGCCAAGCGCGAGAGGTGAAGGACGGGAGCCTGGTCTTCCATTCTCCCACTTCAGTCCCCCCTCTGGTCGACTTGTCGACCACAAACATATCCTTCTCGTTATCTCCTCTTACCCTCCATATCTTAGTTATCCCTCCGAGATGTCCATAATGGTTTACATGATCTTCAAATGACCAATACATATATTCACATGTTCCTCCAGGAGTACAGTATACCCATCTTCCTATGTAGCTCCTGGGGTTCCTTGGGTTCTCGATCTTCACTGATGGTGGGTCTAGATGGTTGGTGATGATTTGGGTGCGCAACTTCTCCCTCTCTTGTATTATCACCCCTGTATGCTGGCCATCATCTGCTGGCATCAAGGGGTGCATTCCCACCATTTCCAGCAACTCGTCAGTCGTGCGTGCCTTCCGGGCCTTCCAAAATCTAATTATGATCAGAGTAGCTCCAGCCAAAATAGTACACCCCACTATTATTTTCAGTCCATCTGACAGCCAAGATGGCATCCATGACCATAACAGTGAAAACCAGCTCTTATCCTTGTCTACACCGTTACTTTCATCCATCATTTTGGAGTGCATCTGGGCCAATTGTGATACTGCTTCTGTCAGTGTACCATTGTCAGCATCGTTGGCAGGTATGAACGTGCAGCAAGATTGTCCTATCTTTGCACAAACTCCTCCTTCCATTGCTGTGAGAAGGTCCAGTACATATCTGTTCTGGAGTGCTACCATCCTTACAGCTCGCAGCTCCTCTTTAATTGCGTTGAACCCATTTACTGTTGAATTGATGGTCATCATTAGTTCCCATCTGGTTATTTGGAGCCATTTTGCGTTTGCGTATGCCTGCAGTCCCGGATGTATTATTGAGGAGAAAAACATTGCTGCTCTGCTAAATAGTCTGTGTTCTGGGGGTATTGACGTTAGTTCCGTTTCCGACCTTCCCCACAGGTAATTTCCTGTCAGTGGCTCTCCTTGTCGTTTTCTCCTATTTAGGACAGTATCCTCGCTGTTGGTCTTGTTCTCTTGCTCCTTCTGAAGTGGTGCAGATCTCTTTCTTCTCTTATCCCCTTCATCCATTTTAGGAAATTTCGCCACATTGACATGCTTCTTAGGTACCACTAGTGATGGTACATTGACGTGTACCATTGTGCACACACCATTCCACAGGGGAGGCAATGTATGATATGCCTTTTCTCCACAGGCCCAATAATGGTCCATTATTACTGCTGTTCCCGCTCCCCCCTCAGGTAACTCCATCACGCTTGCACAATTGGTGTTATATCCTACGTCCACCTCTCCTTTATGCTGGTAGCATACTTTGGGCGCAGTCAATGGTAGTATTGTTATTGGGTCTTCATCTTCTTCTACCCACGTGAGCATTGGTACGTACTTGATCCACGTCGTCCAACATCGATGATTGTGTGTCTCGATGGTTGAGATAGTTTCTTTTGTTACCATGTTGCTGCCAATTACTCCTATCTCCCAGCTGTTGTCCAGATACACCTTTCCTGTTATCGTCAGTAGCGGCCTCTCCCAGCATCCTTGTTTACCCGGAACTTCAGTGGCGTACCAATCACATGGTAGATACTGCAGTGTTACCTTCTTTGTTTCTCCTTTTGCAGGGCCACTTGTTATGTATTTGAATGCTTCAGCATGTAAACTGGTCTTGTGATAACTCAGATAGGTCTTGAGGAAGTTGTTTTCATATGGGTATGAGTCTCGTGTTTTCCATGTCATGTGCACTACTGTTCCTTGAAATCTTCCTTTCGTTTGGAACAGGGCCAAATATATTATGCACTGTGCTGTCTTTTCATCTATTTCAGTGGCAACAAATGTTCGTGAAGCGCTCATGGCGTATGGTATTAATGAGCAAACGTAACAGCTGTCCTCAGTTGTCTGCTTACCAATGCGGGTCATGTGCTGGTACCATATGTTGTTTGTGACGTGTGCTGAATCTTGTACATAATTATCAATACCTTTATTGTCTGAGTATGTGCTGCGTTTAACTCTATTTTGCTTGGGTGCAATGTTACTATTACCACCTGACGTAACACCTGTTGCAGCAGGGAACGGGGGTATATTAGGTTTGGGTGCAGCAATAAAATTGATAGCATAGCTGTACTGCCAGACAGAGGCAGCCAAGAACCCGGTGATCATAAAAATCCCTATTATTTTTATTACATATGCTAATCTCACCGGCATTTTGCTCTTACCTTGCTGCAGTCCTGGCAGCGTATTCTTGTGACGTTAAAGTTGCCCGCCTAAAAATTCTCAAAAGTGCTCGTTATTAAATGTTAGTTTTGTTTCCTTTAAGCTCTCCCTATCAAGTAGTCATTCAGTGCCCAGGTGAAGAGCTGCTCCCACGCTACTCTAAGTGATCGGTCTCTTAGGACCGGCAAGTATGGGCGGAGGTGGGGCATGTAATTTTCTATGGCCAGGAGGAAGGCTGTGTAGTAGACACGTACCCTTCTCCTTTTTAAGTATGTTGGCCTTTTTATTTCGTATACAAATTGGTGTGACAATTCTTCTGGGTAGTTATCGTCTGGCAGCACCATCTACGCCTGCACACTGAACTTGTTAATTAGCTTTTCTTAACAATACAATATTACGCAGTTCCTGTATGTGCGAGAGAAAAAAGAGAACATTCACGTGTTTACATGTGTATTGGTGCAAGCAATGTCCTTCAGTTTTAATTACAATTGTACTTAGCAGTCAATGGGGGGGGGTTTTTGCTCAGATGGCGGAAGTATTTTTACTCTTTGAGCGTGTGACCATAGGGTGGGCAGTATGGGGATCACCCCTTTCTTCGTCAGTTATCGTCTCCGAGGGAACAATTGGGTCGTTGTCTGTGATGAAACTTTCTTCCGCTGTCGGTGATGTTGTTACTGTCCTTCCAATGGACCTGTCGTTGGCGCTGGGGCGGGTCTGCAGTTTGTAGATCTTTACGTCATGTAGGTGGTTCCAGGCACGCTTATCCTTTAGTTTTACTGCTCTTGTTGATACGTCCTCCACCAGATGGGGGCCAGTGAACCTCTTCTCGTTCCACTTTCTATTGAAATTGCGAAGTAGTACGTGGTCACCTTTGGCAAGTTTGCACGAGTTCTCCTTTCCCAATTCTTTACTTCCGTCTTTTTCTTGATTGCTGGTAGACCCGCCCCGTGTGCGCTCGAGCTGTTGAGACACAAACACGACACTAGTAATCAAAGAAGACACATATTGATACATTTCATCACCTAACACATTCGCTGAACTTTCGTGGTCGGTGAATGCCCTTGACGTTGGTGTTAGGGGAAGGCGCATTTGACGTCCAGTAACCACTTCGTGAGGGGTGAGGTGGTGGTCGGACCCTGGCCTGTTTCTAAGTTCAAACAATGCTAACGGAAGGCAATACAACCAACTTTTCTTTGTTGTTTGTTGTATTTTAGCAATTGCCTCCTTCAATAAGCCATTCAGGCGTTCACATACACCATTAGCCTGTGGGTGGTATGCACATGCAAATTTGTGTTTAATGTTCAGCAGGGATGTGATATGCTGGAACATTTCATTTGCGAAATAGGGGCCGTTGTCTGATCTTAACACCTCGCACACTCCCCACCTAGGGAAGACCTCCCTTACTATGAATTTGGCTGCTCTAAACGCATCAGGGTGTGAACAGGGCCCTGCTTCAATCCACCTAGAAAATGGGCATACTACTACAATCATATACCTATTACCTTGACATATGTTGATCATATCAACATAGTCAATGTGAAGGTGCCGAAAAGGTCCTTCTGGCCGGGGTATGGTACCTCTTATCACTTTTAAAGTATGGCCGGCCGTAAACTGTTGACATGTGAGGCAATTGCTGATAAAATTTGACACATGAGAGGTTAACTCGGGACAAAACCAATCTTCTCTAATTCGTGCTGCAATTATTTCCTTGCCTGTATGGGCAGGGTGATGTAATTGGCTCAGGGCGGTATTTAACAGTGCCAACGGTATTACAACTTTCCCAGTGCCACCCTGGCGCCATAGTGCGTCGGTTGGTGACATTGTGCATCCTCTTTTCACCCATACTTCTTTTTCGGCCATTGGTGCAGCCGCTTGTAGCTCCATAATCTGTGTGGCTGGGAGATGGGTGTACCCTTCTCTTATTAACATCTCCCTAGCTATTCCCCTCCCTCTCCCTCTCTGTGAGTCTGTGGGGTTCCATATCTCACCAAAATATGCAGCATATTTCGCATGTGCGTCTGCTGCTGCATTTCCTTTTGAGACGTAGTCTTCTCCATTGGTGTGTGCGGTGCATTTTACTAGGGCTAGTTCTTGGGGGTCGTTTATTACTTCAATTAGTTCAGCCAACAAGAGGGCATGTTGTACTGGAGTGCCATCAGCTCTCCTAAACCCTCTTCTTCTCCATTTTGATAGCCCTGAGTGGACAGTGGATGTAACATATGCACTGTCGGAATATATAGTTACTCTTTTATTAAAACTTTCCTTTAATGCCAATATTAGTGCAACGAGTTCCGCGGCTTGAGCAGAGTAATGCTGTGGTAATTGTACACACTTCATAGCCACACACACCGGCGCCTCCATCATTTTTACTACTGCTGCCCCAGTCCTTCGTATCCCATCTCCTTGATCAATAGTTGATGACCCATCAATAAACAAAAGCTCACCTCCCTCTAGTGCGTTTTCTTCAACTTTCCTAGTACATGAGTACATTTCAGTTACTTGGGTGCAGTCGTGGGCGTAATCTCCCTCTTCAATTACTTCTGCTAGGAACCTTGCAGGGTTAACCGTGCTACATCTAACAATTGCTAGTTCAGCTTTAGACAAAATAATCTCATAACCTGATGCCCTCTGTGTCGTTAGTGTGGACTTAGGTTTATTCAATATCGCAAATAGTGCATGTTCCACAAATAGTGTAGTTGGACACCCCATAGTTATCGCTGATGCTTTTTCTACTGCAAAAGCAGCTGCAGCAAGACCTTGTTCACAAGAGAAGTGGCCTAACATTACAGGGTCTAAGTGACCGCTGTAAAATGCTACTGGTTTATAGCCCATGCTAGTTTTTTGGGCCAACACTGCTTTCATCACTGCTGAGTCGCAATGTGAAAATATAAAAAAGCGCCGCTCATAGTCTGGGGATGCCAGTACTGGAGCAGTTGATATCGCGTCTTTTAATTCGTCAAATGCCTCCCTCATTTCCATAGTCCACCCCAACTTTTTCTCCCCTTTATTTGCTTCCTTCAAACCCTCAAGCAGGGGTCCTATGTATGAGCTGAAATCAAATACCCATGCTCTACAGTAGTTGCACAGCCCCAGAAATTGCTGCAGTTCTCTCACAGTCTGTGGCACGGGAGTGCTTGAGATGGCCTGTGCTCTTTGTGGTGCAATCCTTCTTCCATGTTGGGATATCAGTTGGCCAATGTAAAGTACCTGTTCCTGACAGTATTGTATCTTTTCCATGTCTACCTTGTACCCCTTTTCTGCCAGTATCGTCAACATTTTTAAGGAGTCCTCTCTACATTTACTTTCGTTTGTACTGCAAATTATTATGTCATCCACATACTGTAACACTGTGCTTTCCACCTCAACGTTACCCAAATCCATCTGTATTACTCTATTGAAAATTGAGGGTGATTCACAATACCCCTGTGGTAATCTGGTATGTTTCCACTTTGTATTTCGGTAAGTGAAGCTTGTCAAATCTTGTGAGTCTGGGTGTAATGGTATTGAGAAAAAAGCATTTTTAAGGTCAATCACTGTAAATCGTGATGCTTCTGCTGGAATGCCACACAATATTGTGGCCGGGTTTGCTGTTACTGGATACTCTGCTTCTACTATGTTGTTCAAGGGTCTGAGGTCCTGTATGAAGCGCCAAGACCCCCCTTTAGCCTTGCGCACCGGGTACACAGCTGTGTTACATGGTGATTCTGAGGGGACCAATATGCCATTGTTTATAAGGGCCGTTATGGTTTCATATATGCCCTCATCTGCCTCTTTTGACAATGGGTACTGTTTCACTCTTGGTAGTATGGCACCCTTTTTCAATTTTATCCTTACACCCCCTATGCTTTTTATGCATCCCACGTCATAAGGGCTAATAGTCCATAATGATTTGGGCACCTTTGACATATCTTCCTTAAAAAATGGGACTGGGGTGCCTGCGGGTGCCTCAAGTGCCATTGCAATTTTCTGTGCTACTTGTTTGTGAGCCACTCTTAGCCATATTTCTACACTCATCATGAACACCATTTCATCTTCCTCCTTTTCTTCTGAAAACAGCTCTTCATCTGACACCTGGGTCAGCCTACATCCTTCTGCTAGTGCTATCACTGCCCTCCATGCTCTCCCTTCTTTATCTTGGGCGTGCACAGCAACATAATCAGCTGTTGCAATAATGCTCTCAATGTCCATTACAAACACCTTCCCTTCCAGTTCATTAACTGGTGTTTCTGGTCGGAACAGATAGGCTGCTGGCCTCCTCCATATTTTCCCTCCTATCCCTGGCATCCATGCAAATGCCATGTCTGTGCCATACTGGAATAGCTCGCCATCTACTGGCTCCGCCCTAATCGCTATCTGTCCACAGTATGCTTGCAAAATCTGTCGTGCTGCGAGCATGTTAATCCCTGGAGTAGAGCAAATTATGCCATCCTCTGTAAAGGAGATCGTCATATTTAACCTGTTCATTATGTCTCTCCCCAGTATATTTACTGGTGAGGCACTATAATACAAAAGTGGCACTGACAGATCGTAATCTCCAATAGATAAGGGAACGTTATCAGTAAATGGAACCAACCCTTTAGCCCCAGAAAATCCTTGGGTGTTCATGGCTTCGCCTGACATCTTAAATTTACCTTCCCTTATGCAAGACCGGGTTGCCCCGGTGTCAACAAGGAATGATAATTTTTTGTCACCTATCGTTACCTCTATGCGTGGCTCCTCCGCACTATTAGGTGTTACTGACAGGATGGGACACACCAAGGCCGTCTGTGGGCTGACCTATTGGGGGTACAATGATTGGCCATTCCCTGTGTAAGGGTTGTGTCCCAACACCGTCACCCCACCCAATTGTGTTCGTTGAGTTTGGGGTGGTGGTTGTATTAACGCCACTTGTTGTTGTGGCGGCGTCAGTTGCTGTGTTATTTGTTGTTGTGGCAGTGAATAGGTTTGTGGCTGTTGTGTTTGTTGTTGTTGGTCACTCCCTTGTTGTGACATCTGCTGCTGTTGTATGCCTTGCTGTTCTTGTGAGGTCCTAGGTTGTGCTTGTTCATTCCATGCTGGTGTTCCTGGCCTGACCCTACATGTACGTGACATGTGTCCTAATAGTCCGCAGCTCCAACACACGGGTGGTTCCCTGTTTTGCCATGGGAAGCTCCCTGTGTTGTCCTGGTATACGGGTTGCCCTGTGGGGTAGTAATTTCTAAGTCCCCCAGCCTGTTGTTGGGTATTATATCCATATCCTCTCCCCCTCATAAACCCTCCTCTCCCTCTGTTATAACTATAATACCCAGTTCCTTGCATTGGGTACCCTCCTCCCATGTTTGGTGCGTGTAATTGCAGAGGCGGCACTTGCTGTATTACACCTTGTGGAGGCGCTATTTGAGCGGGATCTTGTGCAGCCACTACTTGCGTTGGGCTTTGGGCCATTGGTGTGGGCGTAGTTATTAGTGCCCCTTCCATTGTGTATTTAGTAAGTTTTTTCTGTACTAATTTGGCCTCTTCTGTTTTCCTGTCCTCCTCCTTTTGTTTCATTTTTCCTTGCCATGTCCTGCAGTGATGTACTATAGTCAGTTGTATTTCTGGCCATGGTTTTGCTTCCATCCCCACTACTTTCTTTAGTTGTTTCTGAACTCCTTCTGGGAGCCCTTGTACTAGTATATGATAAAATATGGCTGGTGTTTTGTCCCATTGTTCTCTAGTTTCCATGCGCCACTTCTCTTGAATATCCTGGATATAATCAACAGGATCCTCATTTTCACCCATCTTACGGGAAGTAATGGCTCCTATGTCTGATGTGTCTGGGTACTGCACTCTCAGTGCCTGCCATAGCGCATGTCTGCAGTTTGCAAATGGTGCCCCATCATGCGATGTGTTTGTTATTGTTACCCCATGGAATCCCGCTCTTTTCCAAATGTCATCCGCTCTATCCCCTAATATTGATATTAACAGGCCCTTCACATCTCCTACTGCTAGTTTCTGTCCTGCGGTGTGTTTTTCCATTTCATATATCCACTTACCCGCACCTCCACTTAGTGATGGGAGCCTACATTTTATATTTTCCTTATCCGTATGTTTCCAAGGTACATACTGTGGTCTAACCCCTCCTCTCTCCAGCAGTGGCATTAAATTCTGTCTTGTGTCACCCTTTACGCTCCATGATATTGAGTCTTCACACCCCTCCTCTTCCCCCATTTCTTTTACTACTTCAAATTCTTCCTTACTACCTCTGCTCCTACCTCCCTCTTCTTCCTTTCCCCTTTTTTCATCATTTCCTGTGTTCAATATGGGTATGTTTATTTGTCTGTCTTGCCTGCGACTAGGGAGGTCCCTAAGCCGACATGCATAAGGTGTAAGTTCGTTCATGAAGGGCGCGAGCTTTATTCTGTGCAGAGAGCGTGCGGTGGTTGAACATGTAGGGTGTGACGTGGGAGGGCGTGATGGGGATGTGGGTGGCGTGGTTTCATTGGTTTGTGTTTCCCCTATTCTTTTCACTTCCTCCTTACTTCTTTCCAGCTCCTCCCATCTTCTACTCATCCAGGGCGAATCTATGTTTGTTCTAGTGAGGTATAGTTTATCTAAGCTTTCCCTTTCACTCTTTCTTCCATCCTTCTCCACTCCTCCTTCCTCCTCACTGCAAAAATCATTCATAAATGGCACCCCCCACTCTGCCTTTTTTCCTTTTATTGTTACTGTTTTCAAATCTATTAGGTCTCTTTCTCCCCTTTCGTTGTTACCAACTGTTCCCCCTAGTGCTGATGTTGTTGCTACCTCCCTACTTTTATATACATCTCCCCATCTTTCACTCTCCCTACCCCTCCCTTCTCTTCCTTCTTCACTTCTCTCCTCCATTTCCCTACTATTTTCCTCCCTTTTCCTTTTCAATTCCTCCATTACTTCGTTGCTCATCTGTTCCAATATCCTTTCATCCTCTTTCTTCCTTTCCCATTTCACCCTTTCTCTTTCTACTATACTCTCTATTACCTTCCCCTCTTCATATTTCTTAGCTGTCTCTGATATTATCCTCCTCCTCCATATTTCCATTTCTTTTTCCTTTTCTTCTTCTTCCTTCTTCTTCTCTCTCAGCACTACTCTTGATACCCTATCTGCTGCTGCTTTTACCCTTTCAGCTTGTCTCTTTTGCTCCTCACTTCGTTCCCTTAATTTTTCCAATTCGTCCTTACCTTCTTTCTTTTTCCTCACTCTCTCTCTTTCCTCCCTCTCAAGTTGTTTGATCAGTTCATTCTGCTCATCCCTTAGTTTAGCTAATCTTTCCTCCAAAATCTCTTCCTTCTGCCGTAGTAGCTCCTCTCCCCTCATTTCACTCTCTCTTGCACTATCCTCGTTTGTTCTCTTTACCGCCTCCCTTTCTTCTCCAGTTAGTGAGCCTCGTAATTTCAACAATATCTGTGCAGCTACCCACTCATCGTTTCCTATCTCTACAGTCTGCTCTTCTCTAATCCTCCCGTCCCCCATTGGTATCTTCCCATGAGCCACATATGGTGGAGGGCTGTATGCCGGGTTTGAGTATCCTTCAGCCGCCCTTAACTGTCCTTCTATTTCTCCTAATTCTCTTAAAGGGTACAACCCTCCTCCCTCTGTTTTCACTCCCGGTGTTATGGGTATCTCATTGCTCGGTTCCTTTTTTATGTCGTCTGATTTATCAATCTTTTCTCCTCCCTGTCTTTCGTTCCCCGTATTCTTTGTGCTTTCGCACTCCTTTTCCCCATCCGTTCCTTCTTTCTTAATCTCCTTTTCTTCCGGTGTTTCCCCCATAGTGAACATTCCATTTGGTCCTGGTCGAGACCCCTGGAACATCCTCCATAAGTTAAACACCTCCACATGGTTTGCCAACTTCTTCCCCTTGTATGTATTGTGCAGATGGTTTAGTAGTGAATGTTGGGCATATGGATCGAAACTACCATTAGGCGGCCATGGTGTTAACATTTTGTTGTCTGTCCCCTGGGTCCACTCTATGCTGTACTTAATTAACTTCTCCCTATGTGGTGGCAGTGTGGTACATATGTGCTGTAGTGGGGTAGTGAGGGTGTTCCCCCACCCTCCCGACCCTCTCCCGTATGACATAGTTGCACTCCCCTTGTTACCCTTCCCCTTACTAACAGTTTACAATATACAACCTTGTATTGCTTACCTCGCCCCGCAAGTGTGGGGACTTACGACAATCCTTTGACAAATTATGCAATAATAATAAATATGATGTTATATTATATTCCTTCCCCTACGGCCCCCTGCGGCCGAAGCGCACGCAGCCCCCTGCGGCTGCGTACCCCTTACGACGATCTTATATAGTCGTCCAGTTTCTCCGTTCTCCTCCCCCTTTTACACTTGCCGTGGCCGGCGTTCTCCGTGCGCAGCCACGCCCCTTTCCCCTTCTTCTTTCGATCCACTGGTTTATAGTTTATCTCCGTATCAGCTCCTTTATCATGCTTCTCTTCCCCACCACTCTCAAACCCAAAATTCCTTGTGCTCGCGATATCCTATTAAATCCCTACTGGTGACGTCACCGATTTCTTCGAGCTACTGGTACATTCTTGTTATGTTCTTTAAGTTCAAAATACACTTGCAATCTACCCCGCTAACCCTACAGCTGTCTTCCTGTCTCTCCTGGAACAAGGTAATCTCATCAATAATATAACCGGACTGCGCACGCTGCGTCGCCTCGCGTGTGATACGCCCCTCAACAGGAGGGCTTAACCAGCCAATTATCTTCCGTTTTGGGCAACTACGTAACTAGCTACCGCCCACAGGGAAACGTCATCTACCTATCGAGTTTCTTGCTCGAACAATAGGGAACCTCATCTACTCATTGATCAATAAATGTCAAATCGCAGGAAACCACACACACCCACCCTCACACGTAGTCGCGACTTAGGCCAATCAGTGTCTTACGAGCGGTCGCATGTGATGTTTTCGTGCTCCGCCCCCCTCTTTCTCGTGACGTAGCCGATTGCTCTCGCACTCGTTTCGCTACCATTCATTCCATTAGCAACACTAAGTTGTTTAAACCTTCGCCGCGCATCTGTACAACACCTCCCTCCTCCCTTATTTACTTCCTCCCCCTCCCTCACAATTTCGCATTGCTTGTTGTGCGTGTCATGCTCACCAAGTTCTCTCGATGCAGGGCCGCTCGACTGCGTGCACCCCTCCAAGCGGCTCGCCACCTCCCCTCGTCTGGACCACGTCTGGACACTCGCCGACCGCGGGCGGGATACTTCTCAACCGGCTCCCGAGGGCCAATATCCGGATTGCGCTGTCCGGTCCTCTCGCAGCTCCGCGATGGTCCTGTAGTCCTCAGAAGGGGGCAACGGCAGAGGGGGCCGCGCCGCCGGGCCTCCTCGCAACGGGAGTGCCTGGAAAAATTAAAAATAAAAGTCGATCTTAAACAGATCTCAGCAGTGCCTCCAACTTGTCGGGGGGAAATTCTGCCGGGGTCGGCCGGCCCGTCCGCAGACCTCCGGGCAGGGAGGCCCCAACTCCTCCCGTATATCCCAGATGAGATAGAGTATGAGACACACACAAGGAGCAAGGTGACTCTGCTGTTTATTTATACAAAACGGCAGGGATGGGTCAAGGAGCGTACGCGTTCGTCCTGACACACACACAATCGTGGGGCTCGCAGGCCCTTTTTACTGCATTATGACGCGCTACTTGCGTCACTTCAAAAAGTTAACAAAAAACCTATCGCCACTCTTAATTGGTTGCTCGAGTGGTAGGGTTAGTATAGTACACATATAGAGAATGATATTAGTGGACAAGGTGTAGTCAGGTGGTATATCTGGGTTGTCCCTACGATTAGATACATAAGAATTGTTACATGAAGACTCCTGAGGATTGGCTAATGTTACTGACGTCTGAGATAAGAGCCCCATGTTCTGATTGGTGCACCCGTGAGCTTCCCAGCCTGGGACCACCGTTGTTCCCAGCTCTCGGTGTACCTGTGATTGCAACAATGTTTCAATATGGGTACGTGCAGACAATGTGAGGATTTATTCATAGGTGGAAGACTGACCGCTCCCACTGTAGCAGATGTCCATTGAGCCTTTCAAGTGTATTGGCCTGTGTCTCGTAGCGAGGGACCCAGACGCCTTTTTTCTCCTGGGCTTTGGCATCTCGTCAGGTTCGGCTTGGTCACGTGGGGAGGGACCGTGAAAGAGGCAGAATTCTGCACAATTAATATTGCTTTTCCTACTGCGCGTCTGGTTTAATTTGCCGGTGTGACTTTAACGTTGGGCCGCGGAGTGCGAGGTTGCAACATCGTGCCTTTGAGGATTTGTTCTTGGAATGTGAGTTTGCAAAATTACGACCTTGGCTGGTTGCTCCACTGGGTTCTTTCTGCAGGATCAGCAACCTGACTCGTGCTTTGTTAATGTCCACAGGAGCTCTTGGTTGAGGCCTACTTGGGCCTGGTGCATAATTAGTCCGTTTGGTGCATAGGTGCTTTTAGGTTATAATAGCATATATTTCCATGACCAGTATCGTGTTTCCATTATACCTCTATGGTGGTAATGGGTTTCAAGAGAAGCGTGAGCAAGCGTTATAAATGAGCTCATGATGCGTCTTGCGTTTCTGCATTCTGAAAGCCTATGTAAAAATAATAAAGATGCACGTCCGTGAATATGCCTGTCGCCTACGTCAGAGCACTGAGTATGTTCTTCGTGTAGATTGGTGTGGAAATGTTCAGTGTGTATATTTGTACAGAAGTGCTTCCCGTTGTCTAGGTCGTCATGGCATCTCTAACGACGTGTGGATTTTAGTCTAGCTGATCCGAACCGCAGGTGTCGGCATGGCCAGTGCGGGCTGTTGGGCAGGCAGATGGACACATCCGTATGTTCCTGTACCAGGGTACCTGGTCGTCTGGTAAATGGACAAACTCTTCTCGCGGCGGGTGTCTGGGCCGTGATCCTCTAGGCCAAGCGCGAGAGGTGAAGGACGGGAGCCTGGTCTTCCATTCTCCCACTTCAAGTGCGTGGCGCACGCTGGCGAACAGGTCATCTAACGGCGTGTGCTAAGGCCACAGCGAAAGCGCACATAGCGCGGCGCACATAACAAAAGTAGGCGGAACACGGGGCGTGACACGCGGAATGGGGAACAACTCGTGAAAATGTGGGCGTCACAGGGGAATGACAGGAGGCAAGTGCGCGGAATGCCCACACGCTCACCTACAACACGTATTCATGGAATCGAATAGGGCAAACCAGCGCACGGGCAAAGACGCGCACAGGCCCATACACGTCGGCCACACGAAAGCAGGCGGTAGCGTCCCTGCGCATGAAAAAAATGTGCGCCAAAATGTGCGCTAACAAAATGCACGTATGCACAGCTCTGATGAATGTCCCATACTGTGGCCCTCTAGGTGCAAAGGGGTACGTGACAAACACGGACACCCGCTGTGTGAACAATAGTGTGTGCATGTATTTGGTGGGTGCGCGGGAATTTCTACACGCGATCGGGCCTGGGGGAGCGGGTACGTGTATTTCAGGGGCTCGCAGGAAATTTAACACGCGATCGGGCCTGGGGGAGCGGGGTACGTGTATTTCAGGGGTGCGCGAGAAGTTTCACACGTGATTGGCCTGGGTAAGTGTATTTCAGGGGTGTGTGAGAAGTTTTACATGCGATTGGCCTGGGTACGTGTATTTCAGAAGTGCGCGAGAAGTTTCACATGCAATTGTCCTGGGTACGTGTATTTCAGAGGTGCGTGAGAAGTTTTACACGCGATTGGCCTGGGTATGTGTATTTCAGGGGTGCGCGAGAAGTTTCACATGCGATTGTCCTGGTTACGTGTATTTCAGGGGTGCGCGAGAAGTTTTACACGTGATTGGCCTGGGTATGTGTATTTCAGGGGTGCGCGAGAAGTTTCACACGCGATTGGCCTGGGTACGTGTATTTCAGGGATGCGCGAGAAGTTTTACACGCGATTGGCCTGGGTACGTGTATTTCAGGGGTGCGCGAGAAGTTTTACACGCGATTGGCCTGGGTATGTGTATTTCAGGGGTGCGTGAGAAGTTTTACACGCGATTGGCCTGGGTACGTGTATTTCAGGGGTGCCCGAGAAGTTTCACACGCGATTGTCCTGGGTACGTGTATTTCAGGGGTCCGCAAGAAGTTTTACACGCGATTGGCCTGGGTACGTGTATTTCAGGGGTGCGCGAGAAGTTTCACACATGGTTGACCTGGGTACGTGTATTTCAGGGGTGCGCGAGAAGTTTTACACGCGATTGGCCTGGGTATGTGTATTTCAGGGGTGCACGAGAAGTTTTATACGCGATTGGCCTGGGTATGTATATTTCAGGGGTGCGCGAGAAGTTTTATACGCGATTGGCCTGGGTATGTGTATTTCAGGGGTGCGCAAGAAGTTTCACACGCGATTGGCCTGGGTACGTGTATTTCAGGGGTGCACTAGAAGTTTTACACGCAATTGTACTGGGTACGTGTATTTGAGGGGTGCGTGGGAAGTTTTACACGCGATCAGGCCTGGGGGCGTGGGTACGTGTATTCCAGGGGCTCGCAGGTGGTTTTACACACGATCTGGCCTGGGGGAGCAGGGTACCACTCACCATCTGCCTTGCGTGTAGAAGAACGCGTAGCCAACACCCACCCGCTGTGAAGTAATAGCGTGTGAACCCCAACGCCTGGAAAACACACGCACCGCACCCCACGAAAAGCACATACAGAGCAATGGAAATCCACAGGGGATCTTCAAGCCCTGCCAGGGCAACGCCCGTGCGCGATACATCACAGACGCGCTTACGCGCTAAGAGCCTTTGGTCCAATGAAATTGCGTATGCGTGCTGACACGCTTACGCGCTAAAGGCCTTTCCTCGAATCACACGCTGACGTGCAGAATTTTCACATGTCAAATCACTCCGTATCAAGCTGGCCACACGTATGCACACGGAAGACCACGCTCCTGCCCAGAAGGCCGAATAACTGCCCCCCAGAGCCCCGAGCACGCTCCCACCTGCCATCTGCTGCTGCCTGACTGCCTGCTGCCCATGTGCCCTGCTATTTGCTGCCTGCACATCAGCCAGGGGTGCAGTTGCTGTGACCACCCCTGCTGGAACTGAAGACTCCCGACTGGGATTCCATCGCTCCACAGCCCAGCTCCAGGACCCAGTTGCCCACCCACTACTGCCTCTGGGGTTGCCATGTCGGGCACAACACCATCTGGCAGCACTGGCAACCCCCAGCCAGAGAGGCAGAGGGCCACCAGCTTCAGTGCCACCGAAGTTGGTGTCCTGGTGGAGCAAGTCCTGGGGCAGCATGATGCCCTCTTCGGAAGTATGCGCGCCGACAAGGAAGGACGGACCAGGATCTGGATGGACATCGTGACTGCCATCAACGCGGAGGGGGTGGCAGTCCGCGACTACGAACATGTCAAGAAGCGCTGCGATGACTTCAGGGCCAGGACCCTCAACAAGGCCTGGCGCCTCGTGAAGTCAGCGGATGGTAAGGGGCGCCGGGGCCACCTGTCGGAACATCAGATGAGGGTCCTGGAACGCGTATCCCCAGCGCTCCACGTCCAGGTCCTTGAGAGGCAGACCCGTCTGGAGTCGAGCGGTAAGTGTACATGCATGCTGATTGTAAGCTGTGCGTTTGGTGGTGTGCCTGTAGTGTGCAGGTTGCACATGTGTTTTTGGAGGGCCATGTATGGATGTGTATGTACAGGGCCGTGGGGCTAACACATGCGAGTCCTCTCTTGTGTGAGACACATGGATGGTGCATGTGTGTGTAAGCTTGCATGGCAAATGCAGATTTCTGAACACACATGTTTGAATGACTGTGTATGTAAGTTGTCATGGTTGTGGTGTGACACATGGATGTCGGTTCCAGCGGCATGTATCTGCACCGTATACATGTGCATGTGTGTGTATCTGACAAGGGTGCAACAGTGATGCAACATGGATGCTTGGGACACTGATATGTAGAAGACTGATTGCCTGATGTGACATGGGTGCAAATCTCATCACTGCGACAGTTGGTGGAGGTGTACACATGCATGCAGGTGTGGTGGCGTGAGTGCATGTCTAGTGCACTTCCTGTGTTTAATGTGATGTCTGGCTCACCTTTGGCTGCTCATGCTGTTGTATGTGTATGGATGTTGCTGCCTGTTTCCATATGGCTGTGGAATTGCTCATGTGTGTGAGTTGACATGCCATGTGTGTTGGGGATTGTGATGCCATGTCTGAAGTCTGACACTCATGTGCAACTGTCATGTGTGTATCAGTCCATTGTACAGTGTCCTGATGCCTGTCTCCTCTCTCTCCCTGTCTGCAGCGTCAACTGATGAAGAGGGCGGAGAGGGTGCTGTGGAGCACAGCGGCGGGGATCACACCACCAGCCGGAGACGCAAGGCCCGGTTCCCCTCCCAGGTTGTCATCTTGTCGGGGAGCGAGGAGTCCAGTGCTGCGTCCCAGGCCGCAGCTGCCAGGGGAAGGTCCAAGGGCAGAAGATGGCACGGAGTCATCCAGGTTGATGGTGGGTTTGGGGGAGGAGGAGGCCGTGCAAGGGACAGAGACGGGGCCTGGAGGTGGGGATTCCACTGGTGCTAGTGGTGCAGCGCAGGGGCAGGGACAGGAGGCAGCACAGGCCGCTGCGGAGGTGCCTGTGTGTAATCCTGTCCCCGATCCTGTGACTGCATCATCTCACACCAGCAGGGATGCCTACGTCCAGACCCGTTTTCAGGGAGGGGATAGCCGCACAACAACTGACCTTCCTCTCCCTGCAGACGTGGCTATCCGGGAACAGGTTGAGCCTGTCCTGAGTGTGGTGGCGACGCGTCAACGGGCCATGCGAGGTGACCTGCGGTCTTTTCATGAGGAGACTTCAGGTATCTCGTATGGCTCGTTGACCGCATCAGCCTACTGGGACAGGTCACCCAGGCCGGAATCCTCCGTTTACTTGAACTTGCTACGACCCCCTCCTCACCTGAACCCCCTATGCGCCAGTTGTCCTCCGTGCCATCTTCCCAACCATGTATCAGCTGGGTGCCCTGTGGAGCTGCCTCTGACCGTGCGGCCAGGCTGGTGGAGGACACATCCCTGCCACAGTCGGGAGTCGGACGTCCAGCAGGGGTGGCCACCTCGACAACTGCACCCCAGCCGGAGGAGGATGTGCAGGCAGCAGGAGGCAGGGCACAGGCACAGCAGCAGCAGCAACAAGGTGGGAGCCATGATGGCTCGGGGCCTTCGACATCGGAGGGGCAGGCATCGGCCGGAGGGCAGGAGGACCCAGGACGGGAAGTGTCTTCCGTGTGGCAGCGGTTGGGCCACACCATAGATGCGGAGCGGCAGCGGGCGAAAGAGGCACGGCTCACGATGGTCAGGGCGGAGAACCCTGAGGCGGGCCGAATGCCTCGAGGCCATTTGCAGGGACCTGGGGGTCCGGATGTCATCGTCCCTGAGAACCCTCGGGGCCATGGAAGTAGACCGCCTCCGGGACATCGAGCAGGAGTTCGATGATGCCCTGGCCCGGGAAATCAGGAAGTGAGCCGTCGGACTAGCCCGCTGCCATTGTATATAGTTAATTAGTGTTAGGTTTCCTTTTGTTTTTATTTCATTTGGGGCGCTTGGATAATGCCCCACCTTTTTGTATATAGTTAGTTTCGTAGGTAGTTTCTTAGGTAGGTTTCTTTTCTTTCGTCGGGCTCATGGACCCTTGAACATTGCTTGTAAATAGTTGGACATTGGATTCATGTGGACTTATGATTTGGATTTCACCATGGAGCAATGGATTTTACTTTTTACGTTTCCTTTGGATTTGATTTGGTGGACGGAGAGTTTGGACAATGGATCATTAGGATTTCTTTGGATTGCTTATACTTTTCATTTTCTTATTTTTTTTACTTGCTTTTCATTTCATGTTTGACTTTTTTTATGATTTCATTTCATTGCATTGATTTTGGTCATAATACATTTTTATATTTTACTTCCATGTGTGTGATTTGCTCATTGGGTTCATGCATGTCAAAATGTGGGTTTACAGTATCAATGGCAACTGGTGTGTGTGTGTGTGACAGACATCTGTTGATGTACATAGTTGACTTCTGTCTTGAGATGGCCAAGTCAGTGTGGGGTGGATTGGGAAGATCATTGCGTGTCAAGAATGGGATGGCGTTCTGTGGTATTTTGGTGGACATGAGGCCCATGATTGTGCATCTTCATGTCATGTTGGGGTGGACATGAGTGGGGGCCTGCTGGCAGGTGCCTCTGACTGCTGGGGGTTGGGAGTGCAGGGGGACATGAGTGGGGGCCTGCTGGCAGGTGCCCCTGACTGCTGGGGGGTGGGGGTGCAGGGGACATGAGTGGGGGCCTGCTGGCAGGTGCCCCTGACTGCTGGGGGTGGGGGTGCTGGGAGACATGAGTTGGTGATCATATTGCAATGTGACATGTGGCTTGGCTGGGGGGCATGCCCATGGTGGATGGGCTGCCTGCCGGACATGACATGGGGTACAGGGTAGTCCCATGTGGTGTGTGCTGCCTGCAGGGGCCATGGAGGGGGTATAGGGGACACCTTGGAGGACCCACACTGCCAATTCATGTGTAAAACTTCCCGCGCACCCCTGAAATACACGTACCCAGCCCATTCGCGTGTGGGACTTCACACGCACCCCTGAAATACACGTACCCACCCCATTCGCGTGTGAAACTTCCCGCGCACCCCTGTAATACACGTACCCAGCCCATTCGCATGTGGGACTTCACGCGCACCCCTGAAATAAACGTACCCCACTCGCCCATGGCCTACCTATCGCGTGTGAAACTTCACGCGTACCCCTCAAATACACGTACCCAGCCCATTCGCGTGTGAAACTTCCTGCGCACCCCCGTAATACACGTACCCAGACCAATCGCGTGTGAAAATTCCTGCGCACCCCTGAAATACACGTACCCAGCCCATTCGCGTGTGGGACTTCATGCGCACCCCTGAAATACACGTACCCAGCCCATTCGCGGGTGAAACTTCCCACGCACCCCTGTAATACACGTACCCAGGCCAATCGCGTGTGAAAATTCCCGCGCACCCCTGAAATACACGTACCCAGCCCATTCACGTGTGGGACTTCACGCGCACCCCTGAAATACACGTACCCACCCCATTCGTGTGTGAAACTTCCCGCGCACCCCTGAAATACACGTACCCCACTCGCCCAGGCCCTTTCGCGTGTGCAACTTCCCGCGCACCCCTGATATACACGTACCCAGCCCATTCACTTGTGGGACTTCACACGCACCCCTGAAATACACATACCCAGCCCATTCACGTGTGAAACTTCACGCGCACCCCTGGAAATACACGTACCCCACTCGCCCAGGCCCTTTCGCGTGTGTAACTTCCCGCGCACCCCTGATATACATGTACCCAGCCCATTTGCGTGTGAAACTTTCCGCGCACCCCTGTAATACATGTACCCAGGCCAATCGCGTGTGAAAATTCCCATGCACCCCTGAAATACACGTACCCATCCCATTCGCGTGTGGGACTTCACACGCACCCCTGAAATACACGTACCCAGCCCATTCGCGTGTGAAACTTCACGCGCACCCCTGAAATACACATACCCGACTCGCACAGGCCCTTTCACGTGTGTAACTTCCCGCGCACCCCTGATATACACATACCCAGCCCATTCGCGTGTAAAACTTCCCGCGAACCCCTGATATACACGTACCCAGCCCATTCGCATGTGGGACTTCACGCGCACCCCTGAAATACACGTACCCAGCCCATTCGCGTGTAAAACTTCCCGCGAACCCCAGTTATACACGTACCCCGCTCGCACAAGCCCTTTCGCGTGTGGAAGTTACCACGAAACCCGTAATACACATTCCCCGCTTGGGGATTTTGATGCCTTTTCCTTGCGCGAGGGCGTTCTTGGGGGCGTAACTGGCGCTGCTGCAGGGTCGCTGCGCCACTCTGCGCCACGGCTGGTTTTGCAGGCTAAAATCCATGAATACGCTGTGCGCTGAAATTGATTCTATCGCACGGGAACACTGTGCGCCAGCCGCCTGCGCCACTTTTGTGCGAATTTTCATGAATTACCCTGATAGTCTGCAACATGTGCTACAGAGATGCAATATTCTACATCTTCCCATGTCCGCTACTACATTGATATATGCTTCCATTACATATTTATGCATACTGTGCTACATAAACAACTACGAATGCTTCCCTTACTCCATAATTGTACTACTACTCACAAAACACAAACAGACCACAATGTATACCAATAGAAGCATATACAGGGACCGTAACGTAAGCAAAAAAAAAACTGCTGTATTACCAGAAACTATTCATAACCGTCCTCATTACTTTCATGCACAGAAAACATTTCTGTGTTACAGGATTTCTTCTTATCCTCTGTATATGTATGATATGTTGTCATTGTACCCTAAGGAAAGTATTTTAGGAACATATGAGAAGGGTTATAACTACAAATATCGCACTTTTTACCTTTTTACTTCCTGACTAATAGTGAAGAAAGGCACCTGCCTTAGATATGTCAGTGAATAAAAAATGAGGGAGCTAGACATGTGACGTCATCAGTGATGTCATCAATGACATTTGTGATGTCATCTTTGATGTCCTGGGTCTTAGTCATAGCAATGCACGTAGATGGTGCGAGTTATGGTTGCTTAGCTTACCATAATTGGGGAATGTGCAGTATTTTTTGTTTTCACTGTGAAGTATAACATCCGTTTAACAAAGTTTTTTTACTGAATGTACATATGTATATGTGGCAGGGAATGAAAACAAAGGGGCTAAACATGTGATGTCGTCAGTGATGTCATCAATGACATTCGTAATGCCATCGTTCATGTTCTGGGTGTTAGTGTTAGCAGTGCACAGTGGTGATGGCAGGTATGGGGGCTTAGTTTACCATAACTGGCGGATTTCAGGGGTTTTTCGGTTTTAATTTGAACCATAATGGGGAGGTAGAAATCTTTCTTTTTAATGAAATACACAGGTTTTTAGTAGGGCAACTTAACCATAACGTCCCCTCAACAAAGTTTTTTTGTAGTGAATATATATATATTCAATGAAAAAACATTGTTAAAGGGACGTTATAGTTACAAGTAAAACCAAAAAAACCTCATAAATTCATCAGTTATGGTAAGCTAAGCAACCATAACTCGCGCCACCACCGTGCACTGCTATGACTAACACCCAGGACATCAAAGATGACAACACAAATGTCATTGATGACATCACATATCTGGGCCACTTGTTTTTGTTCACTGACATATATATCTAGGCCAGGTAGTTTTGTTCACTGACAGAATATTAAAATTCAAAAGGTGCTATAATCTAGACATTAACCTTGTCACATGTTCATAAAGTACTGTCCTTAGGGTTTGGTCTCAGCTCATGGTGCACATACATGGGGCAATAAGCAGGCCTCACACACACAATTCATTTGTATACATGAAGATAAACTGTAATGTTATTAACATTTTCTGATGATGCTGTTTCTATCTTCCTTACTTTAATTTCCCTCTATGTGCCTCTGATTTGTATGCATTGTGGGTCTTCATATGTATTGTTTGTACTAGCACAAGCGTGTAGTAAGTCTTGAATTGTTAGCTAGTTATTACATGTTTAACATTACTCAAAACTCTGATAAGGTAGCATTCATTATTTTACCATCCTAATTACAAGTTTATAAATATTACACTTCTATGGTGCATGCTGCAGCCATTGCCTATGTTTATGTATAATAAAGTCCCTGTATTAACAACACTACAGTACAATGTTTTTTTTTTATTATTATTTATTTATATTATATACAATATATACAACATATCAGCAACAGTAATATTAACAAAAACCAAATACAGGAAGTACATAAAAAGAATTAATAAAAAATATAAACAATCAAGACAAATCAAGAAATAACCTAAAAGAAATCATTAAACACATTCCAGATCTTCTCATATGTAGAACATTTACATTTCAATTTGTAAATCAATTTCTCAGTCCGTGACAGGTTATGCATTTCCTGTATCCACTCCTCATAGGAAGGTGAGACCCGCCCCTTCCACCCACGGAGAATCAGCCTCTTGGCCACAATGAATGCACGAAAAATCCACTTTTTGTGAGCTGAGCTGACATCGCCCAACCCGGAAACATCACCAAGGATTACCGTCCTAAAATCAAGGACCAGCCCACCCCCTGCAATCCTGTCAGACACATTACAAACTTCACTCCAAAAATCTATGACTCTCACACAATCCCACCACATGTGTTCCAATGACCCGACTGCCTGGACGCACCCCAACAGTTAGAATTGTCAGACATGCCTCTTTTATGCAATGTTTCAGGGCACCAATATACCCGGTTCAGGATCTTGATCTGTCGAGACCGTTCACCCAGATTCAGAGAGCACAAAGATACATTACTACACATATTCTGCCAATCATCCAAATCAATCTCTGATCCAATTTTCTCACTCCATACTCTCCGCAAATTGTCATTACTCCGAAAATTTGACACCATTAGTTTGTAAAGCCGACTGGCCAGACCGCCACACTTCCCACTAGAATCTGTCAGCAACGTGCACACATCCAAAGAGTCGGACCAGTCAACCTCACCAACCGCCCTCTTAAGCCGTCTATATGCAGAGTCCGATAAACCCTCAAAGTTCCATCTCTCTCTCAGCTCCGCTGCAGTCAACCATCGATCATCATTCCCCAAATCAGAAACCTGTTTAATATCTACCAAAAACCATTCAGGCCAAAAAACTGTCCTCAAATTGTCCCTAATCTTAGGATTCAACCAAATAGAGGCACTCTTACACTTGAATGCATCCCGACCAAGCCATGATAAAACTGCAATCCAAGACTTGCGCAAAAATGACGTTGCCAACAAATCACCACCCTGAATCTTGGTATTAGTGGTCAACAAGGCTGTCGGTCCCAGCGGCCCATAGGCACTCGATTCTGCCACCGCCCAGTTGTCCAATTCACTAGTTAAAAATGGAACAAAAGAATGAGCAGAAAAGGCCAAATGGTAGGCCCGAAAATTCGGTACTCCCAGTCCACCTAAATGAACTGGAAGCTGCAACTTCCATAGACTGAGTCTTGGTGGCTTTTTGTCCGACAAAAATTCCTGAACTAGGCGGTCCAAATCATTCCAGTAACAGCTCTTAATTTTCAGAGGAAGCATACTAGATATAAAGTTGATCTTAGGAGTTGTATTCATCTTCAGGGCATTAACTTTACCCCACAAAGAAAGATTAAGCAGAGACCACCTTTCTAATTCCGATTTACATTCTTGAATAACCACACTCATATTCTCATCTACCATCTTGGAAAGAGGATACGTCAGCCATACCCCCAAATAACGCAAGCGAACCTCACACCACGTAAATCCCTGCCCCGTAACCAGGGTCTTATCACATCTGTTCGTCAGAGGCAACACTTCAGATTTCAAACGGTTAATTTTATAGCCTGAACAATCATGAAATTCAGACAAAAGCCTCATCAAACTGGGTAGGGACACTTGCAAATTCTCCAGTACCAATAAAAGGTTGTCCGCATAAAGCCAAGCCTTTTGAGTCACACCCCAACAACTCACTCCGCGCAAATCTGGGTCATGTTTGATGCTAACAGCTAGAGGCTCAATTGCCAGAATGAACAACAGAGGCGAGAAAGGACAACCATGACGCGTGCCGCACTCCAAACTGAAAGGTTCTGAAATTACTCCATTAGTCCTAACGGCAGCAGTTGGTCTTGAATATAGAAGAGCAACCCAAGAGATGAACTCCTCACCCAAATTCATCCTCCTCAGTACAGAATATAAATAATCCCAACTCACTCTGTCGAACGCTTTTTCTGCATCAAGCGACAGGACAGCGGCATCACAGTTCGTCCTATCCGCCATTTCCATAGTAAGCAATAACCTCCTGATGTTATTAGATGTACGCCTATTTTTCATGAAACCTGATTGTTCCTCTCCAATCAAAGTAGGCAATAAGTGCACCAGGCGCATAGCTAGGACCTTAGCAAGAATCTTATTATCTGTATTGATTAGGCTAATCGGACGGTAACTGGCCGGGAGATTACAATCTCTACTTTTCTTCAAAAATACCGAAATAGACGCATGATTAGTACTTTTAGGCAGCATCCCAGTCCGTTTGCTAGAAACAAACACATCTCTCAAGAGCTCCAAGGCTGAGTTTGGAAGAATCCTATAAAACTCACAAGGGAGGCCATCAGGACTCGGGGATTTGCCTGTATTCAGCGCAGATCATCCCCCGTAATCTCAACACCAAGTAGATCACGATCGTTATCTAATACCTTCGGCATCGGCAAATTACCAAAGAAGTTCTCACCCTCACCGGTAATACCCGCCTCATTGCTATACAGATTCTCATAGAAGTCACGAAATGTCAAGTTAATTTTATTTGGATCAAATGTAATTCTACCATCCTTGTCAATAATAGATGTAATTGCAGACTCCGAAATCCTTTTCTTCAACCTGTATGCCAACCATCTGTCACAACGCTCCCCCTTCTCAAAATATGTACATTTAGAATAGAACAAGCCTTGTTCAGCCCTCATCGTCAAAAAGTCCTCCATTTCTTTTTTAAGTTTCTTCAAAGTTGCCAAAGAAACAGAATTAGTCGGATCAAGCATCAAATCTCTCGAGATCCCACTAATACGTAGATCTAGATCACGCCTCTTACTCTCCTCTTTTTTCCGTTTACCACACGACAGCCCTAAACAGACACCACGCATACAGCATTTAAAGGCTTCCCACGTGTTCTCAACACTGATCTCCTCCGCGCGATTCTCCATAACAAAGTAATTCGCCTCTGAAACAATCCGTTCTAAAATGTCATCATCTAACAGGATAGACGTGTTCATCTTCCATGAGAGATTTCTTTTACACTGAAACTTATGTCTCAACTTCATCTCAACAGGGGCATGATCACTCAATAAAATATTACCAATACCACTTGAGACAACACTCTCCGAAACATTCCCACCAGTAAACATCATGTCCAATCTAGAGAACACACCATGCGCACTAGAAAAGAAACTGTATTGTCGCTTGTCTAGGTTCTCCAGACGCCACGTATCTTTCAAATCGTGTTCTTCTAAAAGTGAATGAAGCGCCTGATGATGATAATCACAACGTAACACACGCCTGACCTGACTTCTATTCAGATCAGGATCAACTACTGTATTGAAGTCACCCCAAGCAGAATATTAGGATTATTCAAATCTAACAGGGTCTGTGCCACCATTCTAAAGAAGGAGCCATCATCCACTGTGGGAGCATACACGTTGCAGAGGGTCAACAACTCCCCTTGAATCTCAACCAGCAAAGCAATCATCCTGCCATCCTTACCCGCACATTCCTTCAAAACTTTAACAGGCAGTTTCTTACGCAACAAAATGGCCACTCCCCTCGACCTTGACGAGAAGGAGGATCCATAAGCTGTTCCCACCCACTCCTTTTCCAACTTAGAAATCTCATCCTCCAAAACATGAGTCTCCTGTAAAAAACATATGTCAGCATGCATGTCTTGTAACATTTAGAAAACCTTCTTCTTCTTTAACATATTATTGACCCCATTCACATTCCAAGAGACAACACACAGGTCATTTGAGGTCCCACCTGTGCAAGAAGTCATTATAACCTGAAAGTCAGGAACATCCAGAGCAAAAAGAAAGTAAAAAGAAAATGAAAAGAAACCAGAAAAAGAATACAAACATGAAAATGAGCCAAAAACACAAAATAACAAACCAAAAGAACAGATAAGACTGTGAAGTCTGTTCAGCTCAAAAAACAAATGAATCCACATTCGGAACCAATCCCAGGACCCCTCCCAATATCCAATAAAACAGAGCGACCTTACCCTACCTATAAAAATAAAACAGTGCATATGTAAAATCCAAAAAACTAACATTAGTGCACCCCCGACCCCCACCACCAATGACAAAACACAAATGTGTTAAGAGAATTATAGCGCCAGACAAAAACCAGAAGCCATAATCAAACAACCCACCCACCAGCAACCACCATAATATCACCTTCAAAAACAGAACTTAGAACTGCAAAATGAGTAAATAAAGGCCAAGGTGTATGGTGTCATGTCTGGGAACTAGTCAACCACATAACCAGAGTGAACAAGAAAACCATCAAGAAATGACCTGTCATGAAGAAAACGTTTACGCCTACATGCCTTCATAACAGAATACACTCTCATATATATGCGTTGTAAAAACATTTCAACCATGCGTAGAACCATATCAAAAGAGGCCAAAACTGTGTGCTAAATGGCCAAGGTAACATGTCTTTCTGCATTAAAAATTATGAAAACATGTAATGTCATATTTTGCACACAGACAATAATCTCGGTACGTTCCAATGTGCGGAGGAAGCAGATCTCACAGATAGTCCTGGCGTGAGGGTAAACACAAGCACATAGCCAAATGTCTTAATACGATCCGTAGATGAATAACCAATGTATCTGCATTTAGGTGGTAGAGTACTGAGGGAACCACAGCTGCAACCATGATCGAGTAAGGGCATGTGCAACACTTATATGTTACTCCATTAGTCAGGATAGTCGCACACATTAGAGTAGCCCCGCCATGTCACCCGCCTCGGTGTCAGGCACCCCAACTTCACCCTCTACCTGCAGGAAGACGACATCCCACGAAGGCAATGAGAGCAGGGGAGGGTTACTCAATGAAATCCCACTCACTCCATAATCCAGCATTCCCCTCAGTCACCAGATACCGCTCAGGTCCATCGAAGCCGATGATCAGCTCCGAACGGACGTCGCATCTCACCGCAGGCCACCGCATCATTAATCGAGCGAAACGTCCCCTTCCGGTAACTGAACGCAGACTAGTCAGCTGACAGCACGCCGCGTACACACGCCGCTAGGTGCCTTCCTCAAATAAGACCATAGGCTCCCTAAACACAGCACGAAGCGCGGATCGTGGCAATGGAATCCAAAGTAAGTCACGCAGAACACCAAGGTATGCTCCATACCATTCTAGTGCCTGAGCAGGATCAGACGTAGATTTCTCCCCATCAGGAAACACAATAGTCAGGACACAATTTCTGCTGAGAAAAGACTTCAGAGAGAGCTGTTTAGCCAAGTCTTTGGCTCCCTTTAACGATCTCCTCATGAGTAAGACTTCCTTAGGATAGTCAGGATAAACAAAGATGGATTTACCTTTGTAGGAGGCATTTCCAATCAATCTTGCAGCTCTCATCAAGCTTTCTTTTGATCTTAGGTTCATAAAAGAAATCAAAATATGCCTAGCCTTACCCCCAGATGTTTACCAATCCTGAAGATATTGTCAATGTCTTCAATCTTGATGGTATCACAATGAAAACAGTCTCTAAAAACCTGAAACAGCAGGGAAGGCAGGTCCTCATCCTCTCCAGAGTCTTCCAAACCGACCAATCTGATATTTCTTGCTCTAATCCTCAGCTCCAAATCTAGACGTTGGTCTCTTTCCTTTTTCAAATCAGACTTCAGGCTCTTGTAGGCTTGGAACCTGCCAGCAATCTCAGAGCTCATAGATGTGGAAGATTTCTCCAGCTCTGTGACCCTGCCATCTAGTTGTCCGGTTTTCAAATTGAGCTCAGCCATAGTCAGCTTAATCTCAGTAACACCTTGCGCCACCAGAAGAATGGTCTTGTAAACATCTCCAAGGCTTGGGGTTTCCTCCATCCCGGGAACCTGCTTGGATTTCTTTGAGGCATGGTTATCATTTTTACCAATCTTTTTCTTAGAACTCATTTACAATTTCTTTATAAATGTCTTCAGGGAGAGGTCCAGAGCAGTTGAGTTAAGCTGCTACTCCGCTGCCATCCATTCTCACTACAGTACAATGTTGATTAGGTGAGTACATTCTTTAATAGAATAAGTAGTTCATGATAGGTCTCCCAATCACCCCTGATATCTTGTTACCAACATTCTAAACACAACCCCTTGTAGGGACTTTTCATCAAAATTAATTACACATGTGATGTTATCAGTGATGTCATCAATGACATTTGTGATGTCATCTTTGATGTCCTGGGTGCTAGTCTTAGCAGTGCACCATGGTAGCGCCAGTTATGGTTGCTTAGCTTACCATAGCTGGCGAATTACTTAGGTTTTTCGGTTTTACTTGTAACCATAACATCCCTTCAACAAAGTGTTTTCATTGAATTTCATAGGTTTTTATTAGTGCAACTTAACCATAACGTCCCTTTAACAAAGATGGTTCAGTGCATGCTTCTTTCCTACAACTTACTAATGTCATACCTACCCCATTATAGCAACATTTGTATCCAATTTACAAAGTTCCACCTTAAAACTCTGCCTTCTAGCATCATTTTTAACAGCTCTATACACTTTTTGCAATATTTTCCACTGTTTTTGCATCCGTCGACGTGCGGAATGTTTGACATCATCGTGGACCCGGAAAGTGGCACGTGTCCATGCGCTCGCACGCGGCTTGATGACATGTCTGCACTTCGCGGTCGGGTCCCTGCTTCTAGAACAGTTCGGAGCAGCAATTTCTACTGATCTAGGAACTTTCAATCTCAAAATGTACCCTTGCACAGCTCCTACACCTATACTTACTCATTATCCATTAACAATCTAGTACAAAGCACGTACTTGGAAGAATATTAGCAAAACTGCTATTTATCATAAAAATGGCATCTGGTATTGCCATCCCTCCTCCCCAAAAGCCACCACCACCAACAGCTGGAGGACCTACACAAAAAAAGCACAGTACTGCTAAAGACAATAAAGACGACCAAGAAGATTAGGTAGAGTAAGTGCCTACCTCTAGCACCCAGATAGAATGATGGGTGTGTCAGTTCTTTACCACTGTTGGGAATGTACCAAAGGCTAAAGCTACCAAAGTGAAATGCAATAGCCGCAGACTACCTGAACAGTAGTCCTACGGGACCACCTCCATTCGCCACCACACAAAATCCAACCACCGCAATGCTCTCAGAAAGGTTGTTCCTTTTTTAGCAAGTAGTAGTCTGCCTTCCTCCACCTCATCTTCCTCAACCAATACTGTAACCACACAGCCTACTTCTGTGGGACACACAATCCCACCAGCTACCTTGAAAGCAATAAAAGAGGCTGTTGATCCACATCTTTCAAAGACAACAGTCCTCTGTTTATACTGCAACACACCACTCAGCAGCAGGAAGCAATTTTGAAGTGCTTTTGAAGCTGTAATCAAGGAACATGAGAAAGACTGCCCCCTACTATAGAAGTAACACACAGGCAGCATCTTCCCCTGTCCACCTGCCCCTCCATGTTAGTGCTTGGTGTCTCTTCCTTAATTTCCCTCCCCATTTTACATTCAAACCTCTCCTGCCAACAAAAAAAAAAGAAAGGTTCCTTTAGGAATCACCTTTCACAGTTAAAAAATAGAACAACAAAATAAATCATATAGACTCCATCTACTTTACATTTCTCAGTAAGGTACATAGACTCAATAAGATTTTCCAACATTTCCATTAGCATTTTGTGTTATTCTTAAGGGAATAATGTGGTGTTCATCCCCCGTTCCAGGGACTGGAATGGGGGATAACAGCCCGGGAGCCCAAGTTATCGGGCCAAGCGAAGAAAAGTTGGATAACGAGGGCTCCGAACCGTTATCCCCCCTTCCAGCCCCTGCAATGGGGGATGAAGACCATTTGCACCCCGGTGTCCCAAAGCAGGAACCTGGGGTGCTAAAAAATAAAAGGATTTTTTCCAAGATCGCCTCCATAGAATGGCAGCCTGCAGAAGGCGAAGAGAGAACCCTATGACCATATTACCACAAGCACATTTTTTCCATTTCAAACCTATCCCACTTTTGAATAACTTTGCCACAGCCGGTCCAAAGTGGACATGGCCAATTTAACCCCATTTGTCATCCCTCATGGTCATGGCCAGTAGCCAGATTGTCTTGGTCATGACCTTATGGCATGACCCAGACAATCTGTCCACTGCCCAAGGCCACAGGCTATACCTCAGTCACCAAGGTATATCACTATGTTTTACACCTACATTAGGACACTTGTCAAAAAATAAAACACAGGCACATTTGCAAAACCAAGCTTTAAGGTCCTTGCCAATGCTCCTTAAACAAATTTGCTGGAAATCCACCCATGTTTTATTTTTTCAAAAGTGTCAACATTTATGTGCATGCAATAGTCATATAACTTAGCCCCCACTTGACAAAACCCATTCACACTTTACACAAATATTCAAGGTTGGGTCTATAATCTATCTGAAAGCTTTTGTCCACATTCATCAAACGGCAACAAAGTTATAAGCCATCTAAAAATGTTGAGACCACCCCCCTCTAATTTAGCCCCCTCTTAACAAAATCCCACCAAACTTTGCACAAACATCTATATCTAGATTTAAAATCTTTTTTTTCAAACATGTGTGTATATTCATCAAATGGCACCACATTTATAAGCCTTTACAGTATTTTGGGACCCCCCCTCTAATTTTGTTCCTTCTTGACAAAACAGCTCCACACTTTCCAGACCATTCAGAGTCAGTTCTAGAATACAATTTCAAAATGTCATGCAGTTTCATCGGGTGGCGCCAAAGTTATAAGCCATCCAAAAACTGCTTTTCACCAACCTTGTAACGAAGAAATAGGCATAGATGGCCCCAAACATCTGAAGTGTTTGCGAACATCACAGGACTGTACCCGAACATCCGGACTGTTCGCGGACTTCAGGGATGAAAAACACCAGTTATTTGACTTCTTGCAGCCATATTCCACCCCTCACCTCCCCAGAGATTGTTTGATAAGTTTGACAAGTGCAATGTTGCGTTTTTTAATATGTTTTTAACATGGCTGTCCATGGAGACAACATGGCGGGTGTTCTGGAAAAATATGACGCACCTCGCGCTTTTCACCAACCAATCAGCGGGCATGTCGGATGTCCGTGGAGATCACAATGGCCCCTCTGCCCCTGTCTGCGGAGCGAACAGGGACGTGTGTCCGCGGACCGTACCCAAATATTCCAATTTTTTTGGGACCTACTTTTAGCCCATTTTAAAGAAAACTACTGGACGGATTTACACCGAAGTTACAAAAGCACGCTTTTGGGACCAAGCTACCACTCATGCCGCAAATTTGGTGAAAATCCATCCAGCAGTTTGGGCTGTAGGCGATAGCAAAATGTTTTTTCCATTGTATCTATGGAAAAAAAAATTGGGAACCCCCCTATAACTTTGCCCCCCCACCCCTTGATGAAATTTCACCAAACGTGCCATAATTCAGATGGGCCATATACATATTTTGCAAAGTTTGGTAAGGATTCGTCCAGGGGGAGTGAAGTTATAAGCCGCCCAAAAAGGGCTCTTCCTATGGGTTGAGCAACTTAACTATAACTACAGGGCCGCTACAGCAGGCCCTGTAATATACACACTAACAAAAAACATTGTTAAAGGGATGTTATGGTTAAGTTGCGCTAATATAAACATATCCCCATTGCTGAAAAAACAATGCTAAAGGAAGGTTCTGGTTACAGTGCCCTACTAAAAACCTATCCGGTTCACTGGAAAAACGTTGGTAAAGGGACGTTATGCTTCCGTTGCCCTAAGAACAACCTAGCGAATTCAATGCAAAAACTTTTGTTACAGGGACGTTACAGTTACTTTGCACTAACCAACTAACTTTGCACTAACCACAACCTATCCATACTATGGTTACAAGTAAAACTGAAACCCCCCAGAAATTCACCAGTAATGGTAGGCTAAGCAACCATAACTCACGCCAGCACTGTGCACTGCTAAGACTAACACTGATGACATCAAAGATGACATCACAAATGTCATTGACGACATCACTGATGACATGTCATGTGCATTTACTTTTCATGAACAGCCTGCACAAGGCATTCTCAATGTAATGTTGGCAGAAAAGTATCAGAGGTCATTCGGAGAGCTATCATAAGATAGATTATTCATTACACAATGCATTGCTATAAACACCATTGCAGTACAGAGTTCTTTCCAGTGTAGAAGCCAACTCATGCAGAAATGTAGGCATTGTCTACAGCATGCACCATAGAGGATCAATATTCACATTTTTGCCACGTTGGATATTAAAATGATGAATTCTTTTGTGTCAGAGTTTTGCATACTGTGGAACATGTAATAAGTAGCTAACAACATATTTGTACTACTACACATGAAACATAAAGAGACCACAAAGCACACAAATATGCCCATATACACGGAAAGTAAAGTAGGGGATGTCATCTTTGATGTCATGGGTCTTAGCAGTGCACGGTGGTGGCGCAAGTTATGGTTGCTTAGCTTACCATAACTGGCGTATTTCTGGGGTTTTTCAGTTTTACTTGTAACCATAGTTTGGATAGGTTATGGTTAGTGCAAAGTAACTGTAACACCCCTGTAACAAAGGTTTTTGTACTGAATTCGCTAGGTTTTTCTTAGGGCAACGGTGAACTGGATAGGTATTTAGCAGGGCACTGTAACCAGAACCTTCCTTTAGCATAATTTTTTCAGTAAAGGGGATATGTTTTTAGTAGCACCACTTAACCATAATGTCCCTTTAACAATGTTTTTTGTTTGTGAATTTCATAGGTTTTTAGTAGGGCAATGTAACGGGAACGTTGCTTTAGCATAGTGTTTTCAGTAAAGGTGATAGGTTTTTAGTACCGCAACTTAACCATAATGTCCCTTTAACAATGTTTTTTGTTAATGAATTTCATAGGTTTTTAGTAGGGCAATGTAACGGGAACCTTGCTTTAGCATAGTGTTTTCAGTAAAGGTGATAGGTTTTTGGTAACGTAACTGAACCATAATGTCCCGTTAAGAATGTTTTGTCACTGATTCCTTGTCTGCCCTCATGACGAAGTTGTGAGAAGGCCAAATTCCAGTGTGTATGTATCCATTTGTGCTACCCCTTCCCTTGCCTAATAGTGTTGGTGTATTTTAGAAATTAAAGGTGTACATGTTAAGTGTTGGTGAGAGTGTGAGTGGTGTTTCTTTTTTTGCTGCTTGCCGTTCCATGACCTGTGAAACAGACACACCGACTCTGCACTGAACACTGTGACGGAAAGTGTCAAGGATTCACCTGCGGGTCATAGAGTTGGAGAAAACATTTAACTGCAGGTGTGACAGTTTGTAGTGAGTCTAGAAAATGGCAAAGCAGGTGCGTTTGCTCACTAACATACTAGTGCATGTTAAGAGAAGTAAGCAAACAGCAGATTGTTAGGAGCGCAAAGAATATCAGTGGTGGTTAGACAGTACTTTAGCCGCATGGGTCTTGCTTTATCATTATATTTCTGCTCCACGTATTGAAGCTGTGTACTGAGGAGACCCCTGGCCGGCCCATAGAGTCAGGGCTTGCTCCAAAAGTACTTTAAAATGAGATAGTTGCACCTTGAGATGGATGGGGGGTACAAATTTATTACTCCAACACCAATCAATAAGGACAACTCAATGGTTTGGCAAACGGAGTCCGTTTAATGACAAGTACAAAAAACGGGGAGTCATGGCAATCAGCAGTGATGCGATAGTCCTTCTCACTTCAACTCCCCTGAACTTCATACAAAACACATTGTTTATGCTGAAAATTTGTCATAAGCATATACGGTGCGCAGGACCCTGCATCCGTTCATTGACAATTCCATTGTTCAAATCTGAAAGGACCTTTCTTTACTTCACGTTTTTCCTTTTCCAGTTGATTTCAATTTATTTTGGTCTTGTAACACATGCCAGCGAAGGAACGCAAGACAAGGGCCGGTACGGAAGGGGAAGCGCCTACAGGGATACCATAGGGGACATGCAGAGAGAGGGAAATGTTGGGTGCTCCTCACTTAAATAGCCTCCAGTCATTTTAGTGCTCCCGGACGGACCCTTACCAAGCCCTTTTAAGTAGCTTCCCTCTGTAGAGTAGCGCGTCGCAGCACATGCAAAGTACAATACCCTTTGGCAGGTAAGAATCATTAGCGCAGCACATGGTCTGCAAGGATGTTTGAAAGCTCTGGTGCCCTACAGGAGTGTCCCTGTTGTTGGCTGCAGCCTATGTGGAGAATGCTGTACATTAAATTACCCTACTGCATTGTTGGAAGGGTAATACCCTGCCCACTGTTCCCTTATGCTTCGATTGCAGTTCTCACCACATGCAGTACTGACACTTAATGGTACGCCATTAGCCGTAGGACTAGCATGCATGGAGATTAATGAATTCTGAAATACAAGAATGCTTACAACAACGAGAAACTGTTACGCTCACCTCGTCTCTGTGGAGGCATTGGGGCACGGTTGCAGCCCTCCCGGGGGTGAAGTCGCTTGGGTCCGACTTCGCCCTCTGCGCTTATGTGGTGACTGGTGGTAATAGGTGATGCTGCTCGGGACTGCTCCTGTGTGCAGAATAGGGGGCGTGAGTATGTCAGCTTGTGCACCTGATACTCTTCCAGACCCCTTCTCCCAAACCGTGGTACACGTGGGATGCGCTGTCCCTGGAAAGCTCACCTGTTGATTTGTTTTGGTGAGCACTCCATCCTGCAGCTTCTGGCAGGGGCACTTGTATGATCTGGACCGAGTTCCTTCACTGGTCCCTTGCATGTGGTAGGCCAGTCCTGCTGCGACTAAGCCACTATACCTCAGGTAAGTGTTCCTGTTTGCCTTTGTCTTTTCTCGTCTGTTTTTGTTGTATTGTAAAGTTTGTTGTCTTGCATTGCTGTCCGTTCTACTTTTGATGTTTCCACTTTTGCTTTCTTTCCTTGTAGGTGATGTTGCCGGCCCGGAAGAAGCTGCGGAGCTTGAGGCGGCATGCAGAGGGAATGAGGAACAAAGCTGCAGCAGTACAGTAGCTGGTAAATTGTTAACTAGGGGGAGCGCAGGGTTCAAATGCGGCCTGGCCCTAGGATGGATGGAGTTTGTGGATGCGGAGTACGGTGCTGCGGCCTCGGGATCAAGATCATTGGATGTCAGGCGATGAGTCTGCAGATGAAGCTATGAAGCACCGGTTTCCTGGAGGTGAGTATGCAGGAGAATGCCTGGTTTCAAAGGTAAGTAAACTGGTCCAAGCGGAGGTGAGAGTCACATTGCACGCGAGTCCACAGTAATGCAAAGCACCGGCCTTAAGGATGGAGCAGCTTATATAGCTGAGTTTCTGAAGCCATGCCCACCAAGTTCAGCCTGCCTGCCACACCCTGCCACACCCAATGAGTCAGCACATGAAGACCAGGCCTAGGGAGCCACACCCGATAAGTCAGCACATGAGGATGTTCTCTGGAATAAAGGCTTTCAGCTCCTGGGAAGTTCTTGTAAAATAAAAGCACTCCTGCACTGAAATAAAGTAAAAGCATTCCTGCACTGAAATAAAGTGTTCCTGTTCACATCTCTATATGAGCCTGGCGCCAAAGGCACCAGGACTGACTCCAGCCAGTGCCCCCGTGTTTATGGGTCCCAAAGGGACATAAGTGAGTCAAGTGACCCATTGCCCCCATCACTAGATGGTGTGGTTTTTGTGTTCTGGGGCCTATGGCCATGACAGCATTCTCCCTCGATGCCCCTCTCATGGGTGGTTCCTCCCTGACCCTGGTTTAGTGGGGCTATTGCAGTGGAGCTGCCTGATTAATCGTGGAGCGTGGACATGCTCACGGGGTCCCAGGTACGATCTTGGGGTCCATAACCTTTCCAGTCTATAAGGTAGTATAACTTGGACCGGACCATTTTAGAGTCTAGGATCCTTTTAACTTTGTATTCTGGTTCTCCTTCAACTATTTCGGGATCCGGTGGAGTATCGATCCGTGTACCTGGCCTTAATGGTTTTAGGAGGGAGACATGAAACACTGTGTTGATCCGCATGTGGGCCGGTAATTCTAATTTCATGGCTGCATGGTTAATCACAGCTTTGATAGTGTAGGGTCCCAGATATCTGGGACGGAACGCTCGTGGTCCTTTCAGGGGGATGTTTTTGGATGCTAACCAAACCTTGTCTCTGACTTGGTAGTTGGGAGTTTCCCTTCGGTGTTGATCCGCAAACTGCTTCTGTTTCTCTTTGGCTCTGGCTAGATGCTCTGCTGCTTCCTTAAAAACCTGGGTGATGGTTTTGGGTAAGGTCGTTACAGCGGGCATTTCTAATGTTTCAGGTGGGTCGAAAACAGATGTCCGTGGATGTCGACCATACACTATGTAGAATGGGCTTTGTCCTATACTGGTGTAAATGGAGTTGTTTTATGCATATTCTGCTAACCAACGTATGTCCTTCTAGGTATCCTCAGTTTGTTGCAGCATGCACCTTATGTATTGCTCGAGGGTCTGGTTAGTCCATTCGGTCTGGCCGTCGGTTTGGGGGTGATTGATGGCTTGTAGATAACCGGAGGTCGATTTTAGCAATTTTACAACACCTTTTCCAGAATGCAGAGACCAACTGAGTTCCTCGGTCTGATATCAATATTTATTGGGATCCCGTGTAGCCAGACAGTCTGTTCCAAAAACACAGTAGCCATAGTAGAAGCAGTTGGGAGACCTTTCAGGGAAATAAAGTGGGCCATTTTGGAAAACAGATCTACAACGACTAAGATGGTATTCTATCCATTACAGGAGGGAAGGTCTGTAATAAAATCCATTGATAGCGTATGCCAAGATGCTGGGGGTACTTCTAAAGGACGTAGCAGACCTGCAGGACTTCATTTTTGGGACTTGTGTTGTGCACAGGTGCCACATGTTGCGATGAACTGGACAATGTCCTTTCGCCAAGTTGGCCACCAGTAATTTTTCTTTATTTTAGCTTGGGATTTGGCTATTCCTGGATGCCCTTCTACTAATAAATCATGATAGTTTGCGATGATTTGATTCTGTAATTTCTTATCCGGGATGTACAATCGTCCCTGGTAGTATGGTCGGTTGTCCACGATTGTATACCGGTCTCCCTTCCCTAGCCATTCCTGTTGCGCTGGTGGACTCAGCAAGTGTTGCAGGTCAGATTTTAAGTTGTCTAGAGTGGTGGTTGCGGCAATCATGCCTTGGATTCATCCTTCAGCGATGATGGTCCCTGGTTCTGGTGTAGTGAATGCCTCTTCTCCCTTACTCATGCGAGACAGGGCGTCCGCTTTTCCATTGCGTACTCTAGGTCTATAGGTGATGACAAAGTCGTATTCTGCAAAGAAGAGAGCCCAGTGGAGTTGGCGTGATGATTGCACTTTAGCGGTCTTCAGATATTGTAGATTGCGATGATCCATGATGACGGTGACTGTATGTCTAGCTCCAAGAAGATAATGGGCCTCATTACGAGTCACTCGGTATGGAAATAATGGTGGCGGTAAATCCGCCGCCACCGTTGTTTCCATACCGGGTGATCTCGAGTCCTACAGACGGAGGTGTCATTCCCGCCAGGTCTGACCTGGCGGGTTTAACACCACCCGCCTGCAGGCGGATGTGGAAACACCGGCACCATCACAAGATGGTGCCGGTGTTTCCACTTCCCCATTCCCATTGAGTCCTATAGGACTCAATGGGAATGGGGATTTACCGAATTCCGCCTGCAGAATTCCCGGATCACTGGGGTCGTAATGCCCCGTTAATTCCGGGAATCACAGAGGTGGAATGGTAATACGAGTCCGGCGGGAACCTACCGGAATTTCAGGCACGGTTACCGCTGGACTTGTAATGAGGCCCGTTGTCTCCAGGCTTTGAACGCTGCATTAATTGCTTGCAGTTATTTATCAGTGATTGCACATTTCAATTCAGGGGCTGAAAACTTGCGAGACCAGAATGCCACGGGATGCAACCGACCTGTTTTGGGGTCTCGTTGTGACAGGACTGCTCCCATTGCTATGTTGGAAGCATCAGTTTCGACCACGTATGGAAGTTCTGGTCGAGAATGCCGTAGAATTGGTGCTGTGGTAAATGCTTGTTTTAGCTCCTGGAAGGGTTTCTCTGCCTCTGCGGACCAATTAAATTGTTTATTTTTCTGTAGTATAGAGGTGATTGGGTGGATGATTTGGGAGAACCCAGGAATGAACCGGCGATAAAAGTTGGCGAACCCGAGTACACTCTGTACTCCCTTTATGGATGTCGGTGAGGGCCAGTTAAGGATAGCGTCTACTTTGCGCCTGTCCATGCATACGCCCCGTGGTGTGAGAATAAAACCGAGGAATTCTACCTCTGTCACATGAAAGAAGCATTTCTCCCATTTGACATATATCCAGTGTTGGCGCAGTTTCTCCAAAACTGCCCAGACATGGTTGACGTGTTCCTCCTTGGTGGTTGAATAGATAAGAATGTCATCAATATAGACAAGAGCACAGATGTCCAACAGTTCACGGAGCACGTCATTCATGAAAAATTGGAATGCGCCGGGGCATTACATAGTCCAAAGGGCATAACCTGATATTCATAAAGGCCATATTTCGTGCGAAAGGTCGTCTTCCACTTGTCTCCTTTTTTGATTCTTACTAGATCGTTTTTGACTTGATACAAGAGCTCGGGATAAGCGGTAACGGGTACCATTTTTTTACTGTGATCTGGTTAAGTGCTCTGTAGTCAATGCAAGTTCTCAGGTCTCACTCCTTTTTAGGCACAAAAAAACAGGGCAAGGATGCAGGGGTTTGGATAGAGGAATGAAGCCATTTGCCAGATACTGATCGAGGTAGGTTTTTAGATGCTGGTTTTCCTGTTCTGTTAGGGTGTAAACCCGGCTGCAGGGAACTTGAGCTCCAGGTACCAGATCAATTTGGCAGTCATACGGTCTCTGCGGAGGTAGGGTTTATGCTTACTCTTTTTGAAAGACATCTTGGTAATCCAGGTATTCAGGTGGTAGTGAACTGGTGAGGTCCAGTATGGTTTCTTTCTTCAACGAACCTGGGTTGGTAAGACCTTTTAATGAGAATCCCTTACTATAACAGGTGTCGGCACAGTCTTGGGGAAAGGTCAGAACCCGTTTTCGCCAGTCATTCCTGGGATTGTGGGCCTCCAGCCAGGGCATTCCCAATATCATCTGAAACTGAGGAGCGCCAATGAGATCGAAAATGATGTCCTCTTGGTGACCACCCTGACACAGAAGAGTGACCTTCTTGGTGTAATGCGTCACTGGGCCGGATGATAGCTGAGATCCATCAACTGCTGTGATGTTTTCCGAATCCTGCTTCTGTCAGAGAGGAAGGCCTATCCGGGTAGCCAGATCTTGGTCCATGTAATTTCCCACAGCCCCACTGTCAATGTATGCCTCCAAGGCATGTACTTTTGACGGTTGCTTGTGGATTACCAGGAGCACAGGGATGACTAGATGTGAGGTCTGTATAGGTTCCTTTTCACAGCTCGACAAGTGGACCCCTACGCTTGCCGGGCGTTGGCGTTTCCCGAGTCCTGTTCTTCTTCACCCTTGTCAGTTGCTCCAACTGCTTTCCTGAGTGGTTTCACCAGGCATTCTCCGAGATAGTGACCTGCCTTACCACAGTACAAACAAAGCTGCTGCTGTCTCCTTTTCTCCCTTTCTGCCTTGGTGAGTGGCCTCCGCAAGCCTCCGATTTGCATTGGCTCGGACTGATCGTGTGATTTTGATTCTTACGGGGTCGCACGTAGACCGACCACCCCTCGGCCTTGGCCCGATCCATCTTCCGATCCTGCAATCTGTGATCGAGCTGTACTGTCAGGTCTATGTATTCAGCACATCTTTCCGGGGGGTTTACTACTTGGGCTAATACGTCCTTAAGTTCCCCTCGCAAGCCTCAGTAAAAGAGTGTAGTTCTTTTTTCCTCTGGCCTGTTAGTTTGTGCTATCAGACGATTAAAGGAAGTGATATATGTTAGTAAGTCTTGATTACCCTGCTGTAGTGATAACAGTTAATTGTCCAAAGCCCGCCCTTGAGTATGCCATGCAAATAGTTTCTCCATTTCACGCTGGAAACCTCCGGAAGTCTCGAAGCAAAGGATCGTCCTGGTTTACCAAGAGTATTGACCAGTCCGCTGCACTACCTCCCAAATATGAGAGTACTAATGTCACTCTCGCTTGATCATTGGGGAATGCCCCAGGTCTGCACAAGAAATGTAGGTGACATTGATTCATAAAGATGGCGTACTTATTCGGATCGCCTGAGAAGCGTTCTGGTGGGGCCAGGGGAACCCCCCCTGGAAGAACCACCTGTACTGGCGTGGGCTGTGGAGGTGCGGCAGAAGGGGCATACCCTGGCAGTGGGACCTGGCCTGCCTGTGCCTGAAGCATTTGCCTTGCTAGTTCATCTGTCTGCTCCCAGTTCACAATTAGATCTCTCATTCGGGCATTGGTTTCCTGTCTTGAGGCATATACTTCAGCCTGTAACTCTCCCAGTAATTGGGCCAACTGGTCCGTTTCAGAAGTTTCCATATGCCCTGGCAGAGATTCATAGAGGCTTGATGTTCTGTTATGCTCACCTTGTCTCTGAGTCATTGGGGCACGGTTGCAGCCCTCCCGGGGGTGAGGTCACTCGGGTCCGACTTCTCGCTCTGCGCTTATGAGGTGACTGGTGGTAATAGGTGATGCTGCTCGGGACTGCTCCTGCATGGAGACTAGGGGGTGTGAGTATGCCAGCTTGTGCGCCTGATCCCATTCCAGACTCCTTCTCCCAAACCGTGGTACCCGTGGGATGCGCTGTCCCTGGAAAGCTCACCTGTGGATTCGTTTTGGCGAGCACTCCGTCCTGCTGCTTCTGGCAGGGGCGCTTGTATGATCTGGACCGAGTTCCTTCACTGGTCCCTTGCACGTGGTAGTCCAGTCCTGCTGCGACTAAGCTACTATACTTCAGGTAAGTGTTCCTGTTTGCCTTTGTCTTTCCTCGCCTGTTTTTGTTGTATTGTAAAGTTGTTGTCTTGTATTGCTGTCCTTTCCACTTTGGATGTTTGCTCTTTTGCTTTCTTCCCTTGCAGGTGATGTTGCCGGCCCGGCAGAAGCTGCAGAGCTCGAAGCGGCAGCTGGAGGGAATGAGGAACGAAGCTGCAGTGGTACAGTAGCTGGTGAGTTGTTAACTAGGGGGAGCGTGGGGTTCAAATGCGGCATGGCCCTAGGACAGATGTTCTAATCTTGTCTTTCTTCTTCTTCACAGGGCCCGAGTTCATGGATGCGGAGTGCAGTGCTGCGGCACCGGGATCAAGATCACTGGATGTCAGGAGATGAGTCTGCAGATGAAGCGATGAAGCACCGGTTTCCTGGAGGTGAGTATGTAGGAGAATGCCTGGTTTCAAAGGTAAGTAAACTGGTCCAAGCAGTGGTGAGCATCACATTGCATGCGCGTGCACAGTAATGTGAAGCACCGGCCTTAAGGATGGAGCAGCTTATATAGATGAGCTCCTGAAGCCATGCCCACCAGGTTCAGCCTGCCTGCCACACCCTGCCACACCCAATGAGTCAGCACATGAGGATGTTCTCCGGAATAAAGGCTTTCAGCTCCTTGAAAGTTCTTATAAAATAAAAGCACTCCTGCACTGAAAAAAAAGTAAAAGCACTCCTACACTGAAATAAAGTGTTCCTGCTCACATCTCTATATAAGCCTGGCGCCAAAGGCACCAGGACTGCCTCCAGCCAGGGCCCCTGTTTTTATGGGTCCCAAACGGACATAAGTGAGTCAAGTGACCCATTGCCTCCATCACTAGATCGTGTGGTTTTTGTGTTCTGGGTCCTGTGGCCATGACAGAAAACACAGCTGTAGAGGAGGTCTCAAATAAAGCCTGTACTCCCATCGCCCATTTTGAAGTACCAGGAACATTCAAACGAAAATATGTGACGTATGATGAGCAAATAAACCATCAGAGAGCCGCAGTAGGGCTCTACCCAGTACCCATCAGGAGAGCAACACCTATTGAAGTGCCAATAACCAGATAACCATGGGCAGTTAGGTATCCATTTAGAAAACCCTACCAACAAATGAAACAAAATGAAGATTGCCTAAGTACCGTCCCGGAAGAAACCAAAAAGGTCTTAATGGAAGACGAATGGTGACGACAAAAGAGCCCGGACCGACTCACAGATAGAACAAATAACGAACCAAGAATGACATAGGGAGACGAAACGCCATGTGAAAAGAGAATGTGAGCTTATAGTGATAGGAAGCTATCAAAATGTAAGCGAGTTAAGCTGTAAGCAAAATGACTACAGTTGATCAGTTTATGCCTGTACATATGCTTGAAATGCAAGAAAGCTAAGAAAACAGTATGGCTTGCTATGCTTCGTAAAAGAAAAACGCGGCAAGTGCCATGTTTACATAATTTACCTCAAAACGAAGCACAGTATTATAAGTGCAAGTCCACTTTGCATGAAAAGCAGAAGCAATTTAGGTTACTGTAGGCCAAACAAGATTCATATTCTAGCAAAATGAGAAGAGACGGCTGAATCGAAACTCAGCAGATGCAACTCATGCCAAAGGAGCCAAGGTCATACCAATAGAAGGAACGAACAGTAGCTACGTCTAATTGAAACCTAAGAACAGAATATCCTGCCTCTGGAAGGTCAAGATAAGGAAGCGTAGGCAGGTGGCAAGCTGAATAAGAATTAAATGCATGAATCGAGAGAAACTAGGCACATTTACGGTCTATGCATCATGTGACCATCCAAGCGAGGAGAAGCAGGAGTTCACACCTATGCGTGGCATCCGCCCAGTAGAAGATAGCAGAACTTTCTCAGGCAGAAGATGCAGTTTTGAGGCCATCCACAGTAATATAATTGACATATTGTTGCTGAAGTGATGATTGATTGTAACCTTCATTGGAGGATGGCCGGGTAGCTGATGGGGCACCCTGCACCTGCTGTCCATTCTGCGTGCTGCTAAGCAAAGTGGAAATGTAGGCATGCGGTTGGTGCCAACCCAATCACAATGGACCAAATAATCTAGGGTCCTATAGTTAGTAGAGCCTGCATTCCCAGAACAAATGAAAAATAACACAGCGACATCGGTGTCTACGTAATGGGATAAAAGATTATGCAGGAGACCGGAAATAGATGCATGGCCTGAGCAAGTGCCTCTTTCAGCGCAGACGCACTGAAAATCGTGTAACATGTTATGCAATTTTCCCTCCACAATGAAGAACAATAATGTTGTCATGATCGCGCGTCACCAAAGTCTCACACAGACAAACCAAAATCAGTCACTTCATTGTAGGTACTCCATAGGAGTACAAATCCACATGATACAATCCAAAATGAGCAGCCACTGCACAGTGTTTTCCATTCACTTTCAATCAATGTATTTAGAACACCCAAAAACAAAATACACAGCCATAACCTCACCCTCTGCATTTCGGTCGACAAACACACCGTGTACCAAAGTCTGTGCATACAATCCACACCCAGAATCCTTATTGACCAATCCCGTAGCCTCCACAGGCCCAATTCTATGGCCGCCATCTGCAAAAGGGGCATATGTGACACGTGCAACCCTGCAACTATCGCTATTCCGTGGACTTTTTGTGATGTGCGCACACAGGAGTGGGGGAATACATTTCAACCAGGGTAGGGGAATTCATTAGTAGTGGCGGCTCTGAAAAGAGCATTTTTTTTGTCTCTGTCTCCCCTCTGTTCCACTTCCCTTTCCTCGGCGAACCTTTAAACACTTGTGTATATGTGCAGTATAAATGGCATATCATACAATATCACATCATATGATATTATACATACATTGCATTCATTACAACAGGATGCCTGCCACTTAACTTGTACACTTCACAACCTTTATTTCTGCAGCACCCAAGCACCCCACTTACTGCAAACGTATGAAAATTATCACAGGAATGCAACACTAAGTGTATGTTACCAACTTCAAACAAGTACATACAGTGCATGCATACAAACAGGATGCCTGCCCCTTACCCTACACACGTCCACCATACTCTTCCACATTTCTCTGTAAAAAGAGACCTTCTACCACAGTTTTTCCATACACACCACAAACCTTATTGAGCAATCTGTTTGACTGCACAGTCCCATTTCCATTACTACCATCCTGAAAAGGGCTGCATGTGGCACTTTTAATCCTGAAACTACCGTGGAGGTATCGTACTAGGAAGGTGTGGGGATGAGGGGAAGAAGTGTGAAACAGGTTATCGGATTGGGTCTGTTTTATTCCATTGGAAAAGAGTTTTTTTCTGGATTTTGTTTACGTGCTTACAAAGAGCTTTTTTTGGTTTTGCCCTTTATCTGACTTTCTCTTTCATTTGCCTCCTTACATTGTTAGAGGAGTGTCTTCAACAAATGTTGCACAGTGTACATTTTTTTAAAGGTGCTTCCATGAAAACACCTTTTGTGCTGTTTTTATAAGTATTTTTGTGTTTTGTAGTTCATCTCACATTCTTACAATACGGTCTTCAGTGCAGCCTGTAGATTGGAAAACAAAATCTTATTGCCACTGGTCGACAAAGAAATTCCATTAGCTTTGAAAAGGTGTATATATCGAGAACCAATGTTGTTCTCACAGGAGAACATCCCACTAGCACTCAAGAACTCCCATGCTTCTGTTGATCAGACCACTTCCATCCTCTGGCTGGCGACAACAATCATTGGAATAGTCCCACACTATTCGTGGTGGTATACATGAGAAAAGCACCTTGGCAGTGGGAAAAATTTGCTTCACTGCTTTCATCAACTTCTTCAGTTGACGGTACACACAGGAAAAAGCCATGGAACCCAAATGCAACGCTCCATAGTGCACGACCACACCATATACAGTTGTGAAAGTGGCCACTTGTTGACATTCTGCAAGCAGACCGCCGACATTGCGCCCATCGCCACAGCACCACAAAGCGTCCACTCCCTCCAAATTGAAATCACAATGAAAGCCTTTTTGGATGGCATGCTGGAACAGATCTTCCACAAAGCCATCACCGACTACCAAAACAGTGCGTCTGTCCATCTCTGTCTGCCACCCTCACTGCACAGAGTAATGGAAAAAAATGTTGCCGCCCTTTCCCAATCACCTGATTAGACAATCCCCACAGTCCCATTTCCATTGGCCAGCGTTTAAAGAAGTGCAGAATATGGCACATGTGGTTTCCCAAATCCGTGAGGGCTGCACCCCAGCAAAGCAGCAGCAGTCCTTCTTCCCTTTCCACTATTTTTTGTCCTTCACTACCTCATTGGCTACTGGTGAATACTGACACATGCATCCACCAATGGCATTCATGATTTTAGCATCTTACACTGTCACTTCTGTACAACACTTCATGTGTGCCGTTGTACAATAAGCCTCCAAGTGTCGTGTCATTGGAAAGCATGGCCAGTGGAAAGTTCATTAAAAGAATTCAAAAATTGTGCATCGACATTCATCCACATGAGCACCGATGAGCACAAATTGGATGTATGAAAACTTTTTCTGCAGTATGTTATCAACTTCAAACAAATACATACAGTGCATTCATACAAACAGGATGCCTGCCCCTTACCTTGCACACTTCCACCATACTTTTCCGCATTTCTCTGTAAAAAGAGACCTTCTACCTGTCATGGCCACAGAACTAAGGGCCAGTCCTCCCTCATCCCCGGGGTCCAAATGGACCCAGTCCTGGTGTCCCTGGCACCAGGCTCATGTAAAAGAGTGCTTAGCACACTCTGTGCCTAAGGCACGTGCAGCAGGGACGGGCGTGGCCATAGAACAACTTTGGAAGGCACGTGCAGGAGTCCCTGGGTGGGGCAAGGTGGAGCCACTAGGCAGGGCTAAAGGGAGGGGCCAGGGCCAGCCTATATAAAGCCAACCCATCCACATGCCTCTGCTTCGCATTGTTCTGCTTTTGCAGAGTAACGCTTACTGCTGTTCTTACCTGCGCACACACTTGATTCCAGCTGCTTCATCTCTGAAGACATCTTACCAGATTCCAGTATCTTCACCACTGAGGGTGCTTCTTACCTGCTTCCAGCCACTCCATCACTGTACATGCCTCTTACCTGTTTCCAGCTCCTCCATCACTGTGCGTACCTCTTACCTGATTCCAGCTACTCCATCGCTGTGTGCGCCTCTTACCTGAATCCAGCTACTCCATTGCTGTATGCGCCTCTTACCTGATTCCAGCTCCTCCATCGCTGCGCGTGCCTCTTACTTGATTCCAGCTACTCCATTGCTATGTGCGCCTCTTACCTGAATCCAGCTACTCCATCGGTGTGTGCGCCTCTTACATGAATCCAGCTACTCCGTCGCTGAGAGCGCCTCTTACCTGAATCCAGCTACTCGTTCGCTGTGCACGCTTCTTACCTGAATCCTATCACTACCAGAGTCAGAGCCTTCTTCTCACCTGATCCGGGTGTCCAGCTACCCGGAGCTCCACTTCGTTCCTTTTCTTCACAACGTCTTTACCTTGCAACCGCGGAGCTGCATCAAGCATCCGGACTTCGTTCTTCACCGTTGGCCTTCTCCTGCAAGAGGAAAGAGAGAACAACAGGTTACAATTCATAACAATAACGAACGCTTGGCCGCCATACCAGTGCCTAGAGTTCCATTATAAAGGTCAACTTACCAGTTCCATCAGGCTCAAGGAACTCCCCGGATTCGCTCCATGACTTCAATCTGCTTCTTCATACCTATTGGGATGAGATTAGACATTGCAAGAATTATTATCGAACAAGACAAAGACATTATAATAAATGAACTATAATCACAACCAAAAGACTTACCTTCTAAGTGAATTGGTTGCAGCTGGTCTGGATCAACAATTCCACAGACCAGTGAAGCAACTCGGTCCGCTCTACGCGTCCCTGCTATGATAAGCAGGATGGATAGCTCAACATTACAACACAACAGGTGAGCTTGCATGGGAAAACGCTTGCACATTTCATTTTGGCACGAGAGGGTCGAGGGAAGTTACGATACCCCCACGCCATTCTCATTAGCTCTCATCTTCTCTCAGGGGCAATACCAGCATCCAGAACAGCAGGCTCTGCAGCAACCGGGAGAGGGAGGCGATCCAGAGGAGCCAAGTCGAGGGAAGGCTCCAACCGTGCCCCAGCGCCCCCGCTGAGACCAGGTGAGCATAACACTACCACAGTTTTTCCGTACACACCACAACCACAAACCCTATTTAGCATTCCGTTAGCCTCCATTACTACCATCCTGAAAAGGTCCACATGTTGCACTTTTAATCCTGAAACTACCGCAGAGGTATCGTACTAGGAAGGCGGGGGGATTTTAGGGAGGGAAGAAGTGTGAAACAGGTTATGGGATTGGGCCTGTATTAGTCCATCGGAAAAGAGGTTTTTTTCTGGGGGTTTTTTGTACATGCTTACAAAGAGCTTTTTTTTTGTTTTGCTCTTTATCTGACTTTCTCTTTTATTAGTCTCCTTGCATTGTTAGAGGATTGTCTTCAACACTTGCTGCATAGTGTACAACAAAACAGCATTGCCAATGTTGGTCAAATAAATGCCAATTGCATGGAAACCTTGCAAATTTCACTCATTAATGAGGTCATAATCGGTGGAGAACATCCCAGCAGTGGCCATAAATTGACACATGCTACTGTTAATGAAACACCTTCAAACCTCTGGCTGGGGACAAATTACTCTGGCATGGTCCCATGCTCCCGTTGGTGACATGCTTGAGAAAACCACATTGGCAGTGTGAAAAATCTGCATCACTTCTTCCATCAACGTCTTTAGGTGATGGAGCAAACGTCCACATGGCATGTACCCCAAATGTAGAGCTCCATAATGCAGTACGACATCAAGTGTAGAGGAGGTCCCAAGTACAGCCCACACTCCAACCGTCCATTTTTAAGTAACAGGAACGTTCATGCCAAAGTTTGTGATGTATGAAGAGCAAATAAAATAGCAAAGAGCCGCACTAGGGCTCTGTCCAGTACCCATCAGAAGAACAACGCCTATTAAAGTACTGATACCAAGGAAACCATGGACAGTAAGGTGCCCATTGAGAAAACCATATCAACAAATGAAACGAAATGAAGATTGTCTAAGTGCAGTCCCTGAAGAAGCCAAAAAGGTCTTGATGGAAGACAAACGGTGACATCACAAGAACCCGGACTGACTCACATATGGAAGGTATGACGACCAGAGAATGACATAAAGAGATGAAACTCCATGGACAAGGGACATCGTGAAACTAAAGTGAAAGAACGATGTCAAATGCAAGAAGCTTGTGCTGTGAGCATGACAAAGATGTTCAACCAGTTTACGCATGTACATATGCTTAGAACCGCAAGAAAGCTAAGAAAATCGTGCAGCTTACTATGCTTAGTAGAAGACAGATTGCGGCAAGTGCCACCTATACATATCTACCTCAAAAGAAGCGTGTTATATAAGTATACTTCCACTTTGCACAAGAAGCAGAATCAACCAAAGGTTACTAAAGGCTACACGAGGAGAGCTTCATATTTAGCAAATCGAGAATAAGCAGCAGAAACGAAGCTCAGCAGAGGCAAATCATGCCTGAAAAGCTAAGGTCGTATCAGTTAAAATAGATGAACAGTAGCTACAATTAATTGAAGCAAAGAACAGAATATCCTTCTCAGAAAGGTCAAGATAAGAAACTGAAGGCAGGTGGTGGGGAAAAATGAAAATCAAATACACAAATTACATGAAAAAGAGGCATATTCACAGTGTCTGAATCACGTGACCAGCCGAGCAAGAAGAAGTGAGACTTTCACACCTACGCATGTCAGTGGGCCAGGCGAAGATATCAGAACTTTTCCAGACAGGAGATGCAGTCTCAAGGCCAACCACAGTGAAATATTTGACACATGGCCACTAAAGTGATGATTGATTGTAACAATAATTGGAGGAAAGCCGGGGGAGCTAGGGGACACCCTGCACCTGGCTGACCATTCTACGTGCTGCTAAGCAAAGAGTGGGGGTTGGTGCCAACCCAATCATAATGGACCAAGTAATCTAGGGTCCTATAGTTAGTAGAACCAATGGACGTCATACTTTTAGTGCCGTCTACAGTATCCATTTTGAAGGAAGGGCTAAGATGCTCCACCTGACAGTGTTTATCCAATCCCCTTACTCTGTTACCATATACAGATATAGTACTTATATATTGAAGTTACTTTCTTAGAACCAATAGAATTACATGCAAACTTTTAAGCATTAAACGTCAATGATGATGAGTTTTCAGTATAAAGATTATGTTTTTTATGAAGTTCGTTGGAGTTGTGAAGCGAGAGAGAAGATCACGCATCCGCTGATATTCATATGACTCCCCGTTTTTTGTACTTGTCATTAAACGGACTCCCTTTGCCAAACCATTGAGTTGTCAGTATTGATTTGATGCTTCAGTATAAATCTGCATCCCCATCCATCTCACGGGTGCTGCTATTCCATCTTAAAGTGCTATTGGGCAAACCTCAGCTCTATGGACTGGTTGGGGGTCCTGGTGCACACTTGGTAGCAGAGAATTGGATGGTTTATCGATTATCAATTAGATAAGACACCCATTGACCGTCGACATAAAGTAACTCTAGGTCCTCGGCAATATCACAAGTCCTTTGCCATCTGGCTGAGTAGATCGTGAAGCTCCCCGTAGATAGTGGTTAGAGTAAAAAGCAGAACCTGCAGGCAGAGGTCTGAACAGACCTGTGTTTCCCCACGTAACCCCTTCCCACTCTCATGGGCAGCTGAGCGGGCAAACGGCAGGAGAGGCGGTGACGAAGACGGTGATCCAGAGCATCCAGAGAGGAAACATGAGAACAGTGAGTAAAAAAGACTAAATGCTTTGGCAAAATGTGCATGCCTTAGAACAAGTAAGGGAAAGGTAATAGAGGGAGGAGGGAGAACAAAAATATAATTAGAAGTAGAGTAGAATGTATATAGATATATAAGGGGAAGGAAATAGCATTCAAAGAGTGACTAAGAAGAGAAAGGATACCATAGAGGACACCCGAGAAGAGAGAGGATACCGGGAGGGGGACACCCGAGAAGAGAGAGAGGATACGCCTAATTCCTACACTTTGATATAGCAGCTAGAAGAAACTTGCATCCATAGTCCTGAATAAAATAGGAACAAATAGGTCACCACAGCGGTTAAAGACGCTTGTGAAAGGGATGAGTTTACACTCCATGTCAGGGTAACATTAGGGGCAGAGGTCTGTGTAGCCTGCTGGAGTTTGTCTAGTCTGTTAACGTCTATCTTATGTGTTATTTGTTGTGACGTCATAGGATGACATTTTTACTTCGAGGAACTAGCATAAAAATTACACGATTGGATACTTGAAATATTGTAGAATGTAACTTGATGTTTGTTGATTAAAATAGATGATATAAAATGTTGTGAAAAAAACGGGGTTGGAGCCTGCGATGATTGGTGCTAGCTCATGCTGTTGAAATTGTTTAAGTAATGAAAGACACAACAAGCGTTATATAAAGAGAAAGTGAACAGATTTAAGCATGGAAGACATGACTCCATGTAACGCTCACCTGATATCCACAGGGACGCCACTCAGTCTGGTTGGGCCACTTCCAACCTTGAACCCCCTCCCTTGGACTCTTGTTCAGCCGAGAACCGGGTCTGAAAACACAGGAATTTGGGTTTAGTTGTATTATCTCTTCCAGCCTGGATCCCACCTCCCTTGTGGACCCCTTTGGTACTCTCCTCACCTTGCCTTATTATATGGTGTGCTCTCCGTCCTGCTGCTCTGTGCAGGGGCGCGTTGTTGGATGGGCACGGCGCAGCCTAGTTGCTTCACTGGTGCGGGCCCTCTTAGTCCCGACCTGCTGCGACTACCGTTTGTCCAGGTAAGACTGCTGGTTTGGCAGTTTGTCCTTTACTTTGCAATTGCCCCTATTAATGTCTCTCCTTCTTCCTTAGGTGTGAATGGAGTTCTGGTGGTGCCATGCTGCTTGGGGTTGTGCACGAGATGGTAAGTGAAAGCGTGATGCGCGGCGCTATGTGCCTTTTCTTGTGCTGACCTGTTTGTTCTCTCTACCTTAGAGGCCGCTACGATGTCCCGGAATGGATGCTGCCGAGAAGATGAAGATCGGTGAGTAAAGCGTAGCACGTGCCGCCTACTTGATCTCTAGAGCACTAATCAGTGTCTTCTTCCCTCTTGCAGGTCGTTCAAATGGCCCGGAATGGTCGTGGGCCACGGGAGAGTCAACCCCAGGTAAGCGTGCGCTTACTTTGCTTGTTTTCTATGTTGGAGAATAAACACTTACTAATGTTGCTTTTCCGTTCTCTTTTCTTCCCAGATCGAAGGAGCGCTCGCCAAGATGCTGTATATTCAGGACCCAGAAGCGGAGGACAGAAGCAGAATTTGCTTGCAGGTAAGTGTGTACTAACAATGTTCTTGTTCTTGCAGGTAACAGGCTCAGGGATGCAGATGAGGATCCAAACAGAATGTGGTGAGCTTCACGCTGCAGCTAGCAGAGTAACGCGAAGCGTGTTTCTCAGCTTGGGCATGGCTTATATAGCCTGCAGGTATCCCAGGTGCCCCTAGTTCTGACCACACACTAAACACTAGACCGCATAGCTCAGTTCTGGGACTGAGCTATGCGGGGGCATCCATGTTGTCCAAAGGCTATTGCAAGTCCCAGTACTCAAGTTCTCTGGCTTCACATATGGGCCTGGCGCCAAAGGTGCCAGCACTGACACCAAGAGAGTCTTGGGTGGAATGGTAAGGCCCTTGGGGCCGTGGTGCAGCCCTGGTGGCTTGCCTGTTAGGGCCAGGGGCAGGGGGCATGACACTCCATTGGTACACCTACGCAAACAGTTACCAAAACATGCACCTAAGCTGAAAAAGTACAGTGCAGAATGGGTTAAAGCAACCGCAACCAAACTGTTTATGCCATGGCTCCAGGGTGGATCGTTATCTAAGACGGTCCTACAACACATGACGACATACTTGCACGCTACATACACTGGATAAATGTTAGACAAATGCCTAGCTAGTTTAGAGCTTTGGAAGATGTATCAACTGGATAGGAGAAGGAGCCGACGTTAGATTGGATACTTAACATATGCACAGAGGTGGGTGAGACGCCTTCAGTGCCACCTGCCCCATCTGAAATGAAAACTGAGGGCAGTAAGGACGAAGGGTTATACCCACTAAGAGAACTTAAAGCAGCTACAGGGTATAGCAACCCGGCATATGAGTCACCTACGAAAAGTAGTGATGAAAACCCTGACAAAGAGAGATAGAGATATCCCCTCTAAAGTCCCGAGGGACAAGGAGAGAAGCGAGAATGAGAGAACGAGACAAAAGACCAAACACAAGCAAGTACATCTCTCGACACAGAGAGAGAGGGCAAAAGATGGAAAGGAAACAAGGATAGAACTGATGAGATAGCATTCACACAGAACGAATGGATGAGAGGTCAGATTTTCTTGAAACTCGATGGTAAAGGCATTGACGATGCGAAACAAAAAGGGAAGCTAGAGGAGTTACAGAGAAAGGAGAAGGAAAAAGAAAATGGATTGAGGGATGAAAGAATAAGGAAAAAAGACAGGCAGAGACGAGAACGGTTATATCGCGAAGAGCAAGAAAGGTTACACGATCATAAAAAGAGGGCAGCTAATGATCAGGACAGACGGGAGCAGCAAAGAATAGAAGAAGAGGAAATGATACAGGAGAAAAGAATAAAGAAATGAAGGGATGAAGAAATCCAAAGGGCAAATGAACATAGAAATGCAAAGAAAGAGGAAGAAGATAGGGTCTTAGAAGAAGCAAGGAAGCGCAGAGAATTCAATGACATTGTAGAATGTAAGCGAAGACAAAGAGCACGCGATCTTGAATATCTGGAAAGGGAGGTTAAGAAACCCGATCCAGTAGTAGATTGGGAAGATATAGAAGAATTCTTTCCTAAGTACGATTCAGTACCAGGTACGTCTAGGGCAGATATCGAGGATGACTTCGACACCAGAAGCATCAGAGAGACGATCGATAGACTATATGATGAAATGGGGCTGGATCAAGTACCTCAAGGGGGGGGAGATGAGCTTCTGGAGAGTACTCAGCTTTACGATGTGAAGGCTTTCCGAAGTAGTAGGAATAGAGAGTTGTCTCTTGATAGGTTGGAAATCAGTAAGAATAAGGAGGATGGGAGAAGTTGCATGAGTTGGACACAGACAATGTCAGATACCGAAAGAGAGGAGCATGAGGAAAAGGAGGAAGAGTGGAGACGCGAAAAATGATTCTCAGGAGGGAAAGGGACAAGATGGTCAGATTCTAGTGGGTCTGCACCGAGGGCATCAGAATCAGCCACACAGTCAGACTGACACGAATAAGTGTCTCACGGTCAGAGGGGGGTGACTCCACCACCCTATGTGAGCCGACTAAGGACATTGCCAGGTAGGCGGCAATGCAGGAACATTACTCCTGCAATATACAGAAGAACAATGAGAGAGGGCTACGCGTCCCAATTTCCATTACTCGAGAAAGATGGAATGAGACCACAGTATAGTATATTCCATGGACACACATGGATTGGGAAAACCTGAAAAATAAACTTCCAGTGTTGACATCGGGAGATGGAAAATGGATACACGAGCTAGAATAAATGACGGGAGGGAACACGTTAGCTATAGGGGGTATCAAAGATCTTTTAATTGCCATACTTGGTGATAGAGCAGACGATGTGTGGACCCGGGCAGGTTACCCTCGTGTGACCACAGTTAATACGGCGCATGATGGAGCACCATTTAACAATTGCAGAGCCGCGGTATGGAAAGCATTACAATTGCTATATCCAGATACTTCTGACATGGGAGCCATCATGACTCAGAAAATTAAGGAGTCGGAAGACCCTTTGCTTTACATCCAGAATTTCCAAGACGCGTGGATACACAAGACTAGTGAATCTTGGGGGAAATCTATACCCATGTTTTACCACATATTATGCCAAGGGCTGCTAGATCTGGTACAGAAACAGCTCAAGAAATTGGTAGGAATCGGGTCCAAACCATGGTCTGAAATACAGTTGACCATAGCGCACTATTGCAGGCTGCTGTAAGAAAAGAATCACAAAAAAGAGGCTGCACAAAAGGGCTAAGAGGCAAAATTAGTGCAGAAAAAATTGTCAAAGTTTGCCATTGAAGGGGCAATGATAACTAGCACAGACGGGTCGAGCATTCAGCAGGTCAATAGTCTGCAGAAGAATAATCAGGGCAATGCTGGGTTTTACCCAGGGGCAGAGGATTTAGGGGAAGAGGATGCAGAGTAATCAGGGAGGATTCCAGAATAATCAAGGAGTCTTTCAAAACATGCAAAATGGCAATCAAGATATGTGAAATGGACAATCAGACCACTGCCACTATGTTGGTTGTGTGGGATGACAGGGCATTTAGCACGCAGATGCAGAAGTCATGGCATGTTGCAAAACAACCACGGAACAAGAGCAGGTATGGTGAATCCATCTGTGTTTTTACAGCAGGGAGGGAATGGAATTGCACAGCATCACACGTTACAACAACAAATGCCAGGAGCGAAGCAAAGCTTGAACCTCAGAATTTGATAAGCTTTCCACAAGGTCAGTCGCAACAATCGCCTATGCAACTGTCACAGACAGTAAGTGCAGAGCAGGCTGTGAACCCTGGAATAAGATGTAATACTGGTGATGGAGGAAGTCCATTAACGCAAGGTGGGACAAAGTTGTATATGGACTAGGATAGCTCACTGAGAACCCTGATGTGTTCTATCCTATCAGTGATACCAGACCCTCACAAGGAACCAAGGGTGGATGTTGTTATAGGGGATAAGGAATATTCCTTCTTAGTTGACACGGGTGCAACATGCTCATGTATACATGAAGGCAAGTTTTCTCTATCTGGAGATGCTATAAATACTCAGGGCTTCACAGGAGCTACAAGTTGTGTTCCTTTTACAGACAAACTTTCAATCGCCATAGGAGAATGTGATATGAAAGTACCACTATTATATTCACGACAAACCCTAGTAAATATCTTGGGTCGAGATTTAATGACAAAGTTAAACATGACAATCTCGTTCACAGAGAAGGGCATAATATGTTCAACTCCAGGAATGCATTATTTGAAAGTATGCAAGATGATTAGAGCATACGCAGGACACAAAGCTATGGGAGCTACCCCATTAGAGCCAGAGATATTCACGTATGGAATACGTGTGCTAATGGCAGGGCTGCCAGGCCTTACAGACAAAACCATGAGGATCCCAGATGAATTTCTTTGTAGGCCAAGAATACCTATGCACGAAGAAAAGGGACAAGTATTTCCCTTGGTGATACACACAGCCACGATACAAGCGAAAATGGCTTTGATCGATGGGTGTGATGATGAATCCGACAATGGTGCACAGTAATCGCCATTGAAGAAGGGTACAGATTGACTCTCGTCACTGATGATGATCTGTTTAACAAACAATCAGATGGGGGAGAAACAACAGTTGAGGTAAATCTCACCTTCTGGGTAAAAAAGATCAAAAGAGAAGTGCCTCAAAGAATTATGTTGGCGCAGAACCGTCCAGAATATTTTGACGACAATAGGGCCCAGGTCCCTGTCTCAGTATGGACCACAGGCCCCTATGACGTAGGCTTATTGAAAGGAGTCAGAGAAGTCAAAATTAAACTGAAGCCAAGAGCAATTCTACCAAAAGCACGACAATATCCCATGTCCAGGGAAGCAGATGAAGGGATTTTTAAGACAATTTCAGCTATGATGGAGCAGGGCATCTTAGTGACGTCATGCAACACTGCAGTTTAGCCAATTAAAAAATCAAAGGGAGGGTCTTGGCATTTAATCCAGGATTTACGCCCGATAAATGATATTGTGGAGGCCGAGTTCCCTTTAGTACCTAACCCGGCTACAATTCTATGTAATATACGTATTGAGGCAAATAATTCATGGTGATTGACTTGAAAAATGCATTTTTCTCAATCCCACTGCACCGAGACTCACAAGATCTGGCGTAATTTATGTTCAGACAAATGCGTCTGAAAAGCACGAGGCTACCCCAGGGGTACTGTGAGTCTCCTATTTTTAACAGGGTCCTGCAGATGGACCTAAGCAATATTGCATTAGAAAGTGTTATCTTGCAATATGTGGATGACATCTTGATTTGCTCACTACAGAGGAAAGATGCAGACACGATTCTATTCAGCTATTGACCATATTGGCTGAGAAAGGATATAAAGTTGAGAAAGAGAAATTACAATATTGTCAGCAAGAAGTGCTGTACATAGGCCAGCTAATCTCACATGAGGGGAAAAGGGTTACACCAGAAAGGGCTGAAGCCATACTGAACACAGCCAAGCCACACACGATAAAGCAGATGCAGAGCTTTTTAGGTCTCTGCAATTAAGTCAGAGCATAGGTATTTGACTACAGTTCATATACCAAGCCCTTGTTACAGGCCCTAAAGAAGGCACAGGTGACAAAAGAGAAGATTGACTGGTCTGAAACCATGGAAGAAAGGCTTACTGAACTCAAGAGAGCCATTTGCATGGCACCAGTTTTAGGGATTCCCAATTATGCAGAGGAATTCTACTTGTTTTCACACACAAATGGCAGCGTTATGACGGCAGTGCTCACACAGAGAACCACATTGGGGTACAAACCCCAGGCCTATTACAGTGGACATTTGGACCCAGTGATGAGAGGTAATTTCCCTTGTGAACAAAGTTTAGCTGCCGCAGCATTCGCCATTGAAAATGCTACAACCATTGTGATGGGATGCTACATGACACTGTACGTCGAGCACGCACTATTTGCTATTCTTGAGAAACCAAAGGGCACATTGACATCTCAGAGAGCTTCTGCCTATGAAGTGATCATATTGAATCCATCAATTAAAATAGTCTGATGCAATATAGTGAACCCAGCTATGTTTATAGCTATGTTTATAGCAGAGCCAGTCACTAAAGGAGAGCCGATCCATGACTGTGCCAATTATAAGGAGTTCTATGACGAAATTCCCAAAGTAAAAGAAAATGCATTGTCAGAAGGAGAAATTGGCTTTGTTGACAGTTCCTCGAGAATCGATCAAAATGATGGGCAAAGATATACATGCGCTGCTGTAATAAAGCACACAGCAAATGGAGTATTTCGAGTACTCAGTGCATGATTACCATCACATTATTCAGCACAGGCTGCAGAATTATTGGCATTGATACTCGCGATTGAGAATCACGCAGACCAGGAAGCAACGGTGTACAGTGACTCCGCCTACGTGACATCAACAGTACACGCAGGCTAGCGCGTTAGAAAAGGAGGGGCTACCTCTGAGCGGCCGGCACGCCAGTGCAGCACGCAGCCTTATTGGACAGGCTCATTAAGGCACTATAGCTCCCAGTGGGCATAACAGTCATGAAAAACACCGCCCACACGAAAGGGACAGATTTTATCTCACGAGGAAATCAAGCAACAGACACGGAAACCAAACCTATAGCATCCAAGAGCGAGACGATCATAGATGTGGAAATCACTGATGTGAACAAAAAAAAGATTGTTGCACGAAGTGAACCTGAAAGCTACAATAACATGGGACAAACGCAGTTAATGGAACTCCAAGAGGAGGCACCACAGGAGAAGAAAAATCTCTGGAAGCTGTGAGGGTGTTCTTTAAACCCCTCCGAAAGCTTGTGGTGACAGGACAGCACTGGTAAACCGGTGATGCCTATAGCCCTGTTAAAAATAGCATTGGAACAGTTACACTATCCAGCGCACATGACAAAAGAGAATCTCGCAGCAATGCTCGCTGAAGACTGGTTCATACCAAACTTAGCAGAGCACGTTGCATTTTTTATGCTGAACTGTATAATCTGCCAACAGTTCACGGCTGGGCACACACTAAAAGTAATTAGAAGAGTCATCCCAAGGCCCAATGGACCTTTTCAGCACTTGCATGTCGATTATGTCGATATGATTCAAGTATTTAACGGGTATAGGTATCTAATTGTTGTGGTGTGTCCATTCTCTAGTTGGATAGAAGCAGGTCCATGTACACACTCAGACTGTACCTGTCCGGCTAAATTTCTAGTGAGAGAGATATTTTCCCAGGTAGAGGGTATGTGAAGTCATGAGATCATATAATGGTCCTCACATTGTTAATGCAGTATTCAAACAGATTAGCTTGTTGCTTGGTATAAAGCACAAGTTTTCATCGGCGTATCACCCACAAGGTAATGGAGTATGTGAGAAGCTCAACGGCTTGTTAAAGGAAAGGATAGCCAAATTGAAGCTTACTCTAAGAAAGGGATGGTTACACTGCCTTCCTTTGGCACTGTATGCACTCAGAAACCAGCCTGGTTCTGATCATCATCTTACGCCACACGAAATAGCAACAGGGAGAAAGATGCGCACTCCCCTGACAACCCGAGACAGAGCTATATGAGATGCCCAGGTGACAAAAAAATCTTAGGGTCTGAACTGCAAAATTACTTGATTTGCATGACATCTTGCCTTCCTGTAATTTCAGGCCAGCTGCAGTGACGGCGAAAAGGGTGCAGGGCAGCACAGAACACAGAAGGAGATACTACAAGGGACCAAGTTCAAGGACTACGCATTCCATCAATCTTCCCTGGAGACACCGTCCTGGTGAAGAACCACACGAGAAAAAAGTGGGACGAGCCAAGTTTCAACGGTCCCTTTACAGTTGAAGACTGTACTCCCTCTGCAGTGAAGCTACATTGGAGAAGGCCCCCTGCCTGCACCCCACCGTGAAGAGACTACAGATGAAGGGGAAGAACCACAGCACATGCACACGAGATCCATGACGAGGAAGGAGGACGCATGACCAGCAGCAAAGCAAAGACAAGGAACTTTTGTGCAAAAGTTGTGGCTTCATTTTGAACATTCCTCTGAGCAAAAAAGAGGTTAAGGACAAAAATAACTGACACTCTGTGCATCCTAGTTGCAGGGTGAAGAAGAAAAGTGCACGTGTAAACCACAACACAGTCTGTTGACTTTGAACTTGGGACTGAGGCATGCTGAAGCCTTGACGGGAAAAGAATATGCCAAATGTTGATCGAGGACACATAAATTGGAAGAAAATACAGTATCCAGATTCTTTCAACACAGAGACTTTGTTCTGAATCACTTATGGTGTCCCAAAGTAGCAACATCACCAAGGACGTGTTAACATATTTCGATCTAGTGCTGAGATCGTACCCTTCACTGGTGGGGAGGCTCACCAGTATCACTGACTTTCTTCAAGATCCTGAAAACGAAAAGACTATAAGGAGGCTGCTTACTGTAATTGCCGAGCAGTTCCTCCTGCTTCCAGAATACAAGGAAAAACCAAATGTCCCAAGCAGAGGAAGACGCGAATAGGCTAATCAACGTACTGTTCTTTCGTTTCATTGAAGACTGTCCAGATCTTGTCAGAAGAACTACAGACATTTTGACACTTCTTCGAGACCCAGCAAATACAGAACGTTTAAACATAATCCTGAATGGAATAGTTATCCATGTTGCTCTTCACGCACAACACAATTGCAGAAACTGGCCCTCGCTCACTGTGAACAAACAGTCCCAAACTTCAGCAAAGGCAGGACAAATGTCCCTGCCACCAGAAGATATCAGATTGGCAAGTAACGTCTTTTTACGCCTAATCGAGGATTTTCCAGAACTTGTGGGGAGACCTGTCGGCTTTGACGTACTCATGTTCATCAGAGACCCAGATGATTCTGCGCAGCTGGGCATGCTCTTGCATGGTATTGTGATGCAAGTGGAACTTTCTAACCATCAGCAGAACTATCTGTGAAGATTTTAAACTTTCCGTCAAGGGACAGATCGAAAGGGTATCACCAGAGACTTCACTTGAGTATACTGAGAAAACGAGATGTCTTCAGGAAGGAAGCAAATATGAGGCATCGATTGGGAACTCATATATTTTTAATGTACAGTAAAGAGTCCTGCTGAATCATTATCTGATTTTGACATTTCCCAATAGCCTAGCAAGAGAACTGTATCCAGAGATAATAGACAGTCTATTGGTCAGGCAAAGAGGGACAATTGTTTTAGTGTCTGCAACACACAAACAGAACCGGCAGAATCCAGAAATAATATTGTTTAAGAGTGTATTAAAAAATAGCATCTTTCACCGGACGATCGAGATGGGGATTCAAAGCAGCAACCTCGTCCTCCCTCAGGAGGAGAGACGTTCGTACTTTTATGGAAGTAAATGCTATAGATTGACCTATAGGTAATTATGTACTTATGTATTACATTCATCATTGTTTTACTGTCACTGAGGATTAAAACTGCTTTTTTCTTGGTGCAAAAAGCATTCGAATTCCAGTGCACCCACCTGTTGATGCACGCGTGAAGCCTACAAAGGCACCCAGACCTTACATAGTCATTCCAGTCCCCAGGAGATCTGATGGTGGAATGAATGAACTTGAGATGGATGTGATTAGCAATGACACGCACGCATTTATGGTAACAAGCTAATTGAAAAGCCGGAGAGTGGTTCGGCAGAGCAAGAATGGAAGAGGGTTAATGACCACCACACGCATGCAAGCAATAAGTGCACACATATCAGGTCTAGTGTCAATAAGAGCAGAACCTCAGGCCAAAGAAGACAAGTGGGAAAAACTGAATCTTTAAAGAGACAAAAGGAGTTGGAGAATGAAACAACTGAGACAGCATTGATGAGCACACATGATCCAATGAAGGGGACAAGTATGAGTTCTACAATACAGCCATATACTGGACCAATGGCAGAGTGGATATGGACATTTATAACCAAAAGAAAAAGAATGCAAGAGGAGAAGGAAAGAATTGCCTGACTTTTGCCTTCTCCACTAGTGCAGATGAAGAGACATGCACCATGGATCAGGATACCTGAGAATACTCCAGCAAGAAGAAGCCATACATAGGCATTCAAGGATGTAGTTGTAGCAAACTACATGAAAACCTTAAGAATCAAGAGAAACATGTAAGGAGATGACAGTGAACTAAAAGATTACTTGGACAGCACCGCACATTTGGGAAACAACATCTGGTACCAACACATGAAAGAAGTTGGAAGACGAAGTTCAAAGGGAGAATGCTTTGTCCTTACAGCATGGGGAAGTCAAAGATCTTCGTAGCTGTAGAAATTGATGTCCAGACAGCACACTGTATGTCACACGTGGCAATGTGCAAGACCAGAGGCCAGTTCATGGGTAGTGATGCCTCACTAAAATGGGCAACTGAACCAACAGATCCAAATGAAAATGATTATGTCCAGGACATAAAGACAAGAAACAATGGAAAGACGAAACACATTGTGATCAGATACGAGAAGCCTGGAGTTAAAGGAGCAGAAATCAGAAGAGAAGCAAACCAGAAGCTAAATGTACAAGGAAAAACTTCACAAGAGGTTTGAAGTTGGAAGAGCAAAGGCCAAATGTAGATTTGGGGAACAGTGCTTTCACCAGACGAATGGGAGAAAGGAGTAGTGATTTGCAGAGCATGGATGGTCATTGGAGCCTGCAAAGAAGCAATTGAAAATGCACAAAGCATATGCAAGCCATATGCAAAACTGCTAACATGGGTGGAGGACAGAGGAGGACCCCTGAAGATAGTACCACTGGAAAGCTCAAAATTGTGCTTCAGGAATAATGGCACAAGGAAGATGGGAGAGAATCAGAACTGTGGACGAATCTTTGATGCTCCAGGAGTGGAACTGCAATAATTATGGACCATTATTGGGCATGTGGATCCAAAGCATACATCAGACTGCCGAGGAACTGGGGAGGTATGTGCACATTAGTTAATGTCCATGTTCCAGAGTTGGTGATTCCAAAAAGTGATCTGAACATTGACAGTTTCCCGAAAGCAGATGTTCACCTGAGAAAGAAGAGATCTGTGGAACTGATGAACCAAATAAAGAGAGAGAACTACTTTTCTGCCAAATCAGAAGAAGTTTTTCATGCGATCCCGTATGAACACAGGCTGTTCAGCCTCCTCTCATCAGTGTTCATGACAATCTTCATGCTAAGAATTCAGGTTGGAGCCAATACTAAATGGTTGCAGATAACCAGATGGGAGTTACTGCAGACCATCAACACGACAATAAAAGGATTCAATGCAATCAAGGAAGAGTTAAGGGCGATTCGACTCATGACTCTCCAGAACAGATATGTCCTTGACATGATCACAGCTATGGATGGAGGTGTTTGTGCAAAAAATGGAGAATCAAGTAGCACATTTATGCCATCAAACAATGAAGAAAATTGACCTCTAACAGAGGCCATAGGTATGCTGACGAAACTACAGAATCAGATGATTGATGAAACTAAAGAAGTTGACGATGAAAGATGGTTTGGATCACCATTTTCATGGGTTCCACAATGGATGGCAGATGCATTCAAGTTCCTAGGAGCCCTGCTAGTGATGATATTGCTTGGATTTTGTGTTGTCAAGTTAATAATCTCTCAGTGTTAGAAAACTGCGAAAAAAGCTATAGGGATGAAAATCATGATTGATGTTGAGCCAGGATGGAAGCCTAAAGAACTGACTGACAAAGAAATAAGAGACTTTGTGAAGGCCAGCATTCATGCACCAGAGGGAACTAAGTTTCTATATACCAGGAAGCATAGAAATTATGTGGGAAGATGGATTTACTGCAGCCCAAATGGACAGTGTCAACTAATGACATGGAACAAGGACAAACACGTGAGAACAGCAGGAAGTTTAAAAGGAGCCATAAAGATATGGGCCCCAAGGAGACATTTCTTCAGACCATCATGTATGGAGCCAGAAGATGGAGAGAAAATGGACCCAGGCGATGAAGTGAAGGCGAATACAGAGGAACCAAAGAAGATGGATCCAAAGGAAGAGATGAAAGTGGTTGATGAATCGCCCAGAAGGGGGAGTGTAGAGGAGGTGCCAAGTACAGCCCGCACTCCAACCATCCATTTTGAAGTACCAGGAATGTTCACGCCACAGTATGTGACGTATGACTAGCGAATAAACCAGCACAGAGCCACAGTGGGGCTCTGTCCAGTACCCATCAGAAGAACAACGCCTATTGAATTACTGATACCAAGGAAACCATGGACAGTATGGTACCCATTGAGAAAACCATATCAACAAATGAAACTAAATGAATATCGTCTAAGTACAGTCCATGAAGAGCCAAAAAGGTCTTAATGGAAGACGAATGGTGACATCACAAGAACCCGGACTGACTCACATATAGAAGGTATGACGACCAGAGAATGACAAAAAGAGACAAAACACCATGGACAAGGGACATTGTGAACCTAAAGTGAATGAACAATGTCAAATGCAAGAAGCTTATGCTGTGAGCATGACGAAGATGTTCAACCAGTTTATGCATGTACTTATGCTTGGAACTGCAAGAAAGCTAAGAAAATTGTGCGGCTTGCTATGCTTAGTAGAAGACAGGTTGCAGCAAGCGCCACCTATACATATCTACCTCAAAAGAAGCACGTTATATAAGTATACTTCCACTTTGCACAAGAAGCAGAATCAACCAAAGGTTACTAAAGCCCCCACGAGGAGAGCTTCATATTTAGCAAATCGAGCATAAGTGGCAAAAATGAAACTCAGCAGAGACAAATCATGCCAGAAAACCAAGGTTGTATCAGTTAAAATAGATAAACAGTAGCTACAATTAATTGAAGCAAAGAAGAGAATATCCTGCTCAGAAAGGTCAAGATAAGAAACTGAAGGCAGGAGGTGGGTAAAATGAAAATCAAATACACGAATTACATGAAGAAGAGGCAAATTCACGGTGTCTGAATCACGTGACCAGCCAAGCGAGAAGAAGTGAGACTTTCGCACCTAAGCATGGCAGTGGACCAGGCGAAGATATCAGATCTTCTTTTCCAGACAGGAGATGCAGTCTCAGGGCCAACCACAGTGAAATAATTGACACATGGCCACTAAAGTGATGATTGATAGTAACAATAATTGGAGGAAGGCCGAGGAAGCTATAGGGCACCCTGCACCTGGCCAACCATTCTGCGTGCTGCTAAGCAAAGTGGAAAAGTATGAGTGGGGTTGGTGCCAACCCAATCATAATGGACCAAGTAATCTAGGGTCCTATAGTTAGTAGAACCAATGGGACATCGTACTTTTAGTGACGTCTACAGTAGCCATTTTGAAGGAAGGGCTTAGATGACAGTGTTCATCCAATCCCCTTACTGTGTTACCATATACAGATATAGTACCTATATTAAAGATACTTTCTTAGAACCAATAGAATTGCATGCTATCTTTTAAGCGTTAAACGTCAATGATTATAAGTTTTCGGTATAAATGTTATGTTTTTTATGAAGTTCATTGGAGTTGTGAAGAGAGAGAGACCATCATGCATCCGCTGATATTCATATGGCTCCCCGTCTTTTGTACTCGTCATTAAACAGACTCCCTTTGCTAAACCGTTGAGTTGTCAGTATTGATTTGATGCTTGAGTATAAATCTGCATCCCCATTCATCTCACGGGTGATGCTATCCCATCTTAAAGTGGTATTGAGCAAACCCCAGCTCTATGGGCTGGTTGGGGGTCCTGGTGCACACAATAGTACAGACAAAGGCCACACATCTGCAAAGGTTAACCATACTGCCGAAAGTGCCCTCATAGAGAGTGCCCCAGAAAGCCTCCACTCCTTCCAATGCAAAATTAGCAGCTATGCCTCTTTGCACGGCATACCTGTACAGATCGTGCACAAAGGTATTGCTCACTACTAGGTCTCTGCGTCTTTCCATCGCTGCCTGCCACCCTCACTGCACAGACTGATGGGGAAAAATAGTACCAGTCCTTCCAGTAAGGCACACCCTCTACACCTGATACTTCCCGCAGTTCCATTTCCATGTCCACCATGCTTAAAAGGGCAGGATGTGGAATGTGAGCTTTCCGAGCTACAGTGAGGGCTGCGCCCCAGTAAAGCAGGGACAGTCCTTCATCCCTTTCTACTGCAGCCCTGCATCCAAGGCGCTAGGCCCTCACCACAGACAACACATCATAGTACACCCTATGTTTAAATGCTCATGTCATGGCCAATGAACTTCCCATCTGTAATTGAGGGTGCCAGCTTTCACCCTGGCCGCATATTTGCATGCATGGCTGCATAACGTTGCGTTGGGTGTGCTGAACTTTATGTAGGTGCCTGTGTACATTGGCCATATTTTACATGTGTGCTGCTGAGCACTTCCTTTCATGCCGCAATATCGTAAAGCACTTCATAAAGCAAGGTTCATACACAGGACTAACCATAGCAAATGCAAATGGTCACATGTGGCTCCCTAGTGTGCAACAGGTGCAATGATCTACACCATATGCTATTCTACGCATAGCAGCTCACTTCTGCTGTTCTAGCAAGGCTACAACATACTCCTCAACCATTGTGTAACAGTCACTAACTTCAAAGACATGCAGAGTTACAACTGCATGCCTGCATTGCGTTGTGGTAGCTGTGGAGAAGGGCTACGCTGTTGAGTGCATGGCCTACATCCTACAGCCCTTGGCCATGCACCCAACAGTCTAGCCCTTGCCCACACCCACCACAACAAAAAAGAGCCATGCAGGCGAACATGTAGCCAGGTTCCATAATTCACAAATGCTACATAGGCACCAGCACTTCTACCCAACCGCCGCCCCAATAATCCAGCGATGCATGCAAACATGTTCCATTTACCATAATCCACTAACATACCACACTGGTTGGCACCCCTACCCACTTCCATTCACAAAGCATTCCATTACTGCTAACCAAACAACAAAACCTTGACACCATTGGTCCGGCTCCCATCACTCTAGTAAGTGCATAGAACCAGTACTGCATAGTGCATGACAACACTTATTAATCTGCACAATACAGAGTACCCAAGTACATATAGGAACCAGTACAACCATACCCTCTTCTATATGGGCACTATTCGAACACTGCACCCAGTAGACACGCTGCCACACTGCTCACTGCAGCATCTCCACCCATGCAGCGACAACTGTAAGAAGTAACTACATACAAGCATAAATGCACAGTGCAGTACAACACTTACTAATCTGCACAATGCAAACTACCGAAGCACATATTGCATCCACTTCAACTGTACGCTCTCCTATACGGAAAATATTCCAACACTGCACCTAGTGGACACACTGCATGACTGCTCACTGCAGCATCTCCACTCATACACCGACAACTGTAGGATGTTTCAACAATGACCACACCCATGCAACCAACCATGTGTGCAATGCTGCCAAATCACACACTCAAAGCAACAGTGTGATGCCTACTTGCAACAAGTGCATACCTTTTCAACCAGTGGACATACTTTCCCGTGCAAGGGCTGCAGCCATGCATGGAAGGAGCTACGGACTTACCACACACAACACACCATTGTACATGCTGTGTGTAAAAGTTCATGTCATGTGGAATGCACTCCCCTTCCACAATTCAGCCTGCCACCACTCATCACAGAAAGAAATCGCTGCTGGAGCTGTCATGCCATAACGAAGGCTGCCTGCACTCACCACACAAGGTGGTTGCCTGTAACCGCGAATTAGCACACTAGGGACGCGTACCGCTAGCACACCACCATCTTCTTCTAATCACATATGTCAGAGGAAGCACTTCTCACTTCCTCACACTTTTCATCCCTTCTTCCCACTACCAGATGCTGTACAGTATGTTTTCCAGGCTCTTTCGCCGCTGCATTATCCTCTGGTACAACATGACAGCGTTATCGAAAAGTTATGACGCACATCACGTCACCGCACACTGCAGCGTAATCAAATTTTTGACCATTCAGTGAACAGGGAAATGGGATGCCGGAGCAGAGCCAGATATGACTAATTTCAGTGGCCACATTTTAACGTACAAGAGCACCAGCCATGCACACAATGCCTTAGGAGCTTGGACACACACCACAAGACTATCTTCCGATACACCATGGCGGCGTTTCCCAAAAACGGTGATGCACCGCACGCTTCCCTCCAGCCAACCACTGTCCACATCCAAAGTTTGCTGACAACACGCCGCACCGCAAGCCAATGAGACTTCTGTCCGCATTACTTAATCGGAGAGACGCCATATGTTCAACCCACTGGAAGGAAAGGAACGAAGAGTCCCCTGTTAAACCATGATGTTCCTTTCCTGCCAGCGGGTTGAACATACGGCGTCTCTCCGATTAAGTAATGCGGAATACACTGACCAGAAGAACTATCTGCAGACTGAGAATTTGCACACTCTAGCATTTCAGAGATCTCCGGCCACACGCCAAACATCATGGCTTAACAGGGGACGGAGCAGCTCTTTCATATTGCCTGATCTTGAGGCAAGCTGGAAGACTGAAACATTGCAGAAAACAGTAATGGTCCTGAAGAAATTATTAAAACAACATAAACCATTGAAACCGGTCAACCTTTTTTGTCATGGGGGCGCCCATGACCATTTAGATATCCCTGACAATTAAGGGGGATACGAAAACATAGCGATACTTTCTAAAACTCACATTATGTGAGCCTTTTAAGGTGTTCCAGTTAGCTGGATACATTTTAACACATCAATTTAACAAGCACAACCTCTTGAATGTGGCAAATTTGATGCCCTAGGGTGAATAAAACATACACAGAAATTCCACGGCTAAATAATGTCCATGCTAGCTAATCAGCTGTTCCAACAAGATATAATAACCAGTCTTGTTGTTTGCAGTATCTAATAGGTTGTGCTGTGCTGGTTGCTGTTTTGTGATTAAATAATCGTAATGAAATTTGATATACCCATACAATCGGTAGAGATGAGGGACAGCTTCCTCTCCATCTATCCCTGTTACGATAGGTGTTGCACCATTCGCCATCTTGGGGCAGGCACTCCCGCTAGGGTCAGGGTGTTCTTCCTTCAGGGATAGATAGCACATTGTTTACCCAATTGTTGTTTGTTTTAATAATTTGTCAACCAAGGTTGCATCAACACTGTTTCTCCCAAAGAACCATTTATGTCACCACACACACCTAGCTTGGCACGATCTCGGGACGCGTGATCGCTTCCATGCTCCTGATACCACCAAGGATATGCCCTGCAGCTAGTCCGCTCCTGGCCCTGGCAACCAATGTCCATCCTGCTGAAGCCTGCCACTCTCTGTGGAGCCAGCCCAGTCTCCCGGCAAGTAGACGCGGATGGAAATCGCTGGCTCCCGCCCTTGAGGAGCCATCCCAACAAGAAGACCACCTCTGGAAGCTGACATCTGCTGCCGCGCTCCCCATGCAGGTGGATGACATGATGCTGCCAGTAGAAAGATCAGGTATGGCGGGCAGCAGCCAAAAGTATGTTAATGAGAGGCTCCGACAACAACCCTGTGTCTGATTGCTGGTGGGTTTGCAGATGTATTTTGCCCCGGGGCCTGGGGTATGAATGCCCCGATGCAGGCTGTGCTGCACGCTGGACCATTACAACGGTGCCCCATGCTCTTTCAAAGAAAGGCTGATCAGTGATGTCCATTTGTAACGTTGACCAGATTCTAAGAACAACTATGTCAGGGCGGGAAATGCTGGGTGCTCCATTGTACTATACAGTTGAATTGAGACTGGCAGTGAGCTGGATTTCAGTATGATAAAAGAGACTGAAAAGCGCAGAAGGGAAGGTCTGCTGCAAGGATCAAGATGGCAGGCAGCAATATCCATAGCTCACACTATATGGTCCGTACTGATCCCTGCATTGAATGCATATAGTCGTGTGCATGACCCTCGAGCAAACCAGAAGGAAAGGCTTCTGTATGGTGTAAGGAAACCATGGTATCAACAGTAAGACGATAGACACAAGTGATCACAGTTCAAGGGTGTTTATTGACATGAGAAGGGTTTGAAAAATCCCTTTATAATCCTAAATCTACAGATGGGAGCAAGCTACGACCATCAAATAATAATAATGCTGTCCTAGTGGTGTCTTGTCAAAATAAGGCTTATACTAATAAACCTATTGCCAATCCTTACCTCTAAATACGAATAGTGTGGGGGATAGTGTTTATGACAAAAGAAAGAAGTGTTCAAAAATTATATGTCAGGATGTTCAGGCCGTTGGCCCCCCTTCCTCCCTTCCCCACGTTTTCACCACGGGACAAGGTGGTTCACTCGAGCATATAACAGTCTCTGGCTCCTTTAGCACAAGGATACAGTTCGATATTTAGCATCAGAACTTCTGTACGCAAGTCTCTTTGCTTCTCAAAGGAGTTCATTCAGAGGGCCTGATGCAACCAAAATAAACAACAAGTTCTTTTCCTCTTTGAATTTTCACAAGTATTCACTTTAGGTTATTCACTATTTACCAGGATCCCCCTCAGTTGGGCTCAGATCTCTTTAGTTCAATGTTCATTCCCTGTGGATCCCCCTCATTCGGACTCAGATCCCTTTTCCACAATGTTTGCAGGATATTCTTTTCGGGTGACTCACAGTCCACCCCGGATCCCCCTCAGCCAGGCTCAGATCCCTTTTTATCACAATTAGTCTCCCTCAGCCGGGCTTGGACCAATTTCAATCAAGTATCGAAGACTGTCGAATGTGCACAGGGTTTGGCTTGACCCATGGCAGGACCACTTCGATTCACAACTTATTAATTGCAAGCCCTTTTGGTGCTTGAAGTTTTCAACAAAAAAAATGTTTTGGACTTCAAGTCCCATAAAGCACTTCTGAATATTTTGCTCACACTTCCCCAGCTACCCAAAACAGCCCTCTCACAGTTTGGGAGCATTAGGAGCAAAACGGGTCTTTTGCTTGAGGTCAGGGTCCTACCACCTGCCCCTCAATGGCCTGGGCTCTCTGGTTTGGCCCAGGGTGGGTGCCACCATGTGACCCGCAGCTGTCCCTGGTTTGGCCTCCTGGAGGCACAGCTTCTACTCCACACTGCAGACTCCCCTTTGCTCACCAGTCCAGTGTCTAAGAAGTTTTTCCTCCTCCAAGCCTTCAGGGTTTCCTCTGGCAACAATGGTCTCCCTCTGGCATCTCAGCACCCTTCAGCATCCCCATCTCGGTCAAAATGCTGTTTCTGGCTGCTGCTTTTATTCTCCCAGCTAGAGTTCATTGGAGTCAGGTGTGAGTAGTTGTCTCTCCCTGTCTGACTCTGCCTAACCTCATTATCAGGACAGCATGGAGACTGTCCATAGAAATCCATTGACAATTGATTCCTCTCGGTAATCCTGATGACTCCCTTCTGCCTCTTTTTCATCCCAGTCCTGGGGTATTTCAATAGGGGAATGGGGTTATGGGAATTATGATGTTCTACAAAAATGGGATAAAAATGTTGTAGATTTTTGTCAGGAAAAGGGGGTTGAATGTAGGGTTGTTGAAAAGTGGGTTTCGAGGAAAGAGGGGTAAAACTCATGTTGGAATTTAGGGATTGTCTTTGTTTTCCCTGATGGTTTTGCCTATTCCTTACAGAAAGGTACTGGGTTATGATGGAACTCAGTTTACAATATCCCATGACAACTGAGGGGATGTCGGGTAGGAGTGTATCGGAGCGGGAGGAATACCATGTCTCCTTCGAGGGCGTGTCTCCCATAGTCCCCAAGAACCCCCTGCCCAGGTGATCCTCCCTCACTTGTTCGCCCCCATGGTTGGGATCTAAGAGCGATGGCCCTCAGCTGGCCACCTGAACAAAGGATCCTCGGGAATAACTTGGGAGAAACACCTCAGGTTTCTCATAATGGACACCATGGTGCAGACAGTCAATGTATGATACTGGAGGATGGATGATTTACCTGTGCCCACGATCGCCAGTCTGAAAAGGTGGCCCATGCCAGCTCCCAACTGAGCCAGTTGACAAACCAGTAGCATAATCCAGTTGTGTAACAGATAACAGGGACTTGATTTGTTCTCCATGAAGGACTTCCGGCTATGGAGGACACCTGTCTCTGAGGGTGTCTCTCCAAAGACCGAGTTGCTGAATGAACTGCTTCCAATTTTGGGTATGCCACCTGCAGCTGCAAGCCCACCCCCCCGAGGACTACGGGCTTGGTGCGAGGCAGAGATTGTCGAATTGGGCCGTGCAGAATATTGAAGCATCAACGCCCATGTGCTATTAAGCCCCTGCTTGCAGGGTTAGGCCCTCAAACGCATCCGAATCAGAGACGGAGCACACGGATAATAAATGCCAGCCCTGCACTACATCACGCAGATCCACGCGGCACTCTACCAAAATGCATGTCCCAGCCCAACTCCAAGCGATCCTTGCTGACGCACGCAAGAGACAAATGGTACGGGACAAGACACCATGAAAGAGCTTAAGGACATCAATGGGTGGCTTAATATTCAGGCAGAACACACCATGGAAAATGAGCAGTGAATAAGCGCTCTGGAGGATAATCACAACACACTTGCATCAGAGTTTGATGCCATGATCAAAAAGTGCAGTGCCTTGGCGCCAGGGTCGAGGATCAAGAAAACAGGTCCAGGCGTAATAATCTGAATCTGGTTGGAGTACCGGAGAACACAGAGAACGTGGATCTAGAAGGCCTTCTATACGACCTCTTCAAGGATAAGCTAAAAATCCTGGATTCCTGCAGCCTGATTACAGAATGTGCGTACAGAGCCCCCATAGCAAAACCCAACGCAGGACAGTGGCCACGCATCATCAATTTATGGCTCCTTAACTTTCAACATAAATTTATAATCCTGAAAGTCTACCATGCAGTGGGCACACTTCAGGTTTTAATAACACAGCAGTCTGACTATGCAATGACTTCTCGGCAGAAGTCTTCAAACACCGAAAGGACTTTAATCCTGTCTTCAAATCGCTGAAGGGGAAGGGTCTCAGGCACTACCTCAAGTTCCCAGTGTGTGGTGCATCCAGCTCGACGGCCAGTGGCACTTCTTCAATGTCCCCGTTGAGGCCTGGCGATTCCTGCACCAATGGGATCTTGTCCCCACAGAAAACATGCCAGGAGGGACCTCCTGTGGCTCTCTGGGACCCCTGACCAAAGCCAATTCCGACCACCTCAGCCAGATTGAAAAAGACTGGTGGAGCACCAGTGGGGCCTGGACAGACACAAGAGAAACACCCAAGAAAATTATGCTGTGCAGATCGTCATCCTTTGTGTTATACTTCTTGCGCTCACACCATAGCTCTCCTGCTCACTTCCATGCGGGTGACTTTACCCAACTTCTACTATACCGGAAATGGGGACCTGGAGACCGGCCCTGATGGATACTGGTCGGAACGAGGCCCGGCCAGCCCTGCACACTACCCAAGGGCCCAATGGTGTCCGTCTCTCCACCCGGCATGGGACCACGAGACCCGACATGTTAAGTGCCCTTCTTCTTTCTGTTGTCTGACCAGATCGGCTGACTATTCCATGGCACTAGTCTTCTTGCTCCCTATTGACACTGGCAGCCTCCCTATACTTGTCCATCTCTGTGGCTCGCCGGAGACCGTATGATCCAGCTTCCATACCTCATATCCTCTATTGCGTATATCATACTTGGCAGGCAGTGGCCCTACGACTTTCCTTGGTATCTGATCCCATAATCTCCAGTGGGTGTTTGGTTACGTTTTTGTTCCACAACTGCTTGTTACCCATGACACATCGACAACACCACTGTTTGAAACGCTTGCTAATATTTACTCTTGTTGACTTTGTTTTTTTCGGTCCCTATAGTGGGGCCTTACCAATGCAGTAATCAATGGTTGGCCCATGGCGTGCTCCCCTTGATGCCTACTGCATGGGTTGCTGAAACCCAGTATGGGGAACCTGTTCTTACATCCCAGGTTTACAGGTTGCTTATTGGGAAAAGTATACATTACATTGGCTACATGTGCTTGAAAGTGTCCTGATATCTTGCTATATATATGAACTGGGTTTTGCCTATAGGTATCTTGACTGCACGTCCGCTACACTGGGCCCTTTTAGTTTGATAACACTAAACAACATGGGGAGGAGGGGCTGGGAGTGGGATGCACAACAGCACATCGAAGCCAGGATGGCCTCAACCGAGCCCACTATGCGGCCATATGTGATCCTTTTCCATCGTCGAATGGCCCTGCACCCCAGTTAATATTCTTGCTCAAATGCATCACTCTTAATGTTCAAGGGGTGGCCCATCCCATTAAAAGGCGCAAGCTGCTCAACTATCTAGGGGATTTACAAGGGGATGTAGTCTTCCTTCAGGAAACTCACTTAGATGCTGGTGAATCACTTAAATTGAAGAGGGGATGGGTTGGGGAGGCTGCTCACTCGCCATATCACAGGAAACGGGGTGTCTCAATTCTTATTCATAGGTGGATCCCCCTTAAGGTACTTCACACTGTGCCCGATAGCGAGGGGTGGTTTGTCATGATACACAGGACACTATACCAGCAACAGATTGCGTTCCTCAATATCGATGCCCCCATCGTTGATTCCCTGGGTTTCTTCACACACGCCTTTGCATCTTGTGCCACTTACAAGGGCTGGGTGACCCTCATGGGGGCGCACCTCAATCTCGCCCTCACGCCCAACATTGATCACCATGGGGCAGAGCATACTCCTCAACAAACCCCTAAAAGTGTGTTGCCCTTGGCGCACTGATGAATGAGTTCCACCTGGTCGATGTATGGAGGCATGGGCACACAGATTTGAAGGATTATGCCTTCTACTCTAACCACCATCACATTTACTCGAGACTGGACTATTGGCTACTCCCTTCCAATCCCCTCCACACAGTCTCGGGAGTCAACATACTACCAATGGCCATTTCAGATCACGCACCTGTCACCCTAACCTTCAAGCTCCAAGATGTAGCTCCCAGAACCCTGGCCTGGTGTTTAAATCTCATGGTTTTCAAACACCCGGACATTCTGGAATATCTTGGACAAAACACAGTAGATTTTTGGCAGATCAGTGAGCGAGGCGACTACACTGCTCTTAGATGTTGGGATGCTTCTAAATCCTACATACATGGACAATGCATATCCCCATAGGCTCACAAACGCAAATCATGGCTGACCCACGAGGCACAGCTTCTGTCTAACTTTTGCGCTGTTGAACAGACACATAGACACACACTGCCCTGAGGTCCATGCACAGATGATTAAACTATGCTCTGAAACCTCACATGTAGCCACAACACAAACCCAGAAAGCTTTCACCAGATGGACCCAACCCTTTTCATGCAGAAGGGGATAGACCTTCCCACATGCTTCCCTTCGTTCTTAAGAGTGAACAGAGCAGCCAAATCATAGACTCTATTCGAGACGAACACGGCACCCCACTCTTTGGTGATGTGAACATTAACCACAGGTATGCAGATATGTACAAGGTTTATAGGTGGGGGCTCCAGCGAGAGATATGAGTCAGTCCATGATTTCTCTGCTCGATACGACTCGTTAGTCGCTCGCCTGCAGACCTGATGACTTTGAACGCTCCTATAACGGAAGACAAGGTGGCTAAAGCCATAGTGGCCCTTGGTGCAGGTAAAGCCGCGATCTTGATGGTCTTCCCCTGGATCTTTACAAGCTACTCGTGGACACACTGCCTCGAAATTGGAGCAAGTCTTCTCTGAAGCAGTGGAAACTGCTCACCTCTCAGACTCTATGCTGCTGGCGAACATCGTGGTATTCCATAAGAAAGGTTGCGATCTATTGGAATGCAGCTCATATCATACTATCTCTTTAATAAACTTGGAGGCAAAAATCTTAGCAAAGTGCCTGGACAGGCTTATGCACACCCTAGTGCATAGAGATCAGACAGGGTTCATCATAGGCTGGCACTCCACATAAAATGTACGATGCCTACTTCATCTACTTACAGGCAATGCTGACCCCAAAGATGGGGTCCTATCCTTAGATGCCGAAAAGATGTTCGACAAGGTGAGGTGGGACTACATGTTCACTGTACTGGGTCAGTTCGGCTTTAGTGGACGGATTATGCTATTGATCAAACTGCTCTATGACAACCCACAGGCAGCCATCGTAACCATTGGTCGAACATCCAAGCCTTTCTCCCTAAACACGGGCACATGCCAGGGCTGCCCACTCTCACCCTTGTTATATGCACTTACCATTGAGCCGCTAGTCGTCCGACAGAGAAGATCCCCAGTGGATGGGCATTACCAGAGGCAATGAAGAACACCGAGTCTCGCTCTATACCGACAACATCTTATTGTTTATTTGCCGCTGCTCTAGTTGCCTTTCCTGTAAACAGACGTAAATGCAACAATATGGTTTAATAGCCGGGTATAGGGTAAACTGGGATAAATCTAAGGTTGTTCCTCTTTGGTTGGATATTCCGTGGTTTCCTGGCTGGGGTATTGCCATTTCGACTCCAATTACACTATATGAAATATCTGGGAATTCTGATTAGCGCGACGCTAATTGACCTGGTTGCCCTGAATTACCCGCAAGTTTGGCCAACATCAAATCGGATTTGACCAGGTGGCTATCATTGTCGCTCTCCCCCTCTGGTAGAATTAATGCTTTTAAAATGACCTCAATGCCAAGGATTCTAAACCACATGTCTTTGACGTTGCCAAGTGGACGCTTGGCATAGCTGACATGGAGTGGCTGCAGTATGCCACCCTACTGTCGGATATCTGACTGAACACGACCGATGAATCACGTGATAGCTGTCACGATGTGACCCTGGAATCTGTGGGCAAGATGGAGGGTCGGCAGTAGATCGCCTTCAACCCCTCGTTAACGGACTAGATGTCCGTGGTCCAGCCTTACATATTGTAGCCACGCCCCCTGCTCGTAGCGTTGCAACTTTTCAGTTACCGACGCTCGAGCTGTATCCCGCTGGTTCATGTGATTCCGTTCCTGTTCCTCGCTTGATTCTGTCCGTCCTCCCTCTCAGTTTCCCATTTACCCTTCGTGGCCCCCTTCTGTCCTTTGTTCCTCTTGTGCCCTGGCCCGGTAGCCGGCTCTGTTTTTGTCCACTTTCATTTTCAGAGCCAACCTGCGGTTCCTCCTTCTGACGTGCACTTCTGTGTGGGTACTTTGTATCCTAGGCTGTTCTCTGTGTCGGCTCCTTCAACAGGCAGTTTTGGAACTGCATTTCTATTCATTGGGTGCTTACTTATTTCCCTTTGTTCCCATTCCAGTTTCTTTTGTTAATTTTTCCCACGCTAGATCTCTTTCTTTCTTTCTTTCTTTCTTTCTTTCTTTCTTTCTTTCTTTCTTTCTTTCTTTCTTTCTTTCTTTCTTTCTTTCTTTCTTTCTTTCTTTCTTTCTTTCTTTCTTTCTTTCTTTCTTTCTTTCTTTCTTTCTTTCTTTCTTTCTTTCTTTCTTTCTTTCTTTCTTTCTTTCTTTCTTTCTTTCCCGCTGTCTCCTTCCCCCTCTTTTTTCTTTCTGGCAGCCCTTCTCCTTCATATGGACATATTTCTCTGTGTCCATACAGCATCAGCCCAGTCTTTGAACTCCTTTTTCTTTGCTACTGTTCCCTTTTTTTTGTCCCGGTCCTTGAGTCCAGCTCTTCTCCTACGACCCCTGCTCCAGGCCGGAGCTCTACATTGATTCTACCGCCTCTACTTACCTCCTTACTAACTGCCAGAGGTACGGCGTCCTACAAGACAGTGGACAGGTTTTTTTGTGCCTATTTTGGCTTTTTCCCTGTTAGGGGGCTGGCTCCTCTGGATACCACTTTGGCTGTGTTCCTTTGCGGTCAAGGTGGCTTCTGGGGGGGCCCGACCCTACCTACACGAAAAGAAAAGAGAGAGGAGAAATAAGAAGAAGAGGAAGACTCTAAAAAGACAAGAAGAAAGAAGAGGGTTGATCCTCCAGGCAAAGCTTCAGAGACTTCAGGTGAGGAGAGCCGGTGGAAGGAGTCCTCTGAAACTAACAACAGAAAACCTGTGGCAGTCGAAGCTCAACTGGGTCGTGCTTTGACAGACTACCCAAGACACAAGACATTTTATAGTATGTGTATCCCAAACAATCTGTCAAGAAATACCACGCTGGCTAGAGGTTGGTCTGAAGATCTGAACATTGAACTTCACGCTGGGGACATGTATGACTTCTTTCCAGTGACTAGGGAAGTGGTATATAGCACCAGGAATAGCCAAGTACAATAAATGATGCTACAGTGGGCTTACTTCACTCCCACTAGACTAGACTATTCAGTATGCAACTGACTCAATCTTCAACCTGTTGGAGGGAATGTGTACATGCTGGGACAATGGGCATATGTTCTGGTCATGCCCAAAAATTGTCCCTTTCTAGCATGGGGTTCATAGATATGCCTCTAGACTCCAGGGTGTCACTATTGAAATGTCCCTGAGGGCCATGGTGTTTGGAGCTAATGCGGAAGACTGGCATGAGGACTCACTCACGAGACAGCTCCTACACATCTTGTTCTTCACAGCCCGGAAAGTCATTCTCCTCAATTGGAAGGGGGAGAAGGGTGATGGCCTGCGCATAGTGCACCGTCATGGGTATAAAAGGGGGCAGGGAAGGTTCAGGAACAGGCGACGGTTGAGGACGAGCATTTGTCCGGGTCGCCTGCTCCTGAGCCTTCCCTGCGTGGGCCCATCGTTTTTGGCAGTTTAGCGGCGGTGAAGCAGGGCTTTCAGTTAGCGTTTAGATCATGCGGGCGGGTAGGTATAGCCAGGTGTTTTTTCTTTTTAATTTAATCAATAATATAGCCGGGTGTACCGTAGATAAGGTACACCCAACCTTACCTTGGGGGAGCGGCTCCCAAGCAGTTCGGGCGGGTCCGGAGGTGGGTTTCTTCTCAGCATGTCAGCGGGGTTTAGGGAGTGCCGACTGGGTTTCCGCTGTGCCTTGTGGGGGCGTTCCCTTTTGCGGCCGTGGCGGGGGAAATTATAACGGGCATTTTGTCGCCCCTTTTAGGAAAGTGGGAGCCCAGGATGCATCTGCGCTGGGCCATCGGCCAACTCCGGCGGCGGCACACGAGGGTGTGCACTTCAGGCGCGGTGCCGTATCGGGGCCAGCAGGGGCAGGGCAGAGCCCTTGAAGGGGCCACACCTGTTTTTGGATGCCGTGCCACAGGGTAAGCGGTGCTGGAGGGCAGCCATTTCAGCTGGGTGGCCAGTTAGCTTGTGGGGGGTACTGGGTCCCCCCCAAAAAAAGAAAAAAAACAATTGAATAGTCAGCAGAAGAAACCCATAGGAAACTCACCCTTCAGTGATCTGGGTTTCCTAGTACGGGCTGGGTCAGAGGCTCGTTACCTGTCAGCCCCCTTATTTGGGCAGGCCACGCATAGGGAACTTTTTGTGGCTCAGGGACTATCTGATTTTTGGGGAAGCAAAGGGCGATTGCACATGCTGTAAGAGGGCTGCTTCAGCAGGATAGTGGGGCAAGGGTCCGGGAAGAAGGGTTTGGTGGATGCCCAGGCCCTGAGGGAGGCACCAGATATTATCAGCAAGGCAACCAAAGCCCAGCTTGAGGGGGCGGTGGGTGAAGTTACAGGGGAAAAGGGGGCCGGTGGAGGGAGGCCTCAGCGGAGAGCAGCGGCAGATGGAGCTCTCGTTGCAGTGGTGGCGTTTAGCCCTGCGGCCAGTAGAGGAGAGGTTTGGAAGAAAGGGGGCAGGAGGAGCAAGAAGGAAATACCCAGGAGAGTGCTCAGGGGGTAAGGTGAGGTAGGAGAAGGGTCAGGGAGTGAGTTGAGGGATGGTGAGCCGGTGGAGGGCGCCATTGGTAGGAGATCGCAAAAGGGAGCAGAGCAGGCTGGGGGTGAGGAGAGAGGTGCTGGGGAGCAGAGAGGGGCAGTGATGCGGAGGGGCAAGGGAAGAAAATACCTGCAGAAGAGTGCAGGTGGGAGGAGAAGAGAGTGGTCCTCTTCGAGTAGTGAGGAAAGGGCCTCCCCGCCTGGTAGGATCTCAGGTGGAGGGCATAGTACGGCCCCCGTGGTTCCGGAAGAAGAGTGGGGAGAGGGCTTAATAATGGTGTGCAGTCATTTTTTCGAAAACATAATGTCGAAAGACAATAATGTCGAAAAAAAAATATATAAAAAAAAGTCGAATTCTTTTTTTAAAAATTATATATTTATTTTGGGGTCCGGGAATAAAAAAAAGGGGTAAAATAAAAAAAATAGAAAAAAGGGGGTTGGGGGTTCCACCCCAACCCCCCATGTTGAAAAAAAACATATTGAAAAAGAAATTGGACATTTTTGTTTTCGAAAAAATGACTATGAACCCTTAATAACGGCCCCTCTGCAGGAGGTGTGAGGACAGACTAGAGGGCGCAGCACAGCCCCTAGCACGGAGGACCAAAGGGTGGAGGAGAGTACCCCTTGCCCAAGAAGGGAGGACCAGACGGGGGTTCCTATGGCCCTGCCGATAAGACGCTGACAGAGCAGCGGGGCAGATGCCCCAGGCTCACCTGAGATGGGGCTGCCCGGCCCGAGCATGCGCTCGCAACAGCCATCGTACTACATTGGGGAGGGAGAAGGGTAGGAGGAGTATGTGGGACAGTGGGAGGATGAGGGCTACAATGGTTCAAGGGGGAGGGAGAGGATGAAGGGTGCAAGAGGGGAAGGGGAAGGTCAAGAATGGGGGAGGGTGTGCAGGGGGACGGTGGGCTAGTTGGTTAGGTGAGACTGCTGATATGTTTTGTCCCCGCAGCAGGAGCCCGGTGAGGAAGGAGAGGAGGAGTGTTGGAGTGGAGGCCAGGCTGCGGCTGGACCACATCAGGGCAGAAAGAGGTGAGAGGGAAGGGGATTGGTCAGCGGCCTGGCACAAAGGGGGCGCAAGGTGGGGGACAGTAGGGGAAGGTTTTGAGATACAGGAGACTGGGAGAGAAGGGCCTGTGGGCCATCGGGCCGCAGAATTGGGGAGAAGGGTATCTTCGGTGGAGGTGCAGAAGGTGAAGGTGCAGACGGACAAGGTGGATGAGCCCATTGCACCCGTGGCATCCGAGGTACAGGCCCCGAAAGAGAAGGCTGCGGAGGGTATAGGGAAAGATAAAATGTTGCCATATTTAGGCATTACGAAGCCATTGCACGCGCATTTCATGGGGTCAACAAAGGATAAGATATGGGCCGGGGAATTTGTGGACATGTTCAAGCTCCTACATAGAGAAGTGAGAGCGAGGGAGGGGTCTAAGCAGGAGGAGAGGGAGTTGGCTTCCGGTCCAAAGATGCCTGTGATGATTGAGAATTGGACGTCAGCTTTTATTATTTACGCAAGCGTTTACTGCGTGAAATTCCCAGAGAGGTGTGTTGCACTGTTAAAGTGACTATGGATGTGATAAGGAAGGCATTCACGAGATTTGGGTGTTTCACGTGGGTGCGTTATGATGAGGAGTTCAGGGCGAGGATAGCAGAGGACAGCCAGGCAGTCTGGGGGGAGATTGACATGGATCTCTGGTTGCAATGGATGGCGCCGACGAGGCCAGCTCCAACTTTACACGCGGCGAGTGGCTTACCCGTACCTTACCGGCCCTTTCTTGGTTGCCCCGCCCCAGAGGGGGCATGGGGAGGAGGCAGAGGTCAGCCTTCAGCAGCATGTTGGGCCTTCAACAAAGAAGGCTGCATAAGGGTGGTGTGTAGGCTCAGATACGAGTGCAGTAGATGTGCAAGGCGGCACCCAATCACGCAGGGCAGGGGGGGGGGCGAGGATCAGGTCGAGGGGTTTTGGGGAAAGGCTTCTACTCCAGTTAAGGTGAAGGTTCTGGAGAAGTGGCTTAGTTTTCACCCGGACAGGGAGTTGGGGCGAAGATTTTGGGAGCAGGCTTTCGTGAGAGTTTCAGGTTGGGTTATCAGGGTCCAAGGGTGTGGCGCAGGGTGGAAAATCAGAAGTCGGCTAGGGAAAATGTTGAAGTGGTAAAGGAAAAGTTGCACAAGTAGATGGCTGCAGGGAGAATGGTAGGGCCATTTGCAGATCTGCCGGGTGACTTGGTGGTGTCCCCATTGGGGGTCGTGCCCAAGAAGGTACTGGGGGAATTTAGATGAATACATCATTTATCGTGGCCAGAGGGCATGTCAGAAAATGATTTTATTACCCCGGAGGAGGAGGAGTGTGGGTTGTCAATCACAAGCGTGGATCAGGCAGTGGGTCTGGCGTGAAAGGCTGGTTGCGGGGCGTTCATGGCCAAGTGTGACATCAAGGCAGCGTTTAGGTTGCTGCTGGTGCACCCAGAGGATTTTTTGGCTGCTAGGAATGCAATTTGAGGACCGCTTTTACATAGACAAGGCCTTGCCTATGGGTTGCGCAAATTCTTGCGCCTTGTTTGAGCGTTTTAGTTCATTTTTGCAGTGGGTTTTTACATATAGCTCGGGTTCAGAAGGTGCATTGTATTACCTGGATGATTTTCTGTTTATTAGTGGGACGGGCAAAGAACTGGAATGCAAGGAGATGCTAGGGATTTTTCAGGCTCTGATGCAGGAGTTGTGGGTGCTGTTGGCAGAGGACAAAACTGAGGGACCGGCAGTGGTGTTGACCGTTTTAGGGATCGAATTGGATTTGGTGGCCATGACCTCATGCTTGTCGCACGAAAAGGTGAGCAGGCTGGTAGGTTTGCTGGAGAAGGCGGTAGTTGCACGGAAGATTACATTAGTGGAGATGCAGAGGTTAGTGGGGCATATTAATTTTGCATGTAGGGTAGTGGCCCCTAGGCGCACTTTTTGTAGGAACATGGCGCGGTCTATGGTGGGAGCGAAGTGCCCACATCATCAGATAAGGGTGTCGGGGGCGGTTCGGGAAGATTGTAGAACTTGGCTGCGTTTTCTGGAAGGTTTTAACGGGGTATCCATGTGGCTACAAGGGGATCCGGTGTCATGGGAAGTGCAAATATTTTCAGACGCGGCAGGCGCAGGGGGGATTTGGAGTTTTCTGGGGGGGGCAGATGGTGCGCAGAAAAGTGGCTGCCGCGATGGCAGAAAGAAGGCAGAAGCATAGCCTTTCTGGAATTATTTCCTTTGTTGGTTGCAATGGAATTGTGGGGAAAGGAATTGAAAAACAGGAAAGGAAATTTCAATATTGACAATGAACACATGGTTAACATTGTGAACAGGCAGCCGGCAAGGGACCAGAGGGTGCATTATCTCAGTTCAATGACAGAGATTCCGTGGACTGGCACCAGGAGTGAAGCAGAGGGGGCACCGGATCCCAGAGGAGGGGTGTATGGACAAAGGATGGTCGAGAGCAACAATAGACGGGAAGCTGGCGGGCATCACTTTCTATGGGAAATGGTTTTGGGGCTTTCAGCCGAGCGGCAGAGAAATGGCAAGTAGGATACAAGAGGGTTGGGCGAGGACAAATAGGAGGGAGAAGGACAGCAGGAGGCCAGTCATGGTGGCTTTTTTGGTCAGATTATGCCGGGCTTTGGATGGGGTCTGCTGGTCGGCTTGGGAGGGGGTCATGTTTTCGGCATGTTTTACTTGGTTGTTTTTTCAGGCATTTAGGTTGTCCCAATTGGGGGGGGGGAGAGGGAAGGTGGTCTGCAGTGAGACAATATTTATTTCTCGGAGCTGGGATTGGATATTAAGATTAGGAGGTCAAAGATGGATCAAAAATGAAGGGGCTGTTGGGTGTTGCTGGGGTGGGGTAGTAAGGAGCTGGCCCGGTAAGGACAGGTTTGGCTTGGAAGGAGTTATGTGAGGGAATATCGGGGTTGGTTTTCCAGCATGAGGACGGGGCGGTAGTGTCGGCAGCTCAAGTGTTGGGAGTAATGAGGAAGGGTTGGTGGCCGTGGGTGAAAACGCAGAGGAGTTTGGAACTCATTTGTTCAGGATGGGGGTGGCATCTGAAGGTAGCCGGTTGGGGTTACCGGAGGATAAGGTAAAAGCTTGGGTCGGTGGAGGTCAGGGAAGTACAAAGGTTATATCAGGGATTTGGGAAAGGGGCTGTCAGAGTGGGACATAGGGCAAAGGGAGAGACTGGGGGATTTCGGGAGGTTGAGGAGTGGAAAGTGACAATGTAATTTATTTTGCAGATGCGGCTCGTAGGAGGGGTGAGTTGCCGCAGATTTGGATTGTTGGACATTCGATTGTGAAATGGGCAGGGAAGGCGTAAAAAAGGATTTTTGGTACTCAATTGGGGTGCAGTTACAATGTGGCGCTTGTGAGATGGTCGGGTTTAGGGGGGCTTTGATGGGATCAGCTGATGCCCATGTTGGCGGAGCTGAATGAGCGCTATGGGGTTCTAGGAGGGGTGATAATTCATGCAGGGGATAACGATCTGGTCCGAGACACAGGTGTGGCTCTGTTGAGGAAAATGAAGAGGGATTTGGCATGGCTTCGGGAGATATGGCCCAAGGTAAGTTTGGTATGGACGAAGCTGTTGCTGAGGAGAGTATGGAGGGGCGGTAAGTGAGGGGGCAGTAAGGAGAACTAGGAAGAAAATCAATAGGGAGATGGTCAAATTTTGTAGTTTGGCGGTGGTGCCGGTACTGGAACACAGAGAGAAAATGTATGAGGATTTTTCGGTTTTCCAGGAGGATGGCGTTCATCTGTCGGTATTTGACATTGTAAGTGCAGGAAATAATTAAGAGTTTGGTGTAGAGGGCAACATAGTATGGGAGGAGCAGAAAGAAAACCTCAGGGGAGGGATTTTCTGATGCCGGGGGCATGGCCCTTTGGATAAGGGGGAGGGAAGCACAATGGCGGAATAGTGAAAGGAAGAGGGTGGTGCTGTTTGCACAAACGGGCTGCCCCGGGGGTACAAAGAGGGGGAACAGGTATTGAAGATGGAGGGGCATTGCCCCAGGGATAAGATGGGAGAAAGCGGGAAGGAAGGCTTGAGAGGTTAAGAAGACGGTAGGAAGCAAGGGATGGGTAGAGAGGAATTTGAACTGATTTAATTATTTAATTGTTGGGGGAATTGAAAGTGTTTGATTATTAAATTTGTTTGGCAATGTGTTAAAAACAGATATGTTAGTCTGTAAGGCCAGGGAGCCAGGTTAGCGTTTATTTGTGAGCTTTGGCCTGTCACATTAAAGTGACCTTTTCCACTGCAAGTGAGTCTGGGTGTTTTTGTGCAGTAAGCACAAAAGCTTCATGCCCCCCATGCATAAACAATGGGCAACCTTTTGTCCACAATCTGCTCCCTCAAGAGAGGCACCTTCAAATGTAATATGAACAACGAGAGAGCAGAAACATTTTGGGAACTCGTCGACCCCTTCATACGAGGCATGGAACCTTTACAGGTGCATTTCGATGGCGATTGACCCTGTCCTGGTCTCTTCTTTCTTCTTGTCGTGGGTGCTAATCAATTACCGATCTTTAACCAGTGACCCAAGTCCAGCATCCGAAGCCCCTGTTTGTGCACTATTTGTCAGACCCCAATGTGGCGCCCTAGCCGCTTAGGTCTCCAGGGAGCATGCAATGATAGAAGAAGGATGCTTTTATGCCAGTTACACTTTTCAGGCAAATTGTTATCTTTAGCAACTTTTATGACCCTTTGTAATGTTGCTTGCAGTGTTGGGGTGGGCTTTGGGGGGCAGGGTCTTAATGGTCACTGGAAACTTTGGCTATTCTTTATGCAGCAAGCTTGCCGTATTTACTTTGCCCTTACTCTGACTATTATCACCTGTTCCATGGGTCTATGCTTTAATAAAAAAGATCAAATAAAACAAAAAAGAAATGTTAGGATGCAAACAAACAAAAAATGTTGGCCATAATAAAAAAGACATATTAGCATTCTTTTAAAAATAAATTCCTATGGAAAATCAGGACTGGAGTCACCGGTGCATGGTGGGAGCCACCCTCTCGAGTCAATTGATAGCGCATCGCGCCTCTTAACCGGTGCTGGAGGGCCTTTACCTCGTCCTGCCTTGCCAATGCTACATCCCTTGCTGGACAGCCCAGCAGTGCAGAATGTCTCTTATCCCATGCAGTGCCTCATGGATGTCACTGTTAGTGCGGTGTACAGTGTGCAGATTGTTCCAACGTCCTGGCTTGGAGCCTCGATTAACATGACAGTGGAAGTCCTACTGTCGAGGTGTTGTGGTCCCTGTGGGTGCTGGTGCCGTAGCTCCGCTTTGTGTCTTTTGCACTCACCACGGGTTGCTGGGGCACGTCTGGCCTGCAGTTGCTATCTCCATTACCACCGGGCATCCTGGGACCTCGCTGGGACTCTTTAATTCTTGCTGCCACCGGGAGGCCTGGGATCTTTCAATGGGGCCCCTTTTCGATGCCAGGAGCTCCGATGGGGAGCATACTTCTCTTCCTCACTGCTCCTTCCAGAGCACAGTGGCTTCTCTCCAGCAGCAGCTTGGGATCTTCTTTGGGGTGCGTTGGGTGATTTGGCCCTCTGCGGGTGCTGCCACTCGTGTGGGTCTGGCAGCAGACACAGGCAGGGATGTCGCTGTTGCCTATCTTTGTTTGTGTGCTATGACCATAGTAACAGTCACCACAGGGTGCTCAGGATCCTGCTGGGGCTTGCCCAGAATCATGCTGGGACTCACACGGGTGCCTCTTCACGCTGGAGCCCCCTTTTCCATCACCACCGGGCCCGAGATCATGCTGGGGCTTCCGGCAGGTGTTCGTTCTGCTCCCACCAGAGCACTGCGGCAGTACTTCCAGTTCACCGCCCGTTGGCCCGGGGTCATGGCAGACCTGTCCTGTTGCTGCACCTCTGTGCCCTCACCGTCAGGCCCAGGATTACTGTTGGGGCTGCCTGCACTGAGTGGTTGTAGTCATCTGGGCTGTCACAATGATGATTTTCGTTGTTCCACCATGGAGCATATTACTATTCACCGCCACTGGCCTGGGAATTACGCAGGGGCCTCTCCTCCTCACCAGTTCGACACTGGAGCTATTTGAATTTTCACCCCTGTGGGCCTGGGATCTCAGTGAGGGCCTTCACTTCCCTGCACATCTGCTCCGATGACAGGAGTACTACAGTCTTCACTGCCGGCGGCCCAGGATCACACAGCGGGGGCTGCCGGCACCCATAGTTCCAGCGATTGCGGGGCCTACATCACTCACACCCCTCAGCAGCCCGGGATCTCACACGGCCACATTCACTTTTGTCTTATTGCGGCGGACACCGCAGAGATGTGCAGGTTGGCTCCCTCCCCAGTCGCATGAGCACCCTCAGTGCAGAGGGCCGCGGCTAGGGAGGATTGCAAGCTGGGCTCCTCTACCCCCTGTCTTTGGCTGTGCAGGGGCATTGTCATGACCACTGTGAGGGGGCACAAGTTGTGCCACAAGCAGGCTCCCACCAGAAAACTGAGGGCCTTAAAACCACTGCAAAAGGGCTCCTGGCACCAGGCTCATATGTAGGAAGGAAGGGCTGTTCAAACTAGGCCCTATTTATGTACATGGGCCTTTATATCCAACATGGAAGCACCCACACAGTCTAGTTCTAAGAACCAAGCCATGCAGTCTAGTATTTTGGGTGTGGCAGGCCTGGAACTACTTTCCCTGGTACTACTTTACCTGGGCTATATAAACCACACCCTGACTGCAGAACATGCTTTGTGTTATTCTGCAACCAGCAGCGTGTCCAGCTCCTGGTCTTCAGCATCTTCCTTTAATCCTGCAATAACAAGACAAGATAAGATTCTGTCTTACCTGAGAAAACACCATCCAGCACTCAGCATCTCAACTGGGCTGCAATCTGTGGAAACCAAGAGAAGAAGAAACATCACTCACCTGTGAATACTAGTTAAAGGACTTCCGGCGAACCGCTACCGAAGCTGCTGTTTGAACATTGTGACCTGCAATATTGAGAAATGGAAAAACAATATTAGAACGTACGCTTCCAAAACATCGAATTCCAGTCAGTCTTACCTGAATTCCATCGCGCTATGCCACGCTTCCATCCGGAGCACCACAGCAACATTTGCAAAGGAAAAGAGACATATTCAGGTTCACTTTCAATATTAAATAGCCGCACAACGCTGTACTTACCTTAATGGATTCCGGGGGCCTGTTTTTCATCGCACTCTCATCCACTCGCAGCACCACAGTGGCCTGTGAGGAGAAGAACGAAGAAAACACAGGTTAGCTTCAAAAGACAATAAAGGTGCTGCGCTTCGCGCTTTCTCTTACCTACAAACATGCCTCTCCATCCGGCACGCCAGCATCAAGACCTTTACACCTGAAAAGAAGGATGTTAGGCAGAAACCTGTGCAGTTCCCTTAGGGAACACTGCAAAAGATTTAAGACTACAGGTGTTGGCAGTAAACCCACTTGGTAGCAGTCTGTACCACCCAGATTTACCTGGTAGCTGTGGCTGAGCAGTCAGACTTCCCTCAAGAGAGTTAGGCAGTATGCAAAGTATACACAATAGGGACCCAGATACAATAATACAAGCAAACACTGACCAGAGCTTTGGTATCAAAGTATATAATTATTTATTTAAAAACACACGGTTTGAAACACTCCAGCACTCTTGTTGTAAAATATTCTAAACACAGTTACTATTGTAATATGTACACCCCTTTTTCCTTATCAGATAAGTCACAGTAAAACACCACTTATTTTCATACAGAGGTGAGCGCTTAACTAGATTGCGCTCCAATAAGTTTGTGAGAAAGGGAGGGAAAAAGACAGAATATGGAAAGTACACCACTCTAAGGTTCAGGAACACTGTTAGCAAGGCAGAAGAGCAAAAGTCACTGGTGAGCCAAAGTCCAAAGGCTGGGCCCACTCTTAGAGAGAGCAGAGCACAAATGCGCCCAAGATCACACAGTTACACTAGGCTTAGAAAGTCTTGCAGAGAGTTCACAAAGAGTTTAGAGAGGTCTAGGAAAGTTTAGCCAGGGTCTCCCAGGCTAACCCAGGTTCGAAAGCCGGGGACTAAATCTACCCTGTACAGTCGGTAGCAAGGGAAGCCAGGCGGGACACGGTACCTTAAGTGGAAAGGATCCTCCAGCGGTGGCAGTTGTTCCTGGTAGTGGGTGCAAGTTCCGTTGTCGTCCAGGGGAAGAGAAGATCTTGACTTGGAGGAGAGATGAGGGTCGTTGCACTATCAGGGAAGAAACCAGCCGCAGAGTTTTCCGGTTAAAGGTGGGACCTTCGTTCGCGGTCGTGGTAAAACGTGGTATCCCGGTTGCCGGGGTGCTTGGCACAGGCAAGGCGGCCACGAGGTACATCGGGAAGGCGAAAAGACGGTGAAACTGGTTATCCCCACCAGTCAAAGGAAGAAGACTCTCCGGCGGGAGATCTCCTCTGTCGTTGGGAAAAGTGGTGAGACGGTCCAGCAGGGCTCCACCGGTGGTGGTGTCGTGGCAGGTCAGCTCAGCTTCAACCTCATCGGATTCTTAGGTCCTGTGGCGACTTCTGTTCCAGTCCCCAAAGCCCTGCTTTTATGCAGAAATTCCCCCATTCACTCAGCCTAGCTGTCACTCAAACATGCTAAGTGGTGAGCCGGCCGGCTCACCACTTGGGCCAATCAGGACGGAGTGCGACTTGAGTTGCCTAGGCAACTCAGTCCAGGGTGCCTAAATCCCCCTCCACCCCTCCTAAGTACCCCAGACAGAGTGGCACCACTTTGGAGGGCTTCTGTGGAGAAGCCCGCCAAAAAGTGGAACAAAGGGCTCGACTTGGCTTGGAGTCACAGAAGAGAACACAAACGCCATTTTAGAATCAAGTTTTGGCAAAAAACACCAACCGGAGAATTAATATTAATTAAATAAACCGGCGGTATGTTTGAGGCTACCGTAAATAATTAAATAAAGATAGTAGCCTAAATCAATGGGAAATCCCATAGGAAAATATTCGCGGTTGAACATAAAAAGTAGTATCCACTGCCACCAGCCAAAACTCGATCAGGGGGGGCGGAGACGTGCCCCCTCGACTAACAGACCCTGGGGCAATCAAATTGCCCCAGCCAGTACGTTGTTGGGTTTTACTTACTCTGGTCTTTCCCTGACATGTGTGTTTGAGTTTAGAGTGTTCAGTATGGAGTGTTGGCTGTGGAATGTTATTGGGTAAAACTGCTTTCATTCCATAAGATATCAGTTGGAACTGAAACCTAAGAGCAGGAGGACCGGTGGATGTCTCTCTGGTTACGAACTTGTCCTGATTACCTGATGTATGTTCCTGTTGTGTTCCCTGTAACCACAAACCCAGTAAAGCAGTTCATGTTACCTGAGGCTCCCGTGTACTCTGTGCTGATCTCATAACCCCAAAACATAACACTGGCGACGAGGATCTAGAAGAGGTTGAAAAAAGAAAGCACAGGAAAGGAGCAGGATCAAGGGATTGATCAAGCTGGAACTGAAGGACAATCGGTGGGAAGGAAATAGCCACCAGAACAAGCAGAAAGGAGAAACAGAGGAATCCGAGGCATCCACCGGCCCCCCGGCCCCTAAGGTAAGCGCGCCCAGTTGCCTGTATTTAAGGAGGCAGGCTATCTGTGCTGTCAGGGGCTGCGCTGCCTGGCTGTGATGAGTTTGGAACTGTAATTAATTCATCACTAACTGCACGCAAAGGGGCTGGGTAACTAGAAAAGGAAAAATATTTGCACCTCGCATAGGCAGCTTTATTAGCGCTCCGGTAAACACTAAATGTATGAACAGTGTCCTGAAATGATTACCGTCATGAAAGTTGGTGGAGGTGCATCTGCGCTCGCATATTGCTGCTGTGATATATCAAGTTGGGCATCTGTCCTGTGTGTGACAGTTGGCCTGGAGAGCTCTGTTCGTGGCTCTGCAAATCCTTGTTGTGGTGACGTCACAGCGTGGCTGAGGGTACTGGTGACAATTGCGAGTACAGAATGTTTACCCCAACGTTCCGAGTCTCTGCAGTGTAGAGCATTTCATTATAAGAAACTCATGGGAGTTTCGAAAAGTGCACCTTTCAACGTGCTCATAACGTGCTGTACTTCCGGGTCTGCGGCATCTGTTCATCTGCGTACCATGGATGATTCATCGAGAAAAAGGACTGCAACTAAAGTAAAAATGTTTTGCGGAATAGAAACAACATTTGGATCAAAGCGCTCGTCTCGTGGCAGTCGGAAAAAAGAAAAAAAAAGGAAAGTGTGCAAGTTCACACGTGGATTAACTGTGTTAGCTGCCAAAGGGGACAAATTTGTTTTTTTTCTGCATTTATTACACACTGAACCATCGGAGACATGAGGTACTGTTCCAACGTTTCTTATGCAGGATCGGATGGCCATTTATACGGCTTGATTGTTATTTGCATCTAGTGTCATTGACATCACTATTCCATATGGCCTGGTATTTTTTTTGCTTAAAAGCAACATGTCACGAGCTAATGGAATTTCCATCAGTAATTGAAAGGCCATCGCAAAAAGAAAAATGTCATGCTTTCTGAAATTGTTGTGAGTTGTTGGGATTATTTTCTTGTATGCACCCAATCTTGCGTTTTTTGGTATGGGGATTTCTCGTTGGTTGTGCTGAGGTAATGGGCATGTGTGTTGCTCCATAGTGTTTATGAGTTTTGGTGTTCATTATTACATCCAATATAGTTGTTGGTGGGTGCCAACTGAGTAGGCATCGTTGTTGCCAAATAGTTGGAAATTGTATTTAGGAAGGTTTGTGCCATTCTACGCTATGCATCATTTGGTGCCAATGTTGTTGGTGCCGAGTTCTGCGGGAAATGTCAATCAATGAAATATGTGGTGCCAAATTTGTAGGAATGTGAGTAGCCAAAAGTGTGTTGTGCGAAAAAATTTCACAGGTACACAACCAAGATGGACTCTTCAATTTTAAAAGTTGAGACTCAAATGTAGTGTTTACACATTCTCTCTTCACTTTTGTTCCAAAATGTAATTTTACCAAAATGATCCTATTGGTGTGTGTGAGTCATCGTGTGTGATTTTATGCATTTTGAATGAGAGTGGAACGAATGGTTACTCATGTCAGGGGTGTATAGTTGGTGTCTTGTGTGGTGTGGGTTTAATACCTGGTTGAGCATATGGTTGCTCAGTTTTCTTATTGTGGTGTGGGTTTTGAATACCCGGTCGAGCATATGGTTGCTCAGTTTTGGTACCTATTGTAGTGTGGGTTTTGAAAATCCGGTTGAGCATATGGTTGCTCAGTGTTGGTACTATTGTGATGTGGGTTTTATTACCCGATAGAGCATATGGTTGCTCAGTTTAGGTACTATTGTGGTGTGAGTTTTGAATACCCGAGTGAGCATATAGTTGCTCAGTTTTCTTATTGTGGTGTGGGTTTTATATACCCGATCGAGCATATGGTTGCTCATTGTTTGGTACCTATTGTGTTGTGGGTACCGATGCCCGGTGGAGCATATGGTTGCTCAAGTATTGCACCAACTTTTGGTTGGTGCCATACGCAGTGGTATGTGGTGCCGATGTTATCGTCTGGTGCCATAAAGTGATTTGTAAGTGTTGCTTTAGGCGGTCAGTGGGGTAGAACCCTGTTTGTTTGTGTTTTGGCACAACCAGTTGTTGGTGGATGATGAAGTAGGGTACAGTAGTGATGTATAATTGGAGTAACAATTGCGCTGGAAGGTGGGCTGGTTCCCAAGTGTTAGTTCCGTAATAGGCCTGTTATGGTACTGGTGATAGTTCAGGAGTGGTGTGGCGTCTTGTAGCTACTGCAAAGGTCTCTGTAAGGTAATAGCTTGGTTGTTTGGATGGGCACATTTTAGGAGGATGTTTGTGGATTGTTTTCTCTAGGTGTTTAACTCCAAATTGCATAGTGTTCACCATCCCTCTGCCTTCCCATCATTTCATTGTTATGTAAGGGGGGAGATGTGTTGGGTTATACTTACTCTGGTCTTTCCCTGACATGTGTGTTTGAGTTTAGAGTGTTCAGTATGGAGTGTTGGCTGTGGAATGTTATTGGGTGAAACTGCTTTCATTCCATAAGAGATCAGTTGGAACTGAAACCTAAGAGCAGGGGGACCGGTGGATGTCTCTCTGGTTAAGAACTTGTCCTGATTACCCGATGTATGTTCCTGTTGTGTTCCCTGTAACCACAAACCCAGTAAAGCAGTTCATGTTACCTGAGGCTCCCGTGTACTCTGTGCTGATCTCATAACCCCAAAACATAACATACGTCCACAATATGATGGTTTGTACTGGTTCTGTTCAGAATTTAAGACTAGTAAAGTCAATGGTGACTTTACATGCCCTGGGAGACAGTAGTCAGTCCCAGGGTATGGAGTCTATACTGGGGGGTCACTATGACACCCCTGTGTCACTGCACTGAGGGTGCTGTGTAACACACATCACAAAAACACATGAAGCCCTATGGAGTAAAAGACCCAATAGCCCATTAAACACATCTAGATTCAAAGAAACACACTCAAATCATGCCCAAGAGTGAGGGTAAAAGAGTCTCACTCTTGGCAGGAGAAAAAAAATAAACCCCAAAAATCCAGCAAAGCTGCTGGGGGACTCACTAGGTTAGGAAATGCAGCCTAAACAGAGAATTCTCCCTAACACTCCCCCCCCCCCAGACTAAGGGACAGGAGGATTTAATCCACTCCTTGATGGTGACACCCTGACCTGTGCTCAATGGTGAAATCAAACCCTTGCAGGCAGATTGACCATCTCAATAGTTTTGGATTTTCCCCCTTCATTTGCATTAACCATCTCAAGGGTTGGTGGTCAGTCTGAATGACAAAAGTAGAACCATACAAGTATGGCCTAAACTTCTTCAGTGCCCACACAATAGCAAAGCATTCTCGTTCTATTGTTGCCCACCTTGTCTCCCTACCCTTCTCATCCAGTTGGCTTAGAACTGCACCTATACCTACATTGGAAGCATCAGTTTGTACAATGAAAGTTTGGTAGTAGTCAGGAGCTCTCAATACTGGAGCTTGGCAAAGAGCTTTCTTCAGTTTTTCAAAGGCCTGATTGCACTCCTCATTCCATTTGACCTTTTTAGGGAATTTTGGAGAGGAGATTACATTCAGTGGAGAAGCTATGGTCCCATAGTTCTCAATGAAATTCCTGTAATACCCAGTGAGGCCTAGGAAGGCTCTCACTTGGGTTTGAGTAGTAGGTGTTGTCCAATTTTGCACAGCTTCAATCTTGCTGAGCAAAGGCCTTATTTCTCCACCTCCTACCTCATGCCCAAGGTAGACCACCTTACTTTGACCTATCTGGCATTTACTTGCCTTGATAGTCAAATTGGCCTGTCCAAGAGCCTGCAAAACATGTCCTAGGTGGTTCACATGGTCCTCCCAGGAGTGGCTGAAGACTGCAATGTCATCCAAGTATGCCACGCAGAAGTCCTCCATCCCAGCTAGAACTTGGTTCACCATCCTTTGGAATGTAGCAGGTGCATTTTTTAATCCAGAGGGCATGACCTTAAACTGGTACAAGCCAACTGGGTTGGAAAATGCAGTTTTCTCCTTGGCATGGTCTGTCAAGGCTATTTGCCAATAGCCTGACGTAAGGTCAAATGTGCCGGGGTACTTGGTTGCACCAAGTTTATCCACCAACTCATCTGTCCTTGGTAAAGGGTGGGCATCAGTCTTGGTGACTGCATTAAGAGCTCTATAGTCCACACAGAATCTCAAGTCTTTGGATCCTGCCTTTGGTACTAACACGACTGGGCTAGACCATGGACTAGTAGAGGGTTCTATTACCCCGAGATCAAGCATCTTCTTGACCTCCCCCTTGATATGGGTTCTCACATTTTCTGACATTCTGTATCCTCTGCTTTTGACTGGCAGACAGTCACCAGTGATTATTTCGTGCTGTCTCCAAGGGGTCAAGCCTGGTGAGAGTGAGAATAGGGAGGCAAACTGATTTAACATAGATTTGCACTCCTCTTGTTGCTCAGGTGTCAGATCTGAAGAGAGATTGACTCCTTCAATTTTCTCATCTAAAGGTACACCTCTGAGGAGATCAGGGAGAGACTCACTCTCTTCTTCCTCTGCTGCTGAAGCTAGAAGCAAGGCTCCTACCTCAGGTCTGGAGATGTATGCTTTCAGTCAGTTGGTGTGGAAGACTCCAGGAGCTTCCCTGGGTCTGCCCAGATCCACCAGGTAGTTGACCTCTCCAAGTTTTCCCACAACTTTGAAGGTTCCCATCCATTTGTCTTGCAAGGCCCTCTGCCATGTTGGGAGCATAACGAGAACTAGCTGTTCTTGAGTGAACTCAACCACGTTAGCCTTTTGATCATTCCAATGCTTGACCAAAGCTTGTCCAGCTTTCAGGTTATCACTAGCTTCTGCCATCCTGTGTGACATTCTCCTTCGGAGACCTATCACATAGTCAGTCACTCTGACTAGCTTGAGGGGAGGAGCACCTTCCAACCCCTCCTTAATCAGGGCTAATGGACCTCTGACCGGATGGCCATAGAGAAGTTCAAAGGGAGAATAACCTACTCCCTCCTGAGGGACTTCTCTATAAGCAAAGAGAAGGCATGGCAGTAGGAGGTCCCACTTTCTTTTCAGAGGGTCCTCTAAAGCACCTATCATGTTCTTCATGGTTCTGTTAAACCTTTCTACCAACCCATTGGTTTGGAGGTGGTAGGAGGTTGAGAACTTGTAAGTAACTTCACAGGTTTTCCACATGGCCTTCATGTAGTGGGACATAAAGTTTGACCCCCTGTCGGATATTACTTCCTTAGGAAACCCAACCCTGGTAAAAATACCAAGAAGGGCCTTAGCCACAGCCGGAGCTGTAACCGACCTCATAGGAATTGCCTCAGGGTATCTAGTAGCATTGTCTACTACAACAAGGATAAACCTGTTGCTCGAGGAGGTAGGGGGATCAAGGGGACCAACAATGTCAATCCCTACCCTCTCAAATGGGACTCCCACAACTGGGAGGGGCACTAAGGGTGCCACATTCTTGGCGCCAACCTTACCAGAAGTTTGGCAGGTATGGCAGCTCTTGCAAAACTTATCTACTTCTGCCCCCATTTTTGGCCAATAGAAGTAGAGTGAGAGCCTTTCCTTGGTCTTCATGAAGCTCAAGTGACCAGCCAAAGGAATCTCGTGGGCTAAGTGCAAGAATTGTTGTCTGTTTTCTTGAGGTACTACAAGGCGTTTGTAGTCTCCCGGTTCAGACTCAGTTGGTTCACTGTAGAAGAGGCCATCTTCCCAGTGCAACCTATACTTCCCAGGCTCTTGCCCATCAGCCTGAGCAGCTGCCTGTTGGCGGAGACCCTCCAGAGTTGGACATTCTCTTTGTCCCTTACGGAAAGCTGCCCTTCTGGGCCCACCTTCTGCCAGTAAAGACTGCAGCTCAGGATGGTCCTCAGGGTCTAAATCTCCAATAAGGTCTTGGCCTCCCACTAGCTCTTCTTGAGAGTCTAGTTCAACCATACAGGGTTGTTCCTCCCTCTCAGCCTCAGCTGGAGGTGGAGTTACAGGTGTAACTGTTGGAAGCACTGGAGTGCTTGCTGCTGACTTTTTCCTAGGAGTCTTGGGTTGCCCCTTTGCTCCTGATCTGGTAGTTATGTTTGTTTGTTTGTTTGTTTGTTTATTTATTTGTATAGCGCTCCTGACCCAGAGGTATATGGGCGCTTAAGCATCAGGTTACAGGCATAGGTAAGAACATTTGTACATTTGTGCAGTATAAGTATAGTTACAAAAGCAGTTATGAAAGCAGTTATAGTGGAATTAGTAACATCGTAGCGGATGCATACATACATGCAGTGTTAGTTATTTGTTGAGTAACCAGGTGATGATCTTAGTTCTGAAAGGTTGAAATGTAGGGGTAGATTTGATGTCCAGAGGAATAGTGTTCAATAATTTTGAGGCTAGAACTGGGAAGCTGGAACCACCGGCTCTTTTTAGGGAGTATTTGGGCACTGTCAGTTGTAGTGTATTAGAGGATCTGGTGGCTCTAATATTCTGTCTTAAGGTGAATTTATCGGTTAAATAAGGTGGGGCCAGGTGGTTAAGAGCTTTGTAGGTGAGGCAGATAGTTTTTAGGTCTATTTTTTGTTGGATCGAGAGCCATTTGCATGAGATTCTTGTGGCTGAGATATGTTCTCTTCTGGGAATATTAAGGGCGGCACGGAGTGCATTGTTTTGTAGAACTTGCAATTTATTGACAACCGTTTTATTGGCACCTACATACAGGCTGTTGCAATAATCCAGTTTGGATTGTATAAGTGCTCTGGCTAGAGTAAGGCAATTGTTGGGTGATATTAGAGGTCTGCAGGCTCTGATTAGTTTCCCAGTGTAAGCAGTGGCTGAGGCAGTCATATTAATTTGTTTGGCGAAGTTGGTGTTAGTGTCGAGATAGAAACCCAGAGTTTTTACACTTTTGGCAGTGGGAATGGTGTTGCCGTCAATGATGAAGCAGGAGTAGCTAGGGCTGAGATTCCGGATGGTGTTGGGTGAGCCGACAAGGAGCAGTTCAGTCTTGTCATCGTTCAGGCAGAGGCCATGTGTGGCCATCCATGCCTGAATGATGGAAAAGACTTCACCGATCCTGTTGACGTCCGCGTTGTAGTTGCCTGATAAAGTGAGGAGTATCTGGGTGTTATCTGCGTAGTTAGTGTAGGTGACACCCAGATGGTCCAGTTTATCGAATAGGGGCTTTGTGAATGTATTGTACAAAGTGGGTGAAACACAAGATCCTTGTGGGACACCGCAGGTAATGGGAATAGGGTCGGCTGCTGCTATGGCTGAGAAGACTCGCATGGTCCTGTTGTCCAGGAAGGATTGGATCCATGTGACCGCCGAGTGGGAGAAGTGTGCTGCCGATGATAAGTGGTTGCACAAGATTTTGTGGTCAACCAGGTCAAAGGCAGCGGAGAGGTCGAGGAGAAGCAGGATGGCAGCCCTCCCTTTATCTTTGATTTCGTCTATCTGGCTCTTGAGATCAACAAGGGCCGTTTCCGTCCCATGTTGGGGACGAAAGCCAGATTGGCGAGTACCTAGTAATAGGTTAGTTTCAAGGTGATCCTGAATTTGTAAATAGGCCACTGTGTCAAGAATCTTTAGTAAAAATGGGACAGTGGTAATGGGTCTATAATTTGTGGGTATGTCTGGGTCGAGGGACTGTTTTTTTAGCAAGGGTAGGACCCAGGATTGTTTCAGATTACTTGGGACCATGTTGTTAGAAAAAGACAAGTTTATTAATTTGGTGATGAAGGGGGAGAGATCCCTAGCAGCATCCTTGATAATCTGTGCGGGGCAACTGTCCCCCTTGCAGTTCGAGGGTTTCAAGGATGCTATAATTTTTTGTACTTCAGGTATGGTAACCTTTTTGAAGGTGAAGCCTGAGCTAGTGGCGGTGAGTGGGGGATGGGTGGGTCTGGAGGTGGGGTCATGAGTGAGCTGTTGCCGTTTGTTTCCAATTTTAGTTTGGAGCCCTGAAATTTTGTTGGCAAGGGCATTCTGGATCCCTGTGCACCAAGGTTTATCCTTTGTGCAGGTATCTTCGGGAGGAGTGGGGTTTTCTAATTCCTTTAAAATGTTAAAGAGCTCTTTTGTGCTGGAGCCTGCCTGTGAGATCCTGAGTTACTGCAGTGAGTTGCTCCAGTGGTAAAGGAGTGATCTCTGTCATCATCTCCTGAGATAACCCTCACAGGGTTTTCTCTCTTGCAGGTTTTGTGATCTCCTGTAACCTTTTACTAGGTGGTCTGGGGGTATGTGACACAACTCCAAGAGCTTTCAGGTCAGTACCCAACAGAACCCTACCTGGCACTTCACATTGTACACTGACAGGTATTTTTACAGCCATGTCATTACACTGGATGAGAACTGGTAACTGGGGACACATCTGCACAGGCCCTCCAGCTAACTTGGTGAGGCATTTGGGTGCCTTAGCAACATCCTCTGCCTTGAAAAATGATTCATCCACCACAGTTATGCTGGGCCCAGTGTCTCTAATGGCAGGGGTCTCCTGACCATTCACCTGGACACTGTCTTTATAATACTCTTTAGTATTATCTGGGATAGAATTATACACATCTACGTTCTGTTGTTCCCACAACCCCAGAGAGACTAAAGAAACACTGGCTGAGACACCAATGGGTTCATCAGCCAGTAGTAGAAAGTTTCCACTTGCCATTGGGACTTCCTCTTCTGGAGCGAAGGCTAAGGAGGCAAGTTGGATCCCTGAAGGTTTACCCTTGCATCTGGGATCTCCTTTCACATGGTCAGTAGAGCCACAAACAAAGCATTTACCAAATGCCTTCTGGAATGGTGGTTTGTTCTGACCTCCCTCTGGTTTGACACCAGAGGAGACACTATCCTGCTGTGGTTTCCCTGGTGGCTTACCCTTCTGGTTTTGTTTGGGGCCCTCTTTGGAATTTGCAGTATTAGAATTCTATTTGGAGTCCTTTTTAGGCTGTTTCCCCTCATCCTTTTTCTGAGTTACCCCAGAATCCTTGTTAGTGGCCCTGTTGGCAACCCACAAGTCAGCAGCCTTAGCTAGTTTTCGGGAATCTAATTCCTTTGAATCAGCCAAGTGCTGTCTGAGCTCAGGAGAGCAGGCATCATAAATTGACTCCAACATAAAAAGATTCTTCATACCTTCATAAGTGTTCACCTTGTAACCCTTAATCCATCCCTCTAAGTTGTTCAACCCTCACTCACCCAGGTAGCCCAAGGGGTACCATCATGCTTTTTGAGGGTTCTAAACCTCTTAAGATACTGGGAAGGGGTCTTCCCAAATCTAGCTATCAGAGCTAGTTTCACACATTCATACTCTTTTTCCTATCCTCCTCCCCCAACTCCATTACCACATCAGTTGCAACAGGGGGAAGCCTAGAGAACAACCAGGTGAGTAAGTCATTTCCTGTGATGTTCTGGAGCCCATGATTATATTCAAACAGAGACAACCAATCCAACACATTCAACTTAGGCTCATACATACCAACCAATTCTTTAGGCATCCGGGGTCTTTTAGGACTGGAACTTCTAGAGGAGCCAGAGAGAGAAGCATTTTCTACAGATAATTTCTTCCTTTCTAGCTCATGCTTGAGCTCCATTTCCCTTAGCCTTAGTTCTTGATTCATTTCCTGATGTCTCTGTTCAGCCAGAGTATTCAGTCTCTTGAACTCTAGTTCAAGTTTCATTTTCTCTAATTCGAGATATTGAGGACTAAGTGTGGGACTTGGCAAAGGCCCAGTAGGTACAGCAGGTAGAGCAGACAGAGGCCTAGGGGGGACAGTCACAGCAGCCTCACCCTCCTCTTCTGACTCTTCCTCCAGATTATCAACATTTTGATCAATATCAATTTCTATACTGTTATCTACATTTTCTGGCATGGTAGGTTCCTCAGAACCATCATCCAGTCTTTGGTTAGCTAACAACCTTTCTATTAATTCCATTTTCTTGCCTTTAGTCAGGAGGTTCTTATGCTTACATAATACTCTTAAACAATCAGCAGTTTTTGTAGCAAGGGACTCTTGACTATAAGTTTCCATAGCTGACATGTTAGAAAGATTACTTTTTTAGTGCTAAGCTTTGTGGTTAGTTGTACTAAGGTATCCTCAAGCACTCTAAAGTGTATACTCAATACAAATCCCACCGCTGTACACCAGTGTTAGGCAGAAACCTGTGCAGTTCCCTTAGGGAACACTGCAAAAGATTTAAGACTACAGGTGTTGGCAGTAAACCCACTTGGTAGCAGTCTGTACCACCCAGATTTACCTGGTAGCTATGGCTGAGCAGTCAGACTTCCCTTCCCTCAAGAGAGTTAGGCAGTATGCAAAGTATACACAATAGGGACCCAGATACAATAATACAAGCAAACACTGACCAGAGCTTTGGTATCAAAGTATATAATTATTTATTTAAAAACACACGGTTTGAAACACTCCAGCACTCTTGTTGTAAAATATTCTAAACACAGTTACTATTGTAATATGTACACCCCTTTTTCCTTATCAGATAAGTCACAGTAAAACACCACTTATTTTCATACAGAGGTGAGCGCTTAATTAGATTGCACTCCAATAAGTTTGTGAGAAAGGGAGGGAAAAAGACAGAATATGGAAAGTACACCACTCTAAGGTTCAGGAACACTGTTAGCAAGGCAGAAGAGCAAAAGTCACTGGTGAGCCAAAGTCCAAAGGCTGGGCCCACTCTTAGAGAGAGCAGAGCACAAATGCGCCCAAGATCACATAGTTACACTAGTCTTAGAAAGTCTTGCAGAGAGTTCACAAAGAGTTTAGAGAAGTCTAGGAAAATTTAGCCAGGGTGTCCCAGGCTAACCCAGGTTCGAAACCCGGGGACTAAATCTACCCTGTACAGTCGGTAGCAAGGGAAGCCAGGCGGGGCACGGTACTTTAAGTGGGAAGGATCCTCCAGCGGTGGCAGTTGTTCCTGGTAGTGGGTGGAAGGTGCCTCGTCGTCCAGGGGAAGAGAAAATCTCGACTTCGAGGAGAGATGAAGGTCGTTGCACTACCAGGGAAGAAACCAGCCGCAGAGTTTTCCGGTTAAAGGTGGTACCTTCGTTCGCGGTCGTGGTAAAACGTGGTATCCCGGTTGCCAGGATGCTTGGCACAGGCAAGGCGGCCACGAGGTACGTCGGGAAGGCGAAAAGACGGTGAAACTGGTTATCCCCACCAGTCAAAGGAAGAAGACTCTCCGGCGGGAGATCTCCTCTGTCGTTGGGAAAAGTGGTGAGACGGTCCAGCAGGTGGTGTCGTGGCAGGTCGGCTCAGCTTCTCCCTCGTCGGATTCTTAGGTCCTTTGGCGACTTCTGAAGTTAGAGTCCCCAAAGCCCAACTTTTATGCAGAAAAACCCCCATTCACTCAGCCTAGCTGTCACTCAAACATGCTAAGTGGTGAGCCGGCCTGCTCACCACTTGGGCCAATCAGGACAGAGTGCGACTTGAGTTACCTAGGCAACTCAGTCCAGGGTGCCTAAATCCCCCTCCACCCCTCCTAAGTACCCCAGACAGAGTGGCACCACTTTGGAGGGCTTCTGTGGAGAAGCCCGCCAAAAAGTGTAACAAAGGGCTCAACTTGGGTTGGAGTCACAGAAGAGAACACAAACGCCATTTTAGAATCAAGTTTTGGCAAAAAACACCAACCGGAGAATTAATATTAATTAAATAAACCGGCGGTATGTTCGAGGCTACTGTAAATAATTAAATAAAGATAGTAGCCTAAAACAATGGGAAATCCCATAGGAAAATATTCGCGGTTGAATGTAAAAAGTAGTATCCACTGCCACCAGCCAAAACTCGATCAGGGCGGACGGAGACGTGCCCCGTCGACTAACAGACCCTTGGGCAATCGAATTGCCCCAGCCAGTAGGTCCACAATATGATGCTTTGTACTGGTTCTGTTCAGAATTTATGACTAGTAAAGTCAATGGTGACTTTACATGCCCTGGGAGACAGTAGTCAGTCCCAGGGTATGGAGTCTATACTGGGGGGTCACTATGACACCCCTGTGTCACTGCACTGAGGGTGCTGTGTAACACAGATCACAAAAACACATGACGCCCTATTGAGTAAAATACCCCATAGCCCATTAAACACATCTAGATTCAAAGAAACACACTCAAATCATGCCCAAGAGTGAGGGTAAAAGAGTCTCACTCTTGGCAGGAGAAAAAAAATAAACCCCAAAAATCCAACAAAGGTGCTGGGGGCCTCACTAGGTTAGGAAATTCAGCCTAAACAGAGAATTCTCCCTAACAAAGGAGATAAAGACATTAACGAATTCCCACCATAAACAGAACAAAGACTTACAATTAACAAACCTACCTGCCTACCAGCAGATTCGGGGTCACAGCAGGCCTGGGCCCAAAGAAGGCGTGCTGCACCAGTGAAGCAACTCGGGTAGCTCGCCAACAAACGTCAAGTGCCCAGCACAAGAAACGCAGGACGGATAGCTCACCCTACAAATAACTAAGGTGAGAAAAGAACCCAGTTGAAAGGGAATAGGTCTGAGGGAGATTCACCCATTGGAGACAGTTATCACAAATCCTCCCTTCTGTAATTGCAGATTCATTATTCAGCACTGGGCCAACTATGCATCCAGGGTTCTAGATCTCAGAGCCTTCCAGACGCTCCCGGGGATATCAGGTGAGCGTAACAGGCATCTCCACCCTTCCTTTGGTCGCAGCAGCGGCTGTTTCACTTCTCTGTGGGGGAGGGAGCGGGGCCAGCACAGCTTCTCTCAACGTGGTGGATGCCGCTTGTTACTTCTTTACTGGTAGGAATTCACACTTCTTTATCTCGCGGTGGGAGGTACTGCCGGGCATAGCAGCATGACTCACCCGGGAGGGGGTGCCACACCGCTGCAGGCATGGCCGCACCTCCGCCGCCTCCTCTTCATGTTTGCTCCCGATCGGAGCAGTCTCCACTGTTGCCGGGGCCGGGATGACACGGGGCCCTGGCATGTCCTCTCTCTGCAGTGGCAGACGCGCCGGGTCAAGCAGGCACGACACAGCGGCTCTGCACAGTGGATGCCGCAGGGGATCGCCGCCCGCTTCCCCTATCACCGCAGATGCTGCAGGGGCAAGATGGCTCCCTCCCCGGCCGCACGCGCACCCAGAGGGCCGCGGCTGGGGAGGATCCATCTGCAAGTCCCCCCGCCACCAGGCTCATCCCGGCAAGCTGGAGAGCAGCGCTGCTAGCCCTCTCCTGCGGCGACAGCCGCCTGTCTTCATCTGTACGGCTGGGTGCCACGGCACACACCTCACTGCAGGATGGCCTGGGCCGCCAACATGATGCAGGCAGGGGGGCGTCGGCCACTCCTGGCTTACGGTGAGGTCTGGTGCTCACTTCATCATCATCCTCTCTCAACACACACGAGAGATGGGCCGTCGACATCTCCTCTCCTCTCAAGGGTCCGACTTCCTTGTCACCAATGTTGGGGGTTGCCTGCCATCCGGCAGGCACCCCTGGTGCTATTCTTTACAGCACACAACAGGCCCAGTGCCTGTGGGGGATGGGGCCTGCCTTGGACATCCGGCAGGCCCCCTGGTGCTATGGGGCATCAGCACCATCGGGGGTGGGGCACAGCCTGCCAGGCCCATGACCATGCAGACCTCTGCCACCGTCTTGGCAGAGGGTCCCACGGCATCAGGGCCTGCAAGCCTGGGCCTCCACGTGCAGGCCTGCAGCCTACATCATGAAATGAGACACGGACTCAGGAGCTCTTCTTCTGGAGTCTGCAGTCTTTCTGCTTCACATGCCTGCAGGGGCTCCCTTTATTAACTTGGGCCATGACAAAGTCATGGCCCATCTTAAAGGGGCAATACACGTGGGAGGTTCACACCTAACAGTCCGGGGGGGAAAGGGTGTTGGCCCCCTTTGGGCCTTACTGCACATTCTAAATGATCACACAGGAGCCACGTCTCACTCGCGCATGCACGTTGGAATTAACGAGGTCTCGAGACGGCAGTTGCCGCCGGGACCCCATACCAGCAAGACGTGTCTGCGTACCTTTACTGGGCATGTGTGTGTATGCGTGTGGGGCGGCCTGGGGCATACCCGCCCGGTAACACTGGTGATGAGGCAGTACTGTGTGTGTGTGAGTGCAACTTTTCTGCAGCGATGTTCGAAGTCAGAGAAAGTGTTTGTCACGCCACGCGGCTATGGACCCGACGCAGATAGCCGGCGTCCATCTTACCTTCATCGATCACGACGGTTGCGGCCCAGAAGGGTGCTCATGCGCCGTCGGTGGTTAATTGAAAAACATTTTTGGACAATCCACGGCTTTTAGTGACCTAATGGCCGTGGCTACAAACATTAAATGGTGCAGGAGGCACCCCAAGCGAGAGCTGACACCTAAGCCCTCTGGCCTGGACAAACCATCACACTCTGCTGCACAACTAAAGGCATCTATCCCAGAGGAGAGAAGGTCAGTGGGACCACATCGTGCTACGAGCATCCTGCTATCCGTAGGGCTGATAACTCAGCTGTATCTGCTCGTAAACTGCTGAGATGGGTGAGCAGGATGATGGGGATGGTGCGCCTGGCACAGGCAACAAGGTACTCTGGCTCCCATGCCAGAATTCGACCCGCCAGGCCCCCCCCCCTCTAAACTTGGACCTAGATGGCTGTTGTGGGTGAAAAAACTTGAAATGTTTGTTAGAGCCACTGGAGAGACAGGTGATGATGCAAAAGTGCCCACTCTGGTGTACTCAGCAGGCACAGAAGTACACAGGATTTTCTGACTCCCTAGACCTTCAGGTGATCACTTATGATGCTGTCAAACTGGCTCTCCAGAACCATTTCCTCTCTATGGCGAATGTGGACTTCGACAGATGTGTTATGTGTGCGGAGAAGCAACAGGGCAAAGAGTCCCTAGACCAGTTCTGTGCACGGCTGAGACACCTGGCGAGTACCTGCTGGTGGATGTATGAAGAAGAGATGGTGCATAACCAGCTGATACAAGGGTGCAGCTCAGGGAAGCTGCAAAGACAAGTCCTTCGAGAACCAGGTCTGACGCTCACGCAGACCGTGGACACAGGGCGCGTGTATAAACTGGCTGAGAACAGGGGCGCTAGGATGGATGCGGCAGTGCGCCCGGGAAGGAGTGAGGACACTTTTGCTGTTGGTCGACCTGCACCGGGGAAGTCACACAGGGGCGTGAAACGTGCCGAAGGCCCTCCAACGCCTTTGAATCCACAATCCTGCCAGTTCTGTGGGTATGATCTGCCGCACACGGGGGAGTGTCCAGCGAAAACAAGGGTTTGTGGCAGATGCAGTATGCCTGGACATTATGCAAGGGTGTGTAGAGCCGCGGTCCCAGGCATCTCGTCAAGGGGGCCAGCAAGAGTGAGTGGGGGCTACCCCAGAAGATCCAGGAATGTGTCAGCTGTTGAACAGGGAGTGCAGGAACTAGACATTGCCGAGGAAGAGGAAGATGAGGAGGAGGTCTTCTTCATATTAAACCTTGCCACAGGTGCCAAAAAGAGGGGGCAACCAACATGCACAGTGAACATTGGGGATGTGCCGACACCTGTCCTGATCGACACAGGGGCGTCAGTCTGTGTCCTGGTGGCAAAACACTATGAGGCTCTTGCAGGCCTGCCCAAATTGGAACATTCCAAAGCCAGAATATATACTTATGGAGGGGACATACCACTACCAATCCATGGAGTCTTTGTGGCACCTGTCTCACATGGGCAGAATACAATCAAGGCAAGATTCTTTGTAATCGACGTAAGCCCGCACTCCCTATTAAGCTGTGCTGCCTCTGAGGCCTTAGACATTGTCCACTTCACCATGGCGGTATACCAGACTGATATTAACTGCCTTCTTTGCCGGTTCGAGAGCATATTCCAAGGAGTGGGTAAACTGACAGGAGACCCAATTAGACTTCACATTGATGGGTCCATGAGGCCAACAGCCCTCAAGCATAGAGGGCGCAGGTAGAGAAGGAACTCCAGTCACTGATCGACATGGACATCATTGAAAGGGTAGAAGGACCGACACCGTGGGTGTCCCCTATCGTAGTGGCACCTGAGCCCAAACAGCCTGGAGTAGTCCGCATCTGTGTAGACATGCGGCTGCCAAACACCGCTATCAAGAGGGAAAGACACCTCATGCCCACGATAGACGACATCGTGGGCAAGTTGCAAGGGGCTAAAGTATTTTCCAAGCTCGACCTACGATCAGGTTACCATCAGCTGGAACTTCACCCAGAGTCACACTACATAACAACATTCACTATCCACGGAGGGTTATACCAATTCAAAAGACTACGTTTTGGAGTCTCGTCAGTGGCAGAAGTGTTCCAGAACGTCATCCGTGGAGCCCTGGCGGGACTGAAAGGGGTCATCAACATGTCCGATGACATATTATTCTTCGCGCAGTCAGAATCGGAACATCTGAAGAGGTTGGAATGTGCACCGGCAAAGGGTAAAAAGCTTGGGCCTGACACTACACAAGAAGAAGTGTGAGTTCTTCAAGGACCGCATCGAGTTTTTCGGGTTCGTCTTTCACACCGGAGGCATCTCTCCCTACCCGGAGAAGGTGCGAAACATTTGCGAAGCAGCCCCCCCAGAATCGCCAGCTGAGATAAGAAGCTTCCTAGGCATAGTTAACTCCTGCGGGAGGTTCATTCGCGATCTGGCGTCGCTATCAGAGCCCCTGCGAGCGTTGACGGGAAACAATGTGGCATGGACTTGGACAGCCAGATAGCAAAGGGCATTCACAGACATCAAAAACGCACTGTCGGGCTAGGAGACAGTGGCATATTTTAGCCAAGACAGGGAGTCGGAAATCGTTGTGGATGCCAGCCCCGTTGGACTGGGTGCCACTCTAATGCAGGCGGACGCACAAGGACATATGCGCCCCATAGCATATGCAAGCAAGGCTCTCACGGAGACAGAGAGAAGATACTCTCAGATTGAGCGGGAGGTGCTAGCAATACTGTGGGGGTGCAAGAATTTCCGTTTGTTCATTCTGGGAAACCCCGGGGTTGTCATCACCGATCACAAGCCACTCATACCAATCATGGCTGGGGAATCCTCCAAACCACCTCCACGCATCGAACGGTGGATGCTGTCTTTGATCAAGTACGGTGTAAAACTGCAGTATAGGCCGGGCACTCACAACCCAGCGGACTACCTGTCCAGGCACCCAGGGGCCGGTCGCGATCAAGGCAACGTTGAGATGGTGGACTGCATCAATATGGTCCGCAACATTGTGGAGGCTGCTCTGCCTGTAGCCCTGTTGCGGCAGGAAATAGCTGAGGCATCCGAGAACGATGAGATATTCCAGGTAATCAGAATAGCGATGGTCAACGGTGAGTGGAAGGAGTTGCTCGCTAACAATACCCGGCAGGAGACCGGGGCGCAGAAGGACTTACAGGCGATGTGGAAGGCACGCAATGAACTCTCGGTGACAGATGATGGACTTCTCACCATTGGGACAGTGCTGCCACTTCTCACAGAGGCTTCTACACCTTTTATAGGGCAGCACTGATCCAGCCTACTGGACAGCTTCACTTTTAATGGCACTTCTCAATAGGACTGCTATACTCCAATAGGAAATGACCAACACTATCCCGCAGGAGATTGCATACTCTTGATGCCACCAAAGCAGCACTTCCATCCACCACAGCTGCTTTATTTTTAACGGCAAAGTCTGTGTACTTCTCAGCCAATCTGCTTTACATTTAAACAGACCGAAGTGTAATTTCTCAGCAGGACTGCAACACTATACCATTGTGTTCTATATGTTGAGTGCTTCTTCACCACCAATGTGGGTTCATGTCACTCTCTCAGTGTCTAAATAGTAGATCTGACTACATTCAATTGGCAACCGGCATGTCCTGAGCTGCCTGCTGTCCATAAGCTGCCGCTCAGAATGTTGGAAGCCGTGATGGGGCAAGGGATAGAAGGCTCGAGCCTGTAGGATAGCAGAATCAGCAGGGTCTTAAAACCTGCTCCGTCATTCTGGAGTGAGGGGCCATGGGGCAAAATGAGCCTGATCCCACATACAGGGGGTTGTTACATCTTTATCTCTCCTGAATGAAAGAATGAGCTCTCTCAGATGCAAGTTATCACCCCTGTACACACAATGAATGAATATGGTACGGATCTATAGATCGAGAAAACTGGAGTGAGAATTCAGAGTGTTTTAACAGAAATATAATTGTCTTCCCAGATGGGAGACTGACTCCATTAATATACATGGGGTAACTGAGATGACCAAGAGTGAAACTGTATGTTACTTGTCTTTAGTATATGCAGTACATGCTAGCCAATGTTTCCACTGTTCTGCGCCCCCCCACCCTCCTCACAGCAAGTTGGCGACTACGTGCAAATGCGGTCATATAACTGCTGGTGATGTCACTTCCTATATTTGGGCACCCCCCGGGAAATTTTTAAGTCGGCTCCCCTGGCTCAAGCGAGTAACGCTTGGTGTCGAGAAATACATGACGGCTTCTCTGAAAAAACTAGCAAACACCAACAGGCTATCGAAGCCCAGAAAAAATCATTTTCTGACCCCAAGAATAGCCTCCATGCCGCACCTATTACCAAGAGTGACCGACCGGATAGCCAACCAGATTTTTTCTCCTTTGAAAAGGTTTCCATGTCAGAGGTATGTGAGTTCATCCACAAGTTAAGCCCCTCCTCTTATCAGGGGGACATTTTTCCAGCCAAACTATTTAAGGATTTTACAGACACCTTAGCACCCTGCGTAGTTCAATTTGTGAACCAATCTTTTGAAGAAGCATATGTCCCAGTAGACCTTAAAGAGGGATCGATCACTCCACGTATTAAAAAGGAGAACTTGGATCCTTCAATACCTGGAAATTTTAGGCCTATTACGAACGTGCCTTTCCTGCTCAAAATCATTGACAGGATTGCGTACTTACAATATCAAAAGTTCATAGAAACAAATGACCTACTGGCCAGTGAGCAATCTGGTTTTTGAGCAAAACATGGCATGGAGACGGCCCTCCTCGATCTCCAGGCTAACATCGCTGGTATCATTGAAAAAGGAAACACCGCTCTACTTCTGTTGCTTGATCTCTCCTCTGAGTTTAATCTCATAGATCATGATCTTCTGGCCAAGAGGCTGAGAACAACTGGCAGATGTTCCCCACTCGCAACAAAGTGGTTTAAATCCTTCCTGGGTCCAAGGATGGCTGCAGTGGCAAAGGGAAACTTCTGTTCCCTTAAAACATTGCTGACCTGTGGCGTCCCGCAGGGATCATGTTTGTCCCCTTTTCTTTTTAATATTTTCTCGAAACTGCTGTGTTGTATGCTTCAAAAACTGGGTGTCCGGTTTACTAATTATGCTGACGACACCCAGCTGGTATTTGAACTGTTTGGTATTCATGAAAAGGATGCACAAAGAGTCAATGAAGTGTTTAGTGCTATCCAAAAATGGATGGCAGGGGTGTGGCTTGGCACCATGTGAAATAGCAGCCTTTAGCTCTGCACTCCGCTCCGGTGGAGGTATATTGCCTGTTTTTCTCCATTCAGGTATGCTGACTGGACTCCTGTAGTAGCATGTGCATTCTGCTGCGGTTTTCAAAGGTGTAGAGAAGATTTGGTGTGCTGCGCCGGGATGGAATTCCATCAAGTGAGACTTCAGGAACTGGGCCTCAAGCACTGTCATCCCGTTTGAGGCGTGGCTGACAGTTCCTGTCAGCTGTGAGGCCGCGGCGACGTCGGGGGCCCACAAAGCATTTGGTAACGCTTATTTCTTCCTAACACCGGCAAAGATCTTACATATGCAGTTTTAAACTACGATCTATCTGATTTCTGAAACATATATTTCCTCAAAGCTCCTGTACTGCATTTTCTCAGTTTTTCCATTTTCTGACTGGATTTTACATTTTACTTCCCTGCACATCACTCTGTGGTTAGTCTTCCCATCTGCCTTCCTCCACAATAAATCATCTTGGCCAAACCACTGTACTTCCCTAACCACAAAACATATTTTTGAATTTTGTGGATAAATAAGGGGATACGGGGAGGTTGGCTGTGGAGAGAAGTGAGATTGGGGCAAAGGAAATAGAGAAGGAAGGAAGTAAAGGAAGAAGAGAAAGGAGAAAGGAAAGAAAGAAAAGGATTAAGAAAGTAGGAAAGAAAAAGTGTGGGAAAAGAAAAGGCAAGTGAAAGAAAAAGCAAAGGAAGAAAGAAAGAAGAAAGGAAGTACATTGGAGAGAAAGCGAGGAGGAGAGAGGGAGTACTAAAAAGGAAGGATACAGGAGGAAAAGCACCAAGAGAAAATAAAAAGTGAAGGAAGGGAAGATATTATAATCATATACTCTCGGATTATATTATGGCCTCAAAAAAGGGACAAGCTAAAGAAATCCCCATGTCATCCCCTACCACACTCAAAAGACAAAAAAGCAAATCTCCTACACCTAAAGAGGATGTGACTGCCCCCATAATGCAAACTATTTTATCAGAGATGAGAGCACTGAAACCCTTCATGGAAGACACCAACGCCAAATCACAACAACTATATAACAAGTGGATCTTATTTAATGCTAGAATGAATGAAGTAGAAAGAAGGGTTGGAAATGCGGAAGATATCTCTAACAAAGTGACCAAACTAGAAAGTATTGTCGCTACTCTGAAACAACAAGCTGAAAATCTCGAAAACAGGAATAGAAGGAACAATCTTCGCATTATTGGCCTTCCAGAGGGAATTCAAAAAGATAACCCTATCGCCTTTGTACATGAAATCTTGCCTCAAATACTAAACCTACCTATGTCAGTGTAATTTAACATACAAAGAGCGTATCGAATAGGTCTTATTAGACGGCCCGAAGCTCACAAGACTCTCCCAGGACCCTCATACTCACTCTCCTGGACTTTACTCATGTAACCTTAATTATGACTAAGGTTAAAGAAATCAAGCACTTGGCCTGGGAAGGGAAAATATTTTCATCACCCAAGATGTTTCCAAGACTACAGCAGCAAGGAGGAAGGATCTCCTAACTTTTAGACCAGCCCTTAAACAACTAAATGCAAGATATGGTATTATCAATCCAGCTACCTTAAAAGTTACTTTAAATGGCCATAGATCAACTTTCCAAAATACAGGAGACTTAAGACAATACATTCAATCTCATAAAAGGAATTATATGGATACATAAAATCCTATCACATGAAAGATGATCAGAATCTAGCTCAAGTTAATTGCTTTTATGTTTTGAATTCTCCACCGGGGTGGGGTTTTGGCGGGCCTACCTCCATTTTCCTTTTTCAGCTCTCCCCCCCCATCACTTCACTTTTAGACATGGTTTGGTGTGGCTGGTTCCTGTTCGCCACCGTCTTTTTTGTTTTTTGTGACTATAATTATTTTTTTACCAATCTTCATGTCTTTATTGTTTGTCTTACCTCCTCCCTCATATTTTATTCCATTCATGTTGTCCTTCGCCTGGTTGGGTACATATATTTCTACTCACTAAAAGGAATTTTTGCTCTAAGGTTACAGCTTTACTCAAATTACTGCATCCGATGCACAATTTATTAACTTTATATCTGAAACAGGTCTTAGTGATGCTTGGCGTGTACTACATCATGGCAATTTGGAATTTACCTTCCATTCCACACACCATAACTCCTTTTCACAGCTCGATTACATGGTTAGCTGTTTACTTGATGCCCAGATAGAATCTATCACAATATCTGACCACGCTCCTGTGCATATTCAAATTACTACCCCATTAACCTTGTACAACTCTTCCAGATTGAGATTTAATACCAGTCCATTAAATGATGCATCTTTTACACAATTAATCACACAGCAACTTAACAATTATTTCTCTGAAAATAAAGATCAGGACACCTCTATCCCTAATAATTGGGATTGCTATAAAGCGGTCCTTAGAGGTCATATTATCTCTTTTGTAGCAAACAAGAAGAATAACCTTAAATCCGAATCTGAATCCATTCTTAAATGACTTAAACCCCTAGAAATCCAATTTGCCCGCACTAATTCTTAGGAAGTCCTTAGGGACATTCTAAAACTGAGATTTCAATACAATAAACGTATTATACAGTACTCATGCTCCAATGTGCTTAAATACAAAGCCAAAATATATCAATTTTCCAATAAATCCAGTAAAACATTGGTCTCTTACCTTAAACTCAAAAAAGAAAAATCCAAAATTGTTGTTATTAAAGATCACTTGGGGAGTAGGAAATGTTCTGATAAAGAAATTGTGCATACCTTTAAGAAATTCTATTCCAACCTATACACTTCCGAAGCCCCATCTAATAATCCTGCTATTAATGACTTTCTATGCAAATACCTCATAACTCATATCCTCAAACAGATCTCTCGTCACATAATGTACCAATCACTCCCCTTGAAATACATTTAGCGATTAATAACCTTAAAAAAGGTAAAGTCCCAGAACCGGATGGTTTTCCCATTGATTTTATGGCCCATGTTTCAAATCTTTTAGTCCCTAAGCGCAATAAACTTTATTCCCATTTTATTTACAATAATATGGCCCAAGGCTCTTTTTTAGAAGCTATGCTAGCAGTATTCCCAAAACCTGATAAAGATCCTGAACTCCCCCAAAATGACCGCCCAATCTCTCTTTTTAATACTGACTGCAAAATATATGCCAAAATCTTGGCCAATAGACTTCTCCCTTTCCTAATCTCATTAAGCAAGATCAGGTTGGATATGTTAAAGGTAGAGTGTCATCCTCCCATATTAGACTCTTTCTAAATATTATTGATATATTAAACAAATCTAGCGACACCTTTGCTGCCATAACCCTTGATGCTGAAAAAGCTTTCGTAAGAGTTGAATTGGACTTTATGTTCCAAGCGCTCAAGTGGCATGGTTTTGGTCCCCCTTTTTTGGATATCATTAAAGTTCTATATTCTATCCCAAAACAGCAGTATTTGTAAATGGTCAACTATCCTCCTTCTTCCCCTATCTAGAGGAACACGTCAGGGATGCCCTCTATCCCCTATCCTCTTTACCATAGCTTTAGAACCATTTCTTGAAGCCATTCGACAAAATGACAACATTTCGGGAATCTCATTTGATAATTTACATATTAAAACAGCGGCATATGCCGATGACATACTTTTATTCTTAGAAAAACCCTCAGCATAGCGCCCAACACTTACTCAATATTATATCTAGATTCTCTACTGCGTCAGGATACAAACTCAACTCTGACAAGTCAGAGATTCTTCCACTTAATAGACATTGTACCCCATTTCATACCAGTACCTTGGGTATGAAGTGGTGTCCCCTAGGTTTTAAATATCTAGGTATCCATATCTCTGCTACCATTAATAGTATTCGTAAACATAACTCGGATAGTATGTTAGCCAGAGTCAAATAGCTAGTGTCCTCTTGGTCCCCCATTCACCTCTCCTGGTGGGGTAGATTGGAATCAATTAAGATGATAATCTCCCCCATTTTACTTTATCTTCTTTATATGTTACCTATTCCTCTCTCTCATTCCTTCTTCAAATCTATAGATTCCAGTCTCACTAAATTCTTATGGGAGAAAAAGAAACACAGAATTTTGCTTGCTAAGCTTAAAAGATCCCGATCTCATGGAGGAGTGGGTTTCCCAGATTAAAAAAAATATAATTTAGCATCTACAATTAAGCAAACACAGTGGTGGTTTTTTCAAGATATATCATTCCAACGCCAAGGTGAGTGTCCCTAGAGAGAGCTATGGCTTCCCCTATGCCCCTTGCTGATCTTTACCTTATTAAAGTGAAAAATAAATTCACTAAATACTCCTGCTTTCGTCAATCCACCCTTTCCCTTAAGATATTTATGTTCCCATTCATCGCAAAGCAATCCTCTTTTATATCCCCTCTTATTTGGTATAATTCCCTGATTAAAATTAAGGGGGGATCCATCATCTGGAAGCCATGGCTCTTGAAGGACATCACATTTTGTTATCAACTATTTAGACGTGGTGCTCCCATTACATTTGATGAATTCATTGCCAATTTCCATATGCCTGAGTCGTCTCTAATGCAATTTCTTACAATTATTGCTGCGATGGAAGAAAATTTCGAGACACTGATGTATAGCTCCAATAATCCTAATGCACTAAGACTGCTTCACATGCTCAACGCCAATACGACGGCATCTACCTATCATAACATTCTATTAAGCACTGCATCTACTCCGAGGACTGAGTTTCTTCATAAGGAGTGGAGAAAAGACTGCTTATTGTTAGATCATCAATTCTACTGGCCTCCTCAATGGCAATGTATTTCCAAAATTACCACCTCTCCTAGACTTATCCAAACCTTATTTTTGTTTCATCGTAGAGCCGTCATCACTCCTGTATCCCTTTTCAAATGTGGTCTTGCACCTAATGATAATTTCTGGAGTTGCTTGCAAGTTCAAGGCTCGTTCAAGCATATGTTTGTAGAATGTCAATACGTCAAGCCATTTTGGAATTCTGTATGGAATGTTATCAAATGTATTTTTAACCTTTCAATGGATTTCTGCTTTGATTTTCTTATTCTAGGTAGCTCCATGCTACATAACAATTCTGTTAACAAACATGCTAGATATCTGATGGTAGCTATCCAAAATATCACAACCAATTGGAAAAACTTTAATAAAGGCTGGTGGAATTCTATATGTAATATTCACAGATTGGAATGTTGTAATGAAATGCATCTACTCCCAACCTACAAAATAAGTATCAGTTGAAATGGCAATCATTTATTGACTATTTATCCATGTAAACCCTTTGCAGTAATGTGATAATCATTATCCTGTGATAAGGCCTGTTACATCTGTACGTCATACCTCATCCCATTCCATCCTTCTTCCCCTTGTGTGTGTTCTGTCCAGTAATTTGTCTTGTTGTTTGTATTGTTTTTCCCCTTAATATTTTTAAAATTATTAGTTCTTTTCAGAATTATATATTATAATGATACTTGGCCCACTTCGGCTTTGTTCTATATTATATTATATACCAAGTGTTATATCTGCTGTACTCTTACCTGCAATGTTTGTATTAATTGCCTTGTATACCTACTTCTACGCAATCAAATCTTTACACACAAAAATGGATGGCAACTAACTCTGTTGCACTCAATGAAGCAAAGACTGAACTCCTGATACTTGGCACTCCACAGAAAATAGAAAAATTAAACGAACAATACAAAAAATGTAAGAACAACAATAGCTACATTGAAGTCTCAGATCATGTTAAAACTTTGGGAATTATTATAGATTTGCACCTCTCTTTCAAGAGACATTTGTCTTATTTAAAATCAACATGTGCGTTCCACTCAAATCTGATATGGCAAATCTGACCATACCTAACTGAGCATAATCTACCTCTGATTGCGGGAGCCATAATTAGCTCAAAATTAGACTTTTGTCATAGTTTCCTGATGGGTACGTCTAAGAGCAACATCACAAAAATGCAAACTATACAAAATGGAGTGATTAGGGCAGTTTTTGGACTGAGTCGACGGGAGAAAATCTCAGCAGCCTGGAGAAAACTCCATTGGCTGCCAGTCCAACAAAGGATTAAATTTAAGTGCACCATCATACTCTTTAAATGCCTAACCGGTACCGCGCTCAATTACGTTGTCAAAAAATGTACTAATGCACCTTTCCGAAGAGACCTTTTTTTCTAATGATAAGCACAACTTATTTCAACTACGAAAAAATGTGGTACAAACTTTGCCTATTGGGCACCAAATGATTTTGAACTCTACGCCCCCTCTGATTAAAAACAGCGTGTCCCTCACTGTCTTTAAGAAACAACTCAAGACACACTTGTTTGATGAGGGAGAAAACTAAAACCTTGTGAACCTCTTTGGTGCTCTACATACCTGCTGTAGTACCAATCTATATGTTTTCTTTTGTTTCGTTTCTGTGAGCGCTCTGAGGCCTAGCGGTGATATTGTGCTATACAAAAACCATGATAGATAGATAGATAGATAGATAGATAGATAGATAGATAGATAGATAGATAGATAGATAGATAGATAGATAGATAGATAGATAGATAGATAAAGGAGATGACCGGGAGGGACGGGTTGGGACCAGAAACAGGCCTGGACACACAAAAAAAGTGGCCCACCTCTCACCTCAAAAAGTGGCCCTCAAACCATCATACCTGAATAGTGTCAATTCATGACTTTACAGAAGATGCTATCCCAAAAACTCACACCTGGATAAATTGCCCTTTGCAATAGGGTGGCCAACTTTTCAAAATGGCTTTGCAGGACACTTTACGCACGGATGACTCCTGTACTGGCATAGTATCATAGATGGGGTCTCTTGTACTGGACACAATGTTATTGATAGGTACTTCTGTACTGTCATACTATCACAGATGGGTCACCCTGTACTAGGCACAGTATTATAGATGAGGCCTCCTGCAGTGGCACACTATCATAGATGAGGCCTCCTGCACTGGCACACTATCACAGATGGTGCCTCCTGTACTGACATAGTATCATAGATGGAGTCTCGTGTACTGTACACAATATTACAGATGAGGCCTCCGGTACTGACATAATATCATAGACGAGGCCGATGCACTGGCCACAGTGCTCCAGATAAAATGTCTAGACCCGGGCAGACATAATATAGAGAAGGGGACACACAGTTCCACACAACGCCCCAAAGGCTATCCTATTTAGGGCCAATACTATAAACGCTGCAGCCAATAGCCCTCCTGCTGATAGTAATGCTAATAGCAGAATTATCATTCTTAATACTCCTATTCATGATAATGATAGTAACACTGTCATGAACCTCACTATGACGACGATCATTCATCTTCTCATTATTGGTAAACGCTCTCCTACTCTGATGAAAAGAGTGATTATCACTCTGATCGCTAGGGGGACTAGTAGCAGTGTCAATAATAACAACCTGGTTGACTTCTACTACCAAAAACAATACCAATACTAATTATAGTGTTACTGATGGTGAAATAATAATAATAATTATTAATAATGTTAATAATAATAATTGATGATCTTTGCCATGAGCGGCACACAGCTCATTCACTCACCTGGATGTGATGAAGGTGTCACTGCCCAGGGATATGTCCAATCCCTCTGTCCAATCAGCGCCGAGAATGCCCAATGACATCAATGCCAGAGGAGTCTGTCTGGGAAATATCTTGTGCTTTTCAGAAATGGCAAGCACAACTTTTGAGACCTGGGAAGCGACTTTCTTGTGTGACCAGCGAAGTGCAGGGTGCAGAGGACAAAAGTGCATTCAGGGTGCAGGGTGCCAGTCGTGCACCACCGCCCGCTGATTTGGGGATAAGAAGCTTTTTTTAGAAATCAGAAATGCAATTGGAGGGGGAGTTAGAGGGAGAAGGCGGGGGATTTGTTAAACCTCTGAACTCAGGGATTTCCTGTAAATTTTGCCTGCCGAGTGTAGCACGCTCACATTCTCTGTGAATTCTGAAGAAAGCAATAAAGCAGCTGCTGGAGGGGGCGGGCGGGAGGGTCTTTATCAACCTAGTGCAAACAGAAGATAACAGCAGTGCCAGTAGGTTTGGCTGTCACTTGACAAGTAAAGCCTCAAATGCCCGAGAACTGCAAAATCTCACGGGATATGCAGTGTACACGTAGGGGGGCAGAGCTGCTCCGCCCCCCTAATCCATGCTGTTGCGGGTGCTTTTTTTTTTCTTCTCGCTCAAATAGGCACAGTCATGGGTAGAAACCAGCCCCCAGGGACTCGCCGAATACAAATGATCTCGGCCTGGCCACTGGCCAAGTGGGCCAATCCGACCCTGATGACCGGGCTCAACTCCTTCCTTTATTAAACTAACTCCCCTCCCCAACTCCCCGTCACTTCACTTTTTCAGGTTCCCGCCCCGCCCTAATCCCACCTTCCACATAACGATGTGGAGGGAACTTAAAGGAATGGTGCGGTCAAAAATATTATTGTCCCTATGGTTCGGCCATGTGTTTTTAACCATAAGTCGATCGATCGTACAAACATTTCCTATGCACCTTACCTGAGTTTTCGTCTCTTGAACACAAGCGAAATCAGGCAGCAGGGCGCAGCCATTTTGTGATAATCTTATCACTTGCTGCATCGCCCTGGGTGACCTTCCTTTGCAGCACTAAATCATAGCCCCCGCCCCTGAGGCTGACATCACTAGACGCGTACCACCCATTTCACAACGCCAAAGCACATCCCGTGTCAAAATTCTCTGCGCTTCAGCTAATGACGTGTCACCATGGAAACGGCAGGAAGCCTCTTTCCTCGATAAGTATAAACAGACCGTTTCACAACACACAACAGCAGATTTTCTTTTCTATTCCTCTCAATGTATTTCTTTGAGTATTCTGTGACTTGTTTCTGTGCTCTGGTCTGCTACCTTCGTAGCTTGTAGCCCGTGTGAACAGATACCAGTACCATCGCTAGAAATTATTTTCGTTTGTTTACCACACAATGGCAATAATAATGCCCTACCAGTACGATCCCGATTATTCCGACGAGGAATTACTAGAAAGAGAAAGATGCAGAAACGATGGGGCTTCGGACGACAGTTGGGAGGACGATTCAACAGATGAAGAGCCTGGGCCTAGTCGCATGGACGGTGTTTACACCTGGTGTACCTGCAATCGGTGCGCGCTAATGCCAACCGAGGAGGAGAACTGCTGTTGCCGAGAAAACTCTGGATGCTTGTCCTACATATCGGAAGATGAGACACGGCCGCAATGTGTTACCGAGCTGCCAGACTTCCGGGCAGCCTGCCTCACACGGTCAGTGTTGAGGATTTTGATGGTGCTTATGCACGAACTTCGTGCAACAGTTTGCCCTTCGTAATCCAAGTAACGAGTAAGTATACTCTGGTTGTGATGTCAGTTATGCCTCTACTATTTCATGGTTGTGTACTATATTCTCGTAACTTCAATATACCATTTTCATATCAATGTAGTCTTGCAATTCATTAGTAATAGTCGTATAAAAGTCGTTCAATATTGTGCAGTGTCTAGTGAGCATTTGTTCTGGCAAAAATGCCATTGAATACAAGAATTGTCATTGACAACTAAGGTTTAAGACACTTATCTTGGTCATTTAAAAACAGTTTGTATCTTTCTCTTTCACAGGTGGTACCGGCTGGTGGCCTATCGTTCTTTTATATGGTGGCTTCATGGAAGGCTTGTACACCGCGTTCGACGAGTAATGCCTGCCTGTGTCGTTGGTGCCATTAGAGAAACTTTCCCCAGTGACAGCGGTCAGTACAGGGGATTTTCCCTCGCTGAGCTGCAACCAGACCTTTGCAATGTATAGTAGTTTTGTGCCATCAAAATAAGAAACAAAATGAAACACAACATATTTTTTATCAATGGTTGTTTCAGTTTATAAGTGAATCAAGTGTGTCTCCATTCAGCAGAGTTCTGGTGCCTTATCTGCACGCCCCCGGCCCATCCATCCACCCCTCCACTATCAAAGGCAGTTCGCACCAGTGGATGTGCGCTGCCAAGGGGTGCTGTCAGGGGCACGAACGGCCAAGGTGCCAAAGACCATGTACACTTCAAAACTATCTTTCGCGCAGGGGACATTGTTCACATGGACTCCTCAGACCCGTGTCTCCAGGCAGGCTCCCCCTGAAGCAGGCCACGCCCCTGCAATACACATAATACCACGACATATACACGTCATTCATTCACAAACACACCCCTTTTTGAAATTCTTTATAAACCACTTGATATTTATCATGAGAACATCTTCGAGCACTGCAAGTCAACTCGCAAACATGCTACCTGAGAACCCCGGTGACCGATGCTAATCTGCTCGTCGTCGCGCTATCTGTGAACCTTTGTGACTGCTTCGAGTCAACTCGTCAGTGTGCCACCTGTGAACATCTCCCTGTTCTCCTGCCACTAAGTCCTCTGCTTGTTGAATCTAACTATTTTACAACAATGCCTGCATGTTCGATTTTCGGTTGCCCTTCAAAGACCCATGCCAAATCTAAAAGCACTACAATGCATGTATTCCCTAAAACTGTAGATCGAATAAGAGAATGGGTCAGATATTGCGGATATCCACCTGAAGAGCTTGAAAGTAGAGTAAAAAAAGCCTTGGGACGACAAGAGGGGTGATCGATATCGCATCTGCAGCCGGCACTTTACCCCGAATATGTACGACACATCCTCGTACACAAAGAAGAATTGACTGAGAACGGCTCCAAAATTGCTCCCAAACGCTATTCCGACTTTATTCGTTCACATGCCGCCACAGGTGAGTCACGCTTCCGGATTTAGCTTTAGGCCTAGCGGTAGTGTGCAGGTAACAAAATGGATGTGTTGGTATTTTAGGTGTAAATGTCACTTATAATACTTTCGATATTTATAAGATTGTATAGCTTTTTAAATAATGACAATTTTGCTAAACCTCAGTCTTTGTTTTTGATTTATGGTCACAGACAACTATGCTATATTAGGCATTTACATAAGCATAATTTTCAGGTATTCAGTCTCCTTACATGCCAACTTTTAATATTAGCATTTCTAAATCAAATAATACTTTCCCTTTACAACTCAATTACAATCCACCGAATATGAAGCAACAAGATTGTACATCCATGTCTTGCCTGGAGTCATCAACCACTTCAAGTGCGTATCAGGTAATCTTAATTAGCTATTCTGTTCCAGATTTGTTTTATGCATGGAATTAGAGATAATGTAATCATATTTGCGTATCGTGTAATTCTTTCACACAATGGTTGATTTGTGGTTTGCTATTTACGTGTACCTTTGTCGTCTTTCTAAAAGATGTGTTCAATTTCCAATATTTTCATCCTTACTAATGCATGTACTGTGTTTCAGGGAGATGCTGAAGCGTCCACAATTACAACATCCCTTGTGGTTGATCTGGAGCCAGTGGTATGGGTACTGACAGTTCCATCGAATGAGATAATATGATCATATTTAGATATCATGTAATTCTTTTAAACAATGGTTGATTTGTGGTTTGCTATTTATATGTACCTTTGTTGTCTTTCTAAAAGTGTGTGTTCAATTTCCAATATTTTCATCTTTACTAATGCAAGTCGGTCTAATTTTTGGTGTAATGCAAATGACTTATTTTAAATGGATACACTTTTCTAGGGATGTACACAAGATCCGTATATTGAACGGGAGGCATGCAGATCTGAGTAGGTGCACCAGCTTGCTGATGGTGATGTCACAGTAAAGAAGGTTTCAAAGAAAAGAAAGAAAACTAAGGTTAGTTATAAACAGTTTATATTATATAATTTATATGTTTTTTTAATGTAAATTGTACGATACTGTATGTTGGATTTACACTGAACATCCTTTTGCCTATCTGTCCTGTAGTTGCCCGATGAAGTACGGACTATGCAGACACAGAGTGTGACACAAATGAGAGATGCTAGCCAAACTTTTTTCACCATGGAAGAAATATTAATTGAGGTGAGGCGTGTTGAGACTCGAGATGCCATTGTCCAATGGCCAGAAAATGAACTTAATGTGACCGGCAAATCCAGCAAAGTGTTTTTGGACCATTGCTACAATGCAACAGCTCCACCAGACGAAGATGAAACTGAATGTATAGAAGATAGTTTTACATTACTCGCAGAGCACTTGACACAATCTACACCCGCCAAAAAAATGCCACCCAAAAAGCAGTCGACATTGATGTTTTCTCCTATCCATGGTGAAGTAACAGATGTTGAAATGGCAGAGACTGAAGCATCAATGCTATTGACCGGCGAACTAGACACAGATATCAACTGTAGTATGGCCAGTTTAGCTGATATGTCCACAACAGCTCAGTCCGAAATAACAGTGATGCAGGATGACAGTATAAACAAAACCGAAATTTCAGGGTGAGAGGTCACAACACTCCAACATTCTAACAAATATAACAGTCACTAATAATGCATTTTTTGCCTAAATGTATTTTAATAAAATCTGAATAATATTAGTGGGGATAGAGCACCGGGGAGTATTTAAAAACACAATACAGGTAGGTATGATCCAGTGAAAAAGACTGGATCTCAATGGAATAACAACAAACAAAAAACTGCTGCTGTTGGTCAATCATTTCAATTGTGCAGTTACAGGAATGAACATAGACCCAAATTCTTGAACATATATTCAAGAAAGCACAACAATGCTTGAATTGTGCACTGTTCAGATGGTATTATCGTCAACACAATGGTGTTTCGGCCTAGGAGAGCTATCTCCCTCCCTTCGGACTTCCGTGGCGGCGGCGGATTGGTGACATTTAGGATGACGCCCCAACAGGGGAGCGCCACCAAGTAGCCAATCAGCACGACCCATGGGTTTGATTACCCAGGGTCGTCATGGCCACGGTTTCACTCTTTCGCCAGCATTCGCATAACAAAACACTGCGCCGCACAGCCCTGATTAACACTTCGAGTGATAGAAGTAAGTACTACAAGATGTGACTTTATTTAGGGCCACTCTACTGAGTTTAGTCCAGTCCGGAGCTAATACAAATATTAGATTTTAATTTATTTTGTCTTCACCAATGTGGGTTGGTATCTTTTTTAGCTCTTGCACGACATACGCTTTTAGAAACGTCAGTGTGTTTACCTGTATGTACGGCTTGTACGCAGGTTTTTCTATTTTGAGACTATTTGGGTCAAGTTTAAAACCCCTAGCCAATACAAATATTACTTTGAAATATTGCTTTCACTAATATCAGTTAGCTTTTTTATTATTATTTTTGTTCATGCATGACACAGCTTCAGTAACGTTAGTTTGCTTACTTTAGTGTGCTTGTACACAGGGTTTGTCACTTTTGGGACAACCTGGGCCAGCAGCTACCATCCACAGTGGGTGTCTTCACCATTATCAGCATAGAAGACACTACTTACCGCCTGAGGTAAGTTGATACCCATTTCCCTATTCACTTATAAGTGGAACCAGGATCCGTACATAACCCTTACCGATCCCCAGATGTCGTTACCGGTACACACTTTGTTACCTTGACCACGCATTGAATGCCGTCCAGATATCCATACTCATGATGGATTCTCTCCTTACCCTTGCACTGGATAAGTCTTCGGTAAGAATAAGGCTCCCCCACAAGGGAGTGTTTTCCTTCTTTGTAAAAAAGCATTCTGAAGGAGCTTTCTGAATCATCATTTTATATTTGAGGTCACCACTCTACTCACCACACTCCATTTGTTGTTTATAGATAGAGATCCCATTCTTCCCATCACACGTCCTGATGAAGGCCTGCTTTCAAAGCTGCACCATACAGCTCTCCTAGGCCGAAACACTATTGTGTTAACAATAATACCAAATGAACAGTGCACAATTCAAGCATTGTTGTTGTGCTTTTTTGTATAAATGTTCAAGAATTTGGGTCTATGTTCATTCGTGTAACTGCACAATTGAAATGATTGACCAACAGTAGCAGTTTTTTGTTTGTTGTTATTCCATTGAGATCCAGTCTTTTTCACTGGATCATACCTACCTGTATTGTGTTTTTAAATACTCCCGGGTGCTCTATCCCCACTAATATTATTCAGATGTTATTAAAATACATTCAGTCAAAAAATGCATTATTAGTGACTGTTATATTTGTTAGAATGTTGGAGTGTTGTGACCTCTCACCCTGAAATTTTGGTTTTGTTTATCTAAGTATACCCCCCTGAGTTTTTCAGGGCTTTGCCAGGTGCCCTTCAACTTTAAGGATGACAGTATAATAAAAGAGGCCAAATACATAGTATTCGACAGCAGCTTGATGGAGATTATAAAGATGCTGATATGTGTGCATTCAGTAGAAGGAGAAGTATGTGGGAAGCCATTGGTGAATGTGACTCGTCTAACACAAGGCAGTAACCTCAAAATACATGCCACATGTGAAAAGTTACATAAAACATTTTCATGGTCCGCTCAACCGATGCTGGGGAAAATGCCAGCTGGCAATCTACTGTGTGCAGCAGCTTTACTTTTCAGTGGTTCTAGTTTCAGGAAGTTATCCAGTTTCTTTCAGTTTGTGGGAATCCATTTAATTTCTAAAATGCAGTACTACAAATACCAACGTGAATATCTATTCCCTGCCATTAGTGAAGCTTGGAAGATTAAACAATTGTCTATTCAAAGTACATTCTCCGACAAACGGTTCAGGCTAGCCGGCGATGGACAGTGTGACAGCCCCGGATTTTCTGCTAAGTACTGCACACACCATTTTCAGGACATGGAAAGTAAGAAAATTGTGAGTTCGGTGGTCGTGCAGGTGTCCGAATGTAAATCCTCAGTGGCCATGGAGAAACTGGTTTTATAAAATCACTGGACTATCTGCAATCGAGGGGAATACAAATCGACCTCATAGCCACAGACAGACACGTTTCAATAGCTAAGACAATGAGAGAGCAGTTTCCAAATATTAAACATCAATTTGATGTATGGCATGTTGCCAAATCAATCAATAAATAAATCTCGGCTGCAGGGAAAAAAAGGTTTGGAAAGTATTTCACAGTGGTCCCAGTCTTTCAGCAACCATCTTTGGTGGAGCTCCAAAACATGTGATGGGTCTGTGGAAAAAATGGCGGTCACTAATGCACCACTGTTCCAACGTTCACCACTGGACAGAAAACCAACATTTCCACCAATGTGAACATGGCCCTTTGTCCCCAGAGCAGGCACGGAAGAAGAAGTGGTTGATTCCATCTTCACCTCCACACAAAGCCCTTGAGAAGATTGTGTTTGATAAAACTCTATCAAGAGATGTAAAGGGACTCACAGAATTCTGTCACACAGAAGATTTGGAGGTGTTCCACAATATGTGCCTAAAGTACAGGCCAAAGAGATTGCATTTTGGCATAGGAAGCATGAAATATAGGACATTATTAGCGGTATAAGCGCATAACGAGAATGTAGGCCGTGAACAATCTAGGACTGCAGGAAACATAGGAATGCTTCGCTGCACTATGGCCTTTACGAAAAGAAGCAAAAAATGAGTGGTCAAACCAGTATATGAGGAAATGGAATTTGTTTTTGTGAAAGATCTTACTATTAATGCCATAGAGATGCATACTAATGTAATTGCGCACAAATCTGTTCAGAGCACACATACATTACCACAAAACATTGCCAACGTGCCATGTCCACCCAAAGCAGAGCTTGTTGAAAAGTTCAAATCCTGGTACAAGTGATTACCATCTGTTTTTATTTTTGCCCAAAATGTTTTCATAAAGTGTCCAAATAAAGTGTGCAATCTTTCTTTTGAAATCTATCCTCTTAGCCATTTAAAAAAAAAAAAATAGTACAATTATTAGGATTGACATACAATGTAACACTGCTTTCAAATTTCACAGTTTAGTCGAGCTACTGTGGGACCTTCTTTTTTCGTGTTAGTGCCCGATGGATAACAGTGTGTAAGAATCTTTGGGTTTAGCAGTTGACTTGCCGTACAGTTCCCCAAACAACTGAATATCTGCTCGTCACACAAAAGGGATGAGACCTAGGCTACATAAGATACTAGGCATGCAAGAAGTACTGACTGTGAAAACATGCCATAGAGTAGGAGGCCGTGAGATAAGCATAGGTGGGCCTATTACTAGACACAGTTTGGCTCATTTTTTGTGTTTCATCGACTATCATTTTGGAGTAGTGCGCATTCTGTCATTGGCAAGTTTGCCCTACCCCTCAGCAGCGCCATGAAACAGCGAGCAGTGACAGCCCACCATTTTTTCCTCCAGAGCCTGTGCTTTAAAATTCAAGTTCTCATGGATGCTTTGACATGGGATGTTGCAAACTAGGAATGTATGTTCATTGTGAGTGAAGGTCACCAGCTTTGAATTTTTGCTTGGGAGCTGGGAAGGCCCACGCGTCACTCGCACAGTATAAGGTTCTATTGTTTTTTTACCTTGAGCGACAGGGACCATTCCGAAAGGGATTGAATTGAAGTAGGGGAGCAATAACGTAAGATATGATAAGGTTGTCCATTCCGAAACTGGATCTAGTTACATGTAAGTTCAGTTTATGAAAAATCGTTGACACGAACGGAGTGTGAATTACGGTCTGTATTACGCCAAGAGAATGGAAATGCCAAATATAATGTAAGTTTCTCTTTAGCCGATTTTGTACCAGAACTATTCCAAATACAAATAGCTGACCGTTATTGCTGGGTTACATTGTACTCGTTCGTTATGTGTGGCATATTGCAATGAAGTGCTAGTACAACCTTTGTGTGCTGGTTTTTCGACCGGGCACATCGGCAGTCCAGCATCGACACGCATGTAGACCGCCGCTCATTTCCCCCTGGTTCAACACTAATAAAACATTACATTGTGTGTGCACCTCAAATTGTTGCCTCAGTTTACGCATTACGTTTAGAGCTGAATATACTCCATTGCACTATCCTCGGAAGTAAATAGCGGCGTACTTTGATATTACACGTTATATTCTCTCAGTTCACATTGCATCACTTCTGCGCTAATAAATAAAATTATTAATTGTAATAAAGATCGGCTACTGAGACACATTTCTATTTTTATGTTTTGCAAACAGGTACATCATGCCATTTTGCGATTGGCATCTATTCCAGACCCCAACCGATGGATTCTTCAACTGCCAGCTGCAGCTACATGTCAATCACTGGATTTATTTGACTCTGTTTTGGGATGATCGCCAAAGGCCAATATGCCCTTACGCTGTTCCGGCGATTAGGAGCAACATAACAACCTTTACGGTGGTCTAGTGCCAAGCTGATGCAGCAGCCTTGCAATTCACCGTGCGACCAAAGTGCTTCATTTACCCAAAACGAACACCTTGTGTACCAAAAAGGAACAGCGCGTGACTCACGATAAACATTTGCGGATCGAGAGCAAAGAAAAAAAATTCGGTTTTGATTGAATATGTCACACGCCGAATGTTCTCGAAATATTTAATGTGAAATAAATGTACTTTACCAATTGTACAGTCTTGCTGTTTCCTTTTGAAGTACAGTTTCATATTCCGAATTGTGACGCGCTGTGTTGTGGGACCATGTGTGTTGTTTTCCGGGTTCTGCGTCAAGTCGCGTAGATGTTATCACTTAAGCTCTGCGGACTATATAAAGGATCAGGCTTGTAGGAGCAAAGGCAGAAATAGACCTTGACATAAGTCAGCAAATGAATCAAACGTAATATAATAGTAATCCTACCTTGTCTTGGGAAACCCAATGTAGAAAGGAGGAATCTACCAGGCACCCCTTCACCCGGCCTGTAGAACAGGTGGGGAGAGAAGGTGCCAGGGAAACCCTTGTGGGGAAACAAACCCTGTGTAGCTAGGGAGTGATGTGGAACCAGTCCGTTCTCACTGCCAGAAAGCGCTGGATTTAGGAGACGCTGGAGGTGGCTAGTCTTGTTTTCTGGGTTTCGAGGGCTGGCTGCCCAGATAAAGGATATGTGTTAAAGAGGGATTCAGGTAAGAAAGTTGTAAAGGAAAGAAAGATATGATTGGCAATGGTCCCTGAGATTCTAACGAGTAGGTCTTAAGCGGACTGAGGACGGCAGAAGCCGTGGGTACTTCCAAATCTGTGAGAAATGAACTGAACTTTTTGGAATGTAAGAGGTTTGTGCTGCGGATGAAAGAAATACTATTAGGAGAGAGATACACTGCTTAACTGGATTGAACGGCGTAGAAACCGCACCTACCGATGGACAAACGTGCTGAAAATTAGCTCTGTTTGGATCTGCTTGCACTGTACTGCAAGGATAGCTGGGAATTGTGGTCCCGGGTTGGTGGAGAGTGTGTTCCTGTGGATATGAGCACAAGCAGGAGTGTAAGTGTGTCAGCCTGACAATCGAATGGAAATCGAGAGGGGAGGTTCCGGATTTACGGTAATGAAAGGGGTGTGTGGACTTTACGCTGATTAAGAACTGATCGATTCCGAGGTTTCGGTTCGTAGGAGGAGGAACCGCTGCTGACAAGGGGCATAAAAGAGGTAGGATCAGGTATCACAGTTGAGAAAACTCACGAAGCGTGGCCGGTGACAATCGTAGCAATGCACTGCCGTGCCTGTTGAGAGTCCTGAAATACTGTTTCCTGTATACGGGGAGGAGTCGAGGTCCGTCTCGGCAACTGAAGAGCTGAACCGGCCCTCAAAGTCCATGCCGCCATCTTGGTAGGGTATACACTTATGGAATGTATACCACGCCAACGGCACCAGAGTGACCAGTTCCGTCTAGTACCCATGACAGTAGGTGACGACTGGGCGCGTTTGGCTACGCTGCCAAGTAACGTCATGGAGAGAGGCGGAGAATATCAATGATTTGGTGATGTCAGGCTCAGGGGCGGGGACTATGATTTAGTGCCACAAAGGCAGGTCACCCAGGACGATGCGGCAAGTTAAAAGATTATCACAAAATGGCTGCGCCCTGCTGCCTGATTTCGCTTGTGTTCAAGAGACGAAAACTCGGGTAAGGTGCATATAAAATGTTTGTACGATCGATCTATCGACTAATGGTTAAAAACACATGGCCGAACCATAGGGACAATAATATTTTCTGACCGCACCATTCCTTTAAACCCCCTTGTAACAACATGACAACCTCTACCATGAGATGGAAGAACAAATGCTCCAATGACCCATGTGCTGCAAGGCCCTTTCATTACCTGGAAATTGCCAACCAGAAGAGAGGAAGTTCTGCTAATGCAAAACAATTATAATAGGGGAGGACGTACATGTTCTGTGGCTCTGAAGTTGCACATTCCAAAGATCACTTTGTAGACACCTGAACTAGATCTCAATGCCGCGCGGGAGTACAACAGGCACAGCCAGGCCCAAATGGAAACTAACCAGAAAGGGGGAGGGGGGGAATAGTATAACTATTATCTCCTGGGATGAGGGTTTGCACCCAGAGGCAGAGGGTTTAGATTTCAAGCTCAGCAAGTAGGAGGGTTTACTGGAGGGCAATCACAATTTGGAGGACCACCAGTGTTGGACATGTGGCAAAATGGGGCACATTTCATTGGTATGCAGAAGTAGGGGAGGAATACAACAGATTGGCAACCAGAAGACACAAGAGGGGGGCAGCATACCCCCACCATATAGTGCAGAACCACCAGCATATTATTCCCAGGATGACATGCAGTATCAGGAACAAGCACCACGAATACAACAGACACCAATGCAAACATAGCAAGCAATGATGCAGGCTCAGGCACCAGCACAACAGTACGCAGTGACACCCTGGAACGCAAACATATTGTCACAGTAAAAAGGTGGTCAGGGCGCCCCTCTGCAGGGAAGAACAGAGCATGATAACCTTTCCTATGGGAATGTACCCACCCAGCAGCCACATGTTTTAGCTCACAAAGGAGGAATATCCATTTGCATACGAGTGTGTGTCCCACCCACTTTGGCAGTCCAGCACTGAAATGCTATGGCAATCCTCCTTTGAAAAAGAGTACCAACAGCAACCCCAGACACGTGTTTTGGCCTAGTCTGGCCATATCAGTGAAGTGGAGCTGTGCCTCTCTAACCACAGTGAGCAAGGGGTCCACGTCTGGACAACCATAGGTAACCTAGGGTGACCAACCCCAAGTTCCTTTTACATCCAAAAAGCGGTCAGGGCACCCCTCTGCAAGGAAGAACATGGCATGATAACCTGTCCTGTGGGAATGTACCCACCCAGCATCTGCAGCCACATGCGGGACCAAGACTGCTATACAAATGGATATTCCTCCTTTGTGAAAGGTACAGTGAGCTAAAACATGTGACGTGCAAGGATTTGCCGGGGTGACAATGAAGTTTCCTTTTACACACAGCTTACCCCCAACCATAGGAGAACATGACATGACTATGCTGTTGTTACATTTCCACAAGACGCCACTTAACCTATTGGGGAGAGATTTGTTGAGTAAACTAAACATGACAATATAATTTACTGATGAGGGATATGTTTCACCCCAGCGATTCACTATGTGAATGCACAAGAATTGATAGCAGCATTCTATGTTCATATAGGACAGAGAGGAGTGCCACTAAACCCAGAGGTTTTCCTTTATGCAGTACACAGATTGCTAGCATGGCTTCCAAGAATACAGGACACAATATTGAGGCTACCTGCTGAGTTTTATTTTTTTTTCCAGAAGTACCCACAGACGTGGCAGAAGGGCAGATAATTACAACTGAGCTAAAAGCAGCAATTGTAAGAGAGGATAGAGTAATTTTACATGGGATAGACAACAAAGGAGTAAATTGGTGCACAGTAATAGCACTTTACGAGGTGCATAGACTCACAGGGCCTCATTACACGGACGGCGGTGGACCAAGGTGCTTTTAGCACCTTGGTCCATGCCGGTAAAATACCGGCACCGCCTTGGTGGAAAGGGGAATTACCGCCCTATTCCAAGGTTGGTGGGGTGGTAATTCCCCCTTCCCCCATTGCCCTTCCCCATTCCCATTTTTGCCCCATAGGGCATAATGGGAATGGGGAAGGTGCTAATTACGGCACCGCAAATTGCGGTACCGTAATTAGCTCCCTGGCCCCTTTGCGGGTTGGTTTTTAACGCCTGCAAAAAGCAGGCGTTAAATTCTCCAACCCGCAAAGGGACCTCGTAGTAAGGCGGTAAGGGTTAACGGTCACCGGTACCATTAACGGTCAGCGTTAACCCTTACCGCCGTCCGTGTAATGAGGCCCACAGACTTGACAGATGAAGAATTGTTTACAGATAAGAACTCAGACAACAAAGTGATGTTTAGCATCAGTCTCACATATCATTTACAAATTGAGGGCAGGGAGATTACCCAGAGAATGTAATAAGTGAGGAAAGTACCGTCTTTTCTTCAAGAAGATTTGGTGCACATACCAAGCTCACTATGAACCAACAGTTGATGTGAAACTATTAAAAGGAGTAGGGGCAGTCAAAATGAAAACTAAACAAGGGGGCTATTTTAGCATGAGTAAAACAGTATCCCATGTCAAAGGAAGCTGGCAAGGGTATCTATAAGTCTATTGCCACCTTAGTGGGACAGGGGATAATAGTGCCTTCAAAATCCATATGCAACGCGGCTGTGTACACAATTAAAAAGGTGACAAGGGGGGGATCGGGTGGAGAGTTACACAGGATCTACGCTCCATGAACAATATTGTTGAGGCAGAGTTTCCATTGGTGCCAAATCTAGCCACAATATTATGCAACATCCCGTCCAAAGAGAATTCTTTTATAGGGATTGATTTAGAGAATGACTTCTTTTCAATTCCCTTGCATCCAGATTCTCAATACTTGTCAGCGTTCACTTACCACGGGATTCAACTTTAACATACACTTTACCCCAGAGGTATTGTGAATCACCCTCGGTCTTCAACCGATTGTTGCAAATGTACTTAGGAAAAGTTAAACTTGACAGTGCGATCATCCAATATGTGGATGACATATTGGTGTGCAGGACCATGGAGAAAGAATGCAGGAGACACTAAGTGAAGCTAATGACAGTATTGGCAGAGAAAGGGTACAAAGTGGACAAAGAAACATTTAAATATTGCCAGGAAGAGGTTCTATACACAGGTCAGCTGATATCAAAAGAAGGGAGGAAGGGGACACCTGAAAGAGCAGAAGCAATTGTAAAAAAAATGCAGACCAGAAACAGTGAAAAAATTACAGCAATGTATAGGCCTTTGCAATTACTGTAGGGCAAGAGTCTTTGGCTGCAGCACATATATCAAGCGTCTTTTAAAAGACATAATAGAGCAAAGAAAGATACATGTGACATGTATAGGTGAGATGATAGATGCCTTTGATGAGTTGAAGCTATCAATTTCCACAGCTCCAGTGTTAGGGATCCCCGATTATAATGAAGATTTTTTCTGTATTCCCATTCAAATGCAGTAGCGATGGCAGCTGTCCTCACACAAAAAAGTACCCTGGGTTACAAACCATTAGCATTTTAAAGTGGGCTCTTAGATCCAGTAATGGGAGGCCATTACCCATGTTAGCAAGCTCTGAATGCAACAGCTTTTGCAATTGAGATGTCTGCCAGCATAACGATGGTCTGTTCTGTTACGTTATATGTTGAGCCATCCTTGAAAAGCCGAAAAGTACATTGACTACACAGAGAGCCACAGGCAGATAGCTATCTTGGGAGGATAGCTCAGGGGCAACGTGCTCGCCTTGGAAGCAAGACAACCCGGAGCAACACAGGCTCGTTCCCCGGGTCAGCGCTTGAAAACCTCTGGGTATTAAGCATGTTATAAATAACCAATCATATTATATCATATAAGGTGATTATATCTAATGCATCAATCAAAATTGTGAGGTGCAGAGTGGTAAACCCAGCGAGATTCAAAGCAGAAACTGTGAAAGAGGAAATGCATAGTAGAACAGCAGTGGTAAAGGCAGGAGAGAATGACAGCTTTGGGATAGTGAGAATCGCGGGATTGCCAGCACATTTTTCAGCACAAGCGGCATAGTTGGTAGCATTGATATTGACACGTGAAGCACATGGGGTTGAGGCAGAAACAGTGTATTCCAAATCCACCTACATGGCATCAACAGTACACACAGGACTGTCCCACTGGAAGATGAGGGGCTTCCTGCACACAACAGCACACCAGTACATCATGTGCCATTACTAGACAGGCTCATAGCACACTAGAACTCCCATCGGCTATCGCCATGAAGTGCACAGCACACACCAGAGATGAAAACTTGATTTCTTGTGGCAGCAAGGAAACCAATATAGAAGTAAAGAGAGCAACATATGTCCCAGACGTAGCCAACATTGCAACTGCACCAAACAAGTGTACACATGTGCACTAAATTGTGTTGAAGGAGGGCTTTAATATGCTACCCATAGTGCAAATTATCAAATTTCAGTGGAGGTCACCACCAGAAGAACAGGAATTATCGAAAAGGAGGGGGTGCTCATTGTCCCCTACAGAATCAATGTGGCAGCAGGACAGCACATCAAAACCAGTTATGCCCTGGAGCTACTTACAGTAGCAATGGAACAGCTACACTATCCAGCACACATAACAGGAGAACGCCTTGCTGTACTGATTTCTGAGGAGTGTTTCGTCCCCAACTTGAATGAGCACATTGCTAGTTTTGTTATGAACTATTTGATCTGTCAGAAATGTACTGCTTACCGTACCCTGAAAACAGCGAAATGAGCAATACCCCAATCCTACAGAACCATTTCAGCATTTGCAGATCGACTACGTGGATATGCGCCATATTTGTAATGGCTACAGGTATATGATGGTAGTCTTTACTTTACTTTAATTATTTGTATAGCACAGGCCATGAACCCGAAGGCGTGAGGGCGCTGACAAACAAAAGGAAATAACCCAAGAAAGGACAATTCAGCAAAGTGCGGTTGATAAAAGATTCCAACAAAGAGAAGCGAGGTAGCAATTATACGAACAGCCAGGTTTTTAGCATTCTTTTGAATGATTGAAGCTTATTTTGGAATCTAAGGTCAGAAGGCAAGTCATTCCAGGTCTTAGGAGCGACTATACAGAAAGCTCCCTTTTCTGTCTTCCTCATTCTACTTCTCGGAACAATTAATAATTTTTGGTTATTCAATCTGAGAGATTGACATGCAGTCTTTTCCTGGATAAAAACCTGTAAGTAACTGGGCATAGTGCCAACAATGCATTTAAAAGTCATCACAAGGAGGCGAAAACAAATTTGAGCCTCTAACGGGAGCCAGTGCAAGGCTCTTCTGGCCTCCGAGACATGCTCACGTCTAGAGAGGCCCATGCCCACCCTAATAGCCCCATTTTGAATTATATGTAGTCTATTCGTGTCGGATTTACTAAGACCGGCCAAGAGGCTACAGCAATAATCCAGTTTAGCACTGATTAGGTCTCTTGCAATAGTCTCTGCATTGGCCTGTGTTATTAGGGGTCTCAAATGTGCCAAAGGTTTGATGTAATATGTGGCCGCAGAGACCAAACTCCCTACGTTGGCCTTCATGATGGGGCATTGATTGAAGGTGACTCCCAGCGTTTTGACTTTCTTAAGGGGGGTTATCTTAACATCCCCCAATAAGAATACATCATAGATGTTTGCTCCTTTTCCCATTGGATCGAAGCCCATCCATGCACACATTCAGATGCCACATATGCCGTGAAGTTCCTCGTATGTGAGGTATTTCCAAGGTGGGGAGTGTGCAATGTGCTACATTCCAACAACAGACTGCACTTTATAAAGAGGTGTTTCAGCACATCACTCTCCTCTTGGGGATAAGGCAGACATTCTCATCCGCCTATCACCCACAAGCAAATATAATTTGTGAGTGTCTCAACAGCCTCTTAAAAAAACAAATTGCCAAACTAAAAAAGACTTTGAAAAAGAGTTGGTTACATTGCCTTCCTCTGGCTCCATTTGCCTTACAAAATCAGCCAGGCCATGACCATCACCTGACTCCACATGAACTAGTGATGGGATGCAGAATGCATACTCCCAATGCTCCTCCCACACAGGCTCACACTGATGCAGAAAATGCTTCTACTTTGTTAGGGAAGGAAATGCACGATTATTTGACAGCTATGATGAAATCTCTTAAATGTATGATATGCTATGATATGGCATTTAAAGCGCACCTGTACTCAAGTGTTCCTAGGCATGACAAGACAAAGAAGTGGAAACAAAGGGAGGACAAAACAGTGATCTTACTAGGCCTTTTGTCATTCAGATCGCACAAGTGCAGGGAAGTGAAAGGGGAGAAGTATCGGGGGTAAGAGAAGTGCAGGTAATCAAAAGTGCAGCCAGCGGGTGGCTCAGTGCAGGTAATCATAAAGTGCAGCTAACGGGTGGCTCATAAGTGCATAGAGAAGGGACGGTAGGGTAGGGTTACAGATACAGACCACAAATACTGGGAGTGCCAATGGGCAGTGCAAGGTACAACTGGACAGGCAGGCACCTGGGTCCAAGTTCAAAGGGTAGCCAGGTGACCAGTGCATGGAGCAGAAAGGTCATCGGCAAGTGAGAGGAAGAGAAAAAGCAGAAACAAAGAGGAAGGCCTTGAGTTACTTATGGAACCGGAGGTAGTTCTGCTCAAGTTTGAGAGAGAGAGGGAGGCTGATCCAGGGGGAGGCCCCCGCCAAAGAAAGAAATCTGCCCTCAACTCTCTACTTAGAAAAGCAACGTACCCTCAGAGAGTTGGAGGTGGATGAGCAGAGAACTTGAGAAGGGAGATGTTTAGGAAGAGAGTGTTGGAGGTAGTCCGGTCGCAGTCCCCATCAAGCCTTGTGGACAATGCAGAGGGTCTTGAACTTGATCCTTGCTGCCACTGGGAGTCAATTAAGAGATTTCAGAGCTGAAGAGATACGATCCCTTGGCTTGAGGCCAAGTCAAAGTCTCAAAGTCCTCTTCTGGATAAGTTGTAGAGGTCAGAGAGTAGAGGCAGGCAGATTTAGGAAGAGGCTGTTGCAGTAGCCCAGCCTAGAGAGGACCTGAGCTTTGGAGACAGTGAACTTCTGGGGGAAAGTGAGGAAAGGAAGAATACCTCTAAGTAAGTGTAGCTGATAGTTTGACTTCTTAGAGATGTCAGAAATATGAGGAGAGAAGGAGAGGGTGGAGTCGAAGATGACACCAAGGTTCTTAGCCTCACAGGTCGAAGCAGGAAGAGGGCCCAGAGTGGGTGGCCAGAGAGAGAAGGAGAGAGGGAGGAAAGGAGGGAGCTGGTGTTCTGATGAGGATGATCTCCCTCTTACTGGTATTAAGGCAAAGATCATTGGCAGCACACCACTCCTGAATTGCGGACAGACAGACTGAAATGACGGAAGGAGTAGAGGGTTCGATGTTCTTTCATCGCCTGCAATTATGTCAGGCATTATTACGTGTACAATCTAACAAAAAAGTTCATCGAAAAATACATTTTACATTTTTGGGGCATGGGGTTACCCCCACCCAAGCCCCCTCCCCACACATCTATACCTGTTTCCTACCCCCAACCCATTATCTGCCATTTCCCACCCACCTAAAAAATGTGATGAATGTTTTCATTATAATATACACTTTGAAATGCCTGGTGTTGCAATTGCATGCGATGAAAGGACATCGTACTGAGTAGAAAGAGCCTGAATGAGAGCTAGGTGTCATCAGCATAACACTGAAAGTTGGAGCATAGAGCAGCGACGCGGTGGGCAAGAGGTGCCAGGTATTGGTTGAACAGCCAGCGAGAAAGGTTAGACACCTGGGGAACACCACAGGTAGAGAGAGGGATAGAAGAGAGGATGCACCCCAACTGGACCAGAGAAGGTCGACAAGTGAGAAAGGAGGTCAGCCAGGCCAGGGCCTTATCAGTAATAGCCAGGTTATCACACAGGCGACTGAGCAGGATGGCATGGTTGACCGTATCAAAAGCAGAAGAAAGATCATGAGACATGTTGGCTACCTTGATCATAGCAACATTTTTACATTTTGTGGTATTTTATTTTCATTGCATTAGGAGAACTGGTCATTAATAATATAGCTAGACCAGTAAACATGAGCGGAACTACTTTGACATAGACAAATGAAATGACACCAGAACAATTACCTGCATTGAGGCCACGGATTAAAAGATTGAAAAGGAACCAAACTACAGTGTACAGATGGGATCCTGACCATCGAAAAAGCAACTGGTAATAAATTATTAGCCCATCTTCCAACGAACATCAACAAATTGAAAGAACCAATGGCATATTGCAAACGATATCCCAACAAAGCCTTAATGAGAACCTTCCTAAAAGCCCGTCTCAACGTTCTCCCGACGCAGGAAATTCTGGCGATCAGGACAGGATCCACGACAAAAGCCTGTAGACTTTGCAAAAACGCTGAAGAAATAGAATCCATCAGACACCTGCTAATGCTCTGTCCTGCTCTGCACCAAGAAAGGATGGCCTTTTTCAGCTCCCTGACTGCTAACTCGTTTGCAAGCAATGAAGGCATCTGGTGGAACCGCTTAATTACTGGGGACAAGACAAGATGGCATACGGCGTCAGCTAAACTGTTGAACTTAGCATTCCAAAAAATTACTTTGACCACTGCCATTTGACGCAGCATCTCTTTATGGGTGGAAGCTTAGTCCTTGTTCCCCTGGTGATGCTTTTCACTCTCCTTCTTCTCTTGAGCTCTTGTAAAAATCTTGTTTGATTATACACAAGTAATTAAAAAAAAAAAAAAAAAGATTGAAAAGATGTGTGCTAGATGACTCAAGACAATTGTATGTCTCAATGGGTGCAGACATGGCAGGGGGTTCCAAAAACAGATTAAAACAATGAACAAACTGACCCAGAAAATTTGTTGAAATCTCTTTTACTCTATCCAGGCAATAAAGTGTTGTGCCATAATTTTGTTCAGAAGTGGCACAAGCCACGGTTTCAAGGACCTTATATTGTGGAAGCTGGCATTCCATCTGTGGTCAAGGCTGAAGTAAGGAGAGCAATGGAGAGAGCATGGATTCATCTCAATAATGACAAACTGTATAGAGATGAGACCCGCCCTGCCTGCAAATATTGAACCTGAAGAAGTTTGCGATGCCAGACGCGAGCGATGACCAGAGCGAATCAGCTGCAGGAATTGCAAGAATAAGAGGCACATAACCAAATTTCCAGGACAAGAACATTTATCTTTCACATTTGTCAAAGGACGCAATTGCACTTTTCTAGTCCTTTCATTTCTCTTGAAAACGTAATCCTTTTTTAGGAGCTTGGAACATTAGGACAAAAGTTTGTTTGAAATTGAAAGAATATAGCAGTTTAGAAAAACAATTTTCTTGCACGCTTAGCTGTAGTTTTTTGATGCACACACTTATCACTTTAAAGAGATAGGAGAGACATTTTCTCTGATAGAACAATGCATTTACAGAATGAGATTAGATATCCTATTTTAGCACATAGGGGGAATTATGCCCCTAGTTATCTGCAAAAGGTAGACATATTGGCTGCCATGATCATAGAACATTTATTTTGCATTTTGTGGTATTTTATTTTCATTGCAGTAAGAGAACAGGTCATTAATAATATAGCTAGACCAGTAAACAGGAGAAACTACTGTGACAATGACAAATGTAATGACACCAATTACCTATAACAAGTACACAGATTACAAGATTGAAAAGATGTGTGCTAGATGACTCAAGACAATTGAGCAGGTATATTAATGATTCTGTCCATGTCACCAAACCCTGTGGTATAAAGACCTGAGCAAAGTGGGACGAGAGACATCTGAGGAATTGTTTTGTGTTCTCCCTCATACCCTATGCCATGAGTGCCTCCAGAATGTTCATAGCAACAGAGGTACCCGCGAGCACTCCACATTGCCTAACACAACTTGCACTATATATGACCCAAGGAATATTGCTGGGTCAGACAGCTTGCATAGAGTGGGTAACAAAAGCAGATTCTTCACGGAAGGATAATTTTATAAAGCAAAAGTGCATGATGATCAATTCTAAAACACAAAACAAGGTGATGAAATACATACCAATAGACATGAGTGGGGGGTCTGAATAGAAGATCACAAAATGCTGCAATGTAATTCACAAGGAAAAAGAAATACCTGGATAGTGGAATAGAGACCAGTTACAAACCAAAGGAAGTGAACGTACTGATGAAGGATGGGTTGAAGGATTGATAGGGTGCAAAGCATTAGCACTCCTAGGACAACCTAAAGAGGTGAGACAACCTAAAAAGGTGCTACAGCACGCAAACAACCAGTGTCTTAAGGAATGGCCTGAATATATGAAATGGGTCACCTGGGTTGAAGATAAGGAGGGACGAGTGCAGATAAGACCACTGAAAAATGCGACCCTATTCTTCTGAAATTAGGGCACTAGGGCACAGTGAAGGTGGGAATGAATACAGTGTGGGGGCATTTTTGACATACCAGGCATGAAAGTAGGTACAGCAGTGATAATGGACCATTATTGGGCTTGTGGTTCAAAGGCTGACATGCAGCTTCCCCCAAATTGGGGAAGCCTGCGCTCCCTGGTGGTAATAAGTGCACCAGCCATGGTAGTGCCCAGAGTGACGTGCAGATTGGTGATTTTCCCTGAATTAGCGCACACCTAAGAAATTATAGGTCACTATCCCTTAAATGCACTAAAAGGGATAACTATAACTTGGCAAAGATGGCAATGGCATATAAAGACTGTAAGAGGTCAAGAGTAAGAATAAGAGGCATGTTAATTGATGTTTATAGACTATTTCCAGAAAAGAATAGGATTGGGGATAGGTAGGATATTCCCCAACCCTTCTTAAGGGGGGTTTCCGTGCCTCAAAAAAGCTCAGGAATGTCTGTGTCATGATGTTAAACAAAAGAGCGCCCTCCGTCCTGTGACCAAAAATCCTAATCTGACCCTCACACTCTAAACTCAATATAATGCATATAGGGATGTTCTGGTAAAATATACATTTGCAGTTTGTTTCAAAAGCTCTTAACATAAAAGTTGCAGAACAAAAGGGTAATAAAAGATTCTACCAGAAAAGGAGTCTCCCATCCCCTAGAGTAATTCAGGCCATTCTGGCCATTCTAAAGTGTCTCTTTCTCGCAATTTCACTGTGTTCCAAATTACATGAATCTTACTTTGAGTTTCCTTCCAGCATAAGGTTTCTTTATAATGTTAAATTTCTCACACTGTGTCCACTTTCTACCCCTGGCGTACTCTCCTGCCACGGTATTTGTGACTTTCTTTTCAATCCTTGAAAGGGCTAGGAGTCCTCCCTGTTGTATCCATAAAGTTATGTTTATTTGCCCTTGTACTCCTGGTTTACTCCCTTGCCATGATATCACCTCACTTCTCTTCTGGTTTACCTTCCTGCCAAGATATCACTTTGCTTCTCGCTCCTGGTTTACTCTCCTGCCAGGATATAACTTCACTTCTCACTCCTGGTTTACTCTCCTGCCAGGATGTCACTTCACTTCTCACCCCTGGTTTACTCTCCGGCCAGGAAGTCACTTCACTTCTCAGCCCTGGTTTAATCTCCTGCCTGGATGTCACTTCGCTTCTCACCCCTGGTTTACTCTCCTGCCAGGGTATTCCTTCACTTCCTATCCCTGGTTTACTCTCCTGCCAGGGTATCACTTCATATTTTATCTCCCCCTCCCATGTATGAGTCTCAGACTTCTTGGTTGCGTGGTGCACTAACCTGCCAGGGCTTTCTTCTTCTTTATTCACTCTTTCCTTCCTCCATGTAACAGCTTTCCATATTTGGGTCACTGACCTCTTTCTGATAAAGTTTGTATTTACTTTGCCTCTCCTTTTTAAGGGTTGGGTTTCCGTCCCCTTTTCAACACTGTTCTTATGTATAACAGTTCCTCTTTTTAAGTTTTGTGCTTTCATCTCACTTTTAACAATGTTCACATTCACATTCTTCCTTCCTTTGGAACACTGGTTCACCAACCCTTCTTTCACAATATTATCATTTGCATCAGTACCTTTATTATTTGTATGGCTTTCTCTCAAATTCTTAGCATGACGCAGTATTCGCTCGCAGGCACCTTGGTAACCCATTCTGTCTCCTTGGGCTTACCGGGTGTTTCTGGCGGTCCTCGCGACTCCTCTTTAGCTTCTTACTCGGTCCACTGACTAGGCATACGTCCTGTCAGCCGGTCTGTTTTTGCTTTGGTTTATCTTGCTCTGGGTGGCTCCAGCTGCTCCCAGTTAGCAGGGATCAGGCTGCTTTCGGCACAGTTCTTTCTCAAACTGTCCTTTTTAGTCCCCAGGCTGCAGCTCACAATATTCTGATTTATGGCGTCTATGTTGGCTTTCACACAGTTTGCCGACCGCCTTGGATATTGCCACACTCTTCTATTGCCATCAGCTGGAGCAGTTTTAAACTTCCTGGCATAAGTAACATTTTTTCAAAGACTAGAGGTCTAGAAAGCAGCGTTGGCTTACCGCCTCTAGTCATCTTTATTACTCCATCTTTCTTACTCGTCTCAGTACTTAAATGGGGGCAGGGTATTTGACTGGAAACACCTGGCATTTCTTTCTCTATGTTACATTAAGCCATACAGGTATGTTGTACAGGTGTATGCACCAGGCTATTTTGCTCTATGGGTTTCCTACCTCTCTGGAGTTGGTCTTCCCCTGTATGGTATTCCCACAGATAGCCACCCCAGGGTCAGAGTCAGGTAGCTTCTGCCATCCCTAGCCACATAAGGGAAGCTTCCCTCCAGAGAGTCAGTGACAATGTTACTAGATCCATCACATACCCTTCCCCTAAGGTGGTTGGTCTCTTTGACATTCAGGGGAAATGATCTTGGTGATTCAGTTTCCCTGGATCATTCCCTTATTTGCATTCCCTGGAGAAAAAAAATCAAAGGCAAGAGACCAGCAACTTATTTTTCTGGATTCTCCTTTTAGAAAGGACGATGGGATTTCTTTTGGTTTCAGAAGGGTTGATTTAATCGAGAGGAACATTATCCCCTTTTGATTTCTATTCATCCCTATCCAGGCCAGCTGGGACAACCATTATTCAAACTTGGGTACATCACTCCCTATCTTCATTTTGACTGGTAATTCTGGGATTACAGCTGCTGGTACCCTGGTTTTCTTCCCAAAGATGGCAACAGGAAATGTTGCAAAAGGCTGTGTCCATGGACACAGCAAATGTCTTCTGTATGGATCCTTCTCCAATTTCTAGGTATTAATTCAGGTCTAACAGCACATTTTCGACTGGCACTATCCAATTGGGCACACACCTGTTTTGGTTAGATAATGATAGGTAGTTGGTACATAGGGTTATCTTTCACATAGAAACATTTGGTCTTCTTTTTACCACTTTTAATTTGCTTCTCTTTTTTTGGAACTTCCCTGGGTTCCCATCCCAGCTTGTTATTGTTTCACTGGGTTGAAGGTTCAGCTGTTGATTTTCCAAGTCCCTTCTCAGGATGGTATTCTTTTAATGGTGGTATGATTGAGGCATAGATCCTACTTGATGAACAGTGTTTAGTCAGGTGTCCACATTCACCACAGAAATGACACTTTTGGTCTAGTATATGGGACGAAGCTACAACACATGATACACTTTAATTTTCATGCTCTTTCATTATAGTATCTGGGTTCAATCCACTATCTTCATGTCTGCCAAGTATCTCTGATCTTTATAACTCACAAGGGTGGGTACCCGGGGAAAATATTTCCTGCTTCTCCTCTTCTACTAGGTGGTACTTTGGAGGGTACCCAATTTTTCCCACGAGGGATCTAGTTTGTCTTTCATGGAAGAGGGGAAAAGGTAGAGTAGTATCTTCTCCTATTCCTTTTCCATTATGGACCTATGTGGGGATGAGACTTTCATCAGTGATAGGGATAGCTTCTTGTCTCTTATCTGGCAGAGATCGATCAGAAATCCCTTCCGATAACGTGGGAAATGGTAGTTGGGTACACTTATTAGTCAGAGGGGAATTTTTATTTTCCTGATTTTCAGATTTCAGGAAAGAGCATGGGGTAATTTCGGGGGTGAATGGTTCCCCTTCTTCTAATTCTTCCTGAAGACAATCTTGGAGTGAGTTTCCTGAATGAGGTTTCTCATAAACCTCTTATTTAACGAAGGGGGAAATGTTAGGACCAGGGTTTTCTAGGGCTTCTGAAGACTGCAGGGAACGGGCAAGACTATTAAGTTTCTCTGTAGTGGTCTTGAGTAAGGTTTTCATGGTTTGGAGGGGAAGTTGTGATTTCTCTACTGGATGTTCGGAGATTTTAACCTTCTCAAGGTATTGGGTGACATTATCACCTTTCCCATATTCCGTGAGGTTCTCATCTTTATGTAAGGACAGGGAGGATCTATGTTCCCAACTTTCAAGGTTTTCTATTTCCAGGGGAAAAGAACCTTCCAAAAAAGTTAAGGTACTGGGAAGGTTTTTTTAAAAAAAATAATCTTTATCAGAACTACATACAGATCCTTCTGCCAGACAACATAGTGACAAGGATATGGGGCCATGTTAACGATTATCTTCCCCAGTGGAAATCACACTATAGGAGTACTTTCCGTGGGGAGTGGGCTAGAATTTCTCTTCCGGTATTTCAGGCGTTTGCAACCACTACCCATTAGGCCATCCTTTTGTGGTGGAAATATTGAGGCCGTAGTCTCTAGAGCAACACAACCTTATATTTCAATGGGAGAGGGATCTCTTCTGATCGTGGGGTATTTGGAGATCTCAGGTTTGGCTGGGACAGAGGTTGCCACAGGGTTTTATTTACCAAGAGTCCTATCAGCTCACCTCCTAACCTGCATCAGGTTGTAGGATACATTTTACAGGGCAATTTGTATCTCTTCTCCACTGGATTGGAGGGCAGTACTCTTAACTTCCTCCTCTGCCTAATTTCATTCAGAGGCATTAGATAGATAACTGAGTTGGAAGGAATCTCTAACCCAAGTTCCAGGGAGAAGGTGATTTTGTCCATAATGGGAAATTGGCTTGTGGGAAAAGAAACGTTTACAAGTCGTCCCATCTACCCTTTCCCTAGTGGATAAAATGCCTTGGGAAGTCAAGGGGAAAAACCTGACTCCACTCTTGTGCCCGGATTGCAAGCAGGCTCTTGAATTCTCTCTGAAGGATCCAGCACACTGGAAGAAAACATATGTGGGGAGCTTTTCTACAACATACCACTTTTGGGTCTGGAATTAGTTTTGGTTATTTTGGAAAATCTCGGGGTCCCCCAGTTTGTATCAGCTGAATTGGATCCCACTGCTGATGTAAGGGAGGGGCCAGTTGGTATTACGGTGGAAACAGACGTAACACCGGGAGACCCAAAATCTGGTGTTGATATCCGGAAACCCAAGTTAGGTCCTCCTGTAAGGAGGGGGCCATATGGCTCCAAGGTGGAAGTAGACACAAAACAGAGAGTTTCTAATTCTTCAATTGAAAGGGATGCAAGGAATCCCAAGATAGGCCTATGTGAGGCAGATCAACCCGTGAAAGGTAGTTTTTCCTCATCTATTTTTAAAAACATCAGGTAAAAAACCCCATCTATGCCGGACAACACCATACGAGACTTTGTTGTGCATGTGTTATGCTCACCTGGTCTCTGCAGAGGCGTTGGGGCACGGTTGCAGCCCTCCCTGAACTTGAATCACCCCCTTCAGGCCTCTCCCTCAGTTGAAAGCTGTGAGCGTTGGTAAGTGGTGATATTGCTCCTGCGTGGAGATAACAGTGTGTGAGTGCTCCGATCTGTGATTGTTGTACCTCTTGAACCCTTCACCCCAAAGTACGGTTTCTGTGAGCATACGCTGGCCCATAAAGCTCACCTGTGAATTATGGAAGATAAGCTCTCCATCCTACTACTTCTGGCAGAGGTGCGTCGAATGGGATCTAGTTCCTTCACTGATCCCTGATAAGGATTAGTCCAGTCCAGCTGCGACTATGCTTCTCCTTATGATTGGTAAGTCTTCCTTGAGCTCTTGTGATGCTGTTCGTTCTGTTTAATGTCTTTATATGTAGCTCCTATTTATGCCCGCAATAATGTCTCTCTTCTGTTTTCTTCCCTTAGATGGAAATGCGGCCTCAATGCAGCTGTGAGACGCAGCCGGATGGAAGATGAATGCTACCGCAATGTTCGACAGCAGGTAAGTGCTGGTTTAAGGAAAAGCGCGAAGTATGGCGAAGCGCAACCTTAAACTGACTGTTTTTTCAATGTCTAACCTTGTCTTCTGTTTTTCCTTGCAGACGCTGCTGTCGACGATGAAGCGTGTCGTGCTGTGGTGCCAAGATGAAGATTTTGGCGTTCCAAAAAGTGTAAAGATGAATACTTGGTTCACCGAAGAGATGTACAGGTAAGAACAGCTTCCCCCAGTTGGTAAGTATGCTGGCAGGAAGCAGGATGTTCAGGAAGCAGGATCTTCAAAGTTAAGTCTGACCTCAGGCATCGGTGAGCGTTACGCTGCTGGCAAGTGCAGAATAACGCAAAGCATCTGTCTTGAGGATCGGGGCAGTTTATATGGCTGAAATCATGGGCACGCCCATTAGGGCCGGCTTACCAGCCACACCCTGCCTCTCCTAGAGAGTGAGCACGTGCAAAGGCAATCCATTAGCAGCCACACCCAAGAATACACTTGGGGCTGCTTATGATTGGAATGTTCAAGGTGAATGCATCATGCTTAATGGATGGAATGTTCAAGGTTAATGCATCTGAAGTGCTATACCCATAATAAAATCTTTTTGGTTTTAAATGGATGTTCTTGTTTACTTTTGTTCATGAGCCTGGCGCCAAAGGTGCCAGGACAGTGTCCACCCAGGACTCCTGTGCATGCGACCCCTGCATGCCTATGCCCCTGACTTCATGACCATGACAGCATGATAGAAATTTGATCATAACTGATACAGAGAAACCACAGGGGAAAGAACCAAGAGAGGCATTAAGGAATAAGGTCTTGTTCTGGCTTTGGCAAAGAACAGAGTGGTCAGATGTTCAGATGTGAAAATTCTACAAAGGCTGAAGATCGACGAGTGGTGCTCTAGAGAAAACAGGGTTTGAGTGTTGGTGGGATGCAGGGCTAGTAATCTCCCTGTTTTTCTAAGCAAATGTAATTATTTGCCCAAAGGCTCATCGAACTTGAAACTCATTGTGAATTAGCCTTGATAATTCAATGTTATGTTTGGAATGTTGATACCAATGATAATTGTTAGTGATTTTAGCCTCTGTCCATTTTTGACCTGTTATTTATGTTTTATGTTGTAAGCAATGTTTGGTTTCAGCGCTCAGATGCATGCGAGCTATAGCGCTCTACAAATATATAAATATGGCAGCTCCACTTTTTAAGGTTTGCACTTTTGTCTCCCTTATAATAATGTTCACATATACATGATTCCTTCCTTTGGAATACTGGATCACCAACTCTTCTTTCACAATATTCTCATTTGCATCAGTTCCTCTATTATTTTTAATGGCTTTCTGTCACATTATCAGCAAGATGCAGCCTTCGCTCTTAGGCGCCCCAGTAACCCATTCCGTCTTCCTGGTCTCTGGCAGTCTCGCATCTCCTCTTTGGCTTCTCGTTCGGTCTGCTGACTAGGCATACGTCCTGTCAGCCAGTCCATCTTCGCTTGGTTTCTCTTGCTCCAGGCGGCTCCTGCTGCTCCCGGTTAGCATGTGGCAGACTGCTTTCGGCATGGATCTTCCTCACAGTATCCATTTTTGTGTCTGTGATCAGGCTCCCAATCTTCAGATTTCTGGTGTCTGTCAGCATTCACACAGGTTGCTGACAGCTTTGAACTGTGCCACTCTCCTCTATTGCCATCACCTGTAGCAGTTTTAAACTTCCCTGCATACCTCAAAAGACTAGAACACAGCATTGGCTTACTACCTCTAGTCATCTTTATTACTCCATCTCTCTTCTTCGTCTCAGTGCTTAAGTGTGCGGGGGACAAACAGGATATTTGGCTGGAAAAACCTTGAATTTCTTTCTCTTTGTTTCAATAAGCCATATAGGTATGTTGTACAGGTGTATGGGTGTCATGTGGAATTAAGATAGACAGGTTATTTTTCTCTATGGGTTTCCTACCACTCTGGAGTTGCTCCGCCCCCCCATGTGGTCCTCCTGCACATAGCCACCCCCCAGGATCAGAGTTAGGTAGCTTCTGCCTTTCCCTGGCCACATAAGAGAAGCTTCCCTGCAGAGAGTCAATGACGATATTACTAGATTCTTTGCACGACATAAAATTGTTCAGAATAACAGAAATGCTCTTCCCATCCCGGTTTACTCCCGGGTTGTAGGCCAATACGACTTCCAAATGGTTGCAAATAACCTGTTGGGAACTGTTGCGAACCATAAATACAAATGTAAAAAGCTTCAATGCCATAAGGGAAGAGCTTAGAGCAAACAGGCTCATGACCCTCTAAAATAGATACATTCTCTATCTGATAACAGCCATGGAGGGGGGTAAGTGTGCAATACAATGGGCCTTCTTGCTGCATATACATACCCATCCATGAGGAGGAAAATGTGATCCTCACAGAGGCTTGCCACCTTGATAGAACTGCACACAGAAACGGTGGAAGAGGTGGAAGACATTGCAGATGATGGATGGTTTAACTAAGTGTTCTCATGGATACTCACCTGGTTGGCTAATGCATTCAAAATACTAATGGCCAAACTAGTACTAGTACTAGTACTAGTACTAGTACTAGTACTACTAGCTTCCTGTGTTCTAAGAATAGCAATAAGCCAATGCAGAAAGGCATTAGGAATGAAAATAGTTACAAACCTGCACACTCACATGCACAGGTCAAAATTGATATATCCTTGGGACCCTCACAATTACACCGAGCAGTGGGTGTATTGTGATCCCAAAGGGGAATGCTGCTACATGACATGGAGTCCAGATGAACATGTGAGACGTGGCGGTAACTTGAGTGGTGTGGGGGGTTTGACTAAAATATGGATACTCAAAGAGCGCTATCTGGGAGAGAGCAGAAGGAAGAGTGTGATCGAGGACTCGACTAGAGGCGGAATATTGGCAGCCAGATGAAAACATCATCCATAGCTTCTGCCCCTTCCCCCCAACCAATACAACTTAAGCAGAAGATGGCAAAAGCAGACAAACTAATGTTGTAACAGTAACAAGCGCATGAATTAGACACTACGCAAACATGCACTCCACATGAAGAACAGGTACACTAGGTCATATATGCATTTATACATGAAGAATATTAACATCCATCCATAAGACATGAAGAACATGATCATTGTATAAGTTGAATGCAACATGAACGATACGAGAATATAGCTCACTAAAACAGAAAAGAGATTAATTGGGCAGCCATTTTCTTAAAATTGGAAGCCGCAGCATGCTTTTAAATGGGCAAGGGCATCGGGACCTCATAGAAAACTCAAAAAGCTGAATCCACAAAAATACAGCGCTTTGCAGAGCTCAGACAGTAGCTGACAATGAGTGCCATAGTTAAAGTGGAATAAGGGAGGATGAGAACAACAGAACTAAGGCACAAGATGGCAGTTCCCAAGACGCAAGCAGGATATTTCCAGATCCATTAAAATTTCATAAGAATACAACCAATCTTTGTTAGGCAGGTGCAGTAAAACATCAAGCCTAAAGATTCCAGGAAGAATAACTTAAGAGTGTCCTTGGTGGCAACAGAAAACATGACACACACGTTAATATTGGCTAAAACCTCAATAAATGGAAGATAATTCAATTTCCTACACAGTCTTCTAACACGTGACATATACTTGGAGAACACCGACAATTGATTAGAAGCCTACATAGATAGGACACCTGCAGTACTTCCTAAAAGCACACACAGGCGCAAGGCCAAGTACAAAGAGATTGCCCCATCTCATGGCCTGGGAATGAGGGACGGTAACTTCTTTCATTGAACAAAGGACAGTCCACAGGCCACTCTCCCCCTACTCTCTGTTTGGCTCATATCTTGGCAACCTGTGTCCAAGGTTGGGTAGCAAGGAGCCAACCTATCAAACCCTTAGTGTCATGCCGCCCATTGAGTATAATGCATACCAATTATGTGTTGTAGAGATTATGTATTTTTGCCCTTATCAATATAGGTGTGGTTCCAGGTGGGCCCATCAAATATGTGCAACCCAATGAAATGTTTAATCTTGATATTATCTATTTGTAGCTAAACCCACTACCCAATCCTTGTAGGTTTTTTAAACTGAGATTATGTTCATACGTCATTGATAACGTGTTTGTAGTACTTAAACAATTGTCTTGTTTTAACGCATCAAGACTCACAAGATTTGAATGCTTGTATGCTGTCCCGATTTCATTTAAAATGATTATTAAAGCTGGATTTTGCCTTGCACTTTGTCAACTCCATCATTGGACTGACACTTATTCCTCTGTGTCTGTTTGGGATTTTTTGGGACTGCTTTAACATACAGATCAGGCCACCAGACTTTCAACAATATAAGAAAAAGTTACACAATTGCATGATAAGGTAAAGAGGTTTGAGAGGGTCACCCTTCATGTGAACTCTAGATAAAGAAAAGGCATTTGAAAGTCTCCACTGGGATTCAAAGGAAACATTTAAAGCAATTATATTCAGCGAGGTAGAGTTCATTCTTTGCAATCTATAGTAATCAAACAAATTAGGCTTCATGGCATTTATTTAGTTTTTTTTATTAGCATTAAACTAGAGAGAGGGACTAGCTGGATCTGTCCCCTCTAACCTCTGGAACCTTTTCCATTTGAGCATTCAAAATTTAAATAGGTTATGTTTGTAAAGGACATCCTCTCAACTTTCCAGGGCCCTGTCAAATCTGAGGGGTTTGTTCTCAAACTAGGGATCAATAGAAAAACAATCAGCTTCACAATTTCCCATAGACTGCTTGTTTTGGGTACACCTTATGGGTGGGACCTGAATGAATGGAAAGAGGAGTCAACTCGCATTCTGTGTTGTGGGTGTCTGGTTTTGGTTGTGCGTCACTATGCCTATGGTCTACCCGAGCCAGCCCTGTCTGAAACTGGAGTGAATACAGTTTGTGCTCTGAAAGGCTGGGAGTTGCCCTCATTACAAGTACTCCGGTCCGGACTTAACGCTGCTGGTATAACCATACCGGCACCGTTTACACGATCGCTGAATTATGACCTACAGACCCGGAAATAGCACCACCATAAACCGCCACCGCGGAGTCAAAGCACCCGTAAACTTCGCCTGGACGGAAACCCCCCCGTTATCGGCAATACTAAAACACTACGAGCATCACAAGTAGCATGGACATGAAAACACAGCCACAAAAATGGTGCTAAAACTGTGACCGCCACCGCGAACATGACGTTAAACAGTGCCTGGTGACCTGAATCAGGCCACAGGTGCACCAAATGGACCCAGCAGGCCACTGGGAGCCTACAAAAGGGCCACACCCAGGCCAACTCCAAACAGAACTATGCAGGCAGCAGCTCTAGTAGCATTGGGACTGGGGCTACTCAACCAACAGGCAGCACTGCACATGATGGCAGTAATGGTGCAGAGGAGGAGAGAAGGAGACGGAGGCGGAGGAGGCGCAGGTGGCAACTAGCTAACCCTGTACCCATGGCAAACCCTATTGTCCAGCCAGCACCACCCCGTAGGCAGCCTGCAATACCACGCATCAGAGCCTCACCCTGGAACCTTACCCCAGGACAGATCCACACATTACACCGGCTGGACTGTCCAACAATCCTTTACATCACCACCATGATAAAGGACATCAGCAACCACATTGCAATCACCACCGCCACCCCCCTCCTGAAGGTGGTGTCGGTACTGCATTTTCTTGGCACCGGAACCTATCAGCACACAGTTGGTGAGCTGCACCGGCTATCACAACCCTGTTTCTCTAAAATCTTGGTACAGGTACTGGATGCCCTGTTCTGCCATGTGTCTGAACAGATCGCCCTACCCCGTACCCTTCCCGAGGTCATTGCCACCAAGTTGGCCTTCCATGCCATTGCAGGCATGCCAAATTGCATAGGTGCAGTCGACTGCATCCACATTGAGCTGACAATACCATGTGCTATCGAGATGGTGTTCCGCAATAGGAAACAGTACCACTCACTGAATGTACAGATGGTATGTGATGCCGCACAAGTGATAACACATTGCTGTGCCAGTTTCCCGGGCTCAAAATATGACTCAATGGTTCTGCGGAATTCGACATTGCCACGGTACATGGAACACTATGCTGGACAAAGCACATGGCTATTGGGTGAGCACAGCTGCCAATGCACAGGCCCTGTGGAAGGGGGGTGTGTGTCCAGGGCAATGATCAATGTGAGTGGGCTGCTGCGACTGCACATCCATCACCCCCCGCCCATTCACTGAATAGACAGCACAAACCAAACATCACAAAGCTACACATGACAGGTTGCCACAGTGTGCCCGTACACACCCTGCCACATGACACACACAGCCGATACTACCACTGGCCCATATACCTGGAGCCACTGAATACATCCACCCACAATATTCACCACTGCCCCCCAATGCACATGATGCCTCCACATGAGACATCCTGCATCAACAACATCATCACAGTCGACTGATTGACTATGCCATGTGTGTACATCACTGCACAATGCCATAATTACCAACCAATGTCACCCACAGGACAAAGTACACATGCACACCAATGCGTTGGTCAATTTCCAGATGACAACGTCCACTACAATGACCCAGGAATGGTAATCACCACCGGTCCAACCAATGCTTGCCACATATGCATGAATGAACAATGACACAAGATTGCACTGCATCTGATGAAGACATGATACAACAAGCACTGACATGTCCCCCACATCTACATCCCATGTAGGTGATGCTGGATATGCACTCACGCCATGGCTGACAACGCCTGTACGGAGGCCAAGGAACAGGCATGAGGAGGCGTACAACAGGGCACACGTCCGCACACGTGGCATGATTGAGAGGACATTTGGACTACTGAAGGCCCGGTTCCGCTGTTTGAGCAGATCTGGCGGATCACTGCTGTGCAGCCCAGTTCATATGGGTAAAATTACGCTCGTTTGTGCCATGCTGCACAATCTGTGCCTGCGCAGGAACATTCCAATGCCCCAGACTCAGAGGATGAAGATGGGGATGGAGATGGGGATGGGGATGGAGATGAAGATGGGGATGGGGATTTGGATGGAGATGGGGATGGGGATGGGGTGGCTCCACCTCCTCCTGGGGGTGCACTAGATGGACAACGAGCACGGGATGCACTGATTCGCATTTACTTTTGAGAGACTGCACATTGACAGCATTGCATGGATATGACGATGCAGTAAACAAATTGATGTACTGCAAATGAAATGATAGATGTCCACTCATGAATGTTTTTTTCAATGATGATATATTCATAACATTACAACATGGAAGGAGGTGCAATGGTTAGGGAAGCTGTACACCCGTGCCCACCCACCACCCAAATGTACCCACCCCCCAAATGTAACCACCCCCAACAAGGCCCCAATTCACTAACCCCCTAATGGACCTCCCCCACCACCCAAACGTACCCACCCCCAACCAGGTCCCAATTCACTAAACCCCTAATGGACCTCCCCCACCACCCAAACGTACCCACCCCCTTAACCCTTCTTTTTACCTTGTGTCCTGCAGTGCCAAACAAACATGCCGTCATTTGCATGTGCGCTTCGGCGCTTGTGCATCCTTGCCTGAGGGCCCTTTTAGGCGACTTGCTCGCCTCCGTGGACTGGCAGAGGTGGAGCTGGATGGGGTGGTGCTAGTGGATGGCACTGTTGCTGGCATTGGTGGCAAACGTCCAAGATATGCCTAGTGGGCAAGCAACATAGACTCGGCAATACTGGAAGTGTTGTTATTGCCCTCCCGCACATGGTTTGTCCGGGTCACTATTGTGGTGGCAAAGCATCCAATTGACCTTGAGAGACGACGCACAGATGTGCTGTAGCTCTCCCACTGCAGCCTGGATTCCTCAAGCTGCCTTTCCACCAGCTGGGTGAGGGTAGCCTGCTGCTCCTCCATCCGCTGCATGCGGGCATTGAGCTCAGCCATTGAGGGGGTTGGCGACCTCATTGGACTGCGGAGTGATGTTGGTCTGAACTCCAGTTCATGGAACGATGCCAAGTCATCCAGGTTGGGCGCCTCCCCCTGTGGCCCTAAATCAGACTGCAGTGCTGGGGCACTGTTGTCGCTACCTGCTGCCTCCTCTGCAGTGCCAATACTTTCTGGGGTGGGTTGTGTAGGCATGAGGGGTGCCCGTGGCACCTGTGTTGCAGCAGGCATCGTGGAGATGCTGGAGATGGTGGTGCTGGTGGCCGGTACATGTGTACCAGATGCTACTGGGGCAGAGTTGGGCAGGGGCGCTGGCTTGCACACGTGCCGGAGCCGATTGCCTGGGCTGTTGTGCGGTGTCACTGTCACTTTATATGGCAATTAGTTTTGTGGTGGTGCCTGATGGGTGCATCACATGCATCAGACAGGTTGATCAGTGAACAATTGCATTTACACGCATATGCTTGTTGACGGTCATGTATTGTAGTGATGTGGATCGTCATCTGGATCATGATTGTGTCCTTTGGGGCACTCATGCACTGGCTGAGGTGAGGTGTTAATGGGTCCTTTGGGGCACGCATGCACTGGCTGGGGGGAGGGGTGTTAATGGGTCCTTTGGGGCACTCATGCACTGGCTGGGGGGTGTGTGTTAATGGCTCTTTTGGGGCACTCATGCACTGGCTGGGGGGGTGTTAATGGGTCCTTTGGGACACTCATGCACTGGCTGACGGGGGTGTTAATGATATGATATGATACGATATGATATGATATGATATGATAGTCCTTTGGGGCACTCCTGGCCTCAACATGTACTCATATGGTATTCATATTTGTGCACGTACTAGCATCTGCAGGTGGGCTCGCTCCTGCCTCAGCATCCCCAATCCCATGGATGGCCTCAAGGTGGAGGACACTGCTGCAGCGCCCCTCCCATGTCTGCAGCCTCAGTGGGGAAGGGGGCCCTCCACCTGTCCCACTGCTGCGTTGCCGGTGTGTTGAGATCAGGTTACGCACCCTCAGTCTGAGCTCGTCCCACCTCTTATGGCAGTCCTTGACGCTCCTCGTAGTCACGCCCACAGCGGTGCACTTGCATACAGATTCCGCCCACACTTCCTTCCTGCGCTGCTGTGTTGCACGCCGTTGGTCTGCACTAAACAGCATCTCGGCATGCTGCACTATATGGTCAACCAATACAGTGAGCTCCGCTTCACTAAAGTGCTGTTTGCGTTGCCTCTGGGCAGGGATCCTGGCAGACATGCTGGTAGTCCTTTTTGCCTTCTCACTGTGTAGATTTAGCTTGTGCTGACTCTGGATGGCAGTGGATTGTGCTTTATATGATGGCCGCCTCTCTGTTTCCGGTTTTCGCGGACATGGTATTTCCGTTTCCGTGTCTGTGACGACAGCGGTGTGCACGGTTTTTACACTGCTTGTGGGGCTGCTTTGTCCATTTCCGAGGTGTTTACGTGGCAACGGTGACACCGTTTCCACATCCATGTGGTGCGCGCGACCGACAGCCTGTAATCGGTAAATCTTTCCGCAACCTTGCGGATGCGGAAACTTTATTACCGTTGCCGCGGAATCACTGCATTCCGGACCGGGAAACTTGTAATGAGGCCCATTGTCTGTTTTGGGTGAATGTCCTGAATGCCTGGGAACCTGATTGGGTGCTGCATGATGAATGCACTTGTGTGTGATTGGCTGACTGTGCCTAGCTCAGCCTGAGTGAATGAGGGGATATGTGCATATCAGAAGACCCCTCACTTACCTATGGGACAGAAGCTTGCAGTTTTTCTGGAGGCATATCCTGAATCCAGCTGGAGGAAAAGGTTCTGCCGCTGCAACTCTGCACAAGTACCAAAGACTGCTGTGCTGCTTTAATGTCAGATCATCAAGAGAGGACCTGAACAGGCAACCTCTTCTTGTATCTAAGAGGGGACATCTGCCACTGCTGCTCTTCATCTGAAGTGTCCTGGAAGCCAGTATTGAGTCCTGCTGTCCATGAGAGGTATCTTCGTGGGGCCAGAGAGTGATCGGACATCTTGTTACCAAGAAGTCCACCAGCATTGTCCAGAGGCTGTTTGTGATCCTTGGAAAGCCAGATTGCAGTGTATCACCCAGAAGAAAGGGTACCCCGACAGTGCTGCTCGATGCCCGGAGCTTGCCAAGTTCCAACCAACTGAAAATAGTTCAAGTGGCACTGCAGACCCAACATCTGTCCACTTTTCCACAGCTGAGGAAGTCCAATGTCGCAGCCTGCAGAGAAGTGCCCACCGCTGTGTTTCCCCCCACTTTGCACCGAGGAATAAATCCTGAATGTCCAAACTCGGTGGTGACCCACAGATAAGTTCAGTGCTCAAGGCCAAGTCACCAGAAATCATCCTGTCACCCGTGCTGCAGCACTGAAGAACCAAACCACAAACCGACAAAACCCGACACCTACTTATGTCACTGCACTCGCCAGCGCCACTGAAGGTCATTGACAGAAATCAAAGGACTCATTCTCACCCCCCAAGCCTTGTCGAGGTCCATAGTGAGTTTCAGCTTAGTGGGACATCCACCGCTGGCATTGCAAACATACCAAGGAGACCACTACTACACACCTTCACTGCTGCCCTTCTGACCCTGCTTGGTTCCCTTCTTCTGCTCGACAGTGCTGGGATGCATTCCCAGCTCCCCTGTCCACCCCCAAATGGTTTAGATTGAGAGCAATACCGTAAGAAGGTTTGTAAATAATGACACAAGTTGGCAGGTGGGAGGTGCACATCAGGGAGCGCAGGAGCATGCATTAAGTGTAGAGGTTGCAGAAATATACTGAACCGCTGCCATTTTGGGAGCTAGGCCGAGAATGGGCAGGACCCAGTATCAGGGAATAATAGACAGAGGCCTTAGCACTAGGGCACATTCCCATTCTCATCTCGAGCAGTAGGCAAGAAGGTAATTCTATCAATTTAGACATAACCCTTCATTGTTTCACACTTCAGGCCCATGTAATTCGAAAGGAATGTGAACAGCGAAGCATCGGTAGGGTTGTTCCTGTCACTAAAGGACAATCTCATGGGAGGCGGGGCAGTGGTCTTGAGCTGCCAAAAAACCCATCCCATGCCCCCAGATCCACAGTCATCCTATTTGAACTACCAGATGCCCACTATTGGAACCCCTAAATCCCTCAGCGTGTAGTTGATTAGTGTGTTTACAGAGGGCGGCCCAGAGAGGGGGCAGATGCCAAGGAGGGAGCACAAACAGGATGCCCTGTGAATTGCGCTGCAAGATGTGTGGGGTGAGAGTAACAAATTTAGGCCAACGATGGGAGTCATGGAGAGGTGCCAGAGTGTCTGGGATTGAACGAAGCTCCTCACATTTCTGAGAGCCATCCTGACCTCGAGAGTATCCACTGAGCTCATATCTTATTAATAGGTGCATATCACGTGGTTGATATGTGGGGAGAGGAGCCTTTTCAACTCATTAATTAATTGTGTTGGGAGGGCCCAAAATCAGCACAGCTGAGGACCACATGGAAGACGATCGACACAAGGAACTGTAACCAATCATATTGTGTCTGCTAGGGAGAAGACCATATGTATATAGGGGACCACCATTGAGGATGATGAGTAATACTGTATATTATTTGCATCAAGAGCATACATGCCAACCCTCCCGATTTAGGCGGGAGAATCCCGATTTTTCTGTGAAAAATATAGCTATTTTTCACGGTCTCCCGTCTAAAATAAATGTAGCCCCAATGCATTGCTATAGGGAAATGTTGGTCTCCCGATTTCCCTGATGAAATCTCCCTCCCAGGTGCGACCAAATGTTGGCATGTATGCAGGAGTGATGCTGCTGCCCTTTAAAATGTTGTCTTTTCTTTAACTAACAGTGCACTGTGGCAGTAGGGCTTGAATGCCCCTGCTGGCATGTATTTTCTTTTGTGAGAATTAAAAGGTTATCCATGAAAAAGGTGTATCCAGTTTTTTTTCCCTAGAGGATTGCATATTTTTCTGGTTGTCTAGAGGCATGTCCTACAAATTTAGTGACCCCGACTTCATTCCAGATTTTCCTGCACAGATGAAGGCTTCCTGGCCGCACATCTGGAGGTGTCGCCTGCAGCGGCCAGTCCCTTGTGCACAACCTGGAGTGGTTTACATGAGCCATGCTGCCAGAATTCCTGTCTGTTCTTTGGATCAGGGTGCAGCTCCCGGATGGTGCAGGCCATTGATGGGACCCCATAAAGGTGGAACTTGGGAGAATGAACAGACATAAGTGCACCTTTTGTGGGACAAAACAACATGGGGAGGGAGAAAAGGGGGTGGTGAGTGTGGTTGTTGAAGAATGCGGGATAGTGAGGTGGTGTAGGTGGGTGTGCGGAAGGACCATGCAGCGGCTTATTATTATTTTGGAATAAGAGGATAAAGGAGTCACAGGATCCTTCTGGATTGGGGGAAGAAGGCAGTGCTGTATCTTAAGGAGACAAAATAAAGGAAGAAGGGTAGAGGCCCTCTATATTTAGGGTGCCTGGGATCTCCTCACCCGATATAAGGGGGGGGGGGGGTTTGGAACGATGCATAGTCGTATTTGTGTTTTCTATTGAGTTTGTGGTTGTTCTAGCTGGGAGGGGTCCATGGTTTTGTTGTGTGGTGTGGTTGAGGTGGAAGGGGAAGTGTGAGTGATGAGCATACTGGAAGGTGTTCATTTGAGGAATGAGTGAAAGGGGAAGGGGGCATTTAAGAACAGGTAATTGGATTAAAGGTGACTCAACGGGAGGGGGAGACAAGAAGGTAAGAGAGCCGCTGGGTGGGCCCTCCGACAGATGGACAGACTTTTGTGTACCAAAATAGACAGGGAGGGCAGAACCGAAAATGGGGCTGATCACTCCTTTAGAGTATATGTGTGTCGCTTTACCACTATATGAAGATAAGAAGTATCACAAGCAGTGGGCGGCCGAGACTCGACGGGGGAGGTTTCAATGATGGCCAGAGCAAGGAACAAATAAAGAAACATTAGGGCATATGTTTACATTTATAGCGTCCAAATGCAAGGCTAAAAAGCTTCAAAAAAGTATTAGAATTGTGGAAGATGATAGAAGACTTAGAAGATGCCACCCCAAACCAAGTGAAATCGCCCATGGGAATGCCAACATTGGAGAATAAGACTCTCCCCAGTGCCCCACAGGGGGTTGGTTGTTCTAGACCAGATGCAGGGATACAGATGCCCACAAACCCACCACAGGTACTACCTCACCCGTGCTGCCTTAGGATACACCAACCCAATGTATGTTCCCCCCTGCATATCACCGCCCCACCCCTATCATTACCACAGGCTCAGTATCAAAATATTTCCAATTCTATGTTATTGGCAACAGCGAGAGAAAATGAAATAGGAAGTCTTGATAAGAAACCCCATAAAGTGCTAGAAGAAGATTTAAAGGAGGCGCAGGAAGAGTTAGCTTGATCGAGAATAGAAAAGAGGGAAGGTCAGAAAGCACTATGTGGACTAGAGGAGGGATGAGCAGGAGATATTTTGTTTGGAATTGATAGCACAGATATCAAAGATGTGCATTTCGAGGAGGATAAGAGAAATAGAAGACAGTGAACAGGAAGTTTGAATTATGGTGCAGTGAGGTCGGAAGATGAGATGGGTGAGGACCCAGTAGAAGGAGTGGGATACGGTGGACGAGGTGGGAGAAGAAGAGGCCCCGCTTGTAACATCACCACACGTGGAGAGTTTATGGGGTCCCCGGTTAAGAAACAGATATGGGCGCGTAGCGCTGGCCAAAGGGAAGGTGTGGGAAAAGAATATGAGGACGGTGACGGGACACAGTTCCCCTTATTGTATAAAGAACCAGGAAGGGGTCAGTATATTCCATGGCCACGCATGGATAAAAACTATTTAATAAAAAGTTTACCATCTCTTACTGCAGGGGCGGGAAATGGATCTATGCATTTGAGAAACAAACAGCGGGTGTACATTGGCTGTGGGAGACTTGAAGAGCCTATTTGTTGCTATATTGGGAGATCGGGCTGATGATATTGGGTGAAAGTGGGGTAACCAGGCATGCAATTGGGGGATGATATTCATGACAGCGCCCATTCTAATGATATTAGTGTGGGCTGCCTTGCACTGACTGTGCCTATCCCAATATGCCTGATTTCCAATCCATCATACTGCGCTCAATGGGAGAGGATGAAGACCAGGGCTGGACTGCCCCAAACGGGACACCGGGACAACCCCCAGTAGGCCTCTGGGCATAGGGCCTCTTTACAGGCGAGGAACGATACAAAAAAGTGTGCGCCTCTGCCTCGCGTGAATCCGCCTGGGTGATTTTGTGGAATTGGCTGCCTGCCGCCACCACGGCACGCTGGCGCTGCAAATGTCTTTTTCTTCACAGCACGCCTGCGCGTTAGAACAGAAACCACACATTCCCACTGCCCTGCACACACATTGCGCAGCAGCGCAGGGCAGGCTGCAGGCAGCAGCCAGGCAGTGTGAAGTGTTTGGTGTTTGGTGTGCGGTGCATGCCACTGCCAGGGCAGCGGTGGTGAGGCCTTCACTATGTGCCATGTGACATGTTAGTGATGCGAAGGTAAGATAGACCAACGCTTGCTTTATTGTGCATTACAATTAAAACTAGGAATGCTAATAAAATGTCTCCATTAAGCACAAGATTGTATCACTGCATTTATTGGTTCCTGTGCATTCTGCTGTCAAGGGCTAAGCCCAGGAGTGAACGGGTTAAGGTTGTAAAGTGCTTTATTTTCCAGCCACCATGCTATGGTAGCCTGTGTGATAAACCTGTAATGCTGGAGGTTTTTGCAAACATTTTCTTTCCTGCACACTGTGGCTTGTCTTTCACATATATTTGCGCTCAATCCTTCGCTTGGTTTTGCCTTGACCAATTTGTACTTGGTTGAACCAACAAATCAGAGGCTGTTGACTTAGCGCTATACCTCCTCAGTGTTCGTGTGAGACAACCGTGCCAGCAATGTGCTAACTAATAATCTGGGGCCGGAAGACGTATTTTCTTCCACTTTACAAATGCGCATAAGAAAAAAAAAAGAGAAAAAGTTCTGAGAGAGTTGATAATCTCAAGCAACAACCGCATGCATCTCGAGCAAAATCCAGCAATGTTTCTTACTTTCGTAAGTGTAATCACTTAACCAAATGAATACACCTTATCGAACAAAGTGTGGAATTATCATCTTTCTGCTGATAAGACATGGAGCTTTCATGTTCTTTCTAGCAAACATGGCCTCTCAAAGACTCCGCAATAGCTATTTCAGGAATTACCCAGTGGACAAATTATGCATTCTTTCATAACACCACAAAGTCACGAAATGTCTCATTTTAAGGAAATTATCACTTTCATGCGTCTTCCACCGGTGACAACGCTGTACTTTGGGAACTTCTTTAAAACGTCAGAAAAGATGCAATTGTGACCCGTGGTGTTTTTTTTGTTTTTTCAGGGGATGGGGGTACTTTTGACATTAGCACACTTGTTGAACTCAGCGGTGTGTAGAGCAAACGGAGTCTGAAACCTGGACCTGTCGAGCAGTGTTTACAAACCATGGCTAATGCAGTAGATTTAGCACATGAAAAAGAAAGACATGTCTAATGATTAAGCCGTGCTCGTGTGTTGCTGCTCAATGCAAACGGGAAAATAAAAGCACCACCTCACCAGTCATAAGCAGTCCAACGGGTTTTCTCTACTATGGGGCAAGTGGGAGCAGGAGCAGACAGTTCCCTTTGCTGGGATTCTTGTGCACAGGGCGCTTCCAGGAATGGCGATTGTGTGGAGTTAGCTAGTGGTGCTGCTGCTTCTGCTGTCTCTAAATGTGGAAGCAACCCCAAAGACCAATCCTGAGCTATGATTTTCTAGCAACAAAAAGCACCATCCCAATACTTTTCCAAACTGTTGTAATCCTAACCCAAAATAAAAGAGGTGATGGCTGGGAGGTTAAGAATTCATTTTAACCTCTGTCATTGCTCTGGGCAACCCTCCAGATAATTGTTCTTCGTCCGCCGGGCCATTTTGAAAGGGGAAATCAGGCTAAGCCCCACCCCAAAAGGGGCAGTGCAGCCCAAACTGCTTGGTCACATCCCTTCCGCAAGAGACCACAAGAATCCCCAGACATGTTGCTGCCTCGTTGCCCCTCATCAGTGAGAAGCAGATTCGGTCTCTAGGCCCAGCAGGCATGGGACCCACGTCTGGGCATACCCGTCCCACTAGGGTTAACTAAGAAAAACAAATGAGGTGATGGCTGGAAGGTTTCAAATTAATCTTAACCTCTGGTATTGCTCTCATAATTCAAACCGCCCGGACTACAGATTTTGAGAGCATGCCAAATATTTCTGAAGGTTGCTGTGAGGGTGGTGGGTATGAGGACGGCTCATCACTTGAAACAATGTTCAAAAAATAAACTTTGGAATTTCTCTGACATAATTTGAAAAATGTTGCCTACAGACCAGTGGGTTTTAGAGACATTACTGAAGAAAGTGTGCATGAAAAATATCCCCTAATGTATTCCGGCCACGCTACCCCAGCAAAAATGGGCCCATCAGGAAACTGTGTGCCTGGTGAAAACACAACATGCCGGGCAGAAAAATGCTTGCAGAACAGAATAAACAAGCATGGGCCATTGCAACAGTGTGGGCTTTTGTGTAGGCATGACAAAGGCACATGCAAGGTACTGGCATAGTGGTATTAGCTGGCTATTGATGGTAGCAGGTGCATTAGGGAGCAAGTACCTCAGCATGTAACAACAGTGCCTGGGAAATGCCTAATACTTAGGCAGAAGCTAAAACTGTTGGATTTGCCAATGCATGTTTTTACAGGACTTCTGGAGAGGACATGCATAGTGCTTATAAATTGAGTGGCTGAAGGCAGACCTGGTTAAGATATTTTATTACACCCATAGCACCTTAACAGCTCCAATTAAGTCATTACCTCCATGAAAAGACTGCTTTGAAAAACACTGGCAAGCACTTTGAGTGCAAAATATGATGGTAAGGCTTGATTAAAGCGAGCTCAAAAAAGTCCCATGCGGAGGTGTTTTGGGTGTAGAGGGGCAGGAACTGGGTGGGAATGGTTGTAGCTAGAAAAGCCATGCACATTCACTGAGTGGGCAAATAACCAAACAACACCTACAAGATATGCCCCTTTTTTAAAATTAAAACTTTGTTTATAGTTTCTTCAGACATTTTAAAACTTTTATAACATCACTAAAAGAAAAGCAATGTTTTACACTAACATATATCTAAAAAAAACAATGGAAGTTGTTACATTTCATTTAAATCAATCACATTACATTTTATATATATACCGTCTTCCTCTTGCAAGTTTTCAGACGGAATCCCACACTAAAGTTCATTTAAATTCGACAAACCATGGCAACATTGGTACACAGAATCAGTCCAATTACATTGTTACTAAAGTTATACTGGCATTGAATGTTTATCATGCTCGGCACTAACCGTTTGCAAGACCCATATGTTCATTTTTCTGTGAAATTTCTAGATCAATTTTCAATAAAATACGTACTAGTGCCAAAATCAACCGCGTACTATTCCCATACATGCATCTCTCCCAAAAAGAGCATCTCTTTCTATGTTTTTCAAAATATGTACAATAGACCACAAGATGTTTCAAGGTTTCGAGCTGTCTTCCACATTCGCAGAAACGACAGCTTAAGTTATCACTGTCCATAATAGGCAAGTGCCAACATTGAATACGTTGTAATGTGTGAAACTGATTCAGTTTGAAACGCAAGTTTACACTTTGCACTTTACTGGACGGGCATTTAATTAGGTAATCTGATCGCAAATCTCTCCTCCTTGATCACAATGCATACTCATATGTTTTATAGTTTTTGTTACGATCTAAAGTTGCAGACCAGTCTCGATCGTATAGATTGCGTTTAATCTTTGGTAGACCTAAAATAAGATCTTCAGTAGAAGAGTCAATGTTGTTTAAGATATCATTCATATGGTTTTCAAATCTTGCCAAGGATTTAAGGGTTGCATTAGTGAGTAACACATTTAAATCAAGGAATAGTGAGTTCTGAGGTGGCGACAGAATGCTTGCATATCTAGATAGCTTACGCCATGCCCATTTAGCTGCCAAAGATGACAGCCCCATTTCGTGTCGCACAATGGAATTCGGCACCGATGAAGACAGGCCCAGAGTCTCTTCCACAGGTTGCCCTGTATAATGTTTAACACCTCATCCATGTCCAATAGACACATGTCCAAGCCAAATAGTAAGATTGGTTCAACCTTTAATAAATAAAAGTCGATAAGTGGCAACATTGAAAATTGACAATACTTGCCAAATATCACCTTCATCATTGATGCCAATGGGCGCACTTTGTTTTTCAAATATAACTCCAATGATTTCTTTGAGTAAAGCTCCTTTAAAGCATAGTCAAGGTAACGGATTGAATTAGCGCACTCAATTTTGGTTCCTGCCAAGTGCCAGCTATAGGATTTAATTCTTTTGTTATTACGAAAAATCAAAATTTACAATTTAACAGAATTTGCTACAAGATTGTGAGCTAGTGCATATTCAGAAAGTGATTCAACTTGCTTTGGAGCCCATATGGGGTTCGATCAAACTGCACGATATCATCTGCAAACAGAGACAAGAAATGTGCAGCTCACCCAGTTTTATTGGATACATTCCAACCTCGTTCCATAGCATGTCCATGTCACAAAGGTATAAATTAAACAAGGTGGCCGCAGGTTGCAGCCTTGTTTTACACCAGTCTTTGTATGAATTGGGGGTGTAAGTGCTCTTGATTTAGTTACTCTAATCTGAAAAGTTGTGTCATTGTGTAACAAGGCGATCAACTGCACCACCCGCTTCGAAAATCCCAAACGCAATAATTTCCTCCACAAAACTTCTCTTATTACCATGTCGATATGCCCTTTCACCCTATGTGTACTCTAATGAAATATCCATGCCAGGCTCCATTAAGAACACTGAGCCCATACTGTCATGAACTCTGAAAAGCGGCGACAGGTTCCATTATTCCCAGTTGGCAAACTAAACACAAATTCCAAATTCCCCAAGAAACACAGCAGAGCCAGATTTAATTATGCCCATTTAGCACCACACAGCATACTTCATTTCGTTTTACGTCTCCCCCGGCCCCCAGGATGTATCATAACACTGTAAGGCCAGATAATGCTATGTCCAATTAGTACAACAGTGCCATTATGTGCAGTTAGCACATCAGTCCCAGATTCCATTATGATCAATTAGAAGAGCTGTGCCAGATTACATATTTAGCACAGCAGTGGCAGGTAGGTATGACCAGTTACCACTGTAATGCCAGATGCCATTGTTCTAGTTATGAAAGAAAGGTCAGATCCAATTATACCCATTATACCCAGTTACCTCAGAAAGATTGCCTTATATTTATTTAGCACAGAGGAGCCAGTGCTGGGAGAGTCATGTACCTGAACTCCACTACCATACCGGGTTTACTGGCTATGAGGCCAATGAGAGGGGGGCCTAGGGAGTACAGGGATGCTGAAGTGCAGTGAACCTGTTTTTCTTACATCCTAACTGATCTTCATTCCGTACTGCCTTTGACAACGAGGCTGGGCATGTGCGATAGACAGAGGAAACCTAGTGGAGACCGAGCATGCAGACAGTGTGTGAGAAGGGAGACAGTGCATAGGCAATGCTCATTCCATTTATGTTCATCCACTGACTGCGTAGCTGTGCGTTCTTGCCCAACCACCACCCACCAAGCTGCATTACACAGCCAGGCTGGGGAGGTGGGCCACAAGGTTGGACTGGCCTACAAGGAATTTCTGTTAGGCGTCTGCACCATGGGCCTCTTTTGTGTGATAACCTGTTTTATTTCCAAATGTTCTCATTGGAAAAGGACTGGGCTTTCTGAAAATGTGTAATATGCGGACACTTTGAAAATTATTTCCAGGGCCTCTTTTCGTTCCCAGTCCACCCCTTGTGAAGACCCTGCCCAGTATATTTTACAGACGCAAGATATTTGGAGAGCAGAAACAGGATAATCATGGAATTGCTCAATTCCATTATTTTATTTTGTAGTTAAGAAGGGGCTTCCCCAAGGATGTTCAAAAAGCACTTGACAAAATAGTAGGCATAGAAGCAAAAGGGTGGGTGGAGATACAGGCTATAATTGTAGATCTCTGTAAACAGTTGAGAGAAAGAGAGACGGAAACGTCCCAACGATTTCAGACAGATGAAGCAAAACTGGTACAAAAGAAATTAGCAAAGATATCAGTGGGAGGACCCATGATAGCAGCATTACACGACCACAGACCGAGACAAGGGCAGTACAGGGAGATGTTGCGAGCAGCCCCTATGTGGACAGGAGGGTACGAATGGAACAGTGAGTTTCAGCCTCAGTATCAAGGATGGTGCCAGGGAGGGTATCCATGCGGAAGAGGGGGGGAGGGGTTAGAGGCCCAAAAGGAGGAAGGGGAGGATTTATGGTTATGGGGCAAAGGGGGGGATATGTGGCAATGTTGGACATGTGGGAAAAAGGTAATTTTTCACAGTAGTGTAGAAACCAGGTCAGTTGAGTTTATAACCAAATGCTCTTGTATGCTCCAGGAGCACCAGCCCCCTATCAATTGCCTTATACCCCTGGCTCCACTGTGGTTTCGTACGTAGCAGAACAACCACCTGCCCATGCAGCCCCACCTCGATCCTTTTCCGCAGCTGCAAGCACCAGTCCCCAACAGTCAGATGACACATGCTGCCCAAGTGGGGAATTCTATTGGGTATTTGAAGCACCTGTAGAGGGGCAGGGTCGCCCCTCTTCAGGTGCCTCAAATACCCAATAGTAACGCAGTCCCTAATGGCACTGTTACACACTATCAGGGAGCATGTGTGTTGGGAGGGAATCATTTCATCTTTGCAGGGACGAACACCTATTCAGAATAGGCAAGCCCACAGAGAGTTCTTGCGTGCCCAGTCCTATGCCACTGCCAACCCAGAAGAGGAACCCTTGGTGGACGTGGTGATAGGAGACAATTCTTTTATTTTGATGGTGGACACAGGAGCCACCAAATTATGCATTATGGGGGATGTTTTCCTTTATCAGGGGGAATCGTGGACACACAGGGCTTCTGTGGGGCAGACAAATGTGTTCAGTTTACAGAGAAATTGGCCATCAAAGTGGGGTGGGGGTAAGACAGTGTGAGCGCCTTTATTGTTTCGGAAACTTCCCCCGTCAACCTGTTGGGACGAGATGTGCTCAGTAAACTGCTATGACCATATTGCGTACTGAAAGAGGGGTGGTGTGTTCTACCCCAGGGATATGCCACATAAGAGTCATGGTAATTATTCATGCCCTAGGGAGTGTGTTGTCAGCCTAAGGGGTTCCTGTACACCCAGATTTGTTTATTTATTTGGTGACAGTGCTGTTGCATGCAATCCACGGCATAGGAAACGGGTGTTGGAGAATCCCCTCTGATGTTAGTTTCAGGCCTGCGTTGCCCCAAGAACATGTTGCAGGGATTAATATCATGTTAGACGTTGAAGGAGTGTTGGTGTCGAAAACCAGATTTGTTTTGATAGCGGTGGACCTTGATGGGCCGCAGTGGCATATGGTGTTATGTATAGACCCGACAAAGCCACTAAAGGAATTGACTGACTGATTTGTTTGAAAGCAAGAATGACAAAGGGGAAATAGTACTAGCTATATATGCTCCCTGGGAAATAATGGTTCAATATTGTCAAGTCCCCTGTTTGTGGCAGAAAGTTTCCCCTCACTTACCCAAAAAGAAATTCTATGGACGACTAATCCCATGATAACACACTTGATCTTTTTTCAGAAGCAACTCTCACTGCTTTCAGTCCTCTCCCCATGGCCTGGACAGATCATTTTATGTTGCCATTTGCTATATTTTTCCCCACATGTGCCCGCAAACCCCCCAATGGTTCACAAACACATCGCTTTTGCAACCAGGGGGACCGTGTCGTGCTGGCACAGCGCCTGGTAACAACCACTAACAATTTTGTGGTGCATGATCATCAGGTTCTGCGCCCTGCTCTTTTTATTGCCCTCACTGAAGTAGCCAAGTCTCTTGCCCCTGTGGAAACACGATTTGGCAGTTATAAGCAATTTGCATTCTTGTAAACAGGCGTGCCGTCGCCTTGAATGCAAATGGTGTATTGAATACGAAAAGGGTGCACAAACGGCCTACAGACAATCAGTGATACATTACCACAGAATGACGGGTGAGACAAAATCCAGGTTTTATGCAAATCGTATCACTGATGCTGTGTGCTCCACATGAGAATTATTTTAAATCTCATCTCTTCCTTTAGTGAAATATGTTATTTGCACTCAGACGAAATGTGATGCTATTAACACATTTTCCATTGAAAAGATTAATTTAATTCATCAAACAATTAGTGCCGAATGTGAGACCAGTGTTGGGGGTACAAAAGTTACAGGGCCCTCAGCCGTTTTTGCTGAATCTTAGTGTTAGGCTCCACCCGCTGGCGCCTGTGAAGCCCAGATATCGGCAGTCTAACTCTGGCATTGTTAAATAAAATGTTCTGCACACATTTCTTCAGTTTCTCCCTACTGACTATAGTACCAAGGTGGTTACCGCAGCAATTATGGGATCCCTGGACTATTTTAACAGGCTATATTTGGGATAAACACATTATCTGCTACAGCGGTTGCAAGGGCTTCAGATGCCCCAAGACCTGCCCCCTTTGTAAGAATGTTGCGGCAGCTTCATTGGTTACCTGGAAAGACTAGAGTAGAGTTTAAGGCCTTATGTATGACCCATCAGGCCGTTCTATTTGAAAAATAAACTTGAGGGCTACCAACCCACCAGATGCTTCTGCTCCTTTTCTCAAATGTTACTGAAAGTGCCATGCTATCAGAAGGTCCACCTGGGTGGCCGTACTTTCTCGGTTTGTGCAACCACCCTGTGAAATATGCTTCCAGCCTCACTTCGCGACATTGGCGACTTTCTTACATTTCTCAGAGCATTGAAAACATATCTTTATTAATATTTATGTTGTGGAAGTGCTCTCCAGACCGTCCGTCCTTGTTCAGTGCCTAGATGCTCTTGAGCCATAGTCTCTGCTTTATACATATAGTACAATACCATACAAGGATATAGGTCTTTTGTGTAGTGTTGCCCTAGTACAAATTACCCTCAAACCAGGTGCAGTACTGCCCCGAGTGAAGCAGGTTTCACTGACAAAGGAAGCAGAGGAAGGAATAAATACATCAATGTATTTTTACACCAAGGGATTATTGTATCTTCAAACTCACCCTGCAATACGGCCATATACCCTATTAAAAAATAAAAAGGATTCAGTTGGAGAATTGTTCAGGACTTGTGACCTCTGAAAGACATAGTACAGGCAGAATTTCGAGTTGTCCCGAACCGTGCAACAATACTACGCAACATACCCACAACAGCCATCCACTTTACCGTTATTGACTTAAAGAACGCATTCTTTTCAGTGCCCTTGCATACAGATTCTCAGTATCTCACAGCATTTATCCATGGCGGGAGGAGGTTCCAACATACAAGGTTGCCTCAGGTGTATTGTGAATCCCCCAGTATTTTTAACAGGGTGCTACACGCAGACCTGGGGAATATACAAGTGCTGAGTACCATTATCCAGTATGTGAATGATTTGTGAGTATGCAGTACAAATGCACGTCAGTGCAGAGGCGATTCTATCACTTTTACTATTGTTGGCCGACAAGGGGTACAAGGTGGACACAACCAAACTACAGTATTGCCAGCAGGAAGTTTTGTTCACAGGAAGAGGATAACACCTGGCTGCGCAGCTGCTGTGCGCAGTACACCTCAGCCAGTGACAGTAAAAGACATGCAGAAGTTGCTGGGGCTATGCAATTACTGCAGGGCCTGGATTTTTGACTATACAACTTACACACGACCCTTGCTGCAGGCGCTCAAAGAGGCCCTACTACACAGCCAGCATCAGCATATGCGATAATAGTGTGAAGGCCTAGTAAGACCTTTCTTTTGCCCTCCCTCTATTTCCCCTCCTTGTCTTTTTGCATCTAGAAACACTTGTGTAGAGGCACATTATAAATGCCATAGCATATTACACCCCAACATTCACATAGTATATGCAAAACAGTAAACCCTGCAACCTTTCTGACTGAACCTATTGCAGAAGACAACAAAGTACATGACTGTGCCACTTATCAGGAACCAAATGATGACACCCCAAAGGCATGCATTTCTAGTTGTCCTGGCCAAGGGAGAGGTGTTCTTTGTTGATGGGTCAGCAACAATTGACCAAGAGATGGGGAGAGGCATACGGGTGCAGCTGTGGTTCGCCTCGTAGATGAGAGTATGAGACATTACTACAGAAAAGTTTGTCCATGCATTATTCGGCCCAGGCAGCTGAAATGATTGCAGTAATAGAGGCTCTGGAAGCATTGTTGGGAAGGGGGCAGCCCCGCCCTACCCCTTAGGCGCTTTAGAGTGAGGCGAGATGCATTTCAAGCACTATGATGGGCTAAAGAGGCAGGGGGACAGTGAGAGGGCCACCTCCCAGTTTAGCAGGACCCTACTTCAATATAACCAAATATAGTCTATCCATGTAGTACAGCATAAGGCGTTCAAAGTATTGCTATTTTGTATAGATATTAGTCACCATAGGTAGAAGGGAAGGCCTACACAGTAAATGCGGCATTGCACGCACTAGGCCCGAATTGCGAGACAAGATAAATCTCCAGCCATGCCCGAGCTCCCATGAGGACAGCCAAGACCCCTCACAACCACAACACCTATTCATTGTTCTAACAGTGTTGCAAAGATGTTCAAGGTGAATGTGACCTACAAGACTGTGATCACAGACCGGTGCCTGATGTGCATGTTATCGCACACTGGCCAAAGCATGACCCGGCCCATCCCTAGGCGATCACAAGTTATAGCCAATATAACGGACTAAAACTTAAGACCTCTGAATCCCATGGCAGCAGGTGCCCTTTGACCACCTACTCCAAAGTAACATGTCCTGAGATGTTCAAAAAGGATGGACAGGACACATCGTGAGGCAACGATCGTGTGATTTGTATTGTGAGGTGCTGGGTGGGATAAATTATAGTTCAAAATGAGGGTGGAGACCTTGGAGCCGGATGGCGCGGAGGGGAGTGAGTGAAATGTGTGTGTGAAGGTTAGAGTGCCCCAGAACCTAATTTGTCCCCGTCTTAAGGCCTTCCAAGTGAACAGTATTAGTGATAAAATAGTTTTATCGTAGGAGTATAATTCATTTGATTTCTGACCTTTGACGTGAGAAGATCACTGCAGCACCCATGTGAAAGAAGACAGACGGATAGGGCTGGAACCAATGGCCTGGCATCCCTTATGGGGCAGGTGGATCCTGTATAGGTGCACACCAACCAGCCTTGCAGGATTTTACCCTATGTATGATGATGTTTTGCTTTATAAGAGTCTGCTTGTATTACTTTTCAGCATAACATTCTTAGCAACAGAGTCCTTTGCTGTGGCTCTCATCTGCGTGTGAGATTAAAACTGGTTATCCTTACAAGATCAACTTGGGACTTTCTTCCGTAGTGGGTTGTGTTCTCAGTGGTGTGAGCGTTCAGGGACTTGCCTCCAACATCTCAAGGGAGTAGAGTGACGATTTACTACAATTTGGCATATGTAATTTCTGCTGAACATTCTGGGATAACCTGATGGAAAAGGAGGGTATTTGAAAGAGAAGATGGGTCCCAAGTGCAGCATGCCTCCTTGCTGAACAGACTGATATATACCCTATCATGGCCACTCTAGTGGCAGTGGTGAAAAGGGCGGCCCACACTAATAACACAGACAAAAAAATGTCTTTTGGAAACACTGCAGTGGCCAGTCATGCAGCCTACATCCCTGTAAGTGATTTCAATCCGGCACACACCCAAGTCAATGCCTAGCATGTAATGCACAGCTGAAATCCATATTTATTTTTGTCTAAAAGTTCTTTTATTCTGAACGATATACCACACATATCACGCTCCTCTCCTGGAACCACCCCCCTGGTCACACTGAACCAGGAATCAGGCTAGTTTGCAAAGTTAAAATATTTATTTATGGATTTACAGTTTAATCACAGTGGGTACACAATAATCACCAATGGGGTGATGTAACACAGAATAATCTCTTTAATACACAAGGAGTAATAGTGAGCGATAACAATTCAGCACAGAAATAATACTTGTGTGTGTGTGTTCAGATCAGATTGCACTGTGGTTAAAGGTTGCCCCTGCACAACCCTCAACCCCCCTCCCTCCAACAGGCAATGTAAAGAGATAGGAGGAGAGAGCAGGTATTCAGGAATGGCAGAATTCAAACAAAATAACAATCCCACTTTCCCCCAGCAAGGACAAGAGAAAACAGAATTGACTGTCAAGCTGTCTGAATGGCTTTTAAAGTTATCTGGAAAATGTATTGGGCAAAAACACTAAATATGGTTTAAATTGCTGAAATTGTTATAATTCTTATGGGAGCCGCTTGGGATAGTTGTACACAAACAATAGCAATGACTTAATACCAAGAAACAATTTGAAATCTTAAAATTAAGGTTGGGAGCAATCATAAACTGTTTTACACGTGTAAGAATTTCCCTAAAACGAAATTCGTGGCAAACTTTCACTGCACGATAATCGCGATAATGTGATAACTAAGGATTTGGGATGCGGTTTTAGATGCAATTTAAAGCTGTGGATGTTCGCTACAAGCAGAAGTTGAAATTCTGTTTCTGGCACAAAAACGGAGGAAGTTATGGATGTTTTAGTGGAGATCCTTTTATTTCGAGATAGGTGCAAGAATGGAAAAACGGGTATGCGCTTTTAAAATGACAAATGGAATTTCTAACACGAGAGGACGACTATGAATAAAACGAATCCCCACAAGAACACAGCCACTTCATCAGGGCGACTGCCTGCCCGGGACTCGCCTTCTTCAGATGAGAAAAGATCAGCGCAAAGATAGTTTTAGCAATACTAGCACAGGAGGAAGCTAGGAGGGATTGGATAGAGAGTTCAGGCAATTCAAAAGTACTCCTAACAATGCAGGTTCTGAAGACAAGATAGGATGGATTTAAGATAGGGATTGGACTAAGCAAGGTGCATATGCTAGTGACACAGTTCTATCTATAGATACTCACTAGATATGTTTTGAACAGAACATCAGGATTCTGGTCAGGGATTCTGGTCAGGGATTCTGGTCAGGACAGACTACTGGGCATATCAGATTTGGGCAGCGTCATGGCGCTCGGGACACCGCTCAGCACAGGACTGGATCTGATCTGCAATGCACTCTGGTCACAGAACGGCAGAGGACTGGCTTGGGTCTGCCCTTTTTGGTTCTGATGATAATTATTTCAGCAGGCAAGCAGTACAGCGCAGCCTGGCTGTATTTTAGTTCCCCTTAGGTTTGTGGGGTTGGTTCTTGTTCTGGAAATTGAGGCCTAGCTATAAGTGGTTCAGCTATGCAATGGGTTCTGCTTTGCCAAGTTTCTGGAGTCTGGAGCAAGGAAGATGGAATATTCTGCAGCAGGGTGCTCTGCCAGCATTCGGATCGTGGGTGAATCCGTCTGTCTTTTTCTGCCCTCTGCTGTCTCTATTTATGCTATGATACAGGGGGGTGTGTGCTGGTTTAGCCTAAGCTCGCCCCTTTGACAGGGATTGGTCAGAATCGCCTCTCTGCCTTGATAAGAGGAGAAAAACAGTGTGTCATCTTTATGGTGTGGGATTATGAGGCTTAGAGTCTACCCCTAGCCTCTTGAACACAAAATCTACTTTTGACACAATACATATTTACACCTGTGCAACCTCTATAACAACCACATATACAGATTACATATTTCGTACAGCAGCTACTCCTCCACCCCATAGCTGTGGGATCTTGTGTCTGCTTTTCCCAAATTTCGCCCTTTTCATAAGGAACACAATGTCCCATTCATCAGCAAATTTCTACAAGTGTGCACGTATAACATGGGCATAAGTATATAAAGTTTCATACTTCTAGCAAAAATACATTTGGTGTAAAATCACATTATCTGCCGTTTCCTTCCACAATATGTCATACGATCTTGCCACCTCTTGAAATGTGCAGCCAAAATTTAGATTTACAATTCTGTTACTTTTGTGTTTTTGACAATTTTAAGTGGCAAGTTATATGTATTTAAACAAAATGTTCTTTGTGAATGTTTAGCCACAGATGGTTGTTTGTCTCCGCCTCTTTTTGTCTCCTTTCAGTTCAGGAGCAGTCTCCTCCCTGTTCTCTTGGCAGAGGCCATTTTACAACGGTCCTCACACCTAGCCTGTCCTGCTTTGCAGCTGTTCATTGTTTCCTTCTCCACTGCAGACCAGGTTCTTCCCCAAACCCTATAAATTATCGCTTAGGTGTGATTTCCTGGTGGAGGGAGCTGGAGGGAGAGGCCTTGCCTCTGCGAGGAAAGCTGTTATTCCAGTTTGGTAGCTTTAGCCAACTTAAACTGTTAATTCTGTTGAATTTACCCTTAGCATACAACAAACTTGTGGGATCAAATCACAGCTAAATACTTCTTCAAGATTTTAAAGCATGGAATCCAAACAATTACAAGATGGGTTACTCTCAATAACAGGCCTCTTAGCTTGCAAACATTTGATTTTAGTTTATACATGTTTAAAGTTTTAATCCTGCAGGCGCCTGAAAGCTGTCATTCAGGCGGCCGAGGGTACTGCGCCCAGATTTTGACAGATTCCACAGGCCGCTTTTGCTGTGGAAATCCCTTGATGCTTTCAGCTTTTCAGGACATTGTAAATTCACAATGGTTTCTTGCACCAAGTGAATTGTAGCACCCAGCAAGAATTTTAGATGTTTGAGGGTGTTTTGTACTGACATTCTGCAGTTTCAGCAACAAAAAAAAAGGATTTAAAGCAAGATTTTGGGGTTTCCTTCAGCAAAGCACTGCTTTTCCTTCTGTACTCCATCTTCACTTGTTGTGGAACCCAGTGACATGTTTCAGGAGTGAGATCTCTGTTCCACCACTGACAACATGCATGGCAGATTGGGCAGCCATCTTTTTGTGTTTTGCAAAGCGTGATTTTCAGAGGTTTTGGCGCGCACAGGGGTTTTGTGGCCATTTTGATGTTTCTGGCACCATCAGAACACAGTGATGCCGCATTGCAGAGCAGAAGTGGGTTAAAACATCCCACAGAGCCCCCCCTCATGACTTGAGGTTGACCGCCCGTCAAGGAGAAGTCAGGATATTGGGATGTTCTTTTTCTTTGGTCCAGGTGGAGAAAGTTGTCTGCTTCTCCCATCAGTGCTGGATCGACATGCTCTCCTCACCGGTTCTGGATGGGAGTATGGAACGATACTCTGGGCCCCTTCAGTCTTTCCTCCCGGTCCCCGAGTGGTCCTCCTTTGTACTTAGAATCCTTGGTTTCAGTGCTATGAGACAGAACAGAGCATGGTTATGGAATTTCCCCACTACTATTCATTTAGTGGGGCAGATGCATACATTGAATACAATTTACAATATTTTCCGCCTGTATTTCCTACTGGTTTTAACAGGTGGATTATGCCAGGTTTCCGGAATGTCCCCCTCTGGGTTTCCGGTTGGCTCCTCTATTTGCCCCAAAGTATGCCTGGGATGGCAACTCTTAAACTGATTTATGTGGACCCACTTGTCTCCCCCCTCTGCCAAACTGCCTTTGGGGATGCATATTTTGTAGGCGACTGGTGAGATTCTGTCTACAATTTAAAAAGGACCCTGCCAACTTGCGAGGAATTTGCGCTGTTTGGCTTGGTTCCTTTGGAAATTGTACAAGTAGACCCGGTCTCCTACTTGGTATTCTTTTTTAGTTGTCTTAAGCTCATAGTGGGTCTTCATACTGTCTGCAGATCTTTCTAGATTCCGCTGAGCATAGGAAAAAGCATGTTGAAGGTGTTTTCTCAGATTCTCCACATACTCATGAGTTGTGGAGGCATTTATCAAGGTCTGCTCTTGGGTTCTGTAGAGCAGATGCTGGGGTAGCACCATCCTTCGTCCAGTCATCAGCTCAAACAGAGACATTTTTGTTGCAGAAGAAGGGGTAGATCTGATGGCCATCAGGACAAGAGGTAATCGAATGTCCGACCTTGGCCCAGAATCTGCCACAAACATTTTTAATATGCACACAATAGTCTTGTTGTATCTCTCAACTCCACCACTGGAGGCTTGCCGGTAGGCAATGTGTAGTTTCCTTTTGCCCCCAAGTATCTCCCACATCTTTGTCATCACTTTGCTAGTGAAGTGGCTACCTCGGTCTGAATCAATCCTTTGGGGTAGTCCAAAACGCGAGAAGATGTGATGGATCATCAGGGCAGCTGCTGTTTCTGCCTTGCAATTTAGGGCCGGGAGGCATTCCACCCATTCAGTGAACAAGCATGTTACGGTCAACAAGTACTTGTTACCCCTAGAGGAGCGAATCACGGGCCCGATAAAATCGACTTGTAAATCTGACCAAGGCAGTGTCCTCCCCCTCTTTTGGAGGGGAGCACAGTGTGTGAGCGATGTTGGCTGAAATTGTGCACACACAAGACACCCCTTCAAGTATTGGTCGAGGTCCTGCCCCATGTGTGGCCAGTATGCAACCTCTCGCATGATTTCTAGTATCGTATGAACCCTCGATGACCGGCTGTGGCCGCATCATGGGTGTGACTTAGCATCAGGCTTCGGAATGAAGTAGGGACCACCCACTGGTCATGGCCAGCTATGGATCTCCTCACCAACAAACCATCTTGGATTCGGAACATTTTTGGACATTTAATCAACACTCTGCGGTCCCCTTTCCCAATGTAATCAGTATCGGTCAGGGGAAAGTTCTCAGGGTCCTCAATGTGTTGATAAAACTTACCAATTATTGGATCCCCTTTTTGAGCCGTAATCAAATCAACATCTGGGGTCTCCCTACTCCATTGTGCAGTTGAGAGTTCATTGTGAGCATTTGTCTGGGACATAGTGATAGCAGTGACCTGGATTTCCCCCAACAGGGACTCAATCTCAAGTAGATGCCCTTTCACGGCTCTGGTTTTGGCCAGCTCTGGTTTTGGCCAGCTGATCAGCTAGGTCATTTTCAGTTTTGTCTGGTACCTCTACTTTAGAATGACCCTTGATCTTTTTCCAGTAGATGGTCATCCCATTCAAGGTGACCAGATTGTCAATATTTCGTATTAATTTCCCATGTTTCAATGGTTTGTTATTAGAACGTAGCATGCCTCTGGTTTTCCAATTAACCAGGTGCTCCACGATCCCCTTCCGTACATAATCTGAATCAGTGATTATGACCAGTTCGTGGAGTTGGTGTTGGACAGCAGTGAGGATGGCTTGATGCACAGCCATCAGCTCTGCCACTTGACTATTTCGGGGACCGCTTATGTACCCAGTGGAGGGTTCTGGGGCTTCATTCACCAATGCATTCCCTACGCCGGCCACAAGTTCCTTTTCCCTGTTGTTGTCAACATGGTAGGAGCACCCATCCACATAGACAGTGGGCATTCCCTCACACTGGTCTTCTTCATAGACTGTGTGGGGAATTAAGGTAGGCCTCCATGTTGTTCTTGATTTTAAGACTTTCGTCCTCAAGATAGTTTTCTCTGGCACAATCATGCAAGTCAGCCAGACCTTGCGCGAGGGGCCTCTTCTTCTTTTGGCAATATCTGACCTCCACAGGAAAGCCTTGCATTGACAGAATCCAGGAAGTAATTCGGGAATTATTCACATTTCTGGCCCAGATTCTATCACTTTGAAGATATTACAAAGGTTGGTGTGGAGTCTCCACTATGATGTGTTCGCCCTGGATAAACGGGCGGTAATTCTTCAATGCCCACACCGTTGCCAGGAGTGCCTTCGCACAATCGTTGAATTTTTCCTCCACAGAGGATAAAGTCTTACTCGCATAGGAGATTACTTTATTGACCTTGCCAATATTTATTTGAGAACCCTGTCTCTAAGAAGAACTCCTTTATTTTTGACAGGGTAAGCTAGGCAAGGCGCTTGTGAGAGGCTTCTTTTGAGTTGTCTTACTGCCTCGGCTTGTTCTGGACCCCACTCCCACTTGACCCCCCCTTCAAAAGATGGATCAGGGTTCCTGTGATCTCTGCGTAGTCCTCAATGAACTTTCTGCTGTAATTAGTTAGTCCAAGGAGGCTCCTTAGTTCCCGCAGAGTTGTGGGGTCTTTTATTTTCTGGAGTGCTTCCACTTTCTTTTCCTGGGGACAGAGACCCTGAGGAGTTATCTCATGCCCCAAGAAATTGACAAGGGTTCTGCACCACTGTGCCTTTTGAAAGGAGAGTATTGCTCCAGCAGCCCTCAACTGTGTCAGGACATAACGGATCTCCGCTATGTGTTCCTCCACAGTTGAGCTTTTGACTAGAACATCATCTATATAGACCAGGTTACCCCTTTCACCCAGGTTGGGCATGTCCTTATGTAGAAAGATGTTAAATTTATTGCCAGAGTTGATGTATCCGAAGGGAGTCTGGGTCCAAGTGTACTGCTGCCCCCCGAAGGTAAAGGCCAGCTTGTATTGGTCCTCCCTACTGACAGGTACAGTCCATTACCCATTGGTCAGGTCAATGGCAGTGAATACCTTTGACCCCTGGATCTGGGCCAGCCCTTGGTCAATGTAGGGAAGAGGCCATTGGGAAGTATGGACCCATTTGCTGAGCTCCCTTAGGTCAGCACAGAGTCTCCACTGGCCGTTAGGTTTCAAAATCCCCAGCACCGGATTATTGAAGGTGCTGTGGACTGGACGAATTATCCCACGGAACTCAAGGTTCTTAATTATTTCAGTACGGGACTCCATTGATGCGAAAGGCAAGCGATAATGCTTCACAAACACTGGAGTCATGCCCGGGTCCGTGGGGATTGTTGTTGTGTGGATGTCGGTGCGACCACAGTCATATGAGTCCACAGCAAAGAGATCTTGAAAATCTAAGAAAACGGGTTTCAATTTTTGCTTTTGCTCCAGAGTCTCACAGGCATCAGCTAGGTCGACTCTCTTTTCAACCATCTGCCTGAAGCCTGGAAAGACTTCCGGTTTGGGTATCTCAGCGGCCTCCTCCAGCTGGGTGGAGAAGTCCCTGGTCAAAGTGCTGATTTGGACTAATGGCTTCAGGTGGGGAAGGCAGTCCTTGTGGACTTGAAAGGTCACCTCATCCCTCCTGAAGTCACAGGTCACATCTTCCTTACAATAAGGGGAGGAAGATTACACCAGGAAATTCCCCCCATGCCGGGTGAAGATCCTGTCTGCTGTTGTGTCATTGTCGCTATCGCTGTCAAAACAGACCTTGGGGATTGGTCTTAACAGTTCATTACCTAAATCTATGGAAAAATGTCGGTCATCTTTAGTTCGCTGTTATCCACCTCTATTGGAATGGTGTTGTGTTCTATGTTGACTAGTGGTGTTGGGTTTACCCCCAACCCTTGCTGTTGTAAATTAGCATTAAAATGGACATAGGCATCAGGATTTTTCAGTTTCTGTCCTCTTCATTTTTACTTCCAGTGAGAATTGTCGGGTCCATTCTACGATGGTGACTTCCTCTCCAACCTGAATTTCAACTGCATATGGCAGCAATTGTGCTGACTGAAATGCTTTCTCTGGGTCATCAAAGTCCATGGGATTACCCGCTAATCGGGACCAAGCTTTGAAGTTCATAGGTCCAAACTAATGGCAAAGCGATTGAGAATGTCGCTGCCTAAGTAAAAAGCAGCATGGACATCTCGCACGACCCAACAGTTATGGACTATGCTCTTGTTGCCTATGGACATTTTTAGCATACACCTGCTAGACAGGAGATGTTTAGAATTGGATGTTTCCAGGTCCATTTCCCATTTGTCTACCAGTTTAAATGTGGGAATGGCTGGATCTTTTGGGAGTTGGCGCAACATGGCCTCGCTGATGAAGCTCTTTCCGTTGTTCACACAAACTCGGGTGAGAACAGAATCCTTCCCCTCATTTAACTAAATAGGGATGAACAACTGCTCTGCAATTTTCTGAAAATCAGCCAAGCTTTGAGCTGATTTCTCATCTTTTTGGACCATAGGAATGGGATTTTCTGATTGTGAATTTGTATAGAATTTCAGAGTGTTTCCTTCCAGTGTGGAATGCCACCTTAAACTGGACGGAAAGTTGATTTTCAGAAATAGAGAGGACTCCCCATCACCAGTTTGTTGTCCTACTGTCATTACTGTCACGTCTGGGATTTGGTTATTCTGGAAGTGAAATTCAATTTGGTCATGTTTTTGTTCAACCATGTGGCATGTGCCATTTAAACTAACATGGTTGACACTCTATTTCAGTTTTATTGGTTGGTTAGTCTGGGTCCAGAGGATCTTGCTTACACAATCTATGATGGGAGACAACCTACGCAGCATGTCCTTCCCTAGTAAACAAGGTGTGCCCTCTGGAGTCACAACTATGACCGGGTGCTACACCTTGTGTCGCCCAATTTTAATGTCCAAATCCGCAGTCCCTTCGACAGGAATTTCCTTCCCATCGACGTTCTGAAGTTGTCCAGGAAGAGGGGTGAGAGGAATTTGGTATTTCTCCGCCCTTCCCGAATTCAGTTGATCAAAGTCCCTTTTTGACAGAAGGGTAGCTTGGGATCCAGTGTCCACCAGTGCCAAAATTGTAGATTGCCCCTGTATTTGGACCGGGGCATAAAATCTTCCCTCCTTTTCCTCAAGGGGGCAAAGATAATGCACATTTTTGGCCAACTGGTGGGTTACTTTCTTTGCTCTGGATACTGACAGAGTGGTGATTTGGGCAGGATTCTGTTTGGGATCTTGGGAACCTGTAAGAAAAAGGTGACAGCAAGATATGGGGGAAGGTTTGGGTTCCCCTGGTTCTGATTATGGGCTGCCCCCCCCCCCCTTTTTGGAGGCAGTCACCAGGATGTGTTTCAACTAGGGGATTTTTTCGTGCTGGTCATTCTGGATACTGATAATGGGCAATCGTAACTCGGTCCCCACATCTACCCAGTCTGGATTTGGATCCTTTGCGACCCATTTTTCTTTGGGAGGAGTTCCCCCATCCCTGAAGGAGAAGATCCTTTTGCCTGGACCCTCTGAGGATCCCTCTCCTTCAAACTGGAAGATTTGCACCTCCTCCACAAAATGGGTCTTTTAGGGTCTTTATTTCTCCTACCCGCCCTCTGCTCCTTGGGTGGCAGAATTTCGGGGGCAGGAGATTTTGGTTCCGGTTCCTGGGTTTCCAGGGGCTTTTCACAAGTGGGGATGGAAGCTTCCTTCAAGGCTTTACACCCCCCCTTCCCCATGTGCCTCCTCCCTGGGAACCAGTGGTTTGTCTGGGTTCTTCCCCTGTCATTGTTCTGGAGCACCAGACCCTGGATTTGAGGAATTCTGAGCCGCCATGCTCATCTGAGGTTTCTGTTGAGCCCTCAGCATGCAACCCAGATCCTGTGCCATGTTCTGGATCTGGCGCTCTAGTTAGGACACCTGCTCTGGCTGGTACGGGGTCCTCAGGTCTACCCTGGGTTGATCAGAGAAGGGTTACTATACCTTCTCGCATAATACCCCTGGTTAGGAATGTTTGGGTACCCCTCCACCCTTGATCTCCCCTCTCCCGGATTGGGCTGTCTGGGCTCAGGAAAATGGGGAAAGAAAGAACCGATCAAGTACAGCAAGTACTGTTTACTGTGGCGCCACTCTAATCCGGGGCTACTGCGTGTCGGGAAGCATTTATTCCTTGGACTTGTGGACGACTACTGCTACGCTTGCACTGACGGGTTGGTGTGTGCTAGAGGAGAGGACGTCTTTACCTGCAACACCACAGTGCATGAACATCAGAAACAAAAGAAGGTGACTGTTGTGCATGCTGTGCACTATAGACTAGTTGTGCACGTTGTGCACTGTAGAATAGTTGTCCACATTGTGCACAGTGCTAAAATTAGTAGCTAGCAGCCATCTGATATATTGTTTTTTCTAATTTTGTTTAAGTGCGCCAAAACACGGTGCTCCTCCCCCCTCCTGGCGTGCTCGTACCGCGGGGAGGAGAATAAATACACTCACAGCAGCGCACCCGCGTGCGCACCGAGCAAGTACTGTTTACTGTTCACGGTGCGGGGCACGGGGCTGCAGAGACACCTTCCTATGGTCATCTAAGGCTAATACAGTATTTAAATCGGGTATTGGCTACATTACCTACTATTCCTCATATGCATTAAGTGTTCCCAAGTGTATCCTTTGACTACTGGATGGGAGGACAGCTATAACTCCATTGCTGCTTACCTATCTGTGGGGTAGGGGGACGCTTGGGCCACTTGGAGTTCTATATTACCTACTGACTAATAGGTTGGTGTTTACTTTGAAGACTGTGGTAACTGAGGGTAGGTTTGATAGTATGGTAAAAAAAATTGCATAATGGGAAAAGGTGTCTAATCGGGTCTCCTATGTTAAGTGAGGGGAACATGTCAGATGAAGTTTCACAGGAATCCCTAAATCACACCAAAATAAGGGAGATGTGCTCGTAAAACATCTAGCGAAATTGAATCTGTCTCAGCTATTCCTATATTGAATACAGATTAATTTTAGCTGGAGCACTTAAAAAATGTAACAACTACAAAAACAAACAAAACTGATACTATAGCTCAAATTCACACGGAGAGTAATGAGGGTCTTACTTACCCAACAAACCCGATATGTAACATACCCATCACTGATAGCTCGCTACTGGGTGCAGTTACCGATGGTTATACCATACCTAGTGTGGATACCTCACTGGTTGCACCAGCGGTTCTTGCTGAACTGCACAGCAGAACGCGCTTATCAAACGGGCCATCAACCCCAGCGGCTAGCTCACGTGGTTTTGGGGAGCAAGTACACTTCCATGCAGCTATTGCGGCAAATTTGAACCAACTAAAGGAAACAAGAAACAAGGAGACAGGGTGGGACACTAAAGAGCCAAAACAAAATGCTAGCTCACCTGCACATGAGTTACGGTGTAACCCAACTGATATAACCTATCCTCACTCACCTGTGCTAGGATCTGACCCATGCCTACCTAAACGGATCTCTGAGATACCACGGCTACCAAACTCATCTTTGCCACTATACCCTCTTGAAGATACCTTAGTGGATCTCAATCAACAGGAATTACAGAACTTTCCAGTATTAGCAAGGATTCTGAATTTGCTGGACAAAGGGCACAAATATACACATGGGGCAATTGGTGCCCTGAGCCTAGTAACTTCAGAAATCAATTCTAGATTGAGCAGAATAGAGGGTTTTCTGATGGCTCAAGAAAAATGTCACACTTTTTGGGCAGACCAATTTGCTAGTGGGAAGGCATGGCATGATAATAAGTTGGCGGAGCCCATAGGGGCATTAAATGTGAATACTACGCCTCCGTCGATTTCTCAATCCACGAAAACCACTTCCTGGGGGAAATCTGACATCATAGAAATAAGCCCACGGGTGAGTGAGAATGAGTACAAAACGAATCAGCTTCCTCCATATGCAGAAATTGCTAAATTGCAACATGACTGAATTTTGGTGCTAAAAAAAATATTGTTGGCTGCAAATTTAGTACCCGTGGAGATGATGGGTAGACAACTTGACGGGAATGACGAACTAAAAACTCTTCTATTGAAAATCTCTCCTGATAGTCCTACGGTCCTAACGGATTTGATTGACCTAAATGATGGTCTCAATCTGAAAGGTCCAGCTCCCATTGAAGCCCTGACAGAAGTTGGCAATGACAAACAGTCAACCATTTTTATGTCTCGCAAAGCAAAAAAACTTCATGCAAGAGCATTGAAGAGGCAGACCAACACAAGTGCCCAACATGCCAGCACACAATTGGGGTGTAAAACTACAAATAATAACAATAAAAAAACAAGATATGCATACAAACACACAGAAAAAAAATGATGACATGAAAGCAAAGGATGAAACGATTATTGATATAACCCAGCTTAATACTTAAAGTCAGGCACTTTTGAGCATCGATGAGAGTAATGAAAATGCGAACTCATCAACAATCCTGTCAAAGGGGTTGAATAAGGAAAATGTACAGGGAGAAGAAGTAGATACTGTTGAACAAATTAAAGAGTGGTATAACACCGACACCTCTCTTGATACAAACACAGTTACAACATTTTTTTGAAAAAATGGATAAGAAAATATCTTCTTTATCTCAACACTCACAAGGCCCTGTAACTAACACTGAAGGCTCTACTTCTCTGAATAATGAATCAAAGGGCAGCGAGAACACCCAAGGGCGAATTGTTGACAAAGAAAAGGTGCACCCACAGGGATCTGGGATGTTAACTCACACGTGTCGCCTGCTTGCCTAAATGTGTGCGAAAAGGAGCACTCTATCAATGCTAACCCTGTATCTGATGGACAGGGAGCCGAGAGAACCCTAAATTATAAGGAAGTCTCACCTGAAATGAAATTGGTGATGGGTTGGATGGTTTAATTCGATGAAAGTCGACAAACCCAACTTAAACCGTGCCTCATTAATGAAAGTGTTCCATCAAATACCAGCCTTGCGTAACTTGGTGTCTAACGACATTGATTGGATCAGACTCACTTATGTCCCTAATTGTAGGATGCTTTCCAAATACCAATCTACAATAATTGCTTCACTAATATGGAAACATGAAAAAGATTTTCAAATGCTTGGGTATGATCTATCTTTGTACTATTCGATGGAAGTGCGACATGTTTTGTTGAATACCATGCTCCGTCAACTCAAAGTGAGGCCAGTGCAGATGTACGAGACACCCAGTTCGCAAGTATGCATGAAGAAATCAGACTACAATCAGAATCAGTTGCACAAATTGTAGCAAGCCTTGCTTGGCTGGAACCTCTAATGAAAACACTAATTGGTGATCTGCCAGGTAAAGAAAAGTCATAAAACAATGCACTGGTGATAAACTCATGGAATTGGTGTGGGTTTAAGAATCTAAAACTATGGTTCCGGCAGATCCAATATGGTAACTTACCTGCTATAATCATAGTGCAAGAAACCATGGCACTTCAGAACATTTCCTTAGAAGGCTATACGGCCTTCTGTGCCCATGCTGTGAAAGGTTCATTTGGACGTCCATCCGGTGGGCTTGCTATATTTGTGAAACACAGTTATAGTGTTAAGGTACGCCAAGTGTTTACTTCTTCAGACATTCTCGCCATTGAACTTTCCTCAAGTGCTCAAATGTACTCACATATGCTAATCATTTCAATTTACTGGAATCCGACTGTAATGCCTGTAGACAGCATGATCGACAAACTAAATAATGTTATGACAGATGCTGTTGCAAACTTTCCAAATATGCAAATCATTATAGGTGGCGATTTCAATTCTAATCTTACTACAACGATGTGGGGCCTGAAATATCAAATTATCTATATGCTATGTCCTCATATGAAAGGGGTCAATTATGGTTAGATTATTTTGAACAATGGGACATGCAAGTAATACCTTTTGCCCAAAAAGAGCCATTGCATACGTGGTCTCGTGGATCTAAAATCTCCACGATTGACTACATTGTGATTTCTGGCCCCCTAGCCAATACGGCAACTGTATGTAACATCATATATTCCCACCTTAGTGATCATGGCATTTTGGAATGTTGCCTCGAATGTAATCTTCCAGTGTATAACTTCATACCTACCTTGTCTTTATTAGAAATAGATCGGAAGGCAATATCTATTAGATGGAACACCAGCCTATACAGACAATTGAACTACTTAGTGAATAGAGACATGGTTAAAACAAATGCTCAAATGATGTCTACATGTGATCTTAAGGCTTGTGAAATAAAGAATGATATTATGATACGGGGCCATGTTGAAGGGCTAGCAAAGCAAAAAATATCTGAACAACCGAATACCTATAGTGGTACTTATAATGCTGCAATTGCCCTTAGGAAAAAACAAAAAAACAGCGAAATACGCAATCTGCTGAAACACGCTAACGGTAGAATTTCCTATCCTAATGAAAAATGGAAAATTCTGACAAGATACAAAAATGATCTTAAACAACTAAAGTTTGATAAATATATCAAAGCTAATCAAAAAAATGATTCACAATCTCACAGATAAAAACACTAGAGAGGTTTGGGCGACACTGAAAGATCCGCTATCGAAAGGTATGCCTACATTATGTTCGGCCGTGAGCAGCAAAGATTGGATTGAACTTTATCAGAAAAAATATGCCTTGCCACAGAAATTTAGTAATTCTGAAACTGTGGTGACTTTGACAGAGCTGCCAACACAATGTCCATTGGGCTTAGATGACATTGTACAGATTATAATAAAATTGAAACCCTCCAAGGCTGCTGGGCCGGATGGCATCCCTCCGTGCGTTGTAAAATATGACCCGAAGTTATGGGCAGCAATCATACTAAGGCGCTTGGAATGTGTATTTCAATCTAAAACTGTACCATCATCCTGGATATCTGCCCTTGTAATACCAATACATAAAAAAGGTCCCTTAAATGACCCGGGTAATTTCAGACCTATAGCCTTGATTGATGTTTCCACAAAGATGTTTGCTGCATTCATTCTAAGAGATCTAAATGACTTCATTGCTAAACAGAACATTCTTTCATGTTACCAAACAGGTTTCCGTAAAGCAATGGGCACGCACTTAAATGCTACCATGTTGACACACGTCTTAAAACTTACTAGGCAGAAAGATCATGGACCGATCTATATGGCCCTTTTGGACATATGTGGGGCGTTTGACTCAGTAATAAGACAAATATTGTGGCAAAGAATGCAAGAACTATCGATACCATCATATCTTATAGCCATGATAGTATTATTACAAACCAATACAAATTACAGGATAAAACCTGATAATAATGGAACTTTAACTCCTGCGATTCCCACACACATAGGAGTAAAACAGGGATGCAATCTTGCAGCTACTCTCTTTAATCTGTATCTAACTGAGATAGGTAGCTTATGGCCAAGTGGCAATTCTTTTGCAGTCAAAATGGGTGATTTGCGCATAGATTGGCTAGCATTTGCTGACGATCGTATATTATTCGATCGAACGCCGTTTGGACTGCAAAATAAATTGGACTCCCTAATTGACTTCTGTGATAATCATAACCTGAAGCTGAATTAAAAAAAATCGAATATTCTGGCCTTCACAAATAAGAGAAAGTCAATTCGCTATCAATGGAACATCAAAGGGATGATCATTCCACGAGCACTGGGCATGATATACTTAGGGTATAATTTAACCAATTCGGATTCAATTGATAAATGGCAGGTAGAAATTACAACTAAATCCTTGCCATTGATTGCACAAATGAAATTAATATACTTAAAGGTCTGTCAATTCTCATTGATTCCGTTGATCGAATTCTACACTCTCAACGTCGAAGCTATTATTATTTATTGCTTAGATTTATGTTCCCTTGGAATTGGGTCAGCCTTGAATAAAATCCAAGGCAAAATATGGAAAAAAGTGTTGCATCTAACGCCATCTTTTCCAAACGCCATAATTATACACAAACTGGGATTTACGTCCCTAGCTACGAAATATCTATGGCGAAAATTGGCTAGCTATGCCAAAATATTAGACCCTGTTCCAAATTCGTTACATGAAGATCTGCGAAAAATGCTAATACAGGGCTATCCAAAATCTGTCCATGTTGCTGGTCAATTGTGTGAAAACAGCCTAGAAATGATTGCAATGGATACTGATGACCTAATTAAATGGCCACAACTTGTGAAGAGGAAATTATTGCAACATGACTGGGCACTCAAATCTGACAAAATTGGGACTTATACAGCGTATAAGGAATATGCAAAATTTCGACATAAACAAAAACCATTGCTTCCTTATATCAGACTCCTCATCAGAAGTTACGCATTTTATACATGCATTTTAAATTTAACCTGATACCTACACTAGAGCGTACAAAAAACTGGTTGGGCAATGCTTTACTATCTGAAGATTATAGATGAAGATTGTAGATTCAGTAAATCCCAGGTAAATGAATCCTTGAAACATCTCGTGTTATATTGTGCGCATTTTGCAAAGGAAAGGCTAAGATACATAGGGAAATATGTGGATGAACCTGTTACTTACAAATTAGAACTGTTGTGGACAAAATGCATGTGGGGATATAGGCAACCACTGATTATTGATCTGTCATCTTTTATCTGTTATAGACTTGAATATGGTAAATCTTAAAACTTGATCTGGCTACAATGAATGTATACGAATTGAAGCAATGAATTTATGGGTCCCTGTCTTGGTTATTATTACTTTTAAGTGGCATTGTTATTGCTCTGTTTTATGTTAATATGATGTACTTCGTTGTTCTCTTATGTTACTGTCTTTGCTTATTTTTTTTCTTTTTTTCACTTTTTGCATCTTTTATAAATTGTTTTTAAATCATGTTGTAAAGATATTTTCTATCGAAAAACAACAATAAAAAAAAAATAATAAAAAAAGAAGGGTTGTTTTGGGGGTTGAAGTTTGGCAGGTATCGGGGAAGGAAATTTGGTCCGGTATTTGGGGGATTACTGCCCTCCTGGGGAAAGTGAGGAGGGAAGTTTCCTGGGTTTCCTGCAGTCTGGTTGCATCCCACCCCTTGGGCTGGAGGAGTCCACACATAGCCCAGGATGGGTCTATTTCCCTTGTAGCGTGGGCTGATGTAGTCAGGGGAGTTAGGCGTCCCATTTGTGGGGTTACCTCCCTGGCTCCCTGTTTGCGATTGGCTCGAGGGCCTTCTGGGTCTGGGGTTGGTCGGGTTCTGCGGGGGAAGGTTTTTAGCCCCCCCCCATCTCCAAATCTAAAATGGGGGCAACCTTCACCTCCGCCACCTTAGGCGCAGCAGGGGTGTTGGTCAGTTTGGGGCTTTTGCTAAGATTTTTATTTTCCAACGGCTTCTGTACTTCATAGATGCGTGTGGCTTGTTCAATGACCCAGTCTAGTGATCTTTTCTCAATGAAAGTCCCTCAATAGCTGGGTCATAATATACTTAGGCAGAGCATGAAAAAAAGGTGTTCACAAATTCCTTACTGTCAGTGTGCACCCTTCTAGTGGTCTGCGCAAAGGCACGTTTCAATTCCTGAACAAATTCTCGTGGGGCCTGGTCTTCCCCACATTGTAAGTTTTAGGCTGACTTGCGAGCCTCTTGAGGGTTCCTATGAATGGAAAAATGTTTCAGGATGGCTGCCCTATAGGTGGACCAGCTGGAATGGTTCTGATCCTCCAGCTCCCCAAAGAAGCTGGAGTACTCAGTAGAAAACGTCACTTTACATACTGAATATAGCTTTGGCTGTCCTTCAGATGGAAAGTTTCCATCATCTGCTCATATAATTCAAAGTGCTCCCAAACCGAATATTTAGCATTTTTGTGGTAGGGCGTGATGACGTTCCTAATAGCTTTTATTTGTTTCAGGGAATCCTTGAGTAAAGCCCGCTTAACTTTGTTAGCCTTTTTATTTCTTGTCACCCTTGTCCACTCATCCTCTGACTCTGGGGCACTGCTACCAGAGGTGGCTATCTGGTCTTCTAGACTCTCCCAGATTCTGCGCGCTTGGGATTGGCTGGCAAAATGTGGGGGCCTAGTTCCTTGGGTCCTGTGGCGCTCAGAAGAGTCTTCTGACTCTTCCTTGCTCCCCGGATTGGTTGAGTACCCCCCCCCACTGTCATAGCTGAGAAGAGGTTTTTAGTATGCTCTTGGTGGGCCTAATCTCATGGAATTGCCCACCGAATTTCACTGCTTGATCTCTTGATGAGTTACATTTCTGAGGATCCATTTCTCTGATTCTCCCCTCACTGGAGTCTCCCTGATCAGAGAAGATGGCCCTAGCACTTGGGAACCTGTACATAGATGCCCGCCCATCCATTTCTGGGAGGCGCTGACCTATTAGCCCCATATTCCCCATTGGGTTGAAGTCTATCCTCCCCGTGGCCCTTGGTTCATGTGAGCCAGTGGACATGGGGGTGGCAGAGTCCATGGAATTGAAAGGATTAAAGTCTCTGGTGTCAGGGTTCCTGAGGTTATGCTCAGAGGTTTCCCTCTCCCATCTGACCTCATCTCTCTCAGCCCCTACTCCCTGATGACATGCAAGAATCTGACCCTTTTGTTCTTCTATTAAGGCCTTACTGGTCTCTATTAGTTGTTCCTGCATGGCTATCTGTCTATGGAGCCTGTCATTTTTTTCACAGAGAGCCTCATTGTCTCTCTGTGCTTCCTGTCGGATTTGGGAGTATTTGGCCAATTATTGCTGCAGGAGGCTCACCTCCTGAGTTCTGTCCTTACTGGCCTGGTCATTCTTTGCCACAGCATCTTCCACCCTCCTGGTATGCTCTAACAGCTTTTCATAGCCCATTTTGAGTTCACCCAGTCCCTGAAGGGCCAGGTGATTTTCTTCCACCTTGGTTTTTAAATGGCTGACTTCCTGGCCTAAGGCGTCCCTTTCCTGAACTAGAGTACCCCTCTGTGCAGCCAGGTCATCCCTTTGTTTTCTAATGGCACATAATTGCTGGCACTCATCACAATCTGTTTGAGTGTGGAGCTCCTTCACAATTAAATTATTTTCCTCCTTTATATCATCAATCTGATTTTCCAGGGCGATTATCTGCCCTGCGCAGGCCCTATTATAATTTAATTGCTGTTCCAGCTTTTGTTGGCTCTGAGTAGAGAATCCAACCTTTCTTGGCATTATTTTTGCATTGTCAGTAATTTGGTGTCTTGCTCTAACCTCTCTTGCTGCAGGAGATCCAGATCTTCTTTTACTTTGGTCAGGCACTGTCTGGTTTCACTCTCTGATTCTTGGCTCTTTTGTAGCCTTTGCTCTGCAGAGTCCAGATCAGTTTGGGTCTTCTCTAGGGGTTGTACTTGCCTTTTTGCCAGGTTTAGGTTTTCGCCATATTTTTCCTGTATTACTCCAATGTGGAGGTACAGGTATGCTGCTATTTTGGCAATTTTACATTGCTCTTCTTTTGCCCTTGGGGCCATATACAATTCACAAAGTGCCTGGTGTAATGGACCCTGGTCCTGTCGTGTATCTAATTCTGAGGCAGTGGCTTGTTGTTTGATTTCCTGCAGCCAAACATCTCATCCTGCTCATCCCATTCACCCCTGACAAACAATTTGTGCAGTAGGGGTTCTTTTGCCATATTAATTTTACACTGGGGGTCGCCATTCCAGAAATATTAATTTCCTTCAGGCTTAGCTCAGGGTTACTTTTACCTTTGCACACCATGACCAACTCCTTTGAGTATTTCTTTTGGTGTTTTACAGTGTAGTACAGTATGGTAGCCCAACAAGGTGTATGTACCGCGTCAGTTAGCACGCTGTGTTAGACTGTCACAAGTTGTATGTCTAATTCAGGATCTCGTGACAAGCCCCCAAGCTGTAAGTGATTTCAATCCGGCACACACCCAAGTCAATGCCTAGTGTGTAACGCACAACTGAAATCCTTATTTATTTTTGTCTAAAAGTTATTTTATTCTGAACGATATACCACTCATATCACGCCCCTCTCCTGGAACCACCCCGCCCCCTGGTCACACTGAACCAGGAATCAGGCTGGTTTGCAGTAAAAATATTTATTTATGGATTTACAGTTTAATCACACTATGTTTTAATGGGTACACAATCACCAATGGGGTGATGTAATACAGAATAATCTCTTTAATACACAAGGAGTAATAGTGAGCGAAGACAATTCAGCACAGAAATAATACTTTTGAGTGTGTGTTCAGATCAGATTGCACTGTGGTTAAAGGTTCCCCCTGCACACCCCTCAACCCCCCAATAGGCAATGTAAAGAGATTGAGGAGGGAGCAGGTATTCAGGAATGGCAGAATTCAAACAAAATAACAATCCCACTTTCCCCCAGCAAACACAAGAGAAAACAGAATAGACTGTCAAGCTGTCTGAATGGCTTTTAAAGTTATCTGGAAAATGGATTGGGCAAAAACACCAAATATGGTTTAAATTGCTGAAATTGTTATAATTCTTATGGGAGCTGCTTTGGATAGTTGCACACAAACACTAGCAATGATTTAATACCAAGAAACTATTTGAAATCTTAAAATTAAGGTTGGGAGCAATCATAAGCTGTTTTACACGTGTAAGAATTTCCCTAAAACGAAATTCTCGGCAAACTTTCACTGTGTGATAATCGTGATAACGGGATAACTGTAAGGATTTGGAATGTGATTTTAGATGCGATTTAAAGCTATGGATGTTAGCTAGAAGCACCAAAACTGAGGAAGTTATGGATGTTTTAGTGGAGGTTGTTTTTCGAGATAGGTGCAAGAATGGAAAAACAGGAATGCGCTTTTAAAATGACAAATGGAATTTCTAACACAGAGGATGACTATGAATAAAACGAATCCGCACAAGAACACAGCCACTTCATCAGGGCGACTGTGTGCCCGGGACTTGCCTTCTTCAGATGAGAAAAGATCAGCGCAAAGATAATTTTAGCAATACTAGCACAGGAGGAAGATAGGAGAGATTGGATAGAGAGTTCAGGCAATTCAAAAGTACTCCTAACAATGCAGGTTCTGAAGACAAGATAGGATGCATTTAAGATAGGGATTGGACTAAGCAAGGTACATGTGCTAGTGACACAGTTCTATCTATAGATAGTCACTAGATATGTTTTAAACGGAAACGTCAGGATTCTGGTCAGGGATTCTGGTCAGGCAGACTGCTGGGCACATCGGATTTGGGTAGCGTCAAGGCGCTCTGGACACCGCATGGCACAGGACTGGATCTGATCTGCAATGCACACTGGTCACAGCACGGCACAGGGCTGGATTGGATCTGCCCTTTTTGGTTCTGATGATAATTATTTCAGCAGGCAAGCCGAACAGCGCAGCCCGGCTGTATTTTAGTTCCCCTTAGGTTTGTGGGGTTGGTTCTGGAAATTGAGGCCTAGCTGAAAGTGGTTCAGCTATGCAATGGGTTCTGCTTTGTCAAGTTTCTGGAGTCTGGAGCAAGGAAGATGGAAAATTCTGCAGCAGGGTGCTCCGCCAGCATTCGGATCGTGGGTGAATCTGTCTGTCTTTTTTCTGCCCTCTGCTGTCTCTATTTATGATATGATACAGGGGGGTGTGCTGGTTTAGCCTAAGCTCGCCCCTTTGACAGGGATTGGTCAGAACCTCCTCTCTCCCTTGATAGGAGGAGAAAAACAGTGTGTCATCTTTATGGTGTGGGTTTATGAGGCTTAGAGTCCACCCCTAGCCTCTTGAACACAAAATCTACTTTTGACATAATACATATTTACACCTGTGCAACCTCTATAACAACCACATATACAGATTACATATTTTGTACAGCAGCTACTCCTCCAACCCCATAGCTGTGGGATTTTGTGTCTGCTTTTCCCAGAATTTCGCCCTTTTCATCAGGAAAACAATGTCCCATTTATCAGCAAATTTCTACAAGTGTGCGCGTATAACATTGGCATAAGTATATAAAGGTTCATACTTCTAGCAAAAATACATTTGGTGTAAAATCACTTTTTCTGCCATTTCCTTCCACAATATGTCACACGATCTTGCCGTCTCTTGAAATGTGCAGCCAAAATTTAGATTTACAAGTCTGTTACTTTTGTGTTTTTGACAATTTTAAGTGGCAAGTTATATGTATTTAAACAAAATGTTCTTTGTGAATGTTTAGCCACAGATGGTTGTTTGTCTCCGCCTCTTTTTGTCTCCCTTCAGTTCAGGAGCAGTCTCCTCCCTGTTCTCTTGGCAGAGGCCATTTAACGACGGTCCTCACACCTAGCCTGTCCTGCTTTGCAGCTGTTCATGGTTTTCTTCCCCACTGCAAACCAGGTACTTCCCCAAACCCTATAATTATCGCAGGAGTGATTTCCTGGTGGAAGGAGATGGAGGGAGAGGCTTTGCCTCTTTGAGGAAAGCTGTTATTCCACTTTGGTAGCTTTAGCCAACTTCTTTCAACTGTTAATTCTGTTGAATTTTCCCTTAGCATACAACAAACTTGTGGGATCAAATCACAGTTAAATACTTCTTCAAGATTTTAAACCATGGAATCCAAACAATTACAAGATGGTTTACTCTCAATAACAGGCCTCTTAGCTTGTAAACATTTGATTTTAGTTTATACATGTTTAAAATTTTAATCCTGCAGGCCCCTGACAGCTGTCATTCAGGCGGCCGAGGGTACTGCGCCCAGATTTTGACAGATTCCACAGGCCACTTTTGCTGTGGAAATCCCTTGATGCTTTCAGCTTTTCAGGACATTGTAAGTTCACAATGGTTTCTTGCACTAAGTGAATTGTAGCACCCAGCAAGAATTTTGGATGTTTGAGGGTGTTTTATACTGACATTCTGCAGTTTCAGCAACAAAGAAAAAGGATTTAAAGCAAGATTTTGGGGTTTCCTTCAGCAAAGCACTGCTTTTCCTTCTGTACTCCATCTTCACTTGTTGTGGAGCCCAGTGACATGTTTCCGGAGTGAGATCTCTGTTCCACCACTGACAACATGCATGGCAGATTGGGCAGCCATCTTTTTGTGTTTTGCAAAGCGCGATTTTCAGAGGTTTTGGCGCGCACAGGGGTTTTGCAGCCATTTTGATGTTTCTGGCACCATCAGAACACAGTGATGCCGCATGGCAGAGCAGAAGTGGGTTAAGACATCCCACATCCCCATACCTGAAATAGAAGAATATCCTGAGATTGCATATGTGCAATTACAGTTGCAACCACCATATACATCTTTACTAACTAGTGAGATAATTGAGTTACAAGGATGAGCCCCGCAAGATGAGAAACTATTGTGGCAAAAGAGAGGGTGTGTACAATCCCCCATAGATTTCATTTGTAGGCAGGGTACAACAAGTAACATGGTGATGCCCTGTGAGTTGATGGTAATTGCATTTAACCGTCTCATGTTTCCAAGCAACATATCGCTGCAGATATAGAGAACTGATTTGTGCCCAGTCTGCAAGAATTGCTGAATGTGCTCATTTTCAACTGCACAGTGTGTCAAGGTTATAGCACTGGGCAAACAATGACAATAAAGGGCACCTTCACCCACCCTAATGGGCCATTCCATGAGCTCCACATAGACAACGCAGACATGGGAGAACGGAGCAACACATACTCTGTGGTATGCCACTTCTCTGGTTGGGTTGAGGCTGGTCCTTGCACACATCCAGATGCCAAATCGGCCTCCAAGTTCTTGGTCAGTGAGGGGTGTGCAATACATTAAGATCGGATAATGGCACACGCCTCTTTAATGAGTTGTTCAGAGAGATAGCAGCCTTATTGGGCATAAAGCAGAAGATGTGTTCAATGTACCACCCCAGGCCAACGGCGTAGTTGGATCAATGGCCTTTTAAAGGCAGTAATGTGTTACCCTAAAGAAGAACTGGGACTACTGTTTGCCCTGGGCCCTATTCAGCATGCAGACGCAACCCTGTAAGCATCATCATTCATCCCGCCATGAAGTAGTGACAGGCTGGTGTATGTACACACCATTATTACCAAGTGCCGCTGATGCTCACAGGGCTGCGTCCATCTTGAGGGATGAATATAAACATTACCTGTCGGTGTTGATGTGTTCAATCAAACTTATTTCTCAACAGATTGCGCCACGATGGTTAGAAGACACCAGTGCTGGCCCAGACTCTGCAAGTTCGCCACCGATTTAGTTGTCATCTGGAGATACTGTGTACATTCAGAACTTTGTGAGCCCAGGTACAATGGTCCATTTGCAGTCAAGTTGAAGGAGCTGTGCTATTGGGTGTACCTTTCAGATGTCTGACGGGCGCCCAATACTGCCACCCCTGCATCTGATATATTGCCAGCATCCATTGAACAATGTGTTTTTATTTTTGATCATGTGTGAACTATTGATACGCTGTTAAAGTAACAAACTTTCAACAAAGAGAAAAGTGGCCCAAAAGGGTGTCTGTATAAACGTTTTCCTTTTTTTAAGTACAAGTAGTATACCTCATAAGTGTGGGAGGAAGGCATGGTATCAAAAGCAGACACTGACATAATGGATGCAAGTTTCAAAAACCTTTATTTAACTCAAAGAGGTTTGGAAACTGCCTAACTTGCCCTATCTCTAGAATGGGAGTAATCTCGATCATTAAAAAAACAAAATAGTTCACGTCGGTCTAGTCAAAATAAAAAGGCCTATAGTAAAAATTTAAAATAAACTAACCTTGCCCTCCTTCTCAAAATGACAAATGTGTTAAGGGGATACAAAAGAAAAATAGTGTCTCCAAAAAGAAATGTCAGAATGGCTTCAGCATTAACTCCCTTCCCCAGGATCAACCCCACGGAGCCTAGAGAGTCTCTTAAACAACAAAGGATAGGTGGATGGCACAATTCCATCAGTCTTGCACACTTTGGCTTACTAGTCCAATTCAACAGGCTTCAATCTTAAGGTAGTTAAATCACATCAATATTCAATTTGCATTTACTTTCTCAATTGCTTACAGTTCTGCACAGGCTTCCCTTTGCTGGGCTCGAGTCTGTCTCTCCTTCATAGGGGTTCCCTTCCCCACATTTTATCTAACGTATCTTGTTCACTGTCAAAGACTTTCAAAACAGCAAAGACTTTATATAGACCTCTGCATGACCATTTCGACCTCTCTTTCATCGATTCTTCAATTCACAATCAATACTCATCTTTTGGCACTAATATTTCTTGGTACTTGTGGTTCTCGCTCCCTTTACACTGCCCTCTTGGCCTTTTCAAAAGTTAATGTGTAACACCAATACCTCTTGGTATTTCTCACCCCTGCCCCCCTGTATGCCTTTTAGTACTTACAGTTCTTATTCTCTTTAGTCTGCCTTCTTGGCTTTTTCAAAGTTCATATGCAACACCAATACTTCTTGGTATTTCTTTTCCACCAATACCTTTTGGTACTTGTAGTTTTTATTCTCTTTAATTTGCCCTCTTGGCGTATTCACAGTTCCTGTATTTCACTTTCCTTTTATTCAACTTTCTTTCTTTATTGCGGTTACTTTGTTTCCATTTAACTCTGCTGTAATATCTTTCAAAACTCATAACATGTTGCTTCCCACTACTGTCCCTCTTATAGTTCTTGATGACTTTAATCTTCATCTTTCAACCACTCATTCAACCATTCCATTTCTTCCCATTCTTGATTCTCGCTACCCTACTCCTCTCTCTATACACCCCCTTCCCATATCTCAGGCTCTTGTTTAGATCATATATTTACTTTGTCTATTTATCAGATCATCTTCTTTTGTTCCCAACTTCGTCTGTTGCTTCCTCTTGCATTACCTCTTCATCCTCTTCTCCTACTTATTTAAGTCGTGATATGCATAAGTTTAATACAACACTTTTTATTTCCACCAGCACCTCTAAACTGGGATCTCAAACTTCATTTTCTGACTTGTCAGCAGATGAAGCTGCCTCTGATCGCTCCTCTTCACTTGCGCTATCCCTTGACTCACTATATCCTTCTTCCTCATTTCATCTGCCACATAAACCACCTCAACCCTGGTTGTCTTCCCATCTTCGTGCAATGTGTCACATCCTTCAGCGCTTAGAAAGATGTTGGTTAAAACTAAAGACACCAGGAAATTACACCTCTTATGCATTTTATTATACCTTATATGATAATTGTCTCCTTATTTCTCTGACCTTCTTCACTCACAGTCTTCTCACGCTAGACGTCTCTTTCAAACTCTCTCTCGATTGCCTTCATCCCCTATTCCAGACCCTTCAATTAATTGTACTCTGACTGCTACAGATCTTGCACTTTACTTTACTACTAAGGTTTCTTCCTTTCGATCAGCTACTGAGTCTTCTCGTACTCAGGATAGCATTTTATCTTCTGTTTCTCTTTCCAAATCTCCCAAGGCAATCTTCACTGGGTTCACTCCTATTACTAATGAAGATACTCTTCGTCTTCTTGCTCATCCTACTTCTTCCCCTCTGGATCCTATGCCATCTGCACTCATATCTAAAATCTATCCCTCACTTGTCTCCTATCTGACGATTATATTTAATTCCTATCTACTTTCGTCTACCTTTTCTTCTTCATTTAAGCATGCTACTATTATTGCTATCTTGAAATAACCTTCTGCTGATGTTTCTTCTGCTTCTAACATTGGTCCTATTCCACTTCTTCCATGCCTTTCTAAAATTCTCGAGCATGTAGTCTACACTCCAGTTTCTACTTTTGTCTCTCAAAATTCTATTATTCCCTACTTTCAATCTGGCTTTTGCCCTGGTTACTCTACTGAGACTGCTCCCCTTTCAGTTCTAGACTCTCTAGATACTGCACGCCATGCTAAACAGTCTTCGCTTCTTATACTTCTTGATCTTTCTGCCGCTTTCGATACTGTCAATCACACGCTCTTGTTGTCTGTTCTTTCTTCTTTTGGTTTTTCTGGTTCTACTCTCACTTGGTTTGAATCATATCTATCTCAGAGAACATTCTCAGTCTCTTGGTCTGGGGTCTCTTCTGAAACATTTTCACTTACTTGTGGTGTTCCAAGGCTCATTCCTTGTCCCTTTAATTTTTTCTCTCTATACCTCTTCGTTAGCTGGAGTCATTTCTTCTTTTGGGTTCTTGCATCACTTCTACCCTGATGATAAAGCGCTCTTTCTTTCATTACCACATTTCTCTGATAACACCCATCCATGGGATGTTTCAACCCACTAGTCCAGGCCCTGCAACATTCCTGTGCGCTGCTTGCATCAGGAACATCAGAATGGTCGCCGGAGAGCATTTTGATCGCTAGAAATCACCCAGAAGTGAGCAGGAAAAATCTGAAAAATAGGCCGCCATCCACTTTTGCCTATGTCAGTGGTAACACAGGAGACCACTGCCAAAACCCATCACTTGGCTGCCCACAGAACAAGGCTGATTGCAAAAGAAACACAGAGCTGTGTGAAAATCCATTTTTTCTTGGGTGTCAAATTTGCAAAAATCCTGGCTCACAAACCACCCAAAAGATCCAACCTCCTGTTGGGTGTTGAACATCATTCTACGTCAAGAAGCCATATAAATATGTCAGCAGAAGTATGTATTATCTGAACAAAGCCCACTTTTGAAGATGGTTGCTGGAAAGAAATCTGTCAAAAATGGGTGCAATACTGTTACTCGCCTCTGTCAGATGCTGGCAATCTCTAAATCTGACAGGAGAAACTGTGTTTCAAAGCTAAATATGCCAAGGAAGGGACTTCCATCAAATGCGATATAGGGTGCCACACATAGATTTTCATGTTGAAAAAGACTGGAATTGAAGATATGTTTGCTTATTTTAAATTTGTAACTGTAATTTTGCACAATGTTAAAATGGATTATAAGGTAACCTGATTCATCTAAACTTCCAAGAGGTTTCCCACACTGAGCTTCAAACACATTCCACACCTTCTCCCTAAACAAAGTAATCTTTGCTCCTGTGCTCTGCTGAGTATCTGACAGGCAAGTGTGAAAGGAAATGGGAGGGGCACTCTGGCATGTTGCTCTGAGTGTAGACAAAGGAATCCCTTGAGCTGAATGAAAATGCTAATTCGGGTGTGACTGACATCAACTGCCCTGGCAGGAAGAGAAGCCATGTGACTCTCTGACTCAGCAAAGCTTCGGAGGTGGGCCAGACTGAAAATGTGTATTTGAAACTGGACTAAATATATGTTTAAGGAAAAGACTTAGAGATTATTGAAATGAAACATTCACTCACAGTTTTAAACTAATCTGGAATCTGTGCGACATTCAGAGACTGAACCACAAAATGTTTAATATTGTAGCTATTGTGATTACGCTATGAAGATGAACATTTACAGAAATATGCCCAGACGGTATGTGCATGAATGTGTAAAACAATTGTACAGATCCGAAAATGTGTAACTGCCCAAAAGTGCGAAAAATTGTCATTTATAAACCAAAACTCGTAGGAAGATAAGATTTGGACAGAACGTGCCTTAGTCAATCTGTCATGTAATTATGTATTATTAACAAGATGTGCATCTTGGAAATATGTTTCTTTGGGAAAAATAGATTTTCTAAGTAAAATCAAAGGTGAGGGATTTTTTCTGGGCCCTAAACAGTGTCACTCTGACAGACGATGACACATCATGACACACTGTTCCCTTCTCAAATCAGGAGAGGGGGAATTCTCTGACCTATCAGCTCCTTAGAGGGTTGGGCATTGTGTATCAGCCTCCCCACCCACTTTGGAAAATGGATAAATAGGGACTATTGAGGACCCACAGACACACACTTTCACTCATCAACTGACCCACTGGCGAAGCACCCTGCAGGAAGATCCAGGCTCTAGAACCCTGAAGCATAGGCCCAATCCAAAAAGCTGAACCCTTTTCAGCAGGCCTTTAAAAATCTTGCAAAACTGATTTAACCCCTAACTTCCACGGGGCCTAACCGCATCCATTCAACAGCCTGGCTGAGCAGTTTGCTGCTTCTGGCCAACAACCTTTGCTAGAACCCAAGATCCAGATCAGTCAAGCAGAGCTGTAATCCAGAACCCGTGAGATCCAGCCCAAGAGGCCGCTCAGAGTGCTGAGAGCAGAACCAAGCGCCTGAGACCTGTCCGGTGGCGAGCGAAATCCCAGCCTAACCCTTGACCAGATCTTTGATGGGTCCATTTTAAACCAGAGTTGTGAGTATTTAGCATAGACCTGTCCATAGTCATCTCTTAGTTTAAAGTAATCCATCCAACCCATTCCAACATATCCAGACTGCATTGTAGAATCTTTTGTCCATTCTGAATCCTTTCTCATCCATCTAATCCTGTGATAATTGTTAGTGTAAGCCAACCTATTTGTAATTCAAAGCGCAATTTCATTTGAAATCTTGACTCCTTTTGAGAAAAATCAACCTTTACTAAATCCTCTGTAGCTTTAGAACCGTATGTGCTAGGAACGATATTTAAATGTCATTTTAAAGCTAACATCCTCAGCTTTCACATTAACCCAATTCTGTACAGTTTTTCCGTAATCGCATTTCTCGCACGCAGAAAAGTTGCAGCGAATTTGCATTTGGCTAAATTTCACCACATGTAAAAACAGCTATTTTTTTATTTCAACTTTTGAATTTCGTTTTCCATCTGCTAACCATTCAACAATCATTGCTAGTGATGACCTGAACCAATCCAAAGCAACTCTCACTAGTTCTGAATCTCATTTAGCAAATTAAAATCATTTTAGCATTTTTCCCATCCGATTCAAACCACATCTAAATGCAATTGACCTGTTTTAAAATCATTACTGTTCTCTCTTAGCTTGCTGGGGGGGAATCGGGATTGAAACTGCAATTGTTGATTGTTATTCCTGATACCTGTGTGCCCTCATTCATCTCTTCATATTGCATATTGGGGGAGTGAGGAACAACGGGGGAAAGAGTGATTATATTGTCTTTGGTTGAATTCATATCAAGTTTCCTTCTGTGTTGCATTCTTTCCTATCATTGCATTTCCTTGAACCACACAAAGTTATTCTCTGCTACATTATTCTTCCTATTCCTACTCCTAATTGATTAAAGAGATTGTTGATATTGTCATATTACCAATTGCCGATCATTTTTCATATTCATAAGTGTGATATTCAGATATTATCCATATTTATACAAGTGTGATATATATATTGTTCAATTCTTCAAATAAATCTTTTAATTTGCAAAACAAACCTATTTCTTGGTTCAGTGAGACCGGGGGAATTCAAAGAGAGGGGCATTATATAAGGGTACATCATCCAGAATTAAAAGAACTTTTGACATAAAAATATATAAATAAGGGTTTCCATTGGGCATCCCATACTAGGCATTGACTTAGTTGGAGTGCTGAATTGAAATCACTTACGGATTGGGGGCTCGTGCGAGGGATTTCTGGATTAGATATACCACTTGTGAAGCTTAATACAGTGTGCTAACTGACAGGATACATAAATCCTGTTGGGCTACCGCACTGTGTTACACTATAAAAGCACCCCCTCAAAAGGAATGCTCTAAGGAAACGGTCTGTTTTGCAAAGATAAAATAAACTTCTGTAAATCAGGAAGGAAATTAATATTTCCAAAATGGCGACATTGGTAGACATCAAGATAGCTAGAGAACGCCTTTTACATAGGTTATTTGTGAGAGGTGAGTGGACTGTGCAGGATCAGAATGTGTGGTTGCAGGCAATCACACAACAGATCACTGCAACAGGGTTAGATAACTGGAGAGATCAGGGTCCCTTACATGTGGCCCTGAGTGAACTATATATGGCCCCTAAGGCCAAGGATGAGCAAAATAAGATTGCCAAGAAAGCAGCATATCTATATTTATCTATGGGAGCCATACAGGATAAATATGCTGAAGGCCAAGATCTGGCAAGTAGGCATCTAATGGCATTAGAAAAGGCCCAATCTGATCTGGACTCTTCTGAGCAGAGGCTGCGGAGGAGCCAGGAGTCATAAAATGAAAGCATGCAGTATATAGTTAAAATCAAAGAGGACATGGGGATCCTGCAACAGGAAAAGGCAGACCAGGGTACCAGAATTCTGGCCTTGCAGAAGGAGTACTAAGAAAGTGTGGACTCCCTACTACAAAGCCAGAAAAAGCTGGAGCAACAGATAAACTTAAATAGGAAATGCGCAGAGCAGGTAGTCGCCCTGCAAAGCCAATTAGATAAAGAGAAGGCAGGGAGCAGCAAATTAATTCTGAAAGACCTGGACACCCAGGCTGAGTTTGATGAAGAGCGCCAGAAAGCTAGTGCCCTTCAAAGACAGAGGGACGACCTGGCGGCACAGAGGCAGGCTCTTGTTCAGAAAAGGGACACCTTAGGCCAGGAAGTCTGTCACTTAAAGGCAAACTGGAAGAAAATCACCTGGCCCTCCAGGGACTGGGTGACCTCCAAAAAGAGCATGATAGATTGTTAGAGCACACAATGAGGGTGGAAGATGCTCTGGCAAGAAAGGAGCAGGCCAGTAGGGACGGGACTCAGGAGGTAACCCTCCTGCAGCAAAGACTGGCCCAGTACTCAAAGACGAACCAGGAAGCACAGAGAGAAAATGAGGCTCTCTGTCAGAACAATGATAGGCTCAACAGGCAGGTAGCCATGCAAGAGAGACTGATAGAGACTAGTAAGGCCTTGATTGAGGACCAGAAAGCTCAGGTTCTTGCATGGCAGCAGGGAGCAGGGTCTAATAGAGATGAGGTTCGCTGGGAAAGGGAAACACCTGAGCATAACCTCAGGAACCCTAGTACCAGAGGCCTTCATCTCTCCCATTCCCTGGACTCTGCCACCCCCATGTCCACTGGCGCACATGAGCCCAGGGCCACGGGGATGGCAGATTACTATCCAGTCAGAAGTATGTGGCTCATAGACCAGCACCTCCCAGGAATGGATGGGCGGGCATCTGGGTATGGGTACCCAAGTACAGTGAAATTTAGTGGGGAACTCCAGTAGAGTAGGCCCACTAAGTGCATCCTGAAAACGTCTGACCAGCTAGGACGGGGGGGGGACCCATCAAATCCTGGGAGCAAGGAGGAATCAGAAGACTCCTCTGAGCGCCCCAGGACACAGGAGACTAGGTCCCCACATTCTGCCAGCCATTCCCAGGCTTGCAGAATCCGGGAGAACCTAGAGGACCAGACGGGCACCTCTGGGAGCAGTGCCTCTGAGTCAGAGGATGAATGGACCAGGGTTACCCGAACCAAGAAGGCCAATAAGGGCCTTGCTTAAGGACCCCTTAAAACAGATCAAGGCAATAAGGAGCATCATCACGCCATATCATAAGAACGCTAAGTATTCTGTTTGGGAGCACTTAGAGCTCTTTGAGCAGATGATGCAAACTTTCCATTTAAATGATAGTAGTAGCTGCATTCAGTATGTGAAATGGACATTCTCACCAGAATACTCGAGTTTCTTTGCGGGGCTGGAGGACCAAAATCATTCTAGATGGTCCACCTATAGGGCAGCCATCTTGAAGCATTTTTCTGTTCACAGAAATCCCCAAGAGGCTCGCAAGGCAGCCTACAACTTTCAATGTGGGGAGGATCAGGCCCCACAAGATTTTGTGCAGGAGTTAAAGCGTGCCTTTGCGCAGACTACCAGAAGGGTGTGCACGGACAGCAAAGAATTTGTCAATACTTTTTTCCATGCTCTACCAAAATACATCATGACCCAGCTAGTGAGAGATTTTCATGAGAAAAGATCACTAGACTGGGTCATTGAACAGACGGATCTATGAGGTGCAAAAGCCCATAAAAAGCAAGAATGCTCAGAAAAGCCCCAAACCAACCAACACGCCTGCTGCTGCTAAGGTGGCAGAGGTAAAGGTTGCCCCCATTTTGGATTTCGAGATGGGGGGCCTAAAAACCTGCCTGCACAGCAGAGTAATTCCAAGCCCAGAAGGCCCTCGGGCCAGTCACAGACAGGGAGCCAAGGAGGTAGTCCCACAAATGGGATCCCTCACTCCCGGACTATGTAAATCCGCGCTACAAGGGGAACAGACCCATCCTGTGTTATGTGTGGACTCCTCCAGCCCAAGGGGGGATCCAACCAAGCACCTAACCCAGGGAACTTCCCTCCTAACTTCCCCGAGGAGGGCAGAAATTCCCCAAATCCTGGGCAGAACTTTTTCCCCAGGTACGCACAGATCAATCCATCCTTCTTTCCCCACTTTCCTGAGCCCAGACAACCTAATCCAGGAGAGGGGAGGCCAAGGGTGGAGGGGTACCCAAATCTTCCCAACCCGGGGTACTACCAGAGAAGGGATAGCTACCCTTCCCGGGATCAGCGCAGGGGAGAAATGAGAACCCCCCATATCGGCCTGAGTGGGTGTCATAGTAAGAGCGCCAGGTCCAAAACATGGCACAGGATCTGGGTCGCATGCTGAGGGCTCAACAGAACCCTCAGATGGGCATGCCGGCGCAGAATGCCCCAAACTCTGGACCTGGTGCTCCAGAACAATGACGGGGCAGCACCCTGACAACCCACCGGTTCCCAGGGAGGAGGCACAAGGGGAAGGAAGCTTCCTTCCCCACTTGTAAAAAGCCCCTGGAAACCCAGGAACCAGAACCAAAATCTCCTGCCCCTGAAAGTCTGCCACCCAAGGAGCAGATGGGGGGTAGGAGAAACAAAAGACCCAAAAAGACCCATTTTGTGGAGGAGGTCTTCCAATTTGAAGGAGAGGGATCCTCAGAGGATTCTGGGAAAAGGATCTTCTCCTTCAGAGAAGGGGAACTCCTCCCAAAGAAAAATGGGTCCCAAAGGATTCAAATCCAGACTAGCTAGATGTGGTGACTGAGCTAGCGCCGCCCATCATCCAACCCCAGAACCAACATCATCAAAATCCCCTGGTTCAAAGCCATCCTGGTGACTGCCTCCAAAGGGGGAACTCTAAATTTCTCCCATCTCTAGTTGCCACCTTTTTCTTTCAGATTCCCAAGATTCCCCACAAAATCCTGCCCAAATCTCTTCTCTCTTTTCTTGTCCAAAACTAGAAAATGAACCCACCAGTTGTCCAAAAATGTGCATTATGTGTGCCCCCTTGCGGAGAAGGAGGGAAGATACGATGCCCCGGTTCAAGTACAGGGGCAGGGTACAATTTTGGCACTGGTGGACACTGGATCCCAAGCTACCCTTCTGTCCAAAAAGGCCTTTCATGAACTAAATTCAGGAAGGGGGGAGAATTACCAAATTCCTCTCACCTCTCTTCATGGACAGCTTCAGAACTTTGACAGGGACTGCCGATTTGGACATTAAAATTGGGCGACACAAGGTGAAGCACCCGGTCATCGTAGTGACTCCAGAGGGCACCCCTTGTTTACTAGTGAATGACCTCCTGCGAAGGTTGTCACCCCTAATAGATTGCGTAAACAAGGTCCTCTGGACCCAGACTAGCCGACCCATAAAATTAAAACAGAGTGTCAACCATGTTAGTTTAAACGGCACATGCCACATGGTTGAACAAAAATCTGACCAAGTAGAATTTCACTTCCAGAACAAGAACATTCTAGAAGTGACAGTAATAACAGTAGGACAACAAACTGGTGATGGGGGGGTTCTCTCTATTTCTGAAAATCAACCTTCCTTCCAGTTAAAAGTGGCATTCCACACTGGAAGGAAACACTCAAATTCTTTACCAATCCACAATCAGACATTCCCACTCCTATAGTCCAGAAAGGTGAGAAATCAGCTCAGAGCCTGGCTGATATTCAGCAAATTGGAGAGCAGTTGTTCATCCCTGTTCAATTAAATGGAGGGAAGGACTCTGTTCTCGCCCGAGTGTGTGTGAACAACGGTAAGAGCTTCATCAGCGAAGCCATGTTCCGCCAAATCCCAAAAGATCCAGCCATTCCCACATGTAGACTCATAGACAAATGGGAAATTATCTGGAAACACCCAATTCCAAACATCTCCTGCCAAGCAGGTGTATGCTCAAACTCTCCATAGGTAACAAGAGCATAGTCCATAGTTGTTGGGTCGTGCGAGACGTCACTGCCGCCTTATACTTAGGCAGTGACATTCTCAATCGCTTTGCCATTAGTTTGGACCTAATAAACTTCAAAGCTTGGTCCCGATTAGCGGATAATACCATGGGCTTTGATGACCCAGAGAAAGCATTTAGGTCAGCACAATTGCTGCCTAATGCAGTTGAAATTTAGATTGGAGAGGAAGTCACCATACCAGAAAGGACCCGACAATTCTCCCTGGAAGTGAAAATTAAAAGAGGACAGAAATTGAAAAACCCTGATGCCTATATTCATCTAAATGCTGCTCTCCAACAGCAAGGGTTGGGGGTAAACCCAACACCACTAGTCAATATAGAACATGACACCATTTCAATAGAGGTGGATAACAGCGATTTAAACAGTATCACTCTAGCCGCAGGCACCATTATTGGAATGGTGGTTGATGACCGACATTTTTCCATTGATTTAGGCAATGAACTATTAGGACCAATCCCCAAGGACTGTTTTGACAGTGACAGTGATGACAACACCAGAAAGGATCTTCACCCGGCAAGGGGGAAACTTCCTGGTGTACACTTCCTGACCTTACGGTAAGGAGGATGTGACTTGTGACTCCAGGAGAGATGAGGTGATTTTCCAGGTCCATGAGGGCTGCCTTTCCCACCTGAAGCCACCAGTCCAAATCAGCACTCTGACCAGGGACTTCTCCACCCAGCTGGAGGAGGCCGCTGAGATAGGAAAACCAGAAGTCTTTCCAGGCTTCAGGCAGATGGTTGAAGAGAGAGTCAACCTTGCTGATGCCTGTGAGACTCTGGAGCAGAAGCAAAAGTTGAAACAAGTTTTCTTGGATTTTCAAGATCTCATTGCGGTGGACTCATATGACTGTGGTCGCACTGACATCCACACAACAACAATTAACACGGACCCTGGCATGACTCCAGTGTTTGTGAAGCAATATCGCTTACCTCTCACATCAATGGCCTCCCTTACTGAAATAATGAAGAACCTTGAGTCCCGTGGGATAATCTGTCCAGTCCACAGCACCTTCAATAATCCGGTGCTGGGGATATTGAAGCCAAACGGCCAGTGGAGACTCTGCGCCAACCTTAGGGAGCTCAACAAACAGGTCCATACTTCCTGATGGCCTCTTCCCTACATTGACCAAGGGCTGGCCCAGATCCAAGGGTCACAAGTATTCACTGCAATAGACCTGACCAATGGATACTTGACTGTACCTGTCAGTAGGGAAGACCAATACAAGCTGGCCTTTACCTTCGGGGGGCCAGCAGCACACATTGACCCGGACTCCCTTCGGATACATCAAATCCGGCAATGAATTCAACATTTTTCTACATAAGGCCATGCCCGACCTGGGTGAAAGGGATAACTTGGCTTATGTAGATGATGTCCTCATCAAAAGCTCAACTGTCGAGGAACACATAGCGGAGATCAGTTATGTTCCGACACAGTTTAGGGCTGCCGGAGCAAATCTTTCCTTTGAAAAGGCACAGTGGTGTAGAACACGTGTCAATTTCTAGGGCATGAGATTACTCCTCAGGGTCTCTGTCCCCAGGAAAAGAAAGTGGAAGCCCTCCAGAAATTGAAAGAGCCTACAACTCTGCGGGAACTAAGGAGCCTCCTTGGACTGACTAATTACAGCATAAAGTTCATTAAGGGCTACGCAGAGGTCACCAGACCCCTGATTCATCTTTTGAAAGAATGTACCCATTCCCACTTGACCCCCCCCCCTTCAAATAATAATAAAGAACAAGCGGAGGCAGTAAGACAACTCAAATGAAGCCTCTCACAAGAACCTTGCCTAGTTTACCCTGTCAGAAACAAGGAGTTCTTCTTGGAGACAGGGTTCTCCAATACATGCTTGACTGCAGTATTATACCAAAAAGCATGACAAGGTCAATAAAGTAATCTCCTATGCGAGCAAAACTTTATCCTCTGGGAGGAAAAATGTGACAATTGTGATAAGGCACTCCTGGCAACGGTGTGGGCATTGAAGAATTACCACCCGTATATCCAGGGGGAACATATCATAGTGGAGACTCCACACCAGCCTCTGCAATATCTCCAAAGTGACAGAATCCGGGTCGGAAATGTGAGTCATTCCCGAATTACTTCCTGGATTCTGTCAATGAAAGGCTTTCCTGTAGAGGTCAGATATGGCCAAAACAAGAAGAGTCCCCTCGCGCAAGGTCTGGCTGACTTGTATGATTGTGCCAGAGAAAACTGTCTCGAGGACGAAAGTCTAAAAATAAAGGACAACATGGAGGCATACCTTAATTCCCCACACAAAGTCTTTGAAGAAGACAAGTGTGAGGGAATGCCCACTGTCTATGTGGATGGATGCTCTTACCATGTTGACATCAACCGAGAAAAAGAACTTGTGGCCGGCGTAGGGAATGCAAGGGTGAATGAGGTCCCAGAACCCTCCGCTGGGTACAAGATTGGTCCCCGAAGTAGTCAAGTGGCACAGTTGATGGCTGTGCATCAAGCCATCCTCACTGCTGTCCAACATCAACTCCACGAACTGGTCATAATCACAGATTCGGATTATGTACGGAACAGGTTCGTGGAGCACCTGGTTAATTGGAAAACCAGTGGCATGTTATGCGCTAATAACAAACTCTTGAAATATGGGAAGTTAATCCAAAATATTGATGATCTGGTCACCTCGAATGGGATGACCATCTACTGGAAAAAGATCAAGGGTCATTCTAAAGTAGAGGGACCAGACAAAACTGGAAATGACTTAGCTGATCAGCTGGCCAAAACCAGAGCCATCCAAGGGGATCTAATTGAGATCGAGGTCCCTGTTGGGAGAAATCCAGGTCACTGCTATCACTAGGTCCCAGAAAAATGCTCACAATGATCTCTCAACTGCACAGTAGAGTAAGGAGACCCCAGATGCTGATTTGATTATGGCTCATAAGGGGGATCCAATAATTGGTAAGTTTTATCAACACATTGAGGACCCTGAGAACTTTCCCCTGACGGATACCGATTACATAGGGAAAGAGGACTGCAGAGTGTTGATGAAATGTCCAAAAATGTTCCGAATCCAAGATGGTTTGTTGGTTAGGAAAACCCTAGCTGGCCATGATCAGTGGGTGGTTCTACCTCATTCCGAAGCCTGATAAGTCACGTCCGTGATGCGGCCACCGCCGGTCATAGGGGGTTTCAAACAACACTTGAAATCTTAAGAGAGGTGGCATACTGGCCACACATGGGGCAGGACCTCGACCAATACTTGAAGGGGTGTCTTGTATGTGCACAATTTCAGCCAACATCCCTCACACACCATGCGCCTCTTCAAAAGAGGGGGATGACACTGCCATGGTCAGATTTGCAAGTTGACTTTATCGGGCCCGTGATTCGCTCCTCTAGGGGGAAACGAGTACATGTTGACTGTGACATTTACTAAATGGGTGGAATTTCTCCCGGCCCCAAACTGCAAGGCAGAAACAGCAGCTGCCCTGATGATCAACCACATCTTTTCGCGTTTTGGACTACCCCAAAGGATCGAGTCAGACAGAGGTAGCCATTTCACCAGTGAAGTAATGACAAAGAAGTGGGAGATTCTTGGGGTTAAAAGGAAGCTACAGATTGCTTACCGGCTAGCCTCTAGTGGTGCAGTCGAGAGATACAATAGGACAATTGTGAGCATATTAAAAAAGTTTGTGGCAGATTCTGGGCCAAGTTGGGATATTCGATTACCTCTTGTCCTAATGGCCATCAGATCTACCCCTTCATCTGCAACTAAAATGTCACCGTTTGAGCTGATGACTGGACGCAGGATGGTGCTTCCGCAGCATCTGCTCTATACAACCCAAGAGCAGACATTGTTCAATGCTTCCACAAGTCATGAGTATGTTGAAAATCTGGGAAAACGCCTTCAACATGCTTTTGCCCATGATCAGCGAAATCTTGAAAGATCAGCCGACAGCATGAAGACCCACTATGACTTGAAGACGACTGGAAAAGAGTACAATGTAGGACACCGGGTCTACTTATACAATTTCCAAAGGAACCAGGCCAAACAGCGAACATTTTTGCCTACCTGGAGGGGTCCTTTTGAAATTGTAGACAAAACCTCACCAGTCGCCTACAAAATCTGCATCCCCAAAGGCAGTTTGGCAAAAGGGGAAGACAAGTGGGTCCATATTAATCAACTAAAGTGTTGCCATCCTAGGCACACTCTGCAGCAACAGGAGGAGTCTTCTGGAACCCCAAAGGGGGTCACTCCAGATCCATAAAATTCCAACTCTAACATATTCATATATAGTCTATAAAATACAATAATACAAATGTGTCCTGATTTATCAAATGTATGTGTCCACCCCACTACATTAATAGTGGTGGGGAAATGTCTACGAATATGTTTTTGCTTTGTCATCCTAGGATTGATAAACCATGGAGACGGAAACCAAGGAGGACTACCCGGGGACCAGGAGCACAGATCCGAGGGGCCCGGAGTATCGCTCAATACTCACATCAGGACTGGCGAGGAGAACCGATCGATCCACCTTTGACAGAGGAAAAGACGATGAACTTTGCCATTTGTGGAATCAGAAGAGATGAAACTGACATCCCAGTCTTGCAAATTCCCATTGATGGAAGATCAACGCCAAATCGCAAGAGGGGGGCTTGTGGGATGTTTCAACGCACTAGTCCAGGCCCTGCAACATTCCTGTGTGCTGCTTGCATCAGGAACATCATAATGGCCTCCGGAGAGCATTTTGCTCACTAAAAATCATCCAGAAGTACGCAGGAAAAATCTGAAAAATAGGCTGCCATCCACTTTTGTCTATGTCAATGGTAACACAGGAGACCACTGCCAAAACCCATCACTTGGCTTCCCACAGAGCAAGGCTGATTGCAAAAGAAACAGAGGTGTATGAAAATCCGTTTTTTCTTGGTTGTCAAATTTGCAAAAATCCTGGCTCACAAACCACCCAAAGATCCAACCTCCTTTTGGGTGTTGAACATCATTCTACGTCAAGAATCCACATAAATATAATGTCAGCAGAAGTATATGTTATCTGAACAAAGTCCACTTTTGAAGATGGTTGCTGGAAAGAAATCTGTCAAAAATGGGTGCCATACCGTTACTCGCCTCTGTCAGATGCTGGCGATCTCTAAATCTGACAGAAGAAACTGTGTCTCAAAAGCTAAATATGCCAAGGAAGGGACTTCCATCAAATGCGATATAGGGTGCCACACATATTTTCATGTTGAAAAAGACTGGAATTGAAGATATGTTTGCTTATTTTAAATTTGTAACTGTAATTTTGCACAAGGAACAATGTTAAAATGGACTATAAGGTAACCTGATTCAGGTAAACTTCCAAGAGGTTTCCCACACTGTGCTTCAAGCACATTCCACACCTTCTCCCTAAACAAAGGAATCTTTTCTCCTGTGCTCTGCTGAGTATCTGACAGGCAAGTGTGAAAGGAAACGGGAGGGGCACTCTGGCATGTTGCTCTGAGTGTAGACAAAGGAATCCCTTGAGCTGAATGAAAATGCCAATTCGGGTGTGACTGACATCAACTGCCCTGGCAGGAAGGCGAGCCATGTGACTCTCTGACTCAGCCAAGCTTTGGAGGCTGGCCAGACTGAAAATGTGGATTTGAAACTGGACTAAATATATGTTTAAGGAAAAGACTTATAAAATATTGTACCGAACTGACAAAAATATGAAACTTAGAGATTATTAAAATGAAATTTTGCTCACAGTTTAAAACTAATCTGGAATCTGTGCGACATTCAGAGACTGAACCACAAAATGTGTAATATTGTAGCTATCGTGATTGTGCTATGAAGATGAAAATGTATAGAAATATGCCCAGATGGTATGTGCATGTATGTGTAAAAAATGGTACAGATCCGAAAATGTGTAACTGCCCAAAAGCGTGAAAAATTGTCATTTATGAACCAAAACTCGTAGGAAGATAAGATTTGGACAGAACGTACCTTAGTCAATCTGTCATGTAATTATATATTATTAACAAGATGTGCATCTTGGAAATATGTTTTTAGGGAAAAATAGATTTTCTAAGTAAAAGCAAAGGGGAGGGATTTTTGTGGACCCTAAACACAGTGTCACTCTGACACATGTTGACACATCATGACACACTGTTCCCTTCTCAAATCAGGAGAGGGGGAATTCTCTGACCTATCAGATCCTTAGATGATTGGACATTGTGTATCAGCCTCCCCACCCACTTTGGAAAATGGATAAATGGGGACAGTTGAGGACCCACAGACACACACTTTCACTCATCAACTGATCCACTGGCGAAGCACCCTGCAGGAAGATCCAGACTCCAGAACCTAGATCCAGACTCTAGAACCTAGATCCAGACTCCAGAACCCTGAAGCAGAGGCCCAATCCAAAAAGCTGAACCCTTTTCAGCAGGTCTTTAAAAATCTTGCAAACCTGATTTAACCCCTAACTTCCACGGGGCCTAACCTCATCCATTCAACAGCCTGGCTGAGCTGTTTGCTGCTTCTGGACAACAACCTTTGCTAGAACCCAAGATCCAGATCAGTCCAGCAGAGCTGTAAACCCAGAACCTGTCAGATCCAGTCCAAGAGGCCACGCAGAGACCAGAGTGCTGAGAGCAGAACCAAGCGCCTGAGACCTGTCCGGTGGCGAGCGAAATCCCAGCCAAACCCTTGACCAGATCTTTGAAGGGTCCATTTTAAACCAGAGTTGTGAGTATTTAGCATAGAACTGTCCATATTCATCTCTTAGTTTAAAGTAATCCATCCAACCCATTCCAACATATCCAGACTGCATTGAAGAATCTCTTTTGTCCATTCTGAATCCTTTCTCATCCATCTAATCCTGTGATAATTGTTAGTGTAAGCCAACCTGTTTGTAATTCAAAGCGCAATTTCATATGAAATCTTGACTCCTTTTGAGAAAAATCGACCTCTACTAAAACCTCTAACTTTTGAACCGTATGTGCTAGGAACGAAATTTAAATGTCATTTTAAAGCTAACATCCTCAGCTTTCAAACTAACCCAATTCCGTACAGTTTTTCCGTAATCGCGTGTTTCGCATGCGGAAAAGTTGACGCAAATTTGCATTTGGCTAAATTTCACATGTAAAAACAGCTATTTCTTGATTTCAACTTCTGAATTGCGTTTTCCATCTGCTAACCATTCAACAATCATTGCTAGTGTTGACCTGAACCAATCCAAAGCAACTCTCACTAGTTCTGAATCTCATTTAGCGAATTAAAATCATTTTAGCATTTTTACCCATCAAATTCAAACCACATCTAAATGCAATTGACCTGTTTTAAAATCATTACTGTTCTCTCTAAGATTGCTGGGGGGAATCTGGATTGAAACTGCAATTGTTGATTGTTATTCCTGATACCTCTGTGCCCTCATTCATCTCTTCATATTGCATATTTGGGGAGTGAGTACCAACAGGGGGAAAGAGTGATATATTGTCTTTGGTTGAATTCATATCAAGTTTCCTTCTTGATATGAATTCTTGATATGTTGCATTCTTTCCTATCATTGCATTTCCTTGAACCACACAAAGTTATTCTCTGCTACATTATTCTTCCTATTCCTACTCCTAATTGATTAAAGAGATTGTTGATAGTCATATTACCCATTACCGATCATTGTTCATATTCATAAGTGTGATATTCAGATATTATCCTTATTTATAAAAGTGTGATATATATATTGTTCAATTCTTCAAATAAATCTTTTAATTTGCAAAACAAACCTATTTCTTGGTTCAGTGAGACCGGGGGAAATCAAAGAGAGGGGCGTTATAGAAGGGTACATCATCCAGAATTAAAATAACTTGACACAAAAATATATAAATAAAGGTTTCCATTGGGCATCCCATACTAGGCATTGACTTAGTTGGAGTGCTGGATTGAAATCACTTACACATCACACACTTAGTGCCTGCTTACTGCCTATCCAATCATGGATGTCAGATCATTTTTTAGGTCTTAATGCTGAAAAAACAGAGATTATTTTCTTTCCTTCCAGTTCTGCTTCTTTACCTTCTGCTATCTCATTCCCTCTGGCTCAGCTATCCACTTCATCAGCAGTTCGTAATCTAGGTTTTGTTCTTGAATCAGATCTTTCTTTTACCCATCATATTTCACTTTCTGCTTGCTCCTATAGATTCCACCTATACAACATCCGGAAATCCCATTTGTTTATGACTTTCAAAGCCACAAAGTTCTTGGTGTCTGCTTTCATTTTCTCACAACTTTTACCCATCATATTTCAATGTCTGCTTGTTCCCATCGATTCCACCTATACAACATCCAGAAAGCCCATTTGTCTATGACTTTCAAAGCCACAAAGTTCTTGGTGTCTGCTTTCATTTTCTCACAACTTTTACCCATCGTATTTCAATGTTTGCTTGCTCCGGTCGATTCCACCTATAACACATTCGGAAAACCCATTTGTTTATGACTATCAAAGCCACAAAGTTCTTGGTGTCTGCTTTCATTTTCTCACAACTTTTTTATTGCTCTTCTGCACTTTTCAGCTTAGCTCCACTGAAATCTGTATTTCATGCCTTTATCCGTGTTCTATGTCAATGAACTCCTCGGGATTCCATTTCTTCCTCTCAGGCTCAACTTGGATGGCTTTCTTTTCATAACCGTCCAAAGTAAAAAATGTTATGCCTAGTCTTTAAAGCCCTTTATGGTCTTGCTCCTCCTTACCTTTCCTCACTTGTCTCCATCTTCCTTTGCGTCCCCTTTGGTCTTTCTCTCACTTCCATCTTGTAGTTCGCTCTCCTCCTTGTGCTCAATCTCGTTTTCGGTCTTTTTCTCTCCTTGCACTGTTAAATTGGAATGCTCTCCCTCTCTCTCCCTTCTATTATGGTTTATTCTTCCTTTGGGTGTCTCTTCGATCCCATCTGCTTTAATCAGGTTAAAGAGGACTTTTTACAATTATTGAAATACTTTGTGTTTTTAATATTCACTCTAATTTTTTGTACTGTCTTTTGATCCTATGTACAGCGCTTTGGCCTAAGGCGCTATATAAATAAAAATACAAATAGAGACTTTTGAATGTGTGACTTCGCCTCGCAGGACCACTTTGATACTTTGTATTCTTTCCTTTCATCAATTGCTCCCTTCATTCACTTTTATCAGCACACGTGGCAACCTTCAACTTACAAATTACAGTCACTTTTTCTTTATCAACCAGACTTTTGTTCCCTTCAATAACTCACTGTCCATGTCAATGGGATTTCATTCATCTTTTTCCTTCTGCTTAAGGCCGTTACCAATGCCCCCTCTGCTCCTCCCCAAATATGCTGTTCACCCGGGAGGGTCGCAGGTTGCTTTCTGGCAACTTGAAGGTTCCTTTCCTCAGCTCACTCAGCTTTTCTCTTTCAACACTCATGGCTTTCCGAAAGCTTAGAAATCTTAACTGGCTTTCTCTTGATCCTCTCAACTGCCAATCAGCCCATTGGCCTTCCGACTTCCGCAGCCTGGTTCACATCACCTTCGAAAGAGCGGTTCCCTCTCGTATCCAGCCTCACTCAAAGTGTGCTTGTGTGCGCCACCTTTTATCTTCACAGGGAGTGTTAATGTGTCAGGTATACATTTTTAAAGTTATGTGCCTGACCCAAACTGGCCTCATTACAGGGACATGGCCAATGCAAGTCAGGGTAAGTAATGTTTCTGACCTCATTCCTAATCTTCCTCTGCGCAGTACTGTTGTCAAAATAAAGTGGGGAGGAATTATGGGAGTTGTAGTTTCCCAAAGAATAAGCAGGGATAGGGGTTTAGAGTGGTTGTGGGAAAAGTGGGATACCATGTCTCGCCATTGGGTGCTTCTCTCCCACTCCCGAGGACCCCCTGCCCAGGTGATATTCCCTCGCTTGCCCACCCCCATGGTCGGAATCCAAAAGCGACGAGAGCTTTGGGTCCTTGGCGAGTAGCGCGTCAGGCAGTAGATGGGATGCAGAGTAACTCTTTACACCAAATAATCAAACCAACTCAGGTGATGGCAAAGTTTGTTTACTGTTTTATTATCAATTCTCTAAAACGGAGTTACAACGGACACCCAGTGATGTCGCACAGCATTATCACTTGAAGCATTTCATAAATAATTATACTTTCATAGTAAAAACTTGTCATACGTGACGTCATACTACGTGGCAAATAAGAAAAATCTATGGGGGTTGTGGTTGGCTCAAAGGGAATATCTAAGTATACTTTCTATAAGGGGTTGGGTTGTGATTGGGTCTCTACAGTCAGGTGGACAACTCATGCCCACCCCTAGTGCAAGTAATCTTCATCAGTTATTAGAAACATGGTACACCATTGGCTCTCAAACTATAATCCCCTTCGTTATATGGCCTTCTACAATTGGTTGGCACGCTCAAGCCCTTCTGGAACATTGGGCTCACTAGCAGCACGTAAGCTCATACTCATGCCTTCAGCCATGAAGATTGTCTTTGAACTTGGCCTTGCAATGTATTCTCGTCTCTGGCACATACTTTGTCCATGGCTACGGTCCTTATGACCCAACACTGCGGTGTATCCCTGAGTCACACCTATCCCCTTGCGGGCTCACCCAGCCTACCATGAAATGAATACACTGTATTTGGGTAACCTAATGTGGCCCTCTGCCAAATGTGATCTCGATTGGTGTCCAGTCAAATGGTCGACAGTGATTTGGTCGACAGACAATTGGTCGACTGAATTTGGTCGAATTTCATTTTGGTCTACATCCAATTTGGTCGAAATTATTTAATTTTGGTCGAAATGAAATGAAATGGTCGAAATGAAATGAAACATACACGCTTTATAATGAAATATCTACTGTATTTTATTTGTAATACACTCTTTATAATGAAATATCTAACGTATTGTATAACCATCTTTTTAATTAATGTATTTTAAACGTATTAAACTGTGTAATGTAACTTTTATAATATATATATGTTATAAATAATTAAATATACCAACAGCTTTTTTAAAAATTACATGTAAATGTGTATTTCTTTTCTAACACTTGGTGGCGCTATTGTATTAGATTTACATAGCATATTTACAATATATTTTGTAAATAATAACACTTGTGACGTGTTACGTTTACGACGTAGATGCCATTTTGGAAGTTCCGTGTTCGTGGTTCCAGACCTGTTGCGCGCGCTCCTGGATTTTCTGATGGATTGATTTTATTTTTGGGATTTTTTTGGATGCGTTTCTTACTGGATTTATCGCCATCGGATGTTTCTCTTCACATGGATCGTGTTTTGGAACGAGTTTTTCAAGGATTCGGAGATGTTCACCGCAACGGATGTATTTTTTTCGCAAAGACCAGCTTCCTCTTTTTCATGGATTTTAATGGAATTTCTTATGGACTATTCTTTCTTGGATTTATCGATGGTTTTTCTTATGGATTTTAATTGTCTGGACCTTTTTTTCACTGGATTCTGTTCAAGATGTGTTTTTTTTTCATGGATTTTGCTTATGTTTACACTTTGTGCACTTTGGGTTTTTTTGCCAGTGATGGATTTAGTTGCGAGCCCATTTTTGGAGTCGGTTTCCTGTAGTCTGTGGATCGTTTTCGTGCCTGGAGCTGGTTTTATGCAGTCTGGTGAGTTTTATTTTTTTATTTTTAACATTTCAAATTGTACGCCACTGCTTCCAGGAACTGTAAAGGTTCTGTATTTGTAAAATTGTGTACTATGCTTGCAATTCTATCCTCATGGTCTCTGTATTTTTTTTTGATTACTGGTTGGTTTTCTAATGATAGTGTCTGGGATAGTTTTATTTCTTGTCTATTTTGTTCAGTTTTAAGACTTTTGATGAAGTGCCATAGTGTCGGGTTATTAGAATTAAATTCCTTATTTATCTTGCTGTGCCAACCTTCTTGTACGTTGTTTGTTTTGTGTTTTTTTTGTATTACAGATGTATAGCAATTCCATATGTTAATGCTATATTTTCCCTTTCGTCTCGTTCCTTGTCTCGTAAGTTGGCCAATCCATGTGTTTTCCATGTAGTCAAGTAAGTTACACAATTGTTCTTCATGATTAGTATAGTAATTAGATCCAATTAAAGTATCATAATATTTAGTAACCATGTCCTCTTTTACAAATGCCAAAGCGTATAATCTCTTTATTTGGTGCTGAAATTCCGTATCTTCTATGTACAATGTCCGTAATCCTAATTTTTGAATTCGTCGCCACAATGATTGGTAAAATGAAAAAAACAACCTTGAATACGAGTGTCCGGATACATTTTTGAAAAAGCGTTCATTTGTCCCTGTTCATAGTCCATGATTATTCTTTCTGGGTTTTTATCTGGCAGTGATTCATGAATTAATTTGTATATACAGCTGTATTGTTCTTCTGTTTTTCCAGGCATTAACACGAAAATCAGAGGTATAACAGTGTCATTTATTGTTCCATGAATGCTATAAAATTGATGAAAAGGTGTTGGACAGGTTTTAAACGTTGCGTCCCCATGCCAAGTGGTTGAATTTCCCAAGTGCTTTATGTTCTGAAAAGTGCTGAAAATTAACATTTTCTCCTTTTTTATGTCTATAGTTTTCCATAGAAACTGATCTCCTTTTTCTGTTAGTTGTAATACATCGGGTATATACATATTGTCATAATTTTGTGGTGCTATGGGAAAGTTTTCCTTTTGTTGTTTCTGTCTATTTACATTCCGTGTTACTGTTTTCGTATTTGGCATCTGTGCCGTTATATGAAGCGGTAAACTCCCATATGTTTTTGCTACTTGTGAAGTTGATGCTTCACTTATATTCTTCTCTACATTTTCCTTCAATTCGTTAAGCGTTTTCTTTACGATGACTGCCGTAGTGTCCGGCATATGGTTATGTTTGCTAGTCAAACATATATTTTCGCCTTCCGTTATTGCTCGTCCTTTGCACGTATTTGCCTTGTGCTCCTTACACTTCCAATAGCTTTTTTCCTGTCTTGTGCACTCCTTATTGTATATATATCCCTCATACGTCAATCGTGCTGCGCCTCTTTGTGATGTTATGAATTCCATTTTTTTGTATGAAGCCGTATCTGAAAAAGCAAATTTATGAAATTAATCTACCGGCTTCGTTATTATGTTCGCTTAAATCAGCGTGTAATTCAATGTCTGTTTCTCAAAAATGCCCAATGGAATATATAACTCGTTAAAAAATAATCGGTTTCTAATTCTATTTGCGGGACGGTGCGCATTTCTATTTCGAAAAATATTCTAAAAAAAAAAAAAATGGGCGGTTCACGGATTATCTCCTCATATGGAAAGTACAAAATTGTGAGAACCACGCTGTAATTTGCATATTTACTGGTTTTCACTCACCGTTTATTTCTAGTCACGTATATCTCTTTCACTTGGGTGTTTTGTTCAGCTGCTCGGTCTGTCACTTTTCTGACGGAATGACAGTTTGTTTATAACTGTCATCTGTAATCATAGGTATCGTACAAGGTGCTTTACTCTTCACTTTATGTTATCTCCTGCGACCTTCTTTTATGTCAATCGTACTCTCGCCCCGTGTACATTATTTAAGGGAGTGTCGACCATTTGACTTTCGACCAGTTTGAATCGACGTAATGACCCGTCCACATTGTCTTAATGGGATGTCGACCATTTCGCATTTGACCAAATGGTGTCGACCAGGTGTCCCGTCGACAAAATGTTTGACCAATTGACTGGTAACCATCTCGGTTATATACTTTGAAAATAGCATACTGTGTAATCTACTCCCCTAGGACACTCAGCTATGTTAGCTAGCTACGACAACCAACTCATCTAGCAGTGTTATCTAGCCCAGGCATTTAATTTGTGTAACATTATAACTAAGTACTTCTGCATCTGTGTAACTAGCTGCAACATCCAATTGTTATCTAGTAGTGATACCTAGCTCTGGCATTTAAATGTGAAACTCCGTATTTTAGCAGTGTTACCCAGAGGCGAATTTTAGCTGCTACACTATCTGTGAAACTCTGAAACCGAACAGTGCGACTTAGATGCGCTATTCAGTAAGACTACTGTGTTGCAAAACCCCATTGTCATCTTCAGGATTGCTATTTAGCTGTGAGCTTCTGGATTGTTGTTTAGCTGTGATATTTCAATACTGTGACACCGTCTACCTCCACTACTGGACCTGCACATAGCCCCCCCTACATAGAGTCACACTCACTATGGCCCTATCCTCCCTCTGTTCCAGTCCATCACACCCACAAACTTTCTACACCCTTCCTCACACACACATCACCAAAAACCACAGACAATACCTATTTCACTAATAACACTGACACCCCAAGTAGCCCCCTCAGCCCAGTGGTATGGATCCATCACTTCCCCTCGCCACCCACCCTGTTAGGCCATATATGGAAAGAAGTCACAATGACCATATACTCAATGACACGTCAGTCGCGAGGTTCGATTTCCAAACAAATATGGTTTTATTCAAAGTATCTCAGTCAGCCGACTGGGTCTCAATGCCTCACGACGTGCGTTCCCAGACAACATGAGACGCAAGAGAGAGAACGAACAGCGCTCAAGCAGTTATATATATACATAATACATCAATCTTTGCTAATGCTATTCGACCCACCCTCATACATGTCATTCAGGCTAGGGTTCAGTAATTGACAGTCATGACACGTCTTCATTCAGTCTAAACATTAGTTATTCTAGCAAAGGCTGCAGAGACAGTTTTCTGTTATGAGGAACATGGAGCACTGGCTCATATCTTGTTGGAGGATATCTTGTTCTTAACAGGGAAACATTCCATACTACGTTATCTGTTTGCTACGGCTCATGAGCTAAGGGTCAGACAGTTCTGAAGCAGAAAATACCATCCTTCGTGAACGAGCACCGCTAGAAGCATATAATTCATGTTTAACTTTTTTTACAACAGTGCTTGCAAGACAAACCGGCACCTAGACTACTGATTAGGCGCGGCTTCTGCACAGCTTCAAGGCCTTAGTGAGAGGGAAAACAATGTATTTCTGCACAGTTCTGCATTCCTGTCTGCGTTAGCATTTCAGAGTTCAAGCTGTGGCCTCGCACCATGTGTGGATCTACAGCATAGAATATATTTTCAAAGTGTTACAGAAAAGAAAATGATCGGCATTTTACAAAATGGACTCCCTATGGTCACATTCAGGTTTCTCGGATTGCGATGTTTTTCATATGATGCGATTCGCTTCTGGCCAACAATTATTCGTATCATTCGGCTATGTGCTTACTTTTTCGGTATAACAACCCCTTTGATACCCTGCCCAGTGAGCTTCAGAAACGAGACTTGGATCTCATTTCCCAAACCACAAAACCTTCACTAAACCTACCCGATAGCCTCCCACAACCAAAATCACTCCCACTCTACCCACCGACTACTGAGCCTAATAAAAAACCCAGCATAACCCACCCTACCATCAAAGGAGCCCTCATTAATGCACGGTCGCTGGTCGCGCATGCACTCGACATCTCTGATCTAATCTCCACCAATTGCCTCGACTTCCTCGCCATCACTGAAACTTGGCTGCAACAGGCAGCTGGCCCTGCCCTATCTCTAGCCCTCCCCGAGAGTTACACGATCATCAGGTCAGACAGACATTGGCAAAGGAGGGGGGGGGGGAGTAGCCTTCATAGCCAAAACTCACCTTTGGCACAGAGCTGCGTCCCATGTCCTCCTCCACACAGCAGAACTCCTGTCAGTTTAAGTCCCTATCTCAGCAACCCAAACGCTCCTATTGCATCTAATTTACCGTTCGCCTGGCCCCAGCTCTTCTTTTGAGGTAGACATCACAGACCTACTAACACAATACCAAGCCAGGCTCCCAAATCATCCTGCTTGGAGATTTCAGTATAGGCCTACACGACCCTAACAACACTAAAGCCACTTCCCCGGAAAGTTCCATATCCCAGCTGGACTTTAAACACTGTATCCTGGGGCCCACACACAATAAGGGCAGAACGTTTAACTGGTTGGCAGTTCGCAACTACTCTACCACAATCCTCCAGAATGTACCCACTGCCTGGTCAGGCCATCTTTGTATCTCTTTCTCCATTCAGCAGAAAGCTCCTACCAATCCCAGCTCCACCATCGCCCATCAAATTCTAGCCAGAAATAACCGCAACAGTACACTACAAAACCTATGAGCTTTAATCCATGCCATCCTAGACCCACTAAACTACAAAAACATAGACTCAGACAAACTGGTTGACCTTTACAATGTCACCTTAAAATTAGCTAAACAATGTTGCCCCATCAAACTAAAAAAAGCTAAACCAGCAGCTCATCTTAATAAATGGTTCACAGCTGAACTGAAAACCCTCCGCAACAACAAGAGAGCTGCAGAAGCCCTGTGGAGGATATCACCTACCTCCGCTAACAAGACAAAGTTTGAAATGGCTGCTGCCGCCTACAAATTAGTCATCCTTACAACCAAAAAAGAGACATAACAGAATACTAAATCCGGTACCAAGGAACTTAACAGCATCTTGATGGAACTTGAGTCTCCAGCTCCACCAACAGAAGCATGCGTCAGGGACGCGGCCTGGTGCACTTTTCAGAAGGCCCTATCTGACAAAATCACTTTTCTACAAACTAAAATAGAGACTAAAAAATCCAGTCTGGCCATTAGCGCCAACACGGACATCCCTTTGGATCCTCATCCCCTGGCCTGCCCACCCTTCTTCTCTCCAGTCACTCTGAAGGAAATGGAAAACATTATCCTCGGCCTAAAACCCTCAAAGTGTCAGGGTGATATCTGTCCAGCCCCAGTCATTAAGGAAGGCGCAAAAGACCTAGCTCCATTCATTGCCGCTGTGATCAACTCCTCATTCAACGCTAGTTCAGTCCCTAACAACCTCAAGGTGGCCTGGGTTATGCCCTTACTCAAAAACCTAAATTTAGATCCCAACATTCCGACCAATTATAGGCCCATCACCACTGTCCTGTTCCTTTTAAAAATACTGGAGAGAGTGGTCTATATCCAAATCCAAAAATATCTGGAGGACAATAATCTACTTGGCCTCCGTCAATCTGTCTTTAGAACGAGACACGGTACAGAATCGGCCCTCCTGGACTTAAACATCCAACTGGGTGAGGCCAAAGATAAAGGCAAGTTAGCCATATTCCTGCTGTTAGACCTTTCTGCAGCATTTGATCTCGTCGATCACCAGATCCTCACAGAACACCTAACTCCAGCTGCTGCCTTTTTCTCAAATGCCTCAAACTGGATCCAATCCTTCCTATCTAACCGAACTACTAGGGTCTTTGCACCCTCAGCTTCAGCTGAACCAGTCCCCACCAACTGTGGAGTACCACAGGGCTCTTGCGTCTCTCCGATACTCTACAACATTTTCACCAACCTTCTCTTTGATCGTCTTGACAACATGGGTGTCACCTATACGAATTACACCGATGACCCCCCCAGGTTCTCATTACGCTGACTGGATGCTATGAAAATGATTCCAACCTGATAAATCAAATCTACCTGGAAATCCAGGCGTGGATGGCTACAACAGCTTGCGTCTCAATGATGACAAGACAAGCTCTTGATCATTGGGTCCCAAGCTCGACTCAGCATTATCAAAGTTAGACTATTGCAATACTCTCTTCCTAGGCTCATCGGAACAAAACCTTAATAGACTACAGGTCCTAGAGAACAACACCCTAAAAACATCCCAGGTCTAACCAGATATCAAGCCTTAGACAGGACGCCCACTGGCTCCCAGTTTGTGACAGAATCTCGCGCCGCACTCTTGTCATCATGCATAAATGTCTTTCAAACGCAGCACCTAAATAGCTCTAAGACACATTTTCTAGAAACCAACCAGTCAGACCTACTAGATCCTTCTACACGCACTGCCTCAGCATCCCAAGGTACAACCTAAAAATGGCGGGAGGAGCCAGCTTCCCAGTTTTGGATGCCAGATGCTGGAACACTCTCCGACCCACAATCAGAGCTGAACAGTCCTTCTGGTCCTTTAGAGCCAAAGTAAAGAACTGGCTCGCAAGCCAGACTCATTAACAGGCTCCAAGAACACCCACTATCCTCATCTGTTGAAATCATTACTGAAACCTATGTACCTAATCACTTATCAGACCGTACCAACGTTTGTTATCCTGCACGGTGGACAAAACTGTAACCTCTGGCAACTCTTCCTTGCACTTACCTGTATTAATACGTATGCCGACTAACCTGTAACACTTAGTCGTCTAGCTCTAATATCCATGTACTCGATCTGTATGTTTATTTGTATGTTTCTGCAACTATGTCTCAAGTTCATGCGCCCAGTTACCTCTGGGTTAGGTGCGCTTTACAAATAATAAACTAAACGGGCATCTGCTCTTGGAAATTTACCAATGTTCAGGTCACTCTGAGGAATCACTAATGCTGGAACATGGATGAGCACCAAGGAACACATCCCTCCCCAGTCCTTGGGCAGCTTCATGTAGGCTCTGGACCCACAAGCCCAATAATGATCCATCAGGATTGCTGTTCCTCCCTTCATACCTGGTACATCAAAGATTCGGCCACACTGGCGATTCTCTCCAACTTGCCTTGTACCATTATTTCTGAAACAGGAGGACGCAGTCTTCAGGGGTAGTATCTGCAATGGTCCTCCCTTATCGTCGACCCATGTCAACAATCTTGCAATCTTCGGCCATTGATCTCTGCATTCTGTTTCTGCATTTGCCACAACTACTTCCCACTGTCCGGTTAATGCTGCTGCTTTGCACACCTCCAGTCCATCAGCCCATCCTTCGAGAGTAAGCACTGTTCCTTTGATTTGTAGTTGACCTCTCTACCGGTATTCTCATATTTCCTTCCCATTCTTATCCTTGCATTGCAGAATCTTGTTTACTTCAATCTGGATTCCTGCTCCATTTATTCCAGGCTGGTCACATTTTATTATTTGATACCTTGTTTGTGGCTTCTCTCTTTTCTTTAAATCTTGCACATAATTGGCTTCTCTTTCAGATGTCGCTTATTTCATCCACACTATGGATGCTGTTCTGCCTTGGAACTGTCCTCTTGACAGGCAATGTGCTTTTTTCGCCGATACTTCTGTGGCTATGAATATCTTAGAGGTTCCCAAAGCATAAGGTATTAGGGAACAGACATAGCAACTCCCCTTAGATGTTCTCTCTCCCACCTTTATTATGTGTTAATACCACATGTTATTACCCAAGTGTGCTGTATTATCTAGATAAGTGTTTATCCCTTCTTGAACTTACTCTGCATTTCTCTTGTGTCTCCCAAATGTAAAGGTTATGTAATACTCATGAAGCAAGTCAAAAGCAGTTCTCCTAGTGGGGGAGATCATAGGGGCCTCTGCCTCAGTGGAAATAAACAAATCAGAAGTAGCTCCCATAGTGGGGAGGTGCAAGGGGATATCTGCCTTTTTGGACCAATGTAATAGAGAGTGTGAAACAGGAGAAACAGAAAGACCAAAAAAAATAAAAAAAATAAAAGTGCAAGTGTACAGGTGTATATTATGCACAAGACCATTGACATCTACCTCTCTCTCCATCCCGATACTGGTCGCGCTTGTCCATTCCCTAAAATCGCGTTTGCCTCATCATTCCTCATTTCTACTGTGATAATTTAAGGAAAAAAATACTTTTTTACTCCTGCAATTGCAATATTTCCTCTATTATTGCTATGAGCAGTCTCCCAATTACAGGGCCATACTTAGGATCAACGTCTCTTCTGACAAGAGCATGATAAGCTTGAAGGATAAATACAAAAACAGCAAATATAAGCCTCTGTACATTCCAGTCGGTTAAGACCACGGGGCTAACCAAATAGATACTCCGTGAGAAATAAATCTGGATATTTCTCTTGTTTCCAATCTTCAAACTCAAAATCACGTTCCAGCATAATTGTGATGCATTAATATTTTACTAAAGTTCATTTCCAAAAGATTCCTAAGGCAAGGGTTTTCACTCCTACTATAATATCTATAAGGAGTGTCCGACTGACCCTTAGTCCAAATGCAAAATCTGCATTAATAGTTGGTTGCTTTATAGTCCTTCGTCATCAATCAAGTCTGCACACGCTGAAATTCTTATTCTTGTCTTGCTTCTGGATTGGCAACAGTAGGAGGGGTAGTCTCACCGTTGTAAAATTTCACGCCGTTCAAGTGAAGCCAAGCTCGCCTGCCTTGGACTTTTACTGCTGAGGGGGTTATATTTTCAATGCAAAAGGGGCCATTAAAACTTGGCTCGTGCCACTTTCGAGTGACATTTTTAATCAGAACAGTGCCACCAACAAACAATTTAGGTGCCAATATAGGTTCTTTTGATCCGGTTGCTGGATTGTCTTCATCTGTGTTCTGAGACCAACCCCCCTGATGCGGGAGTTGATCTGAAATGAGAGACAAATAATTAGGCAGCTCATCAACCAACACTTTTGCCGTGCTCTGGGCATCACTTCTACTCCTCGATGGAGGTGCAAGAGGAGTTCTCATTCTCCTTCCTGTTGCTAGTTCATGGTGGGTGAGGTGATGGTCCGAACCAGGCTGATTCCGTAGGGCATATAAAGCTAAGGGCAGGCAATATAGCCATCCCTTCTTCAAAGTTAGCTTGATCTTGGCAATCCTTTCTTTAAGGAGGCAGTTGAGTCTCTCACTACACCGTTCGCTTGCGGGTGATAAGCAGAAGAAAATATATGTTTAATACTCAATAGTCCTATTTGCTCAGATAGCTCATTAACAAAATGTCCATTGTCGGATCTCAGCACTTCACACACCCACCATCTTGGAAAGACTTCATGTACTAAATACTTTGCTGCGCAAGTGGCCTCCGGGTGTATACACGGACCTGCCTCGATCCACCTAGAGAAGGGACACACCACCATTATCAGATACCTATTATCCATTACACACCTGGAGCATATCAACACAATCAATATGCAAATGCTGAAAAGGAACATTTGGTCGAGGTAATACTCCTCTAATCGTTCAGTGTATGCCCAGCGGTAAACATTTGACACACGGTGCCATGCACTACAGAGAATGCAACATGTTCTAACAAATTTGGAATAAACCTGTCTTCCATAATCGTTGCAGCAAGGCTCTCCCTAGTTACATGTGCAGGGTAATGCAGCTGTTCAAGCGCCATCTTTAACGATGGTACTGGCATCACCAGCTTTCCGGTGCTATCCTGTCATCATAATGCTTCTGTGGGGGATAAAGAACACCCCATCACTTCCATAATTCCATCTCTTCCTGCGGTGCACTCCCTTGAATCTCCATTAATTGGGTGTTTGGCAAATGAGTAAACCTTTCTTGCATTAGCATAATCATGACTACTTTATCCTTGACATTTGGATGTTAAAACTTGAGATATCTGGTAAGTATGCAACCCTTTTGGCTTCTGCATCTGCGGCTTAATTCCCTCAAGAAATAAAATCTGTTTGCTTAGTGTGAGCAGCGCATTAAACAACCGCTATGGCTACTGGGAGTTGTAGTGCCTTAATAAGCCTGTCCAATAAAGATGCATGCTGCACTGGAGTGCCGGCTGCTCGGAGGTAGCCGCTCCTTTCCCAACGTGCTAATCCTGCATCTACGGGTGACTTCACATAGTCGGAGGCACTGTACACTGTCACTTCCTGCCCTTTGTGTTTCTCGAGCGTGACAATAAGTGCTACCAATTCTGCTGCTTGTGCTGAAAAATGAGATGGTAGCCTGGCACTTGCTACAACTACACATTTCCCATTTAATCTATGCCTTACTACAGCTGCGCCAGATTGATCATTGATCAGATTTGTGGGGAAAGCAAAGAACCATCAACAACAAGAATTTTCCCTTCTGACAAAGCATTTTCGTTCACACGACGTATATCATCATAAAATTCAACATAACTAGCACAGTCATACACTTGATCGCCTTCTGCTATTGGTTCAGCTACAAATGTGTCAAGATTTCACTATTCTACATCTGACAATTTTGATTGTTGGGTTCAAAATCATTACCTCATAGACTGAAGCTCTCTGAGACATGAATGTACCTTTGGTTTTTTCTAAAATGGCAAACAAAGAATGCTCCACGAACAGAGTTAAAGAGCAGCCCATAACAATACTTGTAGACTTCTCAATTGCGAATGCGTCAGCTGCTAAAGACTGTTCGCAAGGAAAGTGTCCTTTCATAACTGGGTCTAAAATCCCACTGTAATACGCTAGAGGCTTGTACCCCAATGTAGTCTTCTGTGTTAGTTACTGCCGTCATGACTGTCCCATTCATGTGTGAGAACAAATAAAATTCCTCTGCATAATTGGGGATTCCCAAAACAGGAGCTGTACCAACTGCTTTTTTCAACTCCTCAAACCTTCCTCCATATCTACTCAGTCCATTCTATTTTAAAGTTGTTCACCTGTTCTTTCTTCAAAGCCTGTAAAAGTGGTCTTGTGTATGGACTGTAGTGAAAAACCCAGGCTCTAACATAATTATATAGTCCCAAAAATGTTGCATTGTGTGTGGTTTTGTGGTTTTCATAATGGCCTCAGCTCTTTCAGGTGTCACCTTTTTCCCTCAAGTGAAATCAACTCTCCTATGTATAACACCTCTTCTTGACAATACTATAGTTTCTCCTTGTCTACCTTGTATCCTTTGACTGCTAAGATATTCATCAACTGAATCGAGTCCTGTCTGCACTCATCCTCTGTGGCACTACAAATTAAAATGTCATCTACGTATTGCATCACAGCACTTTTCAAATCAACATTGCCTAGGTCCATCTGGACGTCCCTGTTTAAGATTGATCGAGATTCAGAGTACCCTTGAAATAACCTAGTATGCTTCAGATGAGTTTGGCGGAACGTAAATTAAGTCAAGCCTTATGAGTCTTTGTGCAACAGGATTGAGAAAAACCTATTTTTCAAATCAATCACTGTGAAATATTGTGCTTCCACTGGGATACTACATAGTATTGTCGCCGGATTAGGAACTAGAGGAAACTCTGTCTCTACAATCTGTTTAATTGGTCTCATATCTTGTATAAATCTCCATGATCCTCCCTTTGATTTCTTGATAGGATACACTACGATATTGCACAATGACTCTGATGGCAGCAGAACACCTGGTTTCATCAGTGCTGAAATGGTCTTGAATATACCGTCATCTGCCTCTCGAGACGAGGGATACTGTCTTATTCGAGGTAAAATTGCTCCTGGCTTCAGCTTTATTTTGACTTCCCCCCCTATTCCCTTTAATAATCCTACATCATTAGGGCCGGTGGTACATATGACAGTTTGCACCTTCTCCAACTCTTCCTCAAAAAATGCTGGATGCTGCCGCATCATTACCATTCGCTGTGGGATTTCCCTTCTTATCCAGTATGTAATGCTCATAAAGAACACTACTTCATGGTCTGTTGGGTCTTCTCTAAACATGTCATCAGTAATGTCAGTCAACCTGTACCCTTCTTTGAGAGCTAATACTGTCCTCAAAGGTCTACCCTCATCCGTTCCTTCGAGCATTGCCATTTCCCTTCGTGTTTGGCTGCTTCTAACTCTAGAGGGATAGTCTGTCCCCACTCTTCGGCCATAGGTATCTGTGGTCTGAACAAGAATTAGTCAGGTATCCTCAAAGTCTTCCCCACTAAACCAGGAAGCCGTGTCAGTAAAGGGCACACCCCACAAAAGAAAAACCTCTGGCTCTACTGGAACGCCTCGCAGAGCTATTTGCCCCGTGAACGCTAGTATAAATTCGCCCACATTTAAGTAGTGTATTACAGGAGTGGAACACACTAATCTTTGTCAGTAAATGAAATCGTCATGTTAAGTTTTGTCATCAAATCTCTTCCCAAAATGTTAACTGGTGTCTGTCATGAATACAACAATGGAACAGACATATCACACACTCCTATAGAGACTGGTAATTCATGAGTAAAAGGAACTCTACTCGTAGCTCCAGAGAACCCTTGAGCATTCATGGCAATTCCCGACATTGGATATTTTCCCTCTTGTATACATGAACAAGTAGCCCGAGTGTCTACTAGAAAAGAAAATGATTTGCCTCCGATCGTCACATCAGCCCATGGTCCCTCTTGGGGGTCTGCTGTCACTGATAACACTGAACACATCAAGTCGCCCTGTGAGCTGTCCTATTGTGGGTACATGCATACCCCCGTGAAACTTCCTAATTTAAATGTCAATAATTGTCCCATTGTTTACATACTGTTGTGTCTGCATTGGGGTGTGTGGATTCATTTGCACTTGCTCTGGTTGATGTGTCTGTTGCATTTGCAGCGCTTGGGTCCGATACACTGATCTTGGGCAAACCCTTCCATAATCTGTGTGTTACATGGTGGAGGATAAGCTGTCCCCTCTCCTGAGAATTGGCCATTCCCTACATTCCCTTGGTTCCCACATACGCATGCAATGTGCCCTGTCATCCCACAAGTCCAATATGCAGGGGAAGGCCGTCTGACTAGTGCCCCTTGGTTGAATCCTCCTTGCGCATTCTGATTCTCATTCTGCACATTTTTGAAACCCACTTTGATTGTTTTGGAATCCACCCATTCCTCTATAGCCCATACCTCTGCCACATGGCATGAAACCATTCCCTCCTTGGTCCATCTGACGCCGATTATTCACCTGCGTTCTACCCACTACTCGCTGCACTCCCAACCCTTTTCTGCTCGTCAATACCGCCTCTTCTATGGCAAATTTTGACAATTTCTTCTGAACTAACTTGGCTTCCTCAATTTTCCTAGCCTCATCTTTCTTCTTGTTTTTCTCCTGCAACAGCCGACAGTGATGCGCTATTGTCAATTGTATTTCAGCCCACGGCCTTGCTTCCATTCCTACTTGTTTTTTCATTTGCGTCTGCCCTTGCTCTGGAAACCCCACACCCCCCCCAACATAAAATGTGGTAAAATCATGCCACTATATTTTCCCACAGCTCGCGCATTTCAAGTTGCCACTAGAATATCCTGAATTTAAGCAATAGGGTCTTCATCTTCTTACGAATCATAATTGCACCCATATCCGAGAGCCCTCCAAACATCTTCTATGCAATTATTAAACAGCGCTCCGTCATGCGCTGTGTTTTGTTCTGTCACACTTGAATAGCCTGCTCTCCTCCATATGTCATCACCTCTCTCCCCAAGAATAGCTGCCAAGAGACCCGTAATGTCCCCTATGGCCAATGTGTTTCCTCCTGTCATTTCTTTTCTAACTCGCATCCATTTTCCAGCACCCAATGTCAAACTAAGGAGCTTGCACCTTAAATTATCCTTATCCATCTGCGGCCATGGAATATACTGTGGTCTCGCTCCCCCTTTTTCCAATAAGGGAAACTGCGTAAACCCTAACCCGCAGTCGGCTCCCATTGTCTCCCTATTCATGGTAGGGACAATTGTCCCAGGCCATCTCCCCGGTGGTAGCGATCTTAAACTGAAATTCAAGATCAACTTCCTGGACGTGGAAATCTATGTGAAAAATGCTAAACTCGAAACCAGGATATTTACGAAGACAACTGACAGGAACAGCCTCTTGCTAGCCACGAGTTTCCATCCGCAGAGGACAATTGAAAGCGTTCCACTGAGTCAGTTCCTACGTTATCGCAGGAACATTTCAGAGGAATCAGAATATGCAAGACAATCAGTGGCCTTACGTCACAAATTCAGGGAGAGGGGATACAAATCGGCCTCGAACGCCATGATTGAAGAGAAGGTGTCAAATGTACAGAGAGACACTCTGCTCACGACTAAAGTCAAGAACAAAGAAGAGAAATTAGTGTACGTGACTACACATTCTAATCAGAGCAGAAAAATCAGGAACATTATCCACAAGAACTGGCCAATGTTACAAATGGACCCTGAAACTCAATCCCTTTTTCAAGAGCCCCCGATATTCGCATATAGAAACAGCAGGGCTCTCAGGAACAGCCTGATTCGAACCGAGACAGGAGCTGACCATCCAATAACTACACAATACAAAGGTACACAACCCTGCTACAATTGCCAGCACTGTAGTAATCTTCTTTTGGGCAACACAATCTCACATCCCCATACGGGCAAATCCATCTTTCTTAAACACTCCTGTACGTGCGACTCCACGAATGTTGTATATGCACTTAAATGCCCCTGTGGTCTATATTACGTGGGGATTACCATGAGGAAAGCAAAGCTGAGATGGACCGAACATAAATCAAACATTGGAACCAAAAATTTGAGATCTCCAGTGTCAATGCACTTTTTAGAAGCTAGGCACTCAATTGCCCAATTAAGATGGATTATTTTGGAACAAGTACAAGCAGGCCCAAGAGGGGGTGATGTACACAGACGATTGCTACAAAGGGACATTTTTTGGATTGATCTACTGGATTGTTTAACCCCAAGGGGCATGAACTGCGAGTTCGATCTGATGTGCTTTGTCTAACATTATGTTATGCCTATGTTTGTTTTTAATGCATAAATGTCAATTTCAAGTTATGGTTGTTGTTTGTATACATGCAACCATCTTAGTCGCTCTGGTATGTTCCAGAGGTATGTTTCCTACATTACACCGACTGGCTTAACCTTAGCCACCAAAGATACTAATAACACTAACTCATTTTAACCAGCCATCCAGACGGACTGAACGCGGGCCTTTGTCCTGCCTTGTTCTGTGACCAGTCTGGCTGAGCATCACTGCTCTAGGGTGTGAGGGGGGACACCATGCGGCCTCGTTCTATGCTGCGGTGGTGTCCCTCCTCGCACTCCACACACACAGCAGTATGGCCATTCACAACACCCAGATTGCTCACCTGTTAGGCCCCCGGGCCATCAATGAGACCTTCATTTCAGTAGGTCAGCCTTACCTGTGGCTACAGTTAGGTTGCACAGTGTCCAAATGATTTACAGTATTAGATCCCCCGTGGTCTGCCTCCTCACAGCCAGACGCAGCACCCTGCAGCGCCTCGGCTGTTCATGTTGTCACCATAGCAACCCACTCGAGGTATGAGTTTAGATGCAGCGATAGCTTTATAACATTCTTTACAACAACAGGCATTTTAGATGTGATTCAAGCCCGTGGATCGACAGTTTTGATTGTTAGTTAGCTGCATGCCCCCACCAACATGGCGTCATCCGCAGCATCGCGCATGCGCGAGGCTGCCATGGCGACCATTTAAAAACCCGCATTCGCGAGCCGAGCGTCTGACTAGTGGACATCTCGTACTCTGCGACCGTGCTGTAATTATAGGTAAGATTGTTGGAACCCTTGAACAGCCGTAGGGGCTGTATAATCGATTATTTTGCAAAATGCATACATCCCAAATCGTTAATATGCATCTCATAGGAATTCTGAGCCCAATTCGTGATAGTCACGGATCCCGCCATCTATTTTGGCTTGTTGCATTTTCTCTCTTCACTTCATTAAGTTTACCAGACCTTGTTAACTCTACTGAGTTATACTTCATACATTCCTTAGGAGACTCTTCACCATTACCCTCGTGGTTTCCTCAGTAATTCAATTTTGGTTCTTTGATTAATTACAGTACACGCACCGTGTGATTGACCTCCTAACAACCCACTCACATACGGGGTGATTCATATTCGCCTTGAACGTGGTGAGTGTTACTACTTTGCTTTTTGCTTTCTGACTTTGTGAACTAAAATTTAAATTTTCACAAGCTGACATCGATTTTTTTCGCTCACTACACAGATTGTATGAATCTTGATTTCTAAACGTCAATACTAAGGTAAGTGCATACCTTTAGGTGTTTAATACTGATCTTTTCATTTATAATTCCCAATTAGCTAACTAGTTCATTTATATTTCCCTAGGAATACCCATTTAAATTTGAAGGAACTTCATATTTCCTGCCCTGAAGATGGATTCATCCGAATCCAAAACGCGTTGGCACTTAATTACATCTAGGAGTGTTTAGGACTGAAAAATACTTCTGTTATCTGCAAATACGTTTATTATCTGCAAATATGAACTACTGTATGTTTAGTTACAGAAATCCTGTGTTTCTGGATACTCTACACTTTGCCAGTTTATTTTGAAGTTGAACGACTATATGTATTGTACTGTACAATTGCACCAAAGGAAAAGGTCTTTTGATGCTGCCTGTTAAACACCGAGTTTGATATCTGATTCAATTTGAGACTTGAATTGGAATCTAATTTTATTTCACTTAATGTTTTTTGTAATGTGTATAATTACCTTGTGACATATAAAATACATGTGTTGTGCACTTGTAGTGTGAAGGTTCTTGGTGGCTCCTGAACAGACTACCAGATGGACATTCATTTACTTAAAATACACAGTTCATGACTGTTATGTACATATATGAGTACTAGATTACCCAAGTCTATCGGAGAGCTCTATGTACACCTGTGGGAGGGTGCCTTCCGGTAAATGGGAGATCCCCTCTCACGATAGATCATTAAATCACACAAGGGTTTTTACCCCATTAGGAGTGCAACACAGGGCTATCGGCTGGCAACACCCGATGTTTGTTTGATGTTCTTTCTGTGTTTTGATCTCGAGTGGCCTCGGGATCTGCCCTGCTGCACCTGAAATCTATTTATTTAACTAATTGATTGCTCGAAATCTGTAAGAACAAGCATCTATGTTCATGTTTATTTTTGATTATATGAACTTGCAGTAGTGCCTCCCACCCCATACCCCTTTAGCGATCTTAAACTGCTCACATATGGCAAGGATTCTCCCTTCTCACTATACAATTGTCCTCTGTGACACTCTGGATATGCTATGGGATCTGGTGTCCTATGCTTAGGTTGCTCTAGATTGTACCATCTTACTTTTGTCTGTCTGCAGGCTTCCCTCAGGGGCACCCGCACTCCCTCCCTCTTCCCCAGGGAAGGATTCCCTTTCCTCATCTGATATGTCTAATCCCCAACTAGTGGGACTCTCGTCTCCTTTGCCTTTATCGAAGGTCAGTTTGCTTAAGGACAAACTTCTTTGCTCAAGACTAAATACATTTTCTTATTCGCTTCGTGATTGGAATACTAGGGACTGATCTCCCTTCCTTCAGCTTCCAGATTTGCTACCTTCCTTTAATTCTTGATCGACCTCGTCGATCCAGTCTCCGATACTTCCTATGTGAACATTTTCTTCTTCTGCTACTACTCTAGATGCCCCCGACGTTACTCCCTCTATTCTGTCCCATCATTTTGCTGGGCTTGGCTCTGCTAGTTCCTTACGAAGAAGGTTACTATCAAATACCTACTGTCTCCTTCGTTCTAACTCCTCATCTAATGCTCTTCATTTTCTCAGGTCCCTTCTAATTCTTTCCTCCTATTGCCTTTGTTCTTCTCTCCTCCTCTCCATCTTCTCTTCGTCTCTGTATCCTTTTGTCCCATAATTTATGCGCTTCCACCTCCTCTCTTCCCTTCTTTTTATATCCCCATCTTCTATTGCTCTCAGCCTATTGTCATATTTTCTTTGCTCCTCTGCCCGCTCCTTTCTTCTCTTGCTCCTCTTGATACATCTGTTCTCAGCGTTCCCTCCTTTCTTTTATGCTTGTCTTCCTTCAACCTTTTTTCCCGCTCTGTCTTTTCTATCCTGCTCATCCTTATCTTCTCTTTGCCTTACTTCCTCAATGCTTTTCCCATCTAGCTTGAGTAATATCCGTCATCCCATCCATTTGTTCTGCACAAGCGTTACCGTCAGCTTTGTCCTTTTCCCCTTTCCATCTCTTAATCTCCCTTTCTAATTCTGTTGATGTGTTTGATCACTCACTCTTTTCTTCTTTATCTTGTATGATCTTAAAGATCTCCTCTTCTCTTATTCTCCTCTGGACTATCGTCACTACGATAGACTGGCGGTTTGTATATCTGATTACTATACCACATCGCCGCTTTCAGTTCCTTTAGAGGATACAACCCTATTTCTTCCGCACTAGCACCTTTTATTTCGGGCGAGGTAAGGCAAGCTGAGGACTCAACACCTTCCTCTTTACACTGGCTAATCATCCACTCCTCGGGTGGAAGATCCTCTCTCTCTCTCTCTCTCTCTCTCTCTCTCTCTATCTCTCTCTATCTCTCTCTATCTCTTCTTGGTACATTTTCCAGAGCTCTAGGATAGCTAATCATTTCTCCAATATCTTCCCTGTGAACACAGCATGCAAGCATGTGGTCATGTGTTGCAATACCGCTTTTGACAGTGACCCCCCCCCCCCGTGGTCACGGCCTGAACATCTTATGTGCGGTGCCTTTCACCCATTCTGGACTATACTGTTTGAGCTTGGCATGTGCTTTGGCAAGGTCTTACATAAATGCATCAGGGGAGCGTCTCCCATTGTGACAGGTCTCAATTGACTGTCAACACTTACCAGATTTTATACAATACTATCACCACCTTTTCAAAACTTTTAAAACACCAAATATGAGCACCCTCTGACAATCACCGCTCAAAACCTCTACCATTTCAATTATCTCTGATTATCTCTGGATGGGTACCAACCACTTCCCTAGATAGTCCTTTTAGCTCTTTAACTTGGTTTTAATTCCTTCACAACTGGGGTCACTCTTCAACACCTTAACTCAACACAAATACAGACCGACTAGTCGACTTTATGCATTTACTAAAAATACTCTGATCACCATTTTTTCTCCTCGCCCCTATTCAAATATCTTGTCACAGGATTTAAATCGTCTCCTTATGTGAACCTGTTCACATGTAGCCTAGTGACTCCCACTGGCTTGCGAGACGACTTCTTCTGGACCCCCTTAGGTCAGACTTCTGGGCGCTTCTCCATCTCCAGACAATATTTCCCATTACTTTTAAATTACCACAACCCTGTCTCCTTAATTTGCCAAACCTCTCAGTCTACTCACCATTCAGTCGTTTGACTCAAGGCCTTCGGTTTCGTCTCCTCCACCTACCGACCACTTTTGACTTCCTTCCGCAGAGCGCCTGTGGAAACCAGGTAGGGATTTTGTCAAAGAGGGACCCTACCCACCGACTCGGTTCTTCTTGCAAGTTTTCTATTCAGCCACTCTCCACAGGAAACCCTGCAATCTTCCGGCTAGATGGCAGAGGATGCCCGATTGTCCGTAACTCTGTATCTAACTGACCGATGGGTCTGAACCACCCTACCACGTGAGCTTAGGGCCCTTGGCGGGTAGCGCGTCATGCAGCAGATGGGATGCACAGTAACTCTTTACACCAAACAATCAAACCAACTCAGGAAGATGGCAGTTTGTTTACTGTTCTATCAACTGTCTAAAACAGGGAGCTACAACAAACATCAAAGGAGGTTGCACAGTATTATCTCTCCAAGCATTTAATAAAAAATATACTTTTATAGTAAAAACTCATCATATGTGACATCATACTACGTGGCAAATAAGAAAAAGCTACAGGGGTTGTGGTTGGCTCATGGGGAACATCCAAGTATACTTTTTTATAAGGGGTCGGTTTGTGATTGGGTCTCTAGTTAGGTGGACAACTCATGTCCACCCCAGTACAAGTCATCTTCATCAGTTATTAGAAACACGGTACACCATTGGATCTCAAACTATAAGACCCTTCTTTATATGGCCCTCTACAACTTTGTATTCCTTCCTTCCATCAATTGCTCTCTTCTTTTGTGTTTTATCAGCACACACAGCAACCTTCAAAGTGCAGTTACTTTCTCTTTAACATTAACCAGACTTTTGTTCCCTTCGATAACCACTGGTCATGTTAATGGGATTTTTTTTCATCTTTTCCCTGCAGCTCAAGGTCGGTACTAACGCTTCGTCTGCTCCTCCCCAAATCTGCCATTCACCTGGGAGGGCTGCAGGCTGCTTTCTGGCAACTTGAAGGTTTCTTTCCTCCGCTCACTCGGCTTTGCTCTTCCAACGCTCACGGCTACCCGATAGCTTGGAAATCTTGCCTGGCTTTCTCTTCATCCACCCAATTGCCGATCAGCTTGATGGCCTTCCAACTTCCACAGCCTGGTTTGCATTAGCCTTGGAAGAGCGGTTCCCTCTCGTACCTAGTCTCGCTCAAAGAACAAGTTACTTACCAAGTGGTAACGTTCTTTCGACTGGATGTTCCTCCAACGTATTCCACATCTTTGACATGTAATGTCCACAGCTGTGCTGCTTCGGAAATTTTTTGGCAGAGGGCGTCCTGAGTCGATGGCGTCGGGTCGATGTTCCTCGAAGGCCTCCGTCGAGGGTGATGTCATCGGATGTTACAAGCAGGTCGCACGGCGCCCGTAGCCTCAGTTCATGTTTTTTCCCCCTCCACAACGTGTGCCATAACCACACACCAAGCCTCCATGACTGCACATAGCCTTGTGGGAACACAGCTCCGATAGCATAGGAAATTCTTTAGAGGGGCAGGCTGGGAGGGCGATGTGGAATACGTTGGAGGAACATCCAGTCAAAAGAACGTTACCAGTTGGTAAGTAACTTGTTCTTCGAATGGATTGTGTTCTCCAACGTATTCCACATCTTTGACAGACTTCCAAAAGCAGTATCAGGGAATGGAGGAGGGAGAAGAATTTGGATATACCCAATCAGATGGCAGAATAGAGCACTGCTTTACCAAAGGCCAGATCTTAACCATGGAAAGTATCCAGGGAGTAATGCTTGAAAAGGTGTGGATGAAAGACCACGTTGCAACAACACAAATGTTTTTAACAGGAACTCCCCTTTGTAGGGCAGTGGATGTAGCCACGCCCCTGGATGAGCGAGCTCGCAAACCCTCAGGAGGGTCCTTGCCAGCCAATCTGTAGCATTCAGTAATGGTGAGGATAATCCACCTGGACAAGGTCTGTTTGGTAACAGCCTGGCACAATCTGTGTCCAGTGAACCCCACAAAAAGTTGGTTGTCCACTCTGACCCTGGACATCCTAGAAATATAAAAGCTCAAACCTCTCCTAGGGTCCAACCTATGGAGTCTCTCCTCTTCCTTACCAGGATGAGGAGGAGAGAAAGCAGGAAGTACCACCTTCTGGCTCAAATGAAACTCAGACACTACCTTAGGTAGAAAGGAAGGACGTACCCTTAGTACAACCCTATCCCTGTGGAACACAGTAAAGGGAGGCTTAGACGAAAGTGCCTGCAACTCGCTCACTCTGCGAGCAGATGTAACTGCAATCAAGAAAACGGTCTTGAAGGTCAACAGTCTCAAAGGACAAGAGCGCAAAGGTTCAAACTGAGCACGCCCAGGGGCCATCGCTCACATGGCCTCCTCAGACCCCGTGTCTCCAGGCAGGCCGCCCCCCTGCAATCCACAAAAGTGTCTCTCCATTCAGCAGTCTTCCTGTGCCTTATCTGCACGCCCCAGGCCCATCCATCCCACCCCCTCTATCAAAGGCGGTTCACACCCGGGGATGAGTGCTGGCATGGGGGGCTGTGACAGGCGCAAACGGCCAAGGTGCCAAACAACATGTACACTTCAAAAGGTATCCCACGCCCAGGGGCCATCGCTCACATGGCCACCTCAGACCCCGTGTCTCCAGGCAGGCCGCCCCCTGCAATCCACATAATAAGTGTGTCTCCATTCAGCAGTCTTCCTGTGCCTTATCTGCACGCCCCAGGCCCATCCATCCCACCCCCTCTATCAAAGGCGGTTCGCATCCGGGGATGAGCGCTGGCATGGGGGGCTGTGACGGGCGCAAACGGCCAATGTGCCAAACAGCATGTACACTTCAAAAGGTATCCCACGCCCAGGGGCCATCGCTCACATGGCCACCTCAGACCCCGTGTCTCCAGGTAGGCCTCCCCTGAGGCAGGCTGCCCCCCTGCAATCCACATAAGTGTGTCTCCATTCAGCAGTCTTCCTGTGCCTTATCTGCACGCCCCAGGCCCATCCATCCCACCCCCTCTATCAAAGGCGGTTCGCACCCAGGGATGAGCGCTGGCATGGGGGGGCTGTGACGGGCGTAAACAGCCAAGGTGCCAAACAGCATGTACACTTCAAAAGGTATCCCACGCCCAGGGGCCATCACTCACATGGCCTCTTCAGACCCTGTGTCTCCAGGCAGGACCCCCCCTGCAATAAACATAATACCACGATATACACACTTCATTCATTCACAAACACACCCCTGTTTCTAATACTTTATAAACCACTTGATATGTCTCATGAGAACATCTTTGTGCTTTGCAAGTCAACTCCTGAACCTTCTACCTGAGAAGCGCTGAGATCTATGCTAATCTGCTCATCGCCATGCTATCTGTGACCGCTTCGAGCAAACTCGTCAGTGTGCTACCTGTGGCCATCTACCTGTTCTCCTGCAACATACTGCTCGGCCTGCTGAATCCAACTGTTTGTTGGTCAAGGTAAGGCCATGCATCCTAGTCATATTTCGGTCATTTTTACATTTCAAACTATTTGCTATTACAGTACCCAATAGAGCTATGGTCATTGGTCTCATTGCTATTGACTTGAGTTTCAATTGTTATGCTATCAATAGATCTATTTATTTTCATCTGTGTCAATCGTCATCGAATTGCATCCTTCGGGGGTCCAGTCTATAATGTAAGCATGGTTCCTTTTCGTGCTAGACAAAACAGAAATTTCTGTAACTTATGTAAATACTATGCCGCACATGATGAACTGGTATAGTTCCGGCAACCAAAACAAACCTTGCATGGAGCATGGTATGGTTCATTTACTTTTTTATGACATTTTTATTCATCAAGGTTTTATAATAATCTTGATATTTACTTTTCAGAATTTTCAACAATGCCTGCCTGTTTGATTAGCGGTTGCCCTTCGAAGACCCATGCTAAATCTGAAGGCACTACAATGCATGTATTCCCGAAAACTGTTGATCGAATAAGAGAATGGGTCAGACATTGCGGATATCAACTGGATGAGCCTTGTCCAACAAGTCTTTGAGGACAAGAGGGGTGATCGATACCGCATCTGCAGCCGGCACTTTCCCTCGAACATGTACACCACATTTTGGGTAACAAAGAAGAACAAACGGCGATCGACACGAAAATTGCTCGCAAACGCTATTCCCACTCTATTCATCCACAATCCGCAACTGCTGAGTCAAGTGTCCGTTTTTAGCTTTAGGCCTTATGGTAGTGTGTAGGTAGCCGAATGGATTCATTGATATTTTAGGTGTTGTTTCCAATTTGTAATACTTTCGAGATTGATATGAATGTATAGCTTTTTGAATAATGACATTTATCAATATATTATTTTTAGATTTCATAACCCACAAACAAAATCTATATATGGGCACAGGGAACTGTGCTATATTGCGCATTACTCAAGTATTCTGTCTCCTTACATGGCAATTTTAAATATTGGCATTTCATTATCAAACAATAATTTACCTTTACAACTTCTTGACTATCCCTTGAATCTGAAGCAAGAACATTCTACTTCCGTCACGTGCTCGCAGTTATCAACCACTTCTACCGCGTATCAGGTAATCATACTTGGCTATTCCGCTACAGACTTGTTTTATGCATGTCAAGTAATAGTTTGTATGTATCGTGCGATTATTTTACCAATTGTTTGGTTAGTGCTTTCCAATTGATATACACCTTACTTGTCGTCCCCTGGTGTTTGTTTTCAGTTATAATTAGTGTTATCCATACTAATGCAAATACTGTCTTTCAGGGAGATGCTGAAGCGTCCACCACATTGACAACAGACCTAGATGTTCTTCAGCAGCCCGAGGTATGGATACTCGCAGCTCAACTGACCGTGATCATCAGGACTAGAACACTTGTCGTTTGATTGTTCTACACCATGTTTAATTTGTGGTTAGCCGTTGATATGTACCTGTGCGGTCGACCCCAAGCGTGTGTTGTGTTTTCAATATTGTAATCTTTACTAATGCAAATACTATGTTTCAGGCAGTTGTTGAATCGTCAACCCACGCACTTGATGAGAGTCTGACATTCAAGTAATTCCGGTGGAAGCAGGACCATGAGGATACGAATCGGCGCAACAACTTTCGGAAGTGCGCACCACATTGACAACAGCCCTAGATATTCTTCAGCAGCATGAGGTATGGATACTGACAGCTCCATCGAGCGTGATCATATAACGTGATTCCATTTGCTATACTTTCTTCCCTATTAACGCAAGTATTGTGTTTCAGGGAGATGATGGAGCTTCCACTACACTCACAAGATCCCATTTAGATGATGCAGATGTAAAGAAATCGGAGAAATAAATTGATTAAATCTGATCATTTTTAAATATTCCTTGATTCTTTTAGACAATGCAACATTTGTGGTTATCTCTTTATATGTACCTGTGCTGTCGTCCCCAAGTGTGTGTTAGGTTTACGATATTGAAAACCATACTAACGCAAGTATTGTGTTTCAGGGAGTTGCTGATGCCTCCTCTTCAATACAATCATTCGTGGCAGTCCATGTAGAGCCAGAGGTATGGATACTGACATCTCCATCGAACTAGGTCATCAGAGCTCGAATACTTGTCGTTTGATTGTTGCAGATAATGTTTAAATCATGTTTGGCTATTGAGATGTACATGTGTGTTCGTCCTCACGTGCGTTTTACGCTAACAATATTTTGATACACAGTAATGAAAATACTATGTTTCAGGGAGTCGATGGAGCCTCATTCCGTGCTGTCTATGCGGATACAGAAAATATAGTCGTTGCAGCGCAAGAGGAAGTGGAGACATGCGGATACGTATCGGAGCAACAGCGTGCAGATGTTGAAGGTCGAGTCAAAAAAGTTGTAAAGAAAAGAAACCAAAATAAGGTTAGTTACTAACAGTTCATAACTTTAGAAATTTTTTTGTGCTGGGGACAATTTTATGTTTTTTTTCCAGTCAATTGTACTATACTTTATCTTGTGTTTAAACTGAACATCCCTTTTCCAATCTGTCCTCTAGTTACCCATGGGTCTACGAACTATACATACACAGTGAAGCGAATGAGAGATGTTGCTTGCCAGACCATTTACACTATGGAGGCTATGGAGGAACTATTAATTCAGATGCAGCGTGTTGAGACTCAGGATGCTCATGTCCAAAAAATGAAATGAATGTGTCCGGAGAATCGGGCAAAGTTGTATTGGACAATTGCTACAGTACGACCGCACCACCGCAACAAACAAGTTACTTTCTTACCTGGTAACGTTCTTGCGATGGGATGGTCCGACGACGTATTCCATATCTATGACATGTAATCACCACAGCTGTGCTGCTTCGGAAACTTTTTTCGGCGTCTGCGTCCTGCGTCGATGCGCCGTCGTCGAGGACCTCGCCCGACGTCATCCGATGTGATAAGTAGGACGCATGACGCCCATAGCCTCAGTTGTAGTTTTTTCCCCCAGAACGTGTGACATAAGTCAACTGCCAGTCAGACACAAAGCCTTGCGGAACGTAAGCTGCAATCGCAAAAGAAATTCTGCAGCGGGGAAGGCAGGGCGGGAGCGATATGGAATACGTCGTCGGACCATCCCATCGAAAGAACGTTACCAGGTAAGAAAGTAACTTGTTCTTCGAGGGGATTGGGTCCTCCGACGTATTCCATATCTATGACAGACTCCCAAAGCAGTACCAGAGCAAGGAGGAGGGAAAGAATTTAGAATCAAAATTTAGAACAGTCAATCAAATAGCAGAGCAAAGGACCGCCTTGCCAAAGGCCAGATCCTGCCCTCGGATGGAATCGAGGGAATAGTGACGTACAAATGTATGTACTGAAGCCCAGGTGGCTGCATCACAGATGTTGCGAATAGGAACACCCCTCTGCAGTGCAGTAGATGCAGCCACACCCCTGGTAGAATGGGCCCGCAAGCCAGCCGGTGGGTCCTTACCCGCCAAACGGTAACACTCCGAGATGGCTAAAATAATCCAGCGAGACAAAGTCTGTTTCGTCACAGCTTGCCCCAAACGCTTCCCAGCGTAACCAATAAAGAGTTGATCGTCCGCTCTGACCCGGGACATGCGTGAAACATAAAAGCTTAAAGCTCTCCTAGGATCAAGCCTATGGAGCCTCTCCTCTTCCTTACCAGGATGCGGAGGAGGATAGAATGCCGGAAGAACAACCTTCTGGGCCAAATGAAATTCCGACACTACCTTCGGAAGAAAAGGACGAACACGAAGGACAACCCTGTCCTTGTGAAATACAGTGAAGGGAGGCTTAACTGAAAGTGCCTGTAACTCACTCACTCTGCGAGCGGAAGTAACCGCAACTAAAAACACTGTTTTCAGAGTTAACAGCCTCAAAGGGCAAGAATGTAAAGGCTCAAACGGAGCACCCATAAGAAACCTAAGAACAAGCTTTAAATCCCAACCAGGCACCAGGAAAGGTGACAGAGGGAACACATTAGTGAGCCCTTTCAGAAACTGTGAAATTAAAGGGATTTTAAAGTAAGAACACTCTTCAGACGAGCGCTTAAAGATGGACAGCGCCGCCAGGTAACCTTTAATGGTACCCACTTGCAAGCCCCTGTGGGCCAAAGAAAGTAAAAAGGACAGAACCATGGGGATGTCACATGCAAAAGGATCCACATTCTGAACTCTGCACCAGTCGCAGAACTTACGCCAACGGCAACGGTACAGAGACTTTGTTGCTGGCCTTCGGGCCGAAAGCAACACCTCCATCACGTCTTCAGGGAGGTCCCAATCCTTATACCTCAACCTCTCAGAAGCCAAGCGTGAAGGTTGAGGGATCTGACCTCTGGATGGAGAACCTGACCCCCCTCCCGTGAGAGCAGATCGTCTCGGTAGGGAAGACGACGTGGAGGGCAGATGGACAAGACAAGAAGGTCCGGGTACCACATCCTCCGAGCCCACGCCGGAGCAATGAGGATCATCCGGGAACCGAACTTCCGTAACCTCCGCAGCACTTGCGGGATGACGGGGACTGGAGGAAACGCGTACAGCAGCGGGAATGACCACTCCACCACGAACGCGTCTCCTAAGGCTCCTTTTGGAGGAAATTCCCGCGAGCAAAACCTTTCGCACTTCCGGTTGACACTGGAGGCGAAGAGATCCACTTGAGGAGTCCCCCAAAGGGCGAAGATCTCCAGGAGAATCTCCTGAGCCAACTCCCACTCGTGAGAGATCGCGCTCTGCCTGCTCAGAGCGTCCGCCGTCACGTTTTCGGCTCCGGCCAGATGAACTGCCGAGATCGAAACTTCCTGCTGGATGGCCCAGAACTCGAGCTGCATCGCCTCCCTGCACAGAGGAAGTGACCCTGCCCCCCCCCCTTTTTGTTGAGGTAGTGCATGGCCACTGTGTTGTTCGTCAGGATCAGGACATTCTTCCCTCGCACAGACGGCAGAAAAGCCTTCAGGGCTAGCCTGACGGCCCTCAGCTCCAACAGATTGATATGGATTCTGGACTCCGACGGAGACCAACGACCGCTGACTGTCAGCCCGTTGGCATGAGCTCCCCATCCCGTGAGGGATGCATCCGTCACTATCGTCACCTCCGGCCAGGGAAGCCAAAATGAAGCCCCCTTCATCAAGTTGCCTTCGACGGCCCACCACAGAAGGTCCCGGGCGACCGAGGACGGCACCTGAATCGAGTCCGACATCCTGCCGGAGGACTGCGACCATTGCGTCTTGAGTGCCCACTGCAAAGATCTCATCCGCAGGCGAGCCTCTGGCACCAGAAGAATGCAGGATGCCATGAGGCCGAGCAACCTCAAGAACTCGAACGCTGGGAGCGTCTGGGCATGCTGAAACTTGTGCACCATCTGCTGAATGTGAAGAGCCCTCACCTGGGGAGGAAAACACTGCCCCAGGGAAGTGTCGAGCACTGCTCCGATGTACTGGAGCCGCTGTGTTGGCGTCAAAAGGGACTTCTTTAAATTGAGGGAGAAGCCCAGCCTGTGAAGGGAGCGACAGGTGACCGATAGATGATCCAGGACTTGCTCGGGAGAGCTCTCCCTGATCAACCAATTGTCCAGGTAGGGGTAGACGTGAATCCCCCCTTGCCTGAGATGCGCTGCCACCACTACCATGAGCTTGGTGAAAACCCTCGGGGCGGAGGTCAATCCGAACGGCAGGACCCGAAACTGAAAGTGCGAGTCGCCAACCGCGAACCTCAGGTACTTCTTGTGCTTGGGATGGATCGGCACATGGAAGTAAGCATCCTTGAGGTCGAGTGACACCAACCAGTCCTGAAGCTGAAGGGCCTGGAGGACTTGAGAGAGAGTAACCATCTTGAACTTGTCCTTCCTGAGGAGTTTGTTCAAACCGCGCAAGTCCATGATGGGTCTCAATCCCCCGTCTTTCTTGGAAATCAAAAAATAAGGGGAATACCATCCCTTGTTCCTCTCCGCTACAGGCACCAGTTCTATGGCGCTTTTCTCCAGCAGGGCTTGAATTTCCTGCGCAAGGAGCGGATCCGGACACCGCAAAGAGGTTCCCCGGTGGATTGTCGTGAGGCCTGTGCCGAAAGGGAAGACAGTAGCCGTGGGTTATGATCTCCAGAACCCACACATCTGAAGTAATGGCTTGCCACTCTACAAGATGCTGCGCCAGCCTTCCCCCAACCGGTGAACCATGGGACATGGCCTCATGACTGAGTGGGAGCGGCTGCGGCGTTACCTGAGGGCAAAGAGGCAACTGCCCGAGCGGCCTTGGCACCACGGGTACCCTGTCGTCCACCTCTGGTACCCCTGCGTTGGCCTCTTTGACTGCCAGCTCCTCTCGCTTTACTGAAGGACGAGTAATAGCGAAAGGAACCACCCCCCTCCACTGCTGTCCCCTAGGACGAAAAGGCAGAGGTTGGCGAACTGCAGCGCCCAACGACTTCGCTGCAGCTTTCGAGGTCTGCAACCTCTCAAGGCTCTCGTCAGCCTTGCTGCCAAAAAGGTGCTCACCGTCAAAGGGCATGTTGAGGAGCCGGGACTGCACATCCGGAGCAAACTCCGACTTCCGCAACCACGCAAACCTGCGTATCACGGTGCTCGCCGCCATGGACCTACTGACGCATTCAGCTAAGTCTAAACCCGACTGAACGGACTCACACATGGCATCCTTACCATCCTGGACCATAGCAAGGAAACCATCCCGTTCGTCCCCTTCGGGAATATGTTCAGCCGCTAACGCAACACAGTTCCACAGAGTGTGCGTGAAACGCGACAAGGCACAAATGGAGTTGGCCGCCTGAAGCGCCATACCACCAGAAGAAAACACTTTCTTAGCCCAGCCATCAAAACGTTTGTCGTCCCTATCAGGAGGGATGGTAGGGTACGACGCCTGCTTCGCCGGGGCCGTGGCCGCCTGCACCACCAAACTCTCCGGATTGGGGTGCCTGGTCAAGTAGCAGGGGTCGCCACTGGCTGGACGGTATTTTCGCGACAAGGATCTGCCCACCGCCGGGAGACTCTCCGGAGCAGTCCAAGCCGCCGCCACCCTTCTCTGTAAAGCCATATGGAACGGCAAAACCGGGTCAGTTGGGGGACCAACATCAAGGATGTCCGTCAGATCATCCTGCACAAACTCCCCTGGGGGAGCAGACCATCCCAAGTACTCAGAAACCCTAGCCATAAGGCGCCGGTACGAGGAATCAGCATGAGAGCCAGGCTCAGGCCTACAAAACTCCACCTCCGGAGAGGTGTCCAGTCCACTGGCATCATGCAGTGACTGTCTCAACTCGTCAAACTGACTATGGCCCGAGACAATTTCATCCGGAACCTGACTAGGAACCAGGCCATCAGAATCCTCATCCGCCTCTGAAATATAGTCCAGGTGGCGAAAAGAAGGCACCCTAGAGTGCTTGCTCTTAACCAGAGCCTTCTTAGGGGGTCCACCCGTGCCACGGGGTACCTCCGACACGAAAGGCGTCGATGGCGTCGAGCGAATCGGCGCCAGCGGCGAGAGAACCGGCATCGGCGCCGAGAGGATCGGCGTCGACGTCGAGGAAATCGGTGTCGGCGTCAGATGCAGCGCCTCCAGAATCGGCGGCGTCGACACAGCCCTCGAGGCCGGAGCCCCGAGCGTGTCCCTCGACGACCTGAGCGTCGACGACTTCCTCGGAGCCAGAGCCTCGAGAAAGCCTGTCGACGCCCTCGACGCCACAGACATTGATGCCTTCTTCGAAGACCTCACAGGTGCACACGGTCTCGAACGCGACGAGGACCGGGACCTGGAACGGGTACGTCGAGAACGAGTCCCCTTGTCCGAACGGGACCTCTCCCGTGACTCGTGCCGACCACTCTTGCGAGCGGTGTCTCTCGACCTCACACGACCGACCCCACTCGGGGGCGCGGACGGCTGAGTACCCTGCGACTCAAGAATCGCCAGCATCTTCTTCCCGAAGGAAGCCCATTCCTCCGGCGTCGCACGGCTGGAGGGGTAAGCGACGTGCCGGGCAGAGTCCTCCGAAGAGGACCTGGAAGACGACCGGTGTCGGCGCTTCCGAGAATGCCTCGAAGAGGCTGAGGAGTGGCGAGACCGACTCCTAGAAGGAGACCCACGAGACTTCCGACAATGACGCGGAGAGTCACCCCTCGAATCATCCGTCGAAAGCCCCGCAGACTTCGACTTCCGGGGCTTGGACACCCGACCTACCGACAACTTCTTCTTACGTTCGCGTAAGGCTTTGGACGTGAGCGACTGGCAGTCGATACAGTCATCCGTGTCGTGGGCCTCCCCGAGGCACCAGAGGCAGGCGTCGTGCGAGTCTGTCACCGACATCTTGGACCCACACTCCCCGCACTTCTTGAAACCCGGACGCGGGGTCGAAGACGAAGTAGAAGACATCTTCTGAAGGATTTTCACAAAACGAACAGGTTCGAAGAACCGAGAAGAACAGAACTCCAAAGAGTCGAGGCGTTTAAACCGAGAAACACAAAGCAACACGTTTGCGGAAAAAACGGAACTGAGGCTATGGGCGTCGTGCGTCCTACTTATCACATCGGATGACGTCGGACGTGGTCCTCGACGACGGCGCATCGACGTCATCGACGCAGGACGCAGACGCCGAAAAAAGTTTCCGAAGCAGCACAGCTGTGGTGATTACATGTCATAGATATGGAATACGTCGGAGGACCCAATCCCCTCGAAAACATGATGCTGGATGTATTGAAGATAGCTCTGAAGTAGTCGCAGATCAATTCACTCCATCTACACCCGCCAATAAATTGCCACTAAAAAAGCTGTCGACATTGTTGTGTTCTCCCATCAATGTTGAAGTAGCAGATGTTGAAATGACAGAGAATGAACCAGCAGCAGCATTCACCGACGCATCAGAACTTGATAGCAGCGATATTTCTTTCAAATGTGGTGATATGTCTTCAACGTCACAGTCCGAAACAACTTTGACGCAGGGTGACAGTCTAATGAAAGAGGGCAAATACATAGTATTCGACAGTTGTTTGATGGATATTATAAGTATGATGAAATGTGGGCATTCCGTCAGAGGGAAAGTATGTGGGAAGCCATTGATTCATGTGACTCGTCAAAAACAAGGCAGTAACGTCACAATACATGCCGCCTGTAGATTACATCATACGTTCTCATGGTCTGCACAACCGATGCTGGGGAAACTGCGAGCAGGCAATCTACTGTGTGCAGCTGCATCACTTTTTAGTGGCTCCAGTCTTTCTTTCAGTTTGTGGGACTCCATTTCATTTAAAAAACACAGTACTACAAATACCAACATGATTATCTGTTTCCGGCCATTAGTGATGCTTGGAAAATTGAACAATTGTCTCTAGCAAGTACATTCGAAGGCAAACGATTCAGGCTAGCTGGCGATGGACAGTGCGACAGCCCTGGATTTTCTGCCAAGTACTTCACCTACCACTTTCAGGACATGGATAGTAAGAAAATTGTGAGTTCGGTGGTCGTGCAGGTAACACAATGTACATCCTCAGTGACCATGGAGAAACTTAGGATTTATAAAAACAGTGGAATATCTACAATCGAGGGGAATGCACATCGACCTCATAGCCACGGACAGACACGTTTCAATTGCCAAGACAATGAGAGAGCAGTTCCCACATATTATACATCAATTTGATGTATGGCATCTTGCTAAATCAATAAGAAAATCTCGGCTGCAGGGAAAATAAAAGGTTTGGAAAGTATTTCAGAGTGGTCCCAGTCTATCAGCAACCATCTTTGGTGGAGCTCCAAAACTTGTGAAGGGTCAGTGGAAATACTACTTGAAAAATGGTGGTCACTGATGCACCACTGTACCAATGTGCACCGCTGGTCAGAAAACCTACATTTCCACCAATATGAACATGGCCCTTTATCCCCAGTAGATGCACGGAAGAAGAAGTGGTTGAATCCATCTTCACCGACACACAAGGCCATTGAGAAGATAGTTTTTGATAAAACTCCATCAAGAGATTTGAGGGGACTGACAGAATTCTGTCACACAGGAGGTTTGGAGGTGTTCCAAAATATGTGTCTAAAGTACAGGCCAAACGCTTGCATTTCAGCATATACAGGGCATGAGACATAGGACTCTACTTGCTGTCTTGGCCCATAACGAGAATCTCGGGCGTGAACAATCTAGGACTAAGGGTAATGTAAGGATGCCTCGCTACACTAAGGCCTTTTCAAAAAGAAGTAAGCAATGGGTGATCAAACCAGTCTATGAGGAAATGGAGTTCGACTTTGTCAAAAGCCTTATTGTTGCTGTATTAGAGAAGCACAGATATGGAATTTTGAACGTTTCTGTGCAGAGCACTGATCCATTGCCACCCAACATTGCCACTGTGCCATGTCCACCCAAAGGAGAGCTGGTTGTGAAGTACAAATCCCGGTTTAAATAATTGAAATACGATTGTCTTTTTGTAAATAAATTTTATTGTACAGTGTGCATACAAAGTACGCTAAGGAACAAGTTACTTACCTGTAACTGTTGTTCTCCAGCATGGGTCTGGCATGGATTCACATGCTCATGAATATTCCCCGTCGTCAGGCTGGGAATCCTCGGTAAAGAAAAAACCAGTATCAGTTTCGTTTCTGATCTGTCTTTCGTAGTAATAACCAATCACTGGTCTCTGCGTCATACTGACCACAGCCAATGACTGCCCTCTACCTAAGCCCCGCCTCTGGCAGCCATCTTCAGATTTGGAAGCACGTGAAGTGGCAGTATGACCAAGTGAAGAGCCGCAGAGGGGTAGGCGGGAGGGTTCGCATGTGAATCCATGCCAGACCCATGCTGGAGAACAACAGTTACAGGTAAGTAACTTGTTCCTTCTCCAGCATGGGGTCTGGCATGGATTCACATGCTCATGAATAAAGAATACATAGCAGTACACACATGCACAACCACGGGAGGTGGCAAAGGCTCAACATTAAGCATCACATCAACTTAACATCAAGCATCTTACCTCCTCACCAGGCTCACCTCAGGCGAACAGGTTGCGCAGCACTGCTTGGCTGACCCTGGACTCCTCCCTGGAATCCCGGTCGACGCAGTAGAATTTCGTGAAGGTGTGCGTCGACCTCCACGTAGCAGCCCTGCATATGTCCAGCAGGGGCACACCAGATAGGAACGCCGTGGTAGCTGCGATCGCTCTGGTGGAATGGGCTCTCGGACGGCCAGGCAGCGGTCGGTTTGCCAACCGGTGACAGCACATGATACAGCCGGAGAGCCATCTGGAGATGGAAGCCTTCGAGAGAGCCTTCCCCTGATTGACAGGTCCAAAGTTCACAAAGAGTTGTGACGTCTTCCGAAAACCCTTCGTGCGGTCCACGTAGAACTTCAGCGCTCTAGCTACATCCAGCGAGTGCAAAGTCCTCTCAGCCGGCGATGAAGGCGACGGGAAGAACACAGGTAACACCAAGGGTTCGTTGAGATGGAAGTCCGACGGTACCTTGGGCATGAAGGAGGGGTGCGTCCTGAGCACTACCCTCGTGTCGTGGAAAGTCAAGTACGGGGCCTTGCAGGAAAGGGCCTGGATCTCTCCCACTCGTCGTGCGGAGGTGATGGCCACAAGAAAAGCTGTTTTCCACGATAGAAACTTCAACGGGGCCGAGTGCAGAGGCTCGAACGGAGGTCCCATGAGCTTGGTCAGCACCACGTTGAGCTCCCACGCCGGGGCCGGAGCCTTCACCGGCGGGAACGATCTGAACAGTCCCTTCATGAACTCTTTCACCAGACGATGAGACCACAAGGACGTCCGCCCCGTGGTTCTGGTGTATCGGGAGATCGCAGCAAGATGAATCTTGATGGACGCGTGTGCCAGACCAGCTTTGGCCAGCGTCAGCAGGTACGGCAGTACTTGGGGAGCCGTAATCCGTAGAGGGTTAATCTTCTGTGCGCGGCACCAGACAGAGAACCTCTTCCATTTGTGTCCGTAGCATTTAAGAGTCGAGGACGCCCTGGCCTTTGCAAGAACCTCTCTGCAATCGGCCGGTATGTCGTATCCTCCAAACTCTAGCGCTGCAGGAGCCAGGCCTGAAAGTTCAGCGACTTCGGGTCGTGGTGGAGGATGGCGCCTCCTTCCCTGGAGAGTAGATCCGCGTCCGCCGGCAGCTTGATCGGCGGGGACGCTGACAAGTCCAGCAAGTCCGGGAACCATATCTGCCTCGGCCACGCAGGTGCGACGAGGATCATCCTGCACCGTGACCTCTTGAGCTGGTTGATGAGCCGGATTAGCAGAGGCAAAGGAGGGAACGCGTAGAGGAACAGGCCCTCCCAGGGGAACGAGAAAGCATCGCCCATGCTCCTCGTCTGGGGAAACCTGCTGGCGAACCTCCGGCACTTGGTGTTCGTCGCCGTCGCGAACAGGTCGATCTGGGGTGTGCCCCACCGTCGGAAGAGGCGATCCACCAGATCCTGCCGTAGTTCCCACTCGTGGCACGAGCGCAGCTCCCTGCTGAGTGAGTCGGCGATGGTGTTTTTTATCCCTGCCAGATGAAACGGCACCAGAAAAATCCCTTGGGCGACAGCCCAATGCCACAGGTCCTGCGCCTCCTTGGACAGCGCTGGGGACCTGGTTCCGCCCTGTTTCCTGATGTAAAACATGGTGGTGGTGTTGTCGGTGAAGATCCTCACCACCTTGCCCTTGAGGGACGGAAGGAAGGACCTGAGGGCCCAAAACACTGCACGGAGCTCCAGGACGTTGATATGCAGGGACTTCTCCGTCGGGAGCCAGAGTCCCTTTGCGTGCAGATTTTCAGTGTGCGCTCCCCACCCTTCCAGGGAGGCATCCGTGGTCAGTCTCCTGGTGGGCTGGGGCCTGGAAGTCCATGCCCGCCGTCAGATGCGCGCGGGTGCCCCACCACCGTATAGCTCGTCGGAAGCTCTCGTCGAGCTTGATCCTTTCCTCGAAGCTGCCCGTCGTCTGGATCCAGCGCGCATCCAGGAATTCTTGCAACGGGCGCATCCGGAGCCTGCACATGGGAATGAGGTAGATGCAGGAAGACATCATCCCGAGGAGGGACTTGATGGACCTCACTTTGGCCGCGTCGGCCACCAACATCCGTTGCACCTTGCCCAAGATGGTCCTGGTCCTCTCCTCCGACGGGGAGGCCAGAAGGGACACTGTGTCGAGCCTCGCTCCCAGAAACAGTGCGACTTGCGCGGGCACCAGGTGGGATTTGGCGTAGTTCACGGAGAATCCCAGGTCCGTGAGGAGTTGGACGGTCCTTGCCGTGTGGACCACGGCGAGCTCCCTCGTCTTGGCGCGGATGAGCCAGTCGTCCAGGTAGGGGTAGACGTGAATCCCCTCGCGGCGCAGCTGCGCCGCCACCGGTGCGAGGCACTTGGTGAATACCCTGGGTGCCGACCGTAGTCCGAAGGGAAGGGCTTTGAACTGGTAATGACGCCCTTGGACCACGAACCTGAGGAATTTCCGGTGCCCCTTTAGGATGGGAATGTGGAAGTAGGCATCCTCCAAATCCAACGACGATAGGAAGTCTCCTTCCTCCAGCTGACCGAGGACGTGCTGGAGGGTGACCATCCGGAACTTCTGCGCCTTGATGAACTTGTTCAGACGTCGCAGGTCTAGGATGGGGCGCCATCCTCCCGTCTTCTTCCTCACGAGGAAGTATCTCGAGTAGACTCCGGAGCCCCGAAGCCTCTTTGGGACGAGTTCGATGGCGCCCTTCCTGAGCATCGCCTTTACCTCCAGGAGAAGTTGAGGGGCGTGAAGTTCTTTCCTGGCCACGGGGGGGACGCGCGGGCACCTTCTTTGAAACTCGAGCGCGTGGCCCCGGGCCAGGGCGTCCAGCACCCAACGGTCGGTGGAGATGGACTCCCACACGCTGACGAAGCCCGCCAGCCGGCCTCCCACCGGGGTGCTTCGGTGGGGGCCCGACCCCACGGCCGGTTCAATCCTGCTTGGACGCGGCCTTGCCGCCTTGACCTCCTTGGCGACGACGGCGGGGTCCGGTAGACTTGCCTCGTCCTCTGTAGGCCTCTTGCGACGACGAGCGGGCCGCTTGACGGTAGGAAGCGAAACCGCCGCCGGAACCTCTGGAGGCGCCCTTGCCTCTGCTGCTCCGAAAGGGCGTCCGTCGTTGCTGCAGAACTCCAAGGGCCCGGGCCGTCTCAGTATCCGCCTTGATGGCCTGAAGGGAATCGTCCACTGTCTTCCCAAAAAGATTGTTCCCGTCGAAGGGCATGTCCAGGACTCTGGTCTGGACGTCCTGCCGGAAGTCCGTAGCTTTGAGACATCCACGACGTCGAAGGCAAACGCCGTTGCCCAGCTGGCGGAACCCAGTGTCGGCGATGTCCGTCGCCACGGTGATGGCGTGGTCCGAGGCCACCTCACCTTCCTGCAGGATCTCCAGGGCCTCCGCCCTCTTGTCGTCCGGCAGAAAATCCAGCAGGGGAGCTATCTTGTACCAGAGCTCCCTGTCATAGCGAGCCACGATAGCCAAGGCGTTGGCCGCTTTAATCGTCGTCGCTGCCGACGAGATGACTCTACGTCCCATAGCATCCAATTTCCTTCCCTCGCCGTCCGGCGGGGAAGTCGATGTGGAGGCCGCACCCCCCCCCCGCTTTCTTCCTGGCTGCCGCGGAGACGACGGAATCCGGGGTAGGCTGCGCCCGGAGGCACAGGGGGGCCGTGTCCGGGACCCGGTACTTTTTCTCGTACCGGTCTCTTCTAGCTGGCGTCGTGGAAGGGTTCTTGAGGAGGGAAAGGCCCTCATCCCAAATGTCGTCCAACAGAGGCACTGCGAGGACCGTCTTCCTCTTGGCCTCGCGCCGCTGATAAAGGAAGCCTTCCTTTTTCTTCTCCTCAGGGCAGAGTTGGAAAAGCTCGGAAGCCCTGGAGATCATGGAGTGGAAAGATCCGATCTCGTCGGGCGGAGAAGCCCTGGCGGGAGGCGACGACGGAAAATCCTCGTCGTATGCCTCGTCGTCCGTACCCGTCGCTGCCGTGTCAGTCCCCGTATCATCCCCTCGGGTGGACGGGGAGGAGGGCTGGACGGGGCGCGACGGTTGAAAAGGAGGTGGTGGATGGATCCTTCTTTTCTTGGTAGGGGGGACACCAGAAGGTCCCGGCTCTGGATCCCCCGACGGGAGAGGTTCCTCCGTCGGTAACGGTAGCCTCGTCCTTATCTCGGAGCATAAGGACTGTATGGCCAACAAAATGGCCGCCGAGTTGTCTTGCGGCGCTGGCAGAGGGGAATCCGACGGGCGAGCAGGGGCCCCGTCGGTATCCTCGACGATGTCGTCGTCGTCACCTGCGTCGGGGTCCATTCCGACGGGCTGGCCTTCTTCCACGCCTAGGCCGTGGCTTAAGACCTCGATCAGCTCCTCTTCTGAGGTTGAGGCCGAATCTACGACGACGCCCTGCCCCCCCCCTTCTTCCCCACGGAGGGTTTCACGGGGGTCCTATCGATGGGCACAAAAGAAGACTCCCTCCGAGGAGGCAGGGAGATTCTGGGCCCCGAGGTCGCCACCACTGGTGTAGCCTCCACAGGCTGAGCCAGGGCCGCCGCGACCGTTTCGATAGAGGGCTTGGTCGGATGGATCAAGGCCTTCACCACCTTAGGTGCGCTCACCGCCTTATCCTTGAGGGAGGGGGCACTGCCACGCTCCTCCTTTGCCTTAGAGCTCGACCGGGGCCTCTCCAGGAGCTTCGCCGGGTGCTCGGCCTTCCTCTTACCCGACCCAGAGCGTTGGCTCGTGGTTGATGGTGCCGGGGAGGGTGCGCCCTGCCTGGCGCCCATAGAGCCCGACCGTTCGGCGCTCCCGGTGCCAGCGGACTCGCGGTGCTTAGCCTTATGTTGGGCCCCCATCGCCGGGGCGCCCTCAAAGGTCTTAGAAGACCGCTCGGATTTCTTCTTCTTCTCGCCAGACGGGCTCTTACCCTCCAGCCAGTTGGCGAGACGTTGATGGCGGTCCTTCATGGTCCGTTCCGACATGTTGCCGCAAAACGCACAGTCCTTCTCCACGTGCGTCTTGTCCTCATGAAGGCAGTAAAGGCAGAAAGAGTGTTCGTCCTCCTTAAAGACGTTCTGCAGCTGGCATCCAGGGCAGACCCTGAACAGCTTTCCGGGCGTCGAGCTTCCTTTCTCCTGGGCCATCTCCGAGACCGGGCCTGAGAAGCTTCTGGAGTCCTCCGAAGTGTAGCTCGACGAAATCTTCACCCTTGAGGGGTACAGACGAATCCGACACGGGTCCCCGTTGATCGGATGTAGGATCGGTGGAGCTTGAGGCTCTTTTGACCGAAAGAATCGAAGTTTTTTGTGAAAAAGCGCGAAAAATAGCACTAACGCTCGAGAGCAATAGCACGAGGATCCCAACACATGAACGTGCGGTAAAAATCTGAAGATGGCTGCCAGAGGCGGGGCTTAGGTAGAGGGCAGTCATTGGCTGTGGTCAGTATGACGCAGAGACCAGTGATTGGTTATTACTACGAAAGACAGATCAGAAACGAAACTGATACTGGTTTTTTCTTTACCGAGGATTCCCAGCCTGACGACGGGGAATATTCATGAGCATGTGAATCCATGCCAGACCCCATGCTGGAGAACCCTAGCCCCTACCTTCACCATCCTGGATGCCGAACTACAAGGGTGTCATCTTTGAATTCTCTCTGTATTCACCTCATATTGCTGACCTTGTCTATATGTGTATGTATATATTTTTGTTGATGTAACTAATTTTCGCAATCGCTTATAAATGCTGGGCACTGTTAACCGAGGGGAGGCTTGCGTATTGCAAATAATAAAACAAACAATAAATCTCACTTTCAACTCAATTCCTCGGGTACTTTATACTTTCCCTGACCTTCCCCAAAAAATTAAAAGTCTCAATAGTTATGGTTTTTTGGGGCTTCAAAGCTCGCAGATAACGAGGACAAAATTGGGGCCTTAGAACGCGCCAAGCGAGCCATTGCAGATGGGAGAGAAGCCAGTTCGCATTTGCACATTGAGGCGCACTACATAGATGGATTCGAAACTTCAAGTTCTCACAGATGGCTTTACTACGGGATGTTGCAAAGAAAGAATGTATGCTAATTTCTAGTGAATGTCAGCGGCTTTGAATTTTAGCTCACGCCCTGAAGACACCCACAACTCGCAATGGCAGTATAAGGTTCTATTGTTTTTTGACCTTGAGAGACAGGGACCATACAGAAAGAACTTCATTTGAAGGGGGTGGGGGGGTTTAGGGGTGCAATAACGTTTGAGACGATAAGGCAGAAAATTCTTAAACTAGACAGAGTTTCATGTTAGTTCAGTATACGAAAAATCGTTGTCAAGAGCACAGTGGGATTTACAGACTGCATTATGCAGAGACACAATGGAAATTGCAAATATAATGTAAGTAACTCTTTAGACGCTTTTATACCGGAATGAATAATTAATGAATGCATGAATAAATTAATGAATGAAGAGCTTTGAAAAGGTTTGTGGGATCGTCCTTGTAGCGGGCACATGGGCATGCAGGTCCACATTCCACACGCATGTAGACAAAAAGTCGTTTCTCATTGTGTACTAGCCTAGATTTATTTAGTTAGTTTTCGCATTGATTTTAGAGCCGAACATACTCCATTGCACTATCCTCGAAAGCAAATAGTTTCAGCTCCGCCATTATAAATAAAATGAATAATATTAATAAAGATCGGCTGGCGAGACTAAGTATACATTTTATGTTTTCAAAATAGGTACATCCTTCCCTTTTGCCCCTGCCACCAGTTTCAGACACCAGCAGATGGATTTTTTTAACTGCAAGCTGCAGCTTAATGTAAACAACTGCACCATTCTGATGATTTTATGGGACGATCGCCAAGGGCCCATATGCCCTTACGCGGTACTAGCGGCTAGAAGCAACATATCAACCTTTATGCTGGCCTAGTGCCTACTTGATGGAACAGCCTTGCGGTTCAACGTGCGACAAAAGTTCTTCTTTGAACAAAAACCAACACCCTGTGTACCATAAAGGAACAGCGCGTGACTCCCGAGAACATTTTATGGATTTGCGGATAGAGATAAAAGAAAATAAATGACTTTCGGAGTTCATATGGCAATTGCAGAATATTCTATAAACATTTAATGTCAAATAAATGTACTATACCAAATTTACCGTGTTGCTGTTTGATTTTAAAGTACAGTTTCATATTCCGATTTGTGGCGCGCTGTGTTGTGAGCTGATCTGTGTTGGTTTCCGGGTTCTGTGTGAAGTCGCGTAGAAGACGACTGGGCGGGTTTGCTTACGCAGCACAGTAACGTCATGGAGAGAGGCGGGGAATATGAATGTTTTGATAATGTCAGGCTCAGGGGCGGGGGATATGATTTAGTGCCGCAAAAGCAGGTCAGCCAGGGCGATGGGGGAAATGATAGGATTATCACAAAATGGCAGCTCCCTGGTGCCTGTTTTCGCGTGCGTTTAATGGACGAAAACTCGGGTAAGGTCCATAGAAAATTTTTCTAAAATCGAGCGACTTAGGCTTAAACACACATGGCCGACCCGTAGGGGCAATAAAACATTTTGACCAAACCATTCCTTTAAGAATTCGAAAGCTGGGAGACTCTGGGCATGTTGAAATTTGTCGACCATCTGGACAATGTGTTGAGCCTTCACCTTAGGTGGCGAGCACTTCCCCAAGGAGGTGTCCAACACAGCCCCATTGTACTGGAGCTGTTGGGAAGGTGTCATATGGGACTTCTTGAAATTGAGGGAGAAGCCCAGCTTGTGAAGGGAGTGGCAGGTGAGGCTGAGATGATCCAAGGCCTGGTCGGGAGAACGTGCTCGGATCAGCCAGTCGTTCAAGCTGGGGTAGACGTGAAGCCCCATCTCCTGAGATACGCTGCCACCACCACCATGAGCTTGGTGAAGACCCTCGGGCGGAGGTCAACCCGAACAGCAGGACCCGAAACTGAAAGTGCGAGCTGCCAACTGTGAACCTCAGGCATTTTCTGTGCTTTGGATGGATCAGCATATGAAAATAAGCATCCTGTAGGTCCAATGACACCAACCAATCCTGAAGTCGAAGGACCATCTTGAACTTGTCCTTCCTCCGGAACTTGTTCAATCGACACAAGTCCAAGATGGGTCTCAGTTCTCTGTCTTTATTGGAAATTTTTAAAAAATGGGGATTACCAGCCCTTGTTCCTCTCTGCCACAGGCATTAGTTCTATAGCGCCTTTCTCCAGCAGGGTCAAGATTTCCTGTACAAGGAGCGGATCCGGAATCTTCAAAGAGTTTACCAGGTGGATTGTCGTGAGGCCGATTTAGGAAGGGTAGGCAGTAGCCATGGGCTATTGTTTCCAGAACCCAAGCATCTGAAGTAATGGCTCGCCACTCTTCGAGATGCTGAGACAGTCTGCCCCCAACAGGCGAACAATGAGATGTGGCCTCAGATGTTTTGGAGCGGCTGTGGCATCGCCTGAAGGCAAAGAGGGAGCTGCTTGAGCGGCTTTGGCACCTCGTCCCTGTCCACCGTGAGGACACTTACGGTGGCCCCTTTGACTAGCCGCTCCTCTCGCTCTACCAAAAGAGGAGTAGTAACGAAAAGAACCCCTCCACTGCTGTCCCTTAGGACGAAAAGGCAGAGGTTGACGCACAGATTCGCCCAAAGATTTAGCAGCTGCTTTGGCGGTCTGCAACCTCTCAAGGCTCTCCTCAGCCTTGCTGCCAAACAAATGAGCCGTCACAGGGCATGTTGAGAAGACGGACCTGCACATCCAGTGCAAAGCCCAACTTCCGCAACCACGCAAACCTCTGCATCACGGTGGTCGCAGCCATGGACCAGCTGATACTATCTGCCGTGGCCAACCCAGACTGAAGGGATTCACACATGGCATCCTTGACATCCTGCATAATAGCAAGGAATCCATCCCTTTCTTCCCCTTCGGGAATATGCTCAGCCGCCACAGACAATTCCACAGAATGTGCAAAAATGTTGCCAAAGCACAGGTGGAGTTGGCCGCTTTAAGGGCCATACACCCAGCCAAAAATTCCTTACATGCCCATCCATCGAAGCCCTTGTCGTCCCTATCTGAAGGGATGGTAGGGTACGCCACCTGCCTCGAGGTGGCTGTGGCTGCCTGAACCACCAAACTATCAGGAGTGGAGTGTGTGGATGGGTAGCTGGGGTCGCTAATGGATGGGTGGCATTTCTTAGTCAATTACTTGTTAACAACTGGAAGAACTCCGGGGTGATCCAAGCAGCAGCCACCCTTTTCTGTAATGCCATGTGAAAAGGCAACACAGTCAGTGGATGGACCCTGATCTAAAATGTCAGTCAGGTCATCCTGATCGAATTCAACTGGAGGGCCGGACCACCCAAGGTACTCCATAACTCTCGACATCAACCTCCTATAGGAGGATTCAGCATGAGCCCCAGGCTCTGGCCTGCCAAACTCCATCTCAGGAGATGTGTCCAGGCGACTGGCATCATATAAAGATTGACGCAGATCCTCCAGCTGACTGTCCTCAGAAAAGACCATGTCAGGAGTGTCACCAGGAGCACCAAAAGGCTCCAAATCCACATTAGACCTCATCCTCAGATATCCTGTAGAGAATGAAAGAACTCCCTTGTAGGTACAGAAGCAGACCTGGAGTCAAGAGGAGGCCTCACAGTCTTAGATAGAGCCTTTCCCGGAGGCTCCACAGTTCTAGTGGCCTCCACCAGCAAATACAGACCTGTAGGCCCAGATGGCGTTGAGCGCGCCAACGGCTTTGGCAATGGCGCTGAAGGCTTGACCAAGGGCAAGGCCCCGACAGCCGCACTCGATGGGCACGGCGCTGATGGTGTCGACACCTTCCTCAACACTTTCCCAGAATTCAACGGTTTCGTCGGGGATGAAGACTGCGACTTGGATCCGGCACGTCTCTGGCGGTATACCAGAGCCTTGTCTGAACGGGACCTCGACGGCTTCCGATGTTTAATGGCGCCGACTGCCCGGGCCCGAAGGCGCGCGAGCGTCGGACCGAGACCATGCCTGCCGGCTTCAACCGAAGGTGTGGACGGGACAGTGCCCTGAGATTGAAAAATCTCCAGCATTTTCTCCCTTAATGCCTCCCACTATTCCGGAGTAGAGGATTTAGTGGGGGAAGCCACTTTCCTCACGGAGCCATCATCCAACGAGGACGGGGAAGGCAACCAGTGATGCCGCTTCTGGGAGTGCCTCGACGAGGACGAGATCTACTCCGGGACCGAGATCCCCTGGACTCCCTCAGACGGGGAGTCACACCCCTCGAGTCGTCAGTGGAAAGACCAGTAGTTTTACTGGATTTACAGGGTTTGGGTACCTGACCTACCTGCAACTTCCCCTTATGCTCCCGCAAGGCCTTGGGAGTCAACGACTGGCACTTCGAGCAGTCGTCAGTGTCGTGGCTCTCGCCCAGACACCACAAGCAGAAACAGTGCGGGTCCGTGATGGACATCTTGGAATTACAGTCACTGCACTTTTTAAAGCCCAACAGCGGGGTCGGAGGGGTAGAAGACATTATCGAAGTAGATAACACAAGGCGCCCCGAGTTCTGGAAGCAAACATGTTTGCGGAAAAAACAGTACTGAGGCTACAGGCGCCGTGCATCCTACTTATAACATCCAATGTCACCCTCGAATGAGGCCTTCAAGGGACATCGAGCTGACACCATCGACGCAGGACGCCTTCTGCCGGAAAATTTCCGCAGCAGCTGTGGACATCAAAGATGTGGAATAGGTTGGAGGACACAATCCATTCAAAGCGTGCACCACCTTTTAGCTTCACCGGGAGTGTTAATGTGTCAGGTGTGCATTGTTAGAGTTACGTGCCTGACCCAACTGGCTTCATTACAGGGACAGGGCCAATGCAAGTGAGGGGAGGTAATGTTTCTGACCTCATTCCTCATCTTCCTCTGCGCAGTACTGTTGTCAAAATAAAGTTGGGAGTAATTTCCCAAAAAATAAGCAGGGATAGGGGTTAGATTGGTTGTGGGAAAAGGGGATACCATATCTCGCCATTGGGTGATTCTCCCCCACTCAGAGGACCCCTTACCCAGGTGATCTTCCCTTGCTTGCCCACCCCCAGGGTCGGAATCCAAAAGCGATGTGAGCTTACGGCCCTTCGCGGGTAGCACGTCATGGAGCAGATGGGATGCAGAGTAACTCTTCACACCAAATAATCAAACCAACTCAGCAAGATGGCAAAGTTTGTTCGTTTTAGAAGATTGATAATAAAACAGCAAAGAGTTATAATGGACATCAACAGACGTCGCACAGGATTATCACTCGAAGCATCTCAAAAAATGTTACTTTCATAGTAAAAACAATCATACGTGACGTCATACTACGTGGCAAATAAAGACCTACGGGTGGTTGTGGTTGGCTCAAGGGGAACATCTAAGTATACTTTCTATAAGGGGTTACGTTGTGATTGGGTCTCTACAGTCATGTGGACAACTCATGCCCACCCCTAGTGCAAGTCATCTTCATCAGTTATTAGAAACATGGTACACCTTGGCTCTCAAACTATAAGGCCCTTTGTTATATGGCCCGCTACAATTGGTTGGCATGCTCGTGCCGTTCTGGAACATTCGGCTCACTAGCAGCACGTAAGCTCATACCCCAAGGTGTCAGGAGATGGCCATGACGTTACATCCCTGCCCAAATAGCCCAACATCTCTCATCACCCATGTCTTCTGCCATGAAGATTGACTTTGAACTTGACCTTGCTACGTATTCTCATCTCTGGGAATATAAGGGAGTGCAGGCACATGCTTATCATAGTTCTGGACTGCATGCCCAACTTTTATTTCCATCCTCGGCTCACATGACAGGAGCCCGCAATTCACCCATTTTGCAGCATTTAATTGTATTAAATGAATACACTTGGCACTCATGGTGTTCTTTCTTTGCACCTTAACAAGGGATGATTCAGTGTCTCACGTTCACTGTTCAAGGATAGATAAACCGTTCTTTGGCAGCTCCAGCCTTGACACCTGGCCAGAAAGGCCTTCTCGATTCTTCCATGCTCCCAGCTAATTCTCTGCTGCGACACAGCTTTCAGCCCTTATCTCCATGGGTTGAACTTACTAAAAAATGGTGACACCGATGTCCAGCTTCTATATAATGGCAGCTCCATCTGCAGTGTATTCTGTACGTACAGCTAGCTTCTATGATCACTTCGTCTACTTGTGTTACTGCATTTATACAGTTATTGAACAGCTTACATTTTCTGCTGTGCTCTTCACACGTGCAGTCTTTGTCTCACATATGAAAGTTTACTGGATTCTTTACTTCATCATCAGTTTCTATAAGGCGCATATATTCTATTCTTCAGCCAGTCTTCTCAGCACATCTCGCTCGTTTTTTGTGACGTCACCAACTTCTCTTTTCCTCATTTTCATATTCCTTTGGGGATCTCCTCCAAGAGACTCATCTCTTCGGGAATACATTTGATAGGGTTTTCTTAGTGGATACCTTTTCTTGAAGATTCGATGCAGAATAATCTCAACTGCTGGTGCCAAGCATGGCACTATTTTAGGCTTCCAGCATGTAGGTGGAGGGGGTGGGACTTCCTGCAGGGGCAGTTGGCTGCTCCTCTGCAGATGGCCTTTCCTTGACCACCTAAGTATGTGATCCCCAGGGACTAAGTTGTGAAACACCCTCTGGTTTTTCACAAGTGCAACAGAATTTCAGCACACTCATGTTCTGTCAAACCTTATTAACTTTCAGTTTTTATGAATGCTACTAAAAAGGTACAAATGTTTATTTTCCTGCACCTTCAAAACTATATAGTACTTTAAAAAAAAAAAAGAAAAAATGTACAGTATTATTCTCATTATAATTGTGTGATATATACAATAGTAGGTATATTTTTAGGTTTCCTTTTTGGATTGACAATGTATATAAGTAATAGGGTTATATGGTGGGGACATATGAAGGGGTGTGTGATAGAGGTGGTTGGGCAGATGTGGGAGGGAGGTTAACAGAAACTTATTCGGAATTATCACTTACAGCACAACTAACGAGTACTGTTATAGGGTTAGGTAGAATGAGAATAGAAGTGGGTACCAGAAGAAAATATGAATATAGGGGTCTTGGTGTAAAAACAATGGAGGAGGTGCACCATCCATAGTTTAGCAACATGTGGTACAACGACATGCGCTCAGTGGGGAAAGACGGGGCAAACAAAATCTGCTAGGTCTGCTCATTGATCCCCCAAGCATCAGAGGCGCCCAAGATGATAGTACACCAGGAAACGCCATTATATACTCAGTGCTTAGTCCATCTAGTACCAAGTTGTGTGCAGAGCTTGTTCCAGGTGCATGGAATAAAACTCCTGTTAATGGACAAAGATAACAAAAGGTGTGCCGAGAACATGAAAGACACTCAATGCACGCTGCACCCGCTCATAAAGATGGATGTGTATTGTTTGTATCCAACCGATGGGAAGGAGCAGTGGTTAGCTGCATAGCAGGGGGGCTGGCAGGGTTCAGTGAAGAAGTGATATGGCCAGTTAACAACCTATGCCATAACATCTGGATGGCACACATTTCCAAACCAACATGGATTTAAGCAAAAGAAACTCCAGTAAAGGTGCAAATGCAAGAGGAATAGCAGGTGTGTTTTCAAGGGGTTGGAACTATTCCTGTAGGAAAAAATAAATGCAACAAGACTTTGCACTTTCCAGATCTAAGGAAAGGCACTGCAGCACTTATGGACATGTACTGGGTGTGCGGCCAGCAGGCATATCTGCACCTCCGATCATCATGAGGGGCACATGCTCATTCTATGACAAGACAGAGGCAAGCATTATGCTTTAACTTCTTTAATTACTGCTCCCACAGCAATTCAAAACACAATTTTTTTTTAAAACTTGGTAACACTGTTTTACACTTCATGACTCCCTGGAAGCTTTCCGTAAACATAGGGGTATCATAGTTTGAAAAAATAACATAAAATAACAAGACCTTTTTGGACTACTAATGCCCACAATCCTCTGTGTCCCTGTAGTCCTGTAACAGTCACTTTACCCAATCAGGACCAACCCCTGTCCATAAGAGGGACCCGGACTGCTCTTCAATCCTCTTTCTTTGTTGCTGCTCCCATAAGATAAGTCACCTCATGAATGTTTTGTTCGATACGTGTTTTGAATATACTTTATATCAATGCGAGCGCAGCGCGCTTTACTTAGCTTGTGCTGCAGCGCTAGCGTTCCTTTGTTTTTTCAATAAACATTGCATGAGGAACGCCTGTTTCTCTCGTGTCACCGCCACGGCCCGAGGGCACCTGTTACCAGTATTTGTCAACATCGAGGAGCCGGGACAGCTTGAAATTGCGTAATGTGAAGAGGAGAGCGAGCAGAACGACGCAGATTACGGAGCTCTATTAAGGAGTTTTAGTTTCTCGAACGTTAAGTTCCAGGAGAGTCGTGTGGGCAGATTTAAGTGTGCTACATTTCTGGGCATATAACAAATTATTAAAAAATAAATAAAAAAATAAAAGTTAAAAGGGATATAGTTTCCTTAAAGCTATACAGAGGAGTATAGTAAACTCTGAGGTCCCATTCCATTATTATGGCACAATATAGAGAACCCAGATCCAGATCCACAACACCAGAGTGGACTTCAGATGAGGGGGTAGAGGAGACCATTCAGGAGGACCAGGACCTTAGCTTGAGTTGCAAAAGGGTCTTTCTGATTCATTATCCCAGGCAGTGTCGGAAGGAGTCCTCCCTCTCACCCAAAGACTTGATCTTTTGGAAGCTATGTTAAATAAACAGAAAGCGGAACAAGACCAGTCCAGCAAGAGGAGGGCGCTTAGCCCTGGCGAGGGGACCTCAGGGAGACACCCCAATCCTGGGGTTGATCAGAAGAGCTGCAAAAAGGCTCGGCAGAGCAGAGACTCTGACGCCCCCGAGCAGACCAGAAGAGGTAGGATTGACACCTCAAGAGCCAGTTGACCCAGTCAGCAGACTGAAAAGGGCAACGGTGCTAGGCTCTCGACCTCCTGCCCCAGGGGAGTACAATTTAGGAAAGATGGAGGATGCCGGTTATACACCAGACGGGAGCGGGGACGAGGAGATCACCCCTCGTCTGCCTGGAACGCAGGATCAGCTCCCGGAAGAGGAACAATTGGGACATATGTTTGATCCAGAGGCGATAAGGCATCCTAGATCAACAGACTGGGTGCCATCACCCAGAGTCGCCCAGTATATGACTCTCCACATTAGAAAGCCTCTCGACCGAGAGGTAAAGTGCAAGATGCGAGCAGAGTGTCCCAGACCAGAGCTGCCAGGCAAGGTCACTGACACACCAGACCTCGACCCTAAAATTGTCACCTTTGTGACGAAATCCTCCAAAGATGTTAGAAAAGGAGTAGACAGCATGACGAGGTTGCCAAGATAAGTTACTGGACATCTCCGGGCCCCTCGCTAAGATCATGGACTTGGCCGAGAGGGCCATTGACACAGGCACCCCGGTAGACCCCCCACGCCCTAGCCAACTGGGCTCAACGGGCTGTCTGTTTGCTAGGAAATGCGAACTGCGCACTCTATTGGGAGAGAGGACGCAGTGTTTTGTTGAAAATAGACAGTAAACTAAGCGATCTGTCTTCGTAGGAAGTAGGCGAAGGGGCAAAAAGCTTTGTTGTTCAGAGACGCATTCGCAAAAGAAATGAACCAGTTTTTGAGGACATACTCGGCCCTGGAGAAAGCACAAAGCTCCAGCAGGAGGATCTTCCCCAGTCATGTTTTTTCCGGGACGGACGCCAGAGAGGTCGAGCGTACGGTCGCTTCACCTCCAATAGAAGACCTCAATCAAAGGTCACAATACTGGGAATCGTGGCAGCAGGACAACTTCTTCCCAGCGAGGAGCCGTTTCCCTAGAAACACAAGGGGGAGAGGAGCTTATAGACAGCAAAGTGCGCCAAGTGGTGAGTACTAAGCCAATTCCCTACAAAATAGGGGGCAGGACAGCAGAATTTGGGCATGCATGGCGCGAGCTATCCAGCAATGCGTGGGTTCTGCAGACAGTGTCAGGTATGCAACTAGAGTTTGTAGGTACTCCCGTTCAGACGCAAGCCCCAATTCCTAGGTTCAAATTGCAGAGCGAAAGAGCTTGGCTCTTCAGCGAATTACACATCCTAGCTGCCAAAGGGGCGATAGAGAGAGAGCTATTGCAGAATCCAGGCTTTATCAGCAACATGTTCCTAGTACGCAGAGGGGAGAAAGCCAGGCCCGTATTAAATTTGAAAAGCCTGAATGAATGGGTAGTTTACAGGCATTTCAAGATTGAGGGAATTCATCTTCTTCAGTATCTTCTCAGGACAGGAGATTGGCTCGTCCGACTAGAACTCAAAGACGCCTATCTCACAGTACCGATTGCGGAACAGCATCGGAGGCATCTACGTTTTTCCGGTAGGGTGCCGAAGTGTGGAGGTTCGCCTGCCTACCTTTCAGACTAGCGTCCACTCCGTGGGCCTTCACCAAGCTCATGCGCCCAGTAGCAGCAGCTATCCGCGAGAGGGAAATAAGGATTATTATTTACCTAGACGATATACTGATTATGGGTCAGAGCGCAGCTCAGCTGCAGGTCCAAGCGGATGGGTTTCCACTCAAGTGACATCCTCGGTTTCATCATCAATTCCGTGAAATCGGATCTCTGCCCCACGCAGAGGATAGAACGCTTAGGATTTGTGATGGACAAAAAGGAGGCAGTTCTAGAACTGCCGCCGCAGAAAGTGCGAGGGTTACGGAAGGAACTAAGGGGAGTGATAGTGAAGGTTATTTTGCTTCGCAATCTAGCCTGCATAGTGGGTCTGCTAGCAGCCTCCATTCAGGTAATTTTTCCAGGTCCCTTGCACTACAGGGCCCTGCAACGGTTGAAGATCAGGCACCTCCGAGGAGGGCTTGGATACCACCAGCTATATATGCATTTCCCCCATTTATCATGCCGACGAGTGTTAGCGAAGGTGAGGAGAGATCAGGCAGAGCTGGTTCTCGTAGTCCCGATGTGGAAGTCACAGCCGTGGTTTCTAGTAGTGATGGAACTTTCAACGGATTTCCTGAGAGTGATTCCTCACGAAGCAAACCTCCTACTGAGACCCATCGGCCAGCCTCACCCGCACATAGCGGAGGGCACGCTGACGTTGCTAGCCTGCAGGGCTTCAGGCGACGTTGGGAGTTGCCAGGCATTTTGCAGTTCGCTGCGGACTGTATTAGAAGCTCATGGGCGTCTTCCACCATTAGGAGCTACGGTTCCGCTTGGGATCGATGGTCATCGTACTGCGCAACCATCGGTATGGATCCCATTTCAGCCCCTCTAGTTCACATGCTGAACTTTTTAGCTCAAAAGTGTAGCAAGGGCTGTGCTTGCAGAACTTTAGGAGTATACAGATCTGACCATATCAGCAGGCCAGGCCAAAGTAGAAGGGCACCCGATAGGAGAGCACCCTGCAGTGATTAGGCTTCTAAAAGGAGTGAAGCTGAGGAAACCACCAGAGCCTAAATACTTTGTGCTATGGGACGTACGCTCCGTATTTCAATTGTTTATGTCCTGGCTGGATAATATGGATCTCTCTCATTCCCAACTGTCAGGGAAGCTAGCCATGCTCCCATGTCTCATAGCGTGTAGACGGGTATCAGATGTAAAAGCCTTAGAGATAGACCGGAAGATTTTCTACCCAGATGGGGTGGCGTTCTCCATCGTGAAGTCAGACTCTACGGTTATCTCGTATCCTCGTATCCTCTCGTGCATAAGAGACTATGAAGCAACTACAGCAGCGTTGAGGCCTAGAGGAGTGACGCAGCTACTGATTGCGCACAGAAAGCCTTTTCACAAAGTTGCGACAGCCACCACAGCGAGATGGGTTAGAGAAGTGATGCAGTGGGTAGGAATAGACTTGTCACAGTTTGGGGCGCTTTCAGCGAGAGGCGCGATGGCATCCAGCTCATTTGCATCAGGTGTGTCCTTGCAGGACATTATGATTGGTCTAATGAACGTACCTTTTAAACTTTCTATTTTAAGCCCATCTCACAAATTGCTAGTAGAGTTATTAATGACTTTGAACAAACATAATGCTCGCCTCCGTCTTGTCATAGAATGAAGATTGTCCAGGCTTAACAGCTCAGGCAGTTTTGATTCTATTAAAGACAAGGAGGCGAGCATTATATCCCACCCTCGTGGGTCATGACAGAGCATGAACTGTACTATGATATTGTGTTGAGCAAAAACCCACCCTTACGATCTCGTCTTCCATTGATTTCAGAAGACCAGAAGCAGGCATAAATAAGGATTTGTGACCTCGAATAGTGGAGTTCGTGTAGGAAAGTTCTACAGCATCATCTCTACGCCAGAGGAAGTATTGCATCCCCACAGTCGTTGGTTTTACGTTGTCTGAGGGGTTTGGGCTACAAGCATTGGACGCCAGCCAAAGAAAGAGGATTGGAGAGTAGTCAGGGTCCCTCTTATGAACAGGGGTTGGTCCTGATTGGGTAGCGTGACTGTTACAGGACAACAGGGACACAGAGGATTGTGGGCATTAGTAGTCCGAAGAGGTCTTAGGTTATTTTATGTTATTTTTTCAAACTATGATACCCCTGTGTTTACAGGAAGCTTCCAGGGAGTCTGGAAGGGTAAAACAGTGTTACCAAGTTTAAAAAAATAAAAAATAAAAATGTGTTTTGTTGAATTGCTTTGGGAGCAGTAATTAAAGAAGTTAAAGTATAATGCTCGCCTCCTTGTCTTTAATAGAATCAAGACTGCCTGAGCTGTTAAGCCTGGACAATCTTCATTGGCTACGCTGCATTCAGCCATCGTTGTGGCTCCGGTGGTGCATCTGGGGATAGCACCAACCACCTGCGCAACACAACCAGAGCTACCCACGCCCCAGTCCCCACGAGCGAGAAAGAAGTGCTCATTAAGAAGACAGAAAAGGCACTCAAACTACTATCTGAGGACTCTTGCAAATTGAACAAAATTCCTGACAACTATCAGTTGTACAACAAAGCTGAGGTCTTCTTTGCGTCGATACTGCAACCAGGGGCCTAGGCTGCAGCAAATGCAAAATGGCTGTAGATAGTGAGGTGGGAAGTGATCCGATTGGCCAATGATACAGAGCAAGCACTAAATACAATCAAGAGTGAAACGCGGGTCATCACGTACAGTATATATTGAGTTTACTATTGAAGTAGAGTTCCCCCCCAAGTACAAAGTGAACCTTATTTCTGTGCATATATTTATCTGCCCCACCTGGTGATCCACCTTTCAATTCCACCATATTTGGAGGAGCCTCATTATCCGTTCAAGCTCCCACCCCCTTGAAGTCCCTTCCACTCAGCATCTGCCACGAAGAGGATCACCTCGCCTTCAGGAAAGCCCACAAATCCTGGGTCTTCCCTCCAGCAACCTGACAGACCTTCATGACACCTAAACCATGAATAGGTTTGTACCCGCCCAGTATATCCTTGAACACAAGGTAAACTATAATCTCAGAGCAGACCAGACAAACCGATTCCACAAGCACTTCTAAGCAAACTGATTCTCAAGGCACGTAGTCACGCACCACTGCGGTGAAAACAATCAGCAAGCACAGCCACCCACCTCTACACATCCATACACAAGACTAAGGCACTACACACAACATCTCTGCCATCAAAATGCAACTAAGTCACACGACAACAAATGTGGTCTGGCTGGACACATGAGTCTCTTGCACTCGTGCACTCTCCTGACCACCTCTCAGCACCTATCCACATGCCTGACTATCATGGGTAGCTAACTGGGACTCTGCAATCCCGCCCATTGTAGCCAACGCACACACGCATTCAAACCCTTCTGACAATTTTCCCATACCTTGGACCCCCCACCCCCTCCACAAGCACAAAGGTCATACTAAAGGGATAACTGCGCTTTATAAATGAAAAACTACTACTACCACCAATAAACCCATCTATTTAACAAAAGATGTATGTTAGCACATAACAGTGTGTGGCAATTCTATTGTGGGGGGCATAGGGATTCACTGTACCTAAGAACCAGCCTGCATCACCTCACTTGAATCTCAGCCTTGGTTGGTCGCCCATTGCTGCCCTTTGAAAGCCTTGGCTGGGGTGTCTCTGTGCCTCTACCTAAACCATATAGTGGGTAGTACCACAAACACCACCCTCCAGTCTTTACAGCAAGATCACGGCATAAGGACCTGGGGACAGCCCCCTCAGAGCAATCCTTGAGCGATATGGATGAGGGCTAAGGGTTCCTCAAAGTGAATGCAGTACAGAGTTAGCCTTTCCATTTTTAGTGTGGGCCATTAGATGGCAGAGCACCTATGAGACAGAACTATTGCATTAGAGTACAGATAGGGGAAAATGGCAAATGAGGAGGGACAAAAAGCTTGGAGTCACCCATTGACTGCCCATGGCCATGGCAATCCCTATGGCCACTGCCACCCATTTCCTGCCCAAAACACCTCATTGGAACTCTTTTCACTCACTTTAAATCGAGCCTTACCATCAGACTTTGTAATTGAAGTGGCTGCCAGTGCTTGTTTTTCAAAGCTTTCTTGGGAGTGAATGACTTAATTGGAGTTTTAAACCTGCTACTGGTGTAATAGAAATGTCTAGGTTTTCCATCAGCCACTCAATTTAGAAGTACTATGCGTGTCCTTCACTGAAGACCCGTTAAAAAAAGCGCTGGCAAAGGCAACAGTTTTGGCTTGTGTATAAGTAATAGGCATTTGCCAGGCACTATTAGATGTCCAGATACTTGGACCATTGTGCACCTGCTACCATGAAAAACTAGTTAATACCGCTACAGCAGTCCCTGGGAAGTGCCTTCCCCATGCCTAAACAAAAGCCCAAACTGCTGGCACTGGCAATGCTTCAATGCTTGTGGTATATGAGCCCTCAAAGATGACAGTAAATGCTGTTAATATCAGGCCTGTGACTAATCAAATTCCAGGGTACCAGTGGTCATGGGGGGGAATATCGGTTTCTAAACCATCAGCCCCACACCTCCAATACACCAGAAACAGACCCAAACAGATTTAATTAAATACAATTAAAATTATAAACGTCTATGTCCAATTTGGTAAGGTGGACGGAATGGCAGGCTTTTATCCTCTAAGGTCATGGAACGTTGGTTATTTGAAACGCAGCAAAAATACAATTACCCAATGATAAAAGGAGAGCCCAGTCAAAGTTGGCTACAAATACCTACTTTATCACAACAGACCATCTAATTACACTACTACATACAACTCACCCTGTAAAGGAATGCAGACTGTTTCTAAGAAGGAAAAGGGATGCACTCTGGATACTGACAAGAGGGTAGTTTGTATGGTTAATAACCATCATCGTTTTTTAAAAGGCTTCTTGGTTTCAGCAAAAAGGGAGAAAGGATCTTAAAATGTCTCTACAGGCTTTCTGGGAAGAACAAGGGGACAAAACCACAATGTACCTCTTGCTGTAGTTGTACTATGGTGCTTGACAGCATTGAGTCGGCTTTCTGCAACATAGTTCGAGATGGGAGTCAGCAACGGGTATCAACCCGGACAGTTCGGCAGGCAAAGCTTGGCGAACGGCTGCAGGCTGACCTTCACAGCGAATCAGGGTCTGGAATCATTGTCTCTGTCAGTGCTGATCAGGTGTTCTAAAGCACTTGCGAGACGTCGCTTCATTCAACGACTGCGGCTTGGCGGCGGTAGCTCAGGGGGAGGTCAGCGTTGCAAGCAGTTGTGGATCACGGAACTTGACTGGCTCGAGAAGGACCTTTTGAAGGCAGAAGGTGCGTGTTGCACTACTCCCCACCTCTTTAACTGGCTTGCGTTGTCCTTTAAGGCAAAGGCTGAGAGCTAGGGAGTTTGTTGCAGGCAGCTGCCTTGTCCTTGGTTTCAGGATCTAAGACTTTCTGGCACTCCCTGCCCAGGGAGCTTGCTGCAGAGCCTAGCAGGGCACAGTGTGTACCGGTTCTGAAGCGGCTGGAGGGTCTTCCAAGTTCTTTTCTCCCTCTGTTCCCTGGGAGATGAGGGGGGTCCTGCTTCCCTCTATGGCCGTTCGTGGCCTTCCTTCACTGGCGGAAGCTGTAAGTCATAAGGCAAACTGTACCTTCAGCCAGGGTCCAGGGATGAGTTCTTCGTGCTTCAAGTGAAGTCTTCAGATATGCTGAAAGAGGGGCTCCAGCCCTCTTAAAGCCAAGTGGGCCACAGTGATCGGTGTAGACTGAGTCTACCTTAGTGAACCAACACGGGGGTCCCTACCAACAATTTTCTGTATGTGTGAAGTCATAACTAGACTGCTTTCTACAGGAACAAGGGGTGTCGCAGGACACAACACGGCTGAAACCTTCTCTCAGAGTTCTGGGCTCACTCCCCTGTGATACTAGGTCCCACCCACCTTATTTATTTAAATTTTTGTAAAGCGCCACACGCCCGTGGGCCTCAGAATGCACAGAAAAACAAATGACAGACAAACAGATAAAAGGTGGGGAGCAGGGGGTGTCAGCAGAGAGAGAGAAGGCAGGCTATGTTCAGCCCAGGTTCAGGTTGAACAGGAACATTATTTATTTTTTAAAAAGAGCCAGGTTTTCCGCGATGCGTATATGTCCTGGAAGAAGATTCCACTGTAGTGGTGTTTGGGTATTGCATGAAGTACCTCCAAAGCGCACCAGTGTGTACCTAGGTTAAATGAGTGTAGGGGCGTAGCTTTCTTTCGCCCATTTGAGGCTTTACTCTGTCAATGAGATAGATCGGGCAAGCATTTGTTCGACATTTGAAGGACAGGGTCAAGATCTTATGAGTGATCCTATGTCGAATAGGCAGCCAATGAAGTGTCTTCCGGGCCTCCGAGATATTAGCACGTTTGTGCGGTCCCTGGATGGCTCGAACCACGTTCTGTGCAACTTGCAGGGCTTGAATATTAGACTGTGAGGTGCCTACTAGAAGACTATTACAATAGTCAAGTGTTGATTTGACTAGTGCGGTGGCAAGCAATGCACAGTTGTTGGTGGAAAGAAAGGAGCGAATATAATTAATTTGCTTTGTGATAAAGCTGCAAGATGAGCGAATAAAGGAGATATGTGGCCGCATTGATAAATAAATTGATAGCTTGTCATCAAGAATGACTACCAGCGTCTTCACCTTCTTTAATACTGGGATGGTATTAGCAGCAATAGTAAAGTTGGCATAGGCAGGATCTAATTTGCCCAGACAAGCTTTTGATGCCACAATCAAGAGCTCTGTTTTTTTACAATTAAGGGCAAGTGAGTTGACTGCCAGCCAAGCCTGGATGGCTTTTTAGATGGTATTTATGGCAGCTGAGTCCTGCTCGTAATTCCTGCTAAGCTGCAAGACAACCTGGTTATCATCGGCATAGTTTGTATACCGTACCCCAATGCAACCAGCATGTCAAGGAGTGGTCGAATGTAGATATAAAAAAAATGTCGGAGACAAGCATGAACCCTGTGGGAACCCACATGTTTGAAAATTGGGGTTGGAGCTTTCCTCACCAACAGCCACTCGGACAGTGTGGGGACCAAGGAATGAGATCCACTGGGAGGCGAGATTGCAACAATGGGCAACCACCACCAAGTTTTGTCACCAAGAGAGATTGGTCCACCAAATCGAAGGCCACAGATTAATCCAGAAGCATCAGCAGGGCAGGATGACCATTAACCACCATGCCGGCCAAGGTGGATTTAAGGTGCAGCATGGCGGTTTCCAAGAGTCTCCCTGGTTATCGGTTCTCCATGTTGTTCCTTTTTAAAGCGGCAGATCTCGTTTGAAGATGCCGAGACACCAGACTGTCTTCTGCAAACCACATTCTTGTATCTTATGAATGGGGTCCCCTAGCAAAGGTGGACAGATTTTGAAGGAACTTTTGGGTTGATATCACTTAGAACCCCTGCAACCTGATTAAATGCAAAAATTTGCACTGTCGCATTGGTGTGCCATAGAACGGAGACTTCGAGTTCCTCAACTCCGTTTGTTTAATTAGGAAACCAGGCTGCTGTGGTCACACCTTATTACAGCGCCAGAAAAAAAATTATGCTGGAGACTAAGTCCAATTGCTATTGTGTGATAAGAAAGTTTAATTGATCTGCCCTGTGGATTACACGTGTTTCGGCAAGGTGCCTTTCTCAAATCAGGGCTTATCCAACTTTATTTCTCTTGATCATTACTGGAAGTGTAATAACGGGGATCAATCCCAACTGCAAATATCATTGCCGCGTCCCGCGTTATCACACAACAGCAATTGGACTTAGTCTCCAGCATAATTTTTTTTCTGGCATATTAATAAGGTGTGACCACAGCAGCCTGGTTCCCTAGCAAAGGTGGTCTACTGCAACAATAGACCAAGACATGTCCGTTGACTGTCATTGATACAGAGGGGCAGGAGCTTGATTCAGGTTGTCACAGTAACAACCTGAAAGGTTTGTTGGGTTTCCCGATTCCTTTCTTATCCTCTGCAGCCAGGCCCCCTGGGGGCCTGTTTAAAGTACCCTCTGTTGGTACGCAAATCGCTGCCACCAGATGTAGGGAGCAGGACGATTTCATGGAGCCCTTGTCAGCTAATCAGGCTGTCCATGGCAGGGGGAAGCTTTGCCACCACCCACCCTTGGGATGACATTGTGCCCTCCTTTCCCGTCATACTTTCAACTAAATACGACAGGGGCGAACTGTACCTGTAGGCTATGTCCATGCCGGAGTACATGGGTCTAAGTGTTTGTTGTGATGGGAGCATATGAAAATGTGTGGATTAGCCCCACACATTTTCCCGAGACAGGTCCAACATTGTCCATGTACTAAAAAATGTCAAAAAAGCCCGGGTGAGCCGACACCGCCCCCGTGTGGTCCCCCCCATGCCAATGATCAAATTCCTCACAAGGTCATTGTTAGCGATTATGTGGGTCCTCTAGTACTTTGCTACAAATAGGGTGGTAACGCCACAAACGAAAGTGTTACTGTCAAGCAGTCCTTAACGTCTTTAAAAGCTATTGATAAAACATTACCAATGAGATCGCGTGGGGTTCTGTTGGGGCTCCCATCCGGGCATGTTTGCCACCTCCCTTATTAAGGGGAGAATTATAGACCATGCTATTCGCAGCCAAATTAGTTACGAGGCAATGTGAAGGAAACCAGAAGCTCCCGATACTATCGGAGGTGGCCAAGGCTATGGCATCTCCTGGCAATAAAGAGGACATTTATGGATCTTGTGGAAGGCCAGACTACCTTTAAAAACAAGTGGCAACTTTGCCATCTATCTTGGCCTCCAATTTTAGAGGACCTAAATGCCCAGAGCAACTGTGCACACTTATTCTTTTTGGGCGGATTAGTATTTAAAGCTGAAGCTGGATTATATATAGAGTACACAAGGGGTATGAAGTTAATCTGCAAATAATGTTGACCTAGTAAATTGTGTGTATACATGTGCCTTTTTTTTGGAACGGTCTATCAATTATCGTTAAATACTGATCCTAGATGCAGTCTCAATTTTTGTTTTTGGAGAAATGTAGGACAAAGCTTTAAGGGACGGGTGCTATATGGTGGGGTTGGCATCTGGGCTGGGGGTGACTGAAGGATTTTCATGATATGCTCCTTAGGTTTAATGAGATGTAATTGGTCTTTCAGGGTCTGTGTTATTTGTTTTGAAATACCAATAAAATACATTTGAAAATGTAGACCAATACAACCAACATCATGGGGTAACTTTCAGGGAGGTGCAGCAGCCAGAATGGCGAGTTGGAGGATCCTCTCATCAGGAACCTCATTTTGAGTATATAATACATGTGGCTCACAGGGACACTACAGAAACTTCAGCAGGTAGTTTTTACACATCTTCAGAAACTGCCAAGTTCACAGATGTGAGCCACCCACTCCCCACAAGTCAGCAGCTACTGCCAACTTCTCTGCATCAAACTATTTGGAATCAACCAAGTACATCTTCAGCTCAGTGGAACAGTAATCAAATGTCTATTTCAGCATGGCCAAATGAACCATGGCTTCAAGAGCTTTAACTTGGTGGCCACCAATCCAAAAATTCAGGTTTACCATTAACAAGTCACCCACAAGAGACTCCTCTACTTTTGGTTGCTGTAAACAAACAGAGGTCCTCCCAAACGGTGACTCCTGTCGGAAGCACTCAACTTCAAGATGGCATTGTAGCCACGATACAGGTGGGGGTCGGGGAGTATACTAAAGGAGACAGTCAGTCTGCTCATCCTCCATCATTCTGTGCATGTCATATTCCAACTTAAAAGCATTCAGTCAATCCAAAACATTCTTCACATATATGCTCACCAGGTCTTTCAGAAATATGGGAGGAGAGAAAGTGGAGCCATTGCGAGGGCTAGAGTCTGAAACAGCAGATTTGTTAACATTCAACTCATCGGGAACATTCCCAGTTCTTCAATCTCCCGATAAACCCATGAAAGCCCTTTCCCTTACATTTCCATCATGTCCAATTCAATTTCTAACTTTTGATCTCCATGTCATACTCTATTGTTAATATTACAGACTACTCTGCACTCAAGAAGAGTGACAGTAGAGGAAGACAAGAACGCACTCGGATAAAAGGCATTCTGGATAAAAGGGCCAGACTCCATATTTCTTCATCTAGGAAGCCTGAGGAGGGAACAGACTTCTATTCAAGGCAGCTTTTCACTAAATCAGTTTTAAAGACAAGTGACATTGAGACTCTGCCTTTACACAATTCTTGATCTACTTTGAATTTAATCAAAGCCTCTTCTTCGGACGTTCCTTGGTCTAAAAAGAACACTTACACTAGTAGTAACCTTTACTAAATGCAGCCGTTAATGGGCCTGCGTTCACAGCTCTGCGCTTGCTTCACCAAGTTCTCAAACCTGCGACCAGATGTAAAGTGTTTTTCAGAACCAACTCTAGGGAAAATATCTGAGAAACCAACTCAAAAAGGTGCTACAAGCTCACACTAGACTAGACCAAATGCTCAATGGTATGCAAGATAAGCAGTTGCACTAACCCAGGAGGGGGCGATGCATGGTGCAAATCGTAGTTCACACAGCAAGGTCTGTTAAGGAACAGAGGTGCACAGAGGCAAGTTCAAAAATATCAAAATGTATTATACACAGGCAATCAGAAAAAACAATATACTACTGGTAAGTAAAGTCACCGTTATGTATACACCACAGGATGGCAAGTCTAAAACAGAATACACCACTTAGCATGCAATCTACAATGTGAATGGATAAAGTGATAAAAGGGAGGTGGGGAGAGGGGAGGTTTAATAACAGGTTGCAAAGCCTTAGGTAGACTAGACAACACTAGCAACAAAAGCAACACAGCCCATCGCTAGCTTATAGTTCTTTCTATTACAGATAGGTGTTCTTAATCTCCATAAGCAGGTCTTCGGAGAAAAAAACTGTAGAAATGTTCATAAAGGGCTCTCCAGCTATGGAGGCGTAGACTACCACCAGTCCCTCAGTGACCGAAGAGAGAATGCCCGACTCAACCTATGGCCCAATAAGAGCTAGGGGTTCACAGCTAATGCAAGTCAATAGGGATAAAGGCACGTAAAGAGATGAGGTATCTTGACATCCAGGCTCCAACGTACACCACTACGGGATAGGGGTGGTGACAACAAGGCTCAACATAGGATGCGGGTTCAAGGCTTCCAGTGAGGGTCAGGTCAGAGTCAGTTAGAGACCCCAGGACAGGGTGAAGACCTCGCCAATTCAATCAGCACAGATGTCCTCCTCAGGAGAACTAGATGCGAATGAACATTAGTGAGACCTAGGGCAGGATCAGCAGGCCCTCAGGAGCAGCACTGACAAGTTTGGGTTCCCGCAGGCCCTTCTTTGTGGTGAGATGTCACAGCAGATGTCGTTGCAGCAGAGCTCAAAGCATGGCAGCATAATTGCACACCTGCAGTCAAGTTTCAGCTATAGGAAGCTCAAATGCAGACCAGGTGACTCCTTAGATTTTGAAATAGCGGTAGAGGCAGAGCAGGGATTCAGACTTGTCAGTCTCACTAGTCCAGAGGAGGTAGTGGCCCGAAACACAGTGGTTGGCCTCACGAATGTTGGTCACATCAGCAGTCCTATGGCAGGTGTATGGTGGTCCTTCAGCTTCAGACACTTTGATCGTGTGGTCAGATATCTCAAACGGCTTGAGGTCTTCTCCTTTTATACATATTTCTGAATGAGGGCTGTCCCAGTCCACCTAGTGGAGAGCCCTGCACCATTCAAAAAGGAGGAGGCTGTCCAATCAGGGACAACCTGCAACGTCATTATCTGACCAGCATCATTAAATACCCTGCATGAAGAGTAGATTGGGACCAGACAGTCCCAAATACCAGTTTCAGCAAGTTCAAATAAAAAATACTGATTGGCTGCCCAGAGCTCCATTGCCAAAAAGGGCATGCCCTTTTACAGCAATTTACAACCCGAGACATTAGGAAGACTGGCAACAAAGAAGATAGAAACCAACCAGGCTTTCACCATGAGGAACAGACGCTAAAGAGTAAATCGCTGTAAAAATAAAAAGGTGCAGAAGCATGCACTAGGACAAAGAAGAGCCTATTACTGCCACCAGACTGTCCAGTACATGTCAGAAAAGAAACAGGGATGGTACTTAAGGAAAGATACAAGTGACTTAGTAACCCTGCAGCACTGCAAAGAAGCTGGTTTGTGTGGCTCTGTAAAAAACAAAAAGGTGAAAAACAAAAGTGAAACATTCCTTGCACTGGTAACTATAGGGACCGACCAGTAAACCCCAAACGAAATGAGGGAAGCAGGTGAGGCAAAAATGCCAAATCTCCTCCCCACAAATCCATCAAAATCACGACAAAAAGCAGGTGTGCCTCCACTGAAGTCAGTGTGTAGAAAGATGCAAAAAGGAACAGATTACAAATCCAGTTCAAGTATTGGTAAACTAAAGACTGCCCAACACCACAAGGAAAGTAGGGCACACCAACCACAATCTGCATATGCTGAAGCTGGCCATCTTTACCAAGCCCTCAGACCTGCAAAGCCGAAAGATCTTCAATTACAATAAAGTAAAGGATAACAATGGAAATTGAGTAGGGTGACCAGAAATCCCGGAATTGGCCAGTTTGTCCACCGGTCCGAGGGGTTCTTTCTTTTTTACAATTCAAATCAGTCCCGGTTTTGGAGGAGTCTCGGTGCAGATTCAAATGTGCACTCGCGAATTGGGCCATAGACAGCTTGGGGCACCTTTGTTTTTAGTATGCTTAAGTCACAGCTAAAAACATCACACTTTACATCCACCCTGCCCCATCTCTCAGCTCGTCCCATACACCCCCCTCCCCCCGCGGTTTCTTTTTTTTTTTTTCTTTTTAAATCGGGTCTCCCTAGAAATATGACTAAATGAATAGGCACAGGGCTCTCAGGCTGACCCCCACAATGACTAGAGCCTAGGTTGAATCCAAACAAACCTTTATCACTCACCGCTGCATGTACCAGTTGTTAAGCATAGGGAGTTCAACCAGTAGCACCAAGTCTCTGGGTTGTGTCTGGTTAAAAGGGGTGGGCTGGGGATAATCTACAAGAACAGTATTACACAATAAATGATCACTCACTAAATGATACAATAAAAAAGGTGCAACAAAAAAGGGTTTATTTTCTACGCCATGTTCTACAGCCAGTTAGCACCACTGACCTAAAACAGAACTAGAAATTATTTTTGTGTAGAATTCTTTATCGGGCACCCACCTGCCCTTGTCAGCTCATTATCTTTGCCCTTCTACCTCCTGCTGTGCGTCTCCCAATTCTGCTTTTTACCAACTCCTCCCCTGCCCCCCCCAACCTCCGCTCACCTACCCCCTTATCGTTCCATCAAATACCAAGGTTTTAGAAACCTAGGGCCTGATTCACAGAAGCTTTTTTATAATGGTGCAATCCCATTGGAAAACTGAATCAGACCATCAGTTGTGGGCACAATATGCAATAGCCACTGACAAGCCAGGAGACCAATAGTATAAGGGCTGCAGTCCAAATGCCCATTACATTACTCAAGTACTACAACCTTTCAATCTTGCAGGCTGGATGCCCTCAATTCCAGAAGAGGGATGGCAAACACACCTGCTCTTCATGTACTAGATGCAGAACAGCTGTGTCCCCTCTAGCGTGCAGATAATTGAATCTTCAGTGCTAAGCAAACCCGATCAGCACTGGCACAATAATCCGCTGCAAAGCTTTTTGCACAAGAACCAAAAGGTGACACATACTGGACTGTTCAGATTCAGGATACACTGCAACAGGAACTTGGTGGGACGCAGGTCCATACGTGTTAAGAAAAGTTTTAGAAAAGAAATTAGGAAAATAGGCTACTGCGTTGCTTAATTTAATTCCGAATACAAAAATAATGTTGATGCAAGCTGAGCCATCAACTCTTTTAAACCGGAACTTAATTTCATTGGCCCCATGAAAAGGAATTTAAAGCATATGGTAGTAAGCGCTGGTGTAGTCTTAAGAGGTTCACAGGCATTACTATGGACCAACTCTTCTTAAATAAGCTTCCCAGCCAGCCTTTCTGTACAACTCTGCTGCCTCTGACCGATTGGGTGCCGATAAGATACCACGTCCCACAATGATGATGTCCGAGCCCTTTGTGCAGATGACTTCTTCAGGTGTGGAGTACTGCTGTCCAAGAGTATCACCTGGAAAAACAAAAAGATACATTACTAAACCAACCTCATTATGGGCAACATTTAGAAATATACATGACGTGGGACAGTATCAAAGTAACATTACTATGCAAAGCAATGCAAACGCTCCTAGAAGTAAGTGGCCTGGTAACTGATGGTTCCATTCTCTTGCAAATAACCCTGAATAAAAATAAACTATTTTTTAAAAAAATGCATTCCTTTCCTGTGCAATAAACAAAGCGGACAAATGCAAACAAAATAGTAATCAGACTAAACAAAAACCGAAGCAAGACTGAAAACAATGGAAGAGAATGTAAGGATTGAACCAGTTCTCATCTACTGAAGCCCTCGAAACTTGAAACCCAGACAGATCATTTTCAGCAGAAGTGTTGAAAATGTAGAGGGGCACCCAACATACATCACTTTCCCCACTCTACAAACTCCTTCAAAAGGATAGCTGCTCCTTTACAACAAAAAGGGCACTGGAAATGGACAAAGCAGCGCATGCTCAACTCCACTCATGTAAAGCCCCCTCCCCCTTTGTGTCCCAGCTCTAAGGGTTTGGGGTTCCCCTTTTCCGCCCACCATTCAGGAAAGTGTCTCGCTCTAAACAGGCTACTTCATGCCAGAGGTTGGTGAGCAGGGGGAAGACGGCAAGGGGGGGGGGGCCATATGTAAACCCCACAGTGACCACCATGTCTTTTGTCTAAAGAGCACAGCCCTTGTGAACAATTGGATGGGACATCTCTGCATCAACGCATGTCATCACACCCGTATCAATGTTTGAGGGTCAATTAGGAAAGGGCTGCAAGGTCCCCTGGATTAATTATCCTTATGGGAAGAGAAAGGTTAGTGTGGGATCAAAGCGACAGATGGCGCTCCGGGTAGTCAGTTATAGGGCTTTAATAGGGAGCCCACACCTGCCAAAACCGCTGTGACACTAGCCAAAGGAGGCAAAGCAGCATGGCACCAGAGAAGCAAGGGTGTGGGGAAAATATTGATTGATGACCCAATATGGGAGTTTCTGCAATGCCCTGCAGTTCCAGAAACCTTACTACAGATTCAGGCCATGCCCAGGCGCAGATCACAGCACAACTTAGAAAATATCTTGTGAAATGAAATCCGAGGACATTGGGGAGGGGGGGGGTGTACTATGTAAAACCACTTGAACTCTTTCTTAAATTCAGGTTACAACTTTATTTACCGCCGTGCAAGACTCAACGTCAAATGACCCTGTGAGATATCCATATTCGAGAATGCAAGCTGACATTTTTTAAAAAAAATGTTATTGATTAAATTTTGTTTTTGATGCTTTCGCATCTTTACAAAATTAATAGTACACTTCATTTACATTTAAAAGAAAAATATCTTTACCTACATTCACTATACATATTTGTAAAACGACAAACCAGATAATTACAAAATGTTTACATTTAGGCAGATCATATAACATCCAAAATTGATTATTCAATAAAAATATGAAAATCATTTTTTTCATAAGAGCATTTCATATTTCATAAAACAAATTCATAGAGCCAAACATATGCATAAATCAAGAAATTCTAGGTCGCTTCATCACTGGATAAGGCTGCCTCGATAACTTTCACTAGACGTACAGACGCTAGAATTATTGAGTTACAAGAGCCCCACATACATCGTGACCATATTAATTCCCTTCCAATAACGGAGGGAGTAGAAGTAAACGCATTGATGTTTTTTTAGCCTTTCGGTTTCAAAAAAGGGACATATGAGAAGGTTTCACTTACTTCGTCCTTATTACAGAATCTGCAGGTGGTATCAAAAGCATTGTTGGAGTTACAATTCCAATATTTAGTTCTCACTTTCGTGTGAAGTAAATCTAAGCAGAATCGCATATAAAATGTCCTGGTTTCAATACTTGGACAAAGAATAAGATATTGTAAACGTGGCGATTGCTTGTGTCTAAATATTGCGTATTCCTTAAATGATCCATAAGAAGATATCTGAGAACAAGACTCAGCCCAGTCATTCCGAATCAAGCGTTTGTGAGCTGTTTTTAGTCTGAAATGTAAATCCCTAGCCGAAATATTAATTCCGGCTAAAATGGAAAGTATACGCTTATGGAAATTTGCAATCAAAGCCGGATGGGATTCTCTCAGCATGACAAAAAAATCTTCGTATATCGAGTTTGAGGGGAAACCACATCTTTGCATAATTTTTCAGTATACGCCAATTGTGCCGAGATGCCAAGGAGTTTAATCCTAGTTCGTGGCGTAAGATTGCATTCGGAAGATAGGCAGGTAAACCGAGAGTAGTTTTCCATAATTTAGCTTGCAATTTGTTTAGGAAGGTGGAGAGATCTAGTAAACATAGATCTAATGCATGTAGGAGAATTGCCTCTACCTTTTTAGAGTAGAATTCGAAGAGTGGAACTAAAGAAAACTTACAATATTTGTGAAAGATTATTTTCATTTGGTTTTGCAAAGGAAGAACTTTTTCATTCAAAGTTGTTTGCCAAAAGATAACAGAAATGTTATTTGCAAGAGTATAACCCAAGTAAGTAAACTTTGTGACGATTTGAATAAAGCTGGAATCCAATTACCAGCAAAATTTGCGTACCTTTCTCCTTGAAGATAGCACAAGGATATTCGATTTTGTGGAATTTATCGTCAAGTTGTTTGCTCTGCAAAAGTGATGAAAGGTTTCCAATTTGTTCTGAAGACCAGCTTGGGTGCTATGAAACAAAAGCACATCATCAGCGTATGCTAACCACGAGAGTTGCAGCTCACCGAGACGGACAAAAAAGGATTTTGCCGAGTCCCATATTCCTTCAAGATCTGATAAATATAGGTTAAAGAGGACTGCCGCAAGATTACATCCCTGCTTGACACCAATTGCCGTTGGAATGGGGTCGGTCAGGCGACCATCACTTGATATGCGTACTCTGAAGGATGTATTATGATGTAGCAACGCAATGAGTGCTATTAAAGAGAGCGGAAATTTGAGTTCAGACATTTTAGCCCATAGTCTGCTACGAATTACGCAGTCAAATGCGCCAGATAAGTCTAAGGAGGCAATGAAAATCGGTCCATAATGAGGACCGTGTGCTTTCGCATTTAAATGCGCCAGTACAGTGGCGTTTAATTGTGTCCCCATGTTTTTACGGAAACCAGTTTGTACTTTGTTTAGGATACGATTTTCCGTAATGTGGGTTTCGACATCCTTCAGTAGGAGGAGTGCAAAAATTTTAGACGCCACATCCATCAGGGCAATAGGCCTAAAATTAAGAGGGTTATTTAACGGACCTTTTTTGTGCAACGGAATAATGATGGAACTCACCCACGAGGGCGGAAGAGATTTTAGGGTGAAGATTGATTGAAAAATCCTCAACAATACAGTGGCCCAGAAAAACGGGTCATCCTTAATCACGCAAGGAGGCAGCCCATCTGGGCCGGCACATTTCGAGGTTTTTAGTTTAGTAATAGCACAGGGTATATCCTCAACAGACCATGGGCATAGTGCCGGGATGTAAGTGACTAACTCAGATATGTTAGTAGGAGAAAATCGTTCAGGTAAAAGATATTTCTGTTGAAAGAAGTCGAACCAAGAATTGCCATCGATGGCTGATTCTAGGTGTGGTTTGGAGTTTTTATTAGTTGCCCTAAGTAATTTCCATATGTCTCGAGTACTATGCTTACAAATCAGGCTTACCATGTTTTGGTTGCCTATTAGGTGAAACGAGGTACGGGCAGCTTTTATACTATTTTTATGTTTACATACAAGTAATTTTTTAGCTGCCAAATAATGTGATCGCTAGCGCGGACATTTCGCCTAAGGGTTCTCAATTCGCTATTTCTCACTGCTTTTAGTTTGGCAAGTGTGATTGCCAAACACGAATCCGAGGAGTTAGTGTTCGTTTGTAACTGCGCCACTTCTGCTATGGCAGCTAGATGTCCTTGAATCATCTGTAGATTCCACTCAAGAATAGCCTGAGAAGGGTTGTCTTCAAAGGCGACATCAGGCCACCAAACCCGATTGACTAAAAATGTTAGTTGTCTGCAAGTCGAAATATTCCAACAAATTGACAATAATTGTCTCTCAGTCTGTACTAATGCAAGAGCCTGCATCTTATCAAACAATTTACTTTCAGCAAACATGGTGCTCGAGAGTATGGCGTGATCGCCATGAGGAGGAAAATGGCAATTAGTAAGCGAAATAATACCAGAAAGATATTGGGAGGCAATTATGTAATCAATAGCAGAGCATGAATTTCCTCGACGCCAAGTTGAGCAGGCCTGAGGATGCTGTGGTTGTATCACCACAAGATCCCAGCTAGAGAGGAAATTTATCCATTTTACACCATTTGCGTAGGCAATTTTAAAGTGGTATGGCGATTCATTTGACAAGGGAAAATTTGAAGAGGCATGTAGGTATGCATTGAAGTCACCACAGATCAAAATTTCAGCGGTGGGATGATTAAAAAAAGTTTCCATTAGTGTTTCATTTAGAATGGAGATGGCTTCTTCGATGCCAAGGGTGGAGGGATTCCAATAAATGGATATCAAGACTACTCTTTTTGGACCAAAGATGTTGATATCAATGTCAATCATTAAGAGCAATTGATTGGACACGTTAGAATTGATTGTAAAGAAAAGGTCATTGTTGAGTAAAATGGAAATCCCCCTACAGGACGCCCAGACCAGGGCTGAGTCGCAACATTATGAACAGCGGTAAAACCATCCAGAAAAAATGTATTACAACTCATGGTTTCTTCCACAAAGAAAATTGCTGGAAGGTCTTTCCTACTCCTATTTGGGAACCATGTTAAGAGATTATTGAATCCGCAACCGTTCCAGGACTGAATAATGAGCTTGTTACATTATGAAGCTATCTTATCATTGGAGTTCATAGATATTAATTGTGGTGGTGCTTTTGCTGCAGGCAAGATCCCCAAAATACCATTCAAAGCAGTAGTTAGAGAGGCCAATTGTGTTAAGATTTTGTCATTCTCAGATGGAGCAGAACCAGAATTATTTGCAGTAGTACAATTTTTTGGGATAAGAGGAGGAGTAAACTCCAAAAATTGCACTGCCTTTTCAAAGGATGGGAATGCTTGTAATTCGAATTCCAGAAAAAGCAAGTTGGTTTTGTGTTCCCAAATAAGTTTAGCTATAATAGGCGATATTACTTTGCACAACATGCGATTATTGTTAATCAGATGTAACTTTATCCACTCTATGTCTTGCGATATTAAGTTGCGCAGAGAGGGAATTTTATAGAGAGTGTTCATCAAAAATGAGCGATTAATAGGAACCGCCCCGTTAATTTGCTGGTTACTGGACCATCCTATTAAAGTTTGCATTTCATCTGGGATATCATTAAATTATCTTAAGTCGCGATTGATGATAATAAGGGGGGGGGGGAGAAGATTTAGATTCTGCACTGCATGATATACTCGGTGCTTGAACCGCCGCAACCTGGGAAAGGTTGTGCCTTGCGTCGGCTGCTTGTTCTGCAGTGTCCGCACTTGGACACAGATTCTTGAGACCTAGTCCCCAAGAGAGGCGCCTGAGATGATGTGTGTGTGGATGCTTGAAGTTCTAGCAGGGGAGGCACAGACAGAGGTTGATGGATCAATGCATGAGCAACCGTTAGACTAGGTCCCTTCAAGTCAAGTGCATCCGTATTGGGGGTACTGCTAGTACTACAGCACAATGTTTTTTTATTATCCACAAGAGGAAGAAAAGTGTTCAAGTTTGTCTGTGTTAATGCACTCGCGGGTATAGTGCCTGCGCAACCAACAGTTGTGCCAACACTAATATGATCTTCTGATACATTCTCCTCAATAGGCTTAAGCACAAAAGCGCCTATGCCTTTCTTTGTTCTTTTTTGTGCTTTTTTTAGACGATTTTAATTGAAGTGCCATTAAGCTCTCTTCATTCAATTGACTAACATTAAGTTGAAATTCTTCGTTACCAATTTGAGTGGCGTTCAACACCGCATCTACTTTGTCACTATTTTCGGCTGAGCATTGCAAGGAGGAAACTGCATTGCTAACCCTCGAAATAGAGGCATCGTTCATCTTGGATCTATTTCTCCGTTTCAGTGCTCTCTGGTATGATTTTTTCATTCTGCGCGACGGATGATACCAATTTTTAGATGTATCAATTCATACTGCTGAGGTAGATTCCTCACGCAGATTCGTAATCGCTGAAGGACTATCAGGGGGGGGGGTTCTGCAGGAGCGGAAACCGTAGCACTTGTCTCATTTTGAAGTAATTCTGCCGAAAACAAATGAGATTTAAATAAAATCTGTTCAATTTGTAGAATTCTCTCGTGTTGAAGTTTCGCAACCTCGACTGCGTCAAACTCTGGGGGATTTAGTGAGAACGGCTCCTGTAAGGTAGGTTTAGCCACTGCCTTCGCAAATGACGTTGGCATGCCATTTAACAAAAAGGTAACTTCATCCGTTTGAGTACATTGCGATGACAAGGCCTGCATCGAGGGATTCGCGGGCAAGCTCCTCTTTACAAGCTCAGCCATCCGTTCTGGACAAGTTGTATGGAATTTGTGACACGCTTCCTGAGCTAACATGAAACCTTCGATTTTAGAGAGTTTAATGGAGTTTGTTAGAATTGAGTCATTGATGTCTTTTAATAGTACATGAGTAAGTTCATGTCCCTTATCAAGTAAATTTAGGATACGAGTAAGGACAGGAAATGAGTGAAGTTCGTGTTCTAACAGATGTGAAGAATTTTCATTAGGTGGAATTGGTGACAATGGAGAATGAGTCGACGGCTGAGTAGTAATAGATGACTGTGCCATGTATTTATTAGAAGAGTCACGAAGTAATGGATCATCTAATTGTAACTTTATTTGAAACTGGGAATCCTGGGTAGGCGAGCTGCCCAGTTTACTAGCTGCAAAAGAATCTCTTGAATAATTACTAAACTTTGTAAGAGAGTTGGATGGAGCTAAGGTGGCAAAAGGCATCGGATGAAAATGCACTTGTTCACACAGTCCACAGGACGCTGTCACTGGGGTGGAAGGACCTAATGAGAGGCTAATGCATCTCTCTAAGGCAGCAATTACAGCCGGTGCTAGCAAGGAGGTATCCTCAATAGGAAGGAGAGTATTGTCAATTACCTCCAAGCAGGTATCTGCCTTAATATTTGTGTCGTTAGCAATTTGTAATGTGAAAGGTGTATTATCTATTGCCTCCAAATTGTAAGCAGCTAATTCAGTATCAGTGCGATGATCAATGGGTGTTTGATAAGGCAACTGCTCTACAAAGTTGAGTAAGGGATCTGCTTGTGTGGAGACAGATAAAAATGATTGCTGACCTGTTGCAATAGCATGCGGACCTTCCATTTTAACTTTAGGGAATGTCTTGATCCCAGAAGTTTTAACAGTATCTTTAAGTCGCTTACCGTTCCTTAAAGTGAGTAAAGGGGAATCCATAGAGCAAGCTCGAGTAGTTACTATAGATCAAACAAAGTAACGTTTTCCTCCCAAAAAGATACCTATATATCGCCTTGAAAAAAAAAAACATGTAAACAAGTGCTTATATATAGCTCTAGGGGAAGCTTACCGATGCTTATGGAGTTAAAGTCGTGCTAAAAATCTACCACTCAGATCTTACCAAAAGCAACAAGTTTACCTTGAAAATGCAAGACAGACACCACACACCACGAGCCGCGAACAGCAAACAGTCCTTTGCGGTACTTCGCGGTGCGCAACGCGGGTGCGCTGACGAGGTGTATTTAAATGCACCCGGAAGGGCGTTACCCGAGGTGTAGGAGGCGTAACCAGTCCCCAGTACCTTGAAAGCAATGCACAAAAATGCAGATATTAAAGATTATGCCTATAACAGTCACGATCCATTCCATAGTTCAATATGTGTAGTTCACAGTCCATGTGCCTCAAGCCTCAAGAGGAGAAGAGGAGGCACGCTGAAATTCACCCGTTTCCTGTAATGACGCAGGTCAGGCACAAAGCGGTGTTGCAGAAATGGACTTCCTCCACGATCGACAAGATCAGCACGGCAACTCAAATGAAGGGAGCGCCAGATTTCAGCCACAGCGGACTGCTTGAGAAGTAGTCGGCAGCACAGCAAACAGTCCTTTGCGGTACTTCGCGACATTATTAATTATGAAACAGATGAGGAGCAGGGGCAAGGGGATCTTGGTCACCTGGCCTAAGCCCCGCCCACCTGGTGCCTTCCTGGTTGCCACTCTTTTTCCCTACTTAAGGAGCCCTCCAGCCTCTTTTCCTTTGCAGATGGGGAGCAGGTGCAAGTGGATCTAGGTCACTGTCAGAGCCCTCACGCAGGCAGTGCAAGAGACTGTCTCGAACAGATCTTCTGGGCCCCACGACAGGGCCATAAAGTACGCAGAAACAGTGGGGTCAATTACAAGTCTTTACTTTATTTCACAAGGTGGCAAACCTCCAAAACCCAGACCCACGTGACCCCTCTGTACCCGCCCCCTTCCCTAGCCCAACGTCCCTCTTCTGGTCAAGTGGCCCGAACTGAGAGCCACCTACATAAGTATGTGGGAGGGCTACAAGAGCCACATGACAGTCACCTGGCCTAAGCGGCGCCCACCTTCTTAGCCTTGCCTCTTCCTTCCTGCTCTTAACTCTTAGATCAAGGGCGTCCGAAGCGAAGGGCAATTTCTATTTGGACCTGCTCGACCAGGAGGATCCAGGGCCCGAACCCCTGCTCAGACAGCAGGTAAGCATGCATCAATATGTGTTTACCCCCCCTCTGTCCCCAAAGGCCACCCCCACTCCTCTGGTCCCCCGCTTTCTCATGGTGGCCATGTATCATGCTGTTGCCATCTTCATCTTGTATCCAGGCTTGCAACATTATGTGTTAATACTGACTTCTGCAATTGTATTCACTCTCTCCTCTTGCTTCCCCACTCTTTTTGACTGCTTACTCTGTTCTCTCATCCTCTCCCTCCTAATCACCCCCCCCCCCCCACATCTCCTCCCCTTACTTTCTTCTATGCACTTACTCTGTCCTTGGACCTAGTACGATAGCAACCTCGTCTGTCTCCTCCCCTCCCCCCTTACTTGTTCCCCCCCCACACTATCTAAAATGTTGTCAGGCCTAGTACGGTAGTCACCTGTCTGTTTCCATTTCCTTCCCACTCTCCCCTCCCTTCCTTATCTATGTCTTAGCTCTTGCACTATCTGAAATGTCGTCAGGCCGAGTACGATAGTTAATTTCACATCCTTACTGTTCATGGCCTGTAAGAATGTCCTTGTATTTTCCCTTCTTCCCTCACTTGCCTTGAAGCGCTTTGAAACACATTGTGTATAGGCGCTATATAAATATACTATCATATCATAACCGGGCACCAGGTTCTGAAAACGCACGGTCCACTTGTGAAAGAAAGGGGTCATCCAATTCAGAAACCTGAGCTGTGCAATTTTGAAATGTGCTGGCCTATTCCAAAACGTTTTTTCATAGTGAAAGGTCTCGCCTTATCTTGACTGTGCACTTGTACATGTTCTCAGTTTTGTCCTATCCCAAAATGTTTCACTCCACTCGGAAACATGCCGATACAGTTTGAAAAGCATAGCGCCATTCTGAAAAGCATTGTTCCACATTGAAATGAGTTTCTTATACTGAAACGCTTTCTTCTGTTCCGACCTGTGCTCATTCCGAAACGTACCAACAACCGTGAAAGGTTCCAATCGGAAATCTGCAACAAATCAAAACAGGCAATTGTCCAAATCTACAACCTTTCCAGATGAACATCTTCCTCTAGAACAAGGCTTTCCCTTGTATTCAGTGCACGAAAGGCCAGACGGTTGAAGGTGTTTGACTAAAAACTTGAATGGACACAATGAAAACAAAAACGTAGCAAATGCCAGCACAAAAGGATTCAGTGAACCGTTTCCATTGAAGTAGAATGGGACTGGTAATCTACAGTTCATAGCTGAAGAACTGACTGGAAACGTTCGGCATATAGAGTCTTGGAAAAAGCAGCTTGATAAGTGTCCGGTAAGAATGAGTGCAGTCCAACTGGTGTGGGACTACGCAAGACTTCTCTTGGTACCCACCTTTTAATATAGGCCTGTACCACACAAGTTGTTAGTGTGACTGAGAAGCCAGGCGTATCTTAAGAGGGGTAATGTGAGCTGTAGAGCTGTACAATGAAATCAGTAAATACAGGTAATCAAGTAAACACTTACACACTTAAAAGTTAAATAAATATGTATTCATGTATACACAAAGATTTAAAGCATTCTTTAAAAAGCAGCAACTAGCAGTAACATTAATCCCAAATTAGGATTCAATTCAAAAAGTGAATAAAGCAGGCGAGTATTTAATTCATGTGTTACACATGTTCCAGCACCCAGAGGGGACATCAGTTGAAGTCAATATAACACTTATTTTGTATCACCTTTGCAGTGTTGAGTTATTAAGAAGGGAAAGGTTAGTGTTAGATCAGAACAGACTGATACTCTATGAAAATATTCCGATTCTCCCAAAGGGATGCAGGCAGTCTTTTATCCCATCATTAAAGTTTTCAACAATTAAAACCTGTAGGGAACAAGCACTGACAAAGTCAATAGGTTCAGAATGAGGCCTTTAGGGAGTCAGGACAGCCAAAGTCAATGGACAAAGTCAAAGTTCTGATGCTCTTCTTCTTCGAAAACTTTTGTTAAATAGTCAGTGTTCAAAAAGAAATCACAGCAACTCAAGAGGAGTCACCTTCAAGAAGCACAAGCTGAAAGGCCAGTGCAAGTGAGTTGCAGTCAACTCAGAGTATGGTTAAATAGCACTCCCAAAGGTAGCAAGCACCCCAAATGGCAAAGGGATAGTGTACCCCAAGCCCCGCAGTACCTTTAAATTGAAGATGTTGCTCCAGCTGGGTGCCTTCTGGTTGCAGTGCAGCAGACCCTTGCTCCTGGTCCTTGGTCGTGGTGACGAAAGGGAGGACGTCTGTCAGGCTCCTGCAGCAGCACTTGAGAGAGGGACTCGGCAGCAATGGATTCCCTGGGATTCAGCGGCTCTTTGTGGTTTTGGCACCTTTGTCTCAGTACCAAAGAAGAACTAACAGCTCTGGTTAGAAGGTCCTTGATCCCTCGGTCTTGGACTCTGGTGAGGGGGCTTTGGACGTGGATTTCCGGCTTCTGTAGGGTCCCTCTGGATGCCTACGAATTGGCCGGACTCGCACTTCGGATGACAATGCACTCACAGGTCGTTAAGGTACCCTAGGTATTGCGATTCTACAGCCTTGGAAAGTCACAGCAAGTCGAGGGTTGCACCAAAATAGAGTTTGTCTTGAGGCTAGTTGATCCCACCAGCCTAAGGCAGGAAGTCATCCCATAATGGTCTTCGCTGTCAATTAGAAAACGGGGTCAGCACAGGTGCAGGGCTTCACCGGGCACTTTGCGGTCCAGGAGTGTGCTGCTGGCATCTTTTCTCGTCTTCTGCTTCGGATGTTGTCCTCCAATGGTTGACTCTGCCTTTAGTCCCAAAAACCTTGCTTTGTATACAAGTTTCCAATCATTCACAGCCCTGGGCTGTCAATCACACAGCAGAGTGGCTGTCCTCCAAGACAGCCAGCCGGGCAATTGGAACTGGTTTCACTCAGGCACACCTAGAGACAAGGGACAAAGCTGTTTTGGGACCCTCCCTCACTTCCTACCTTTGCAGACTGGGTAGCCTTCAGGGATGAGCCCACCAAAGGCTAAACACCCAAAGGACTCAAACCTGATTCAAACAACAGAATAAAAGCCCAGAAGAAACCGACAAGAAATGGCAAAAAAACAAGGGCCATTTTGTGAAAATGGTCACCCTTGGGTGCTGTACTGCAGCTGAGGTATCAGCTTGCAGATTCAGGTCACCAGGTAGTAAAAAAGAAAACACTCGATTCCACCAGGGGGCGCGGACGAGATGGCAACCTGTGCCACCGTCTCCCTCTCCGAGCCGAAAGGAACTAACATGAGCGTCCGTGCACGATGAGAAAATCCGCCCAAAAAGTGCATATTTATTAAAAGGAACCGAAGGTGCAGCCATGGAGTGATTTACTTCTGAGACCTAGCAGCAGAACCAGCCCAAACTGATTTCGGCACTTGGGCCCCCCGCATCCCCCCGGTCTTACACAGCGAGCACTTAAGGAGAAAATGACGGCTGCGACTTCAGTGCGGCATCATTGAACCGGGGAAAAGGAAACAATAGTAAATACGCAGACCGGACACTGTTCTGCAGTAGCGCTGAGGAGTCTGCATGCTGGAGGGGCCAGACTTTGACGCCTCCTGCCGCCGTCGCATCGAGTGGACCCCCCCCCGCCCACCTCCCAGTCACCGAGAACGTAAAGCGGCCACGAGTGGCGCTGGGGAAGAAAGAGGACCCATACCATCTCAGAGGCCCCCTCTGCCTTGCGTCGAGCGCCTGCCGACTCGTCTGCTGCAGCCACCTCCTCCCTCAGCTCACCCGCACGGACACTGCAAACAAGTGGAGGAGACAGCTCGCGCTTTCTGCCCATCTCCCCCCTTCATAAAGCACTCCAATTCACCGGCTAATTGATCCAGGCAAGCAGCCCTGATCAGTGGAGCTTCCGTGTTGAGCCTAGGTGAGCGGCCCCATTCAGAACAATTGCTCGCAGGGCAGCATGCAGGGCGAAGACCCGTCATCTCCACGGTCCCAGGAGGATTGATGCGTCACCTCACTTACCATGCCCACACCGCGTGCGGGCTCTGCTCTAACAGCAAACGCCAAGTAACTTCCTCACACCATAAGGGGACCGAATGCGAGGTGCTACGCAAGGCATCTTAATGACCCCCAATTTAGTGAACGGAGTAACTGCAATCTTCTAATTGAAGGGGAGCCCCCAGAACTACAGGCTACTCACCAACTCAGGCACCTTGAATCCAATGGCAGCCTCCCGCTCTTTCCCACTCAACCCAATAAGCATGGGCATGCTCCACCACTATAAGCCTTTACTCCTAAACGGCGAGTTGGCCATGTGACACCAGATATTCCTGCAGAATAGGGTGCCTGAGATACAGTTAAGGAAACAACTTTGGAAACGTTCTCCCACTATACTGCTCGAAGAGTAGCGCTGCGATCCTATAGTGTTGTACGGAGCCAGAACCCATAATAACAGCAATAGACTTATCGTCCCTGAAGCACTGCAAGGGCGCAGCAGCAGGTAAACAGGAGGGCCGCGTGACTGCCTGCTCCTTGCGGCGGGGGTGATCAACGCAAAAACTCACGGGAAATAAGGCGGTCCACTCCACGACAGAAGGAGCCTTACATACAAAACATGGGTAGTGCAAGCCCACTGTCCACCAGCCACCCACACCGCAAGTTGGACTCACAGACCTTGCCCAAGTCAAAACTGGACCCACGCACCATAGCTGCTCCGCGGAAATTTAGTCGCACAAGCTCAGCTATGGAAGTAGAAGTCGTCCAGAGCTCCTCCGACATCCCAGGTAATGATGGCGACAGTGCTACTGAATCAGATATTCGACTACTCCTTGGCGAAATCAGATCAATAAAGAATAGCCTTACGGAAACGGTCTCAGACCTGCAGACAAAGATGGCAAAGGTCGAGGACCGTTTAGAGGCGGTCGAGAACAATCAGCAATCGGGAGATATAGCCAACATGCAATATGATGCCAGACTCAAGAGTTGGAGCAAAAGGAACGGGACATGGAATCCAAACTCGACGATTTGGAGAATAGAGAGCGGCGATCAAATATTCGCATAATAGGGCTGGAGGAGGAAAAGGGGGAAACTCCCTCGAGCCTGGAAAGTAAAGTGAAAGCTCTAATCTCGACCCTATACGATACTACAGCTCCTGTGCTGGAATTCGACAGAGTGCATAGGGCAGGGGGCCCTCCGACTCTTTCAAGATCTTTCAGCAACAACACTAGCAAAAAGAAGAGGATGTCGCCCCTTAACAGCATGGCTGCAAGAAAAAGGAGTGCGTTACCGATGGGGCCATCCCTTCTCCCTGACATTTGAATACGAGGGCGAAGAATTCAGGATTAACTCTGTGGAAGAAGCAGAGCGAGCTCGAAACCACCTCCAGAGCCCAGCCAAAGGTTCAGACTTGAATCGTGTGAGAAATCCCCCATGCCCTCTCAGAGAGTCGACTGATAAACCGCCTAGACGTGGGCATTCTCAACAGAAATGGAAATACAAACGTTTGAACACTCCTTGAAGGTCTTACAGAGCGCACTCACACCAGGAATATTTATAAAAGTCTGTTTCTCTTGAACTACACTTTGCACAAAAAACTCTTAGCGCAGGTCTAAGACGATGTTGCATAAGCAGCGGAAAGTTCTACATGGCTGTAACCGCATTGTTCCCTTTTTCATGTGTTAATGGTTTTTTATTCTCCCAAGCACGAACGTTAAATCAAAGGTCAAGGCCCGGAGAGGGGTCCACCCACAGTGGCCCTTCTTTATTAAGGGAGTCTCGGTTTCTCTTCATTCGTTGATATTTCTTTTTTCTTTCTGTACCCCCCCCCACCCGCCGAGGGACCTGCTCTTGTTAGCTTCTCGCTGGGGGATATTGGGAGGGGGAGGGGAGAACTGCTAGAATATTTCAGACAACAGGAACCAAGTACATCAATGCTCTGTGCATACATCATTCGGCACTGCGTTTGATCTACCACCTCACCGTAAGGGTGAGGGGTAAAAAGTTGAGCAACTGCCAAGGCGAGAGGCCACTTAAGATGAATACACACAAATGGCATGGCCCGTCCCGATCGCATAGTCTTTGGATCCCTAAATGTAAAAGGCTTAAATTCCCCTCAGAAGAGGTCAATGTTAGCACGCCAGTTCAATCAATCAAAACTTGATATTCTCTTTGTTCAGGACTCAAAATACACCAATGGCTCAGAAAGGAAAATTCTGGGGAGAGGGATTGGTGAACCGATTTGGGCATCTGGTCCTCATAAGAGAGGGGGGGTGGACATACTGCTTCGTAAATCCCTAGGACTCCAGATAGAACATGTGTATAAAGATGAACATGGAAGATATGTAGCGCTCAAGTGAAAATTTAGAACCCGTCCCATCACGCTTTGCTCGGCCTACTCTCCCAACCAGGGACAATTTAACTTCTTTGAGCTTTTGCTTGATTTTTTGGAAGCCTGGGAACCCTTGTTTGTGGCGGGGATTTTAATGTCGTAGCGGATCGTGATGGAGACTGGTGTTCGCTGCGGCAGTGCCCACCCCCCCAGGTAATCCCAGGGAGACAGATTTCTTAGTCTACTGAGGGAGCACCATCTCATAGACACTTGGCGTACATCACACCCTGAGGGTAACTCTTACACTTTTTTTTGCCCCCGCACCAAACATATTCCAGGATTGACTACCTCCTACTGGGAGCAGAAAGCCAAAGTGACATACTGGGAGCCGCCATCCACGTTGTGGCTTGGTCGGATCATGAGTTATGCACCTTAGATCTAGACATGGGCCCTCTTCCTACCCCCGATCGCAAGTGGCGTAACGATTTCCTATGCACAGACCCCGTATTCAAGGAAACCTTAGCCGAAGCCATCACAGAGTATTTTGAGACGAATGACAAAGTTGGTATGCCTCTCAATACGGTCTGGGAGGCAGGAAAGGCCACAATAAGAGGGCTTTTGATATCAGAGGGTGCGTCCAAGAAAAGACTCAGAATGTTAAGAGAAAAAGAACTGAGAGCAGACATCACCCAGTTGGAGCGCTCCCTACGCAAGCACCCCACCAATGATGAAGAGGTGGCTCTGAAAGTTAAAAAACTGAGGAAGGAATTAAAGGACATATGCAACGGCAAAGCCCTCACGCAGCTCAGATATCGCAAACAAAAATATTTAGAAAGGGGAGATAAAGCCCACACGATGTTGGCCAATAGGCTTCGAAAGAAGAGAGCAAATAGAGCAGTTGTTAAAATTAACAACGAATCAGGCCCTTCCCTCACGAATCCACAAGACATTGTCAACCGTTTCGGGATATTATGCAGTTATACACTGTAGAAGGTAGTAACCCCTCATCATCCATTGAAGAATATTTAGCCACCCTCCCACGCCCGCCTATATCTTTTGACCACTTAACTACACTGAACGCCCCCATAACCAAAATAGAAGTAAAGGGAGCCATTGCTGCCCTTAGGCAAGTTCGGCACCGGGGCAAGATGGATACACTCCGGCGTTCCATAAGGCAAACTCCAACATACTATCCCCCTTCCTTGCTAAATTATTCAACTCGATCCTAGAATCGGGTCAGGCCCCCAAATCTTTTACAGAATCTATTATCATAGTAATCCCTAAGGAAGGCAAAGACTCTTCGGAATGTTCTGCATGCCGCCCGATTTCCCTAATAAACGTAGACGCCTGGATCTACTCGAACATCCTGGCCTCATGCCTTGCACTTGTCCTCCTCAAGCAGGTCCACACAGACCAAGTAGGGTATGTTCGAGGGTGGCAAGGGGCAGACAATATAAGAAAAACCCTCGACCTTATGGCCACGCTTCGAGAAACTGGAAGTGACTCTTTTTTGCTCTCTGTTGACGCCGAAAAGGCATTTGACAACACAGAATGGCTCTTTTTGAACGCAGTATTGAAATGGGCGTGATTGGGAGCCACATGGCTACAAGGAGCAAGGCGCCTATATAGGACAGCCCAGGCCAAGGTCTCAATAAACCGAGTTTCCTCCAATCTCTTCAACCTTATGCGGGGCACGAGGCAGGGGTGCCCACTCTCCCCCCTCATTTACGCTTTAGTCGTAGAGCCTTTTGCCCAAGCCATTCGGTCCAATCCAATGATTAAGGTTATTCCCCGGGGGGGAAAGGAATACAAGTTGGCCATGTTCGCCGACGACATTTTACTGCATCTCACACAGCCAGTAGAATTAGTCCCCGCCTTTTTAGGGGAACTGGCACACTACGTTGCCCTATCGGGTTTTAAAGCCAACTTGCAAAAAAATAGCTGTCCCCCTAAAAAGAAATGACGAATTACTTACACTCTTACACACGAACTGGAACTTCAAGGTACAAACGGCCATGGTGAGATACTTGGGGGTAAACAGTACAGTCTCTCTCAGACCTCTTTGAAGTGAACTATATGCCATTGTGGAAAACGATTCAACAAGACATCAAGAGATGGCTTACACTCCCCATGTCATGGGCAGCGCGTTTCACTACTATAAAAATAAATACATTACCAAGATTCCTATTCATGTTTCAATCCCTCCCAACCATCATCCCGGAAACCTTTTTAGCAGAAGTAAAACGCACCCTGCTCAGATTCCTATGGGCCGAAAAGAGACAGAGGATACAGAATTCCACACTAATACTACCCAAAGAAGAGGGAGGGAACAAGTTACTTACCTGTAACTGTTGTTCTCCAGCATGGGTCTGGCATGGATTCACATGCTCATGAATATTCCCCGTCGTCAGGCTGGGAATCCTTGGTAAAGAAAAAATCAGTATCAGTTTCGTTTCTGATCTGTCTTTCTTAGTAGTAACCAATCACTGATCTCTGCTTCATACTGACCACAGCCAATGACTGCCCTCTACCTAAGCCCCGCCTCTGGCAGCCATCTTCACATTTGGTAGCACGTGAAGAGGCAGTATGACCAAGTGAAGAGCCGCAGAGGGGTAGGCGGGAGGGTTCGCATGTGAATCCATGCCAGACCCATGCTGGAGAACAACAGTTACAGGTAAGTAACTTGTTCCTTCTCCAGCATGGGGTCTGGCATGGATTCACATGCTCATGAATATAAGAATAAATAGCAGTACACACATGCACAACCACGGGGGGTGGTAAAAGGCTCAACATTAAGCAATACAAAAACTCAACATTAAGCATCTCTTATCTCCTCACCAGGCTCACCTTAAGCAAACAGGTTGCGCAGCACTGCTTGGCCGACCCTGGACTCCTCCCTGGAATCCCGATCGACGCAGTAGAATCTCGTGAAGGTGTGCGTCGACCTCCACGTAGCAGCCCTGCAGATGTCCAGCAGGGGCACACAGATAAGAACGCCGCAGTAGCAGCGATCGCTCTGGTCGAATGGGCTCTCGGAAGGCCTGGCAGCGGTCGGCTAGCCAACCGGTGATAGTACATGATGCAGCCGGAGAGCCATCTGGAAATAGAAGACTTCGAGAGAGCCTTCCCTTGATTCACAGGTCCAAAGTTCACGAACAGCTGTGATGTCCTCCGGAAACTCTTTGTGCGGTCCACGCAGAACTTCAGCGCTCTAGCCACATCCAGCGAGTGCAAAGTCCTCTCGGCCGGCGACGAAGGAGACGGGAAGAAAACAGGTAACACCAAGGGCTCGTTAAGATGGAAGTCCGACGGCACCTTGGGCATAAAGGAGGGGTGCGTCCTAAGCACCACTCTCGAGGCATGGAAAGTCAAGTATGGTGCTTTGCAGGATAGGGCCTGGATCTCTCCCACTCGTCGTGCGGAGGTAATGGCCACCAGGAATGCAGTCTTCCACGACACAAACTTCATTGGTGCGGAGTGCATCGGCTCGAATGGGGGCCCCATGAGCCTGGTCAGCACCACGTTAAGTTCCCACGCCGGGGCCGGGGCCTTCACCGGCGGGAACGACCGGAACAGTCCTTTCATAAACTCTTTTACCAGTCGATGGGACCACGGGGACGTCCGTCCTGTGGTTCTGGTATATCTGGAGATCGCCGCCAGATGAATCTTAATGGAGGCATGGGCTAGCCCAGCCTTCGCCAGCGATAGCAGGTACGGCAGCACTTGAGGGGCCGTAATCCGTAGGGGGTTGATCTTCTGTGCTCGGCACCAGATAGAGAACGTCTTCCACTTATGACCGTAGCATTTGAGAGTCGAGGACGCCCTGGCCTTTGCAAGAACCTCTCTGCAATCGGCCGGTATATCGTAGCCTCCAAACTCTAGCGCTGCAGGAGCCAAGCCTGCAGGTTCAGCGACGCCGGGTCGTGGTGGAAGATGGCGCCTCCTTCTCTGGAGAGAAGGTCCGCGTCTGCCGACAGCTTGATGGGAGGGGACATTGACAAGTCCAGAAGGTCCGGGAACCAGACCTGCCTCGGCCACGCCGGTGCGACGAGGATCATCCTGCACCGGGACCTCTTGAGCTGGCTGATGAGTCGAAGCAGCGACGGCAACGGAGGGAACGCATACAGGTATAGGCCGTCCCAGGGGAACGAGAACGCACCGCCCATGCTTCTCGGCTGGGGAAACCTGCTGGCGAACCTCTTGCACTTCGAGTTGGTCGCTGTTGCGAACAGGTCGATTTGGGGTTTGCCCCATCGTTGGAGGAGTTGATCCACCTGATCCTGGCGCAGTTCCCACTCGTGACACGCGCGGAGCTCCCTGCTGAGCGAGTCGGCGATGGTGTTGCTGTCTCCTGCCAGGTGGAAGGGAACCAGGAACATCCCCTGGGCGACCGCCCAGTGCCACAGATCCTGTGCCTCCTTGGATAGGGCTGGGGATCTGGTGCCTCCCTGCTTCTGTATGTAAAACATTGTCGTGGTGTTGTCCGTGAAGATCCGCACCACCTTGCCCTTGAGCGACGGGAGGAATGATTTGCGAGCCCAGAACACGGCTCGGAGTTCCAGGACGTTGATGTGCAGGAGCCTATCCTCCGGGAGCCAGAGGCCTCTTGCATGGAGATCTCCGGTGTGGGCGCCCCAACCTTCCAGGGAGGCGTCCGTCGTCACCGTCTCCTGGTACGCCGGCGTCTGAAAGTCCTTGCCCGCCGTGAGGTGCGCTCGAACGCCCCACCACTGAATCACCCGCCGGAACACCTCGTTGAGGGGGACCCTGTCTTCGAAGGTGCCCGTCGCCTGCATCCAACGGGCGTCGAGAAGTTCTTGAAGAGGGCGCATCCGTAGTCTGCAGAGGCGCACCAGGTAGATGCAAGAGGACATCATCCCCAGGAGGGACTTGATGGACCTCACCCTGGCCACGTCCGTGGCTAGCAGGCGCTGCACTTTGCCTAGAATGGTCTTCGTCCGTTCTTCCGACGGGGCCGCCAGGCGCCTCACTGTATTGAGCTTCGCTCCCAGAAACAGGGCCACCTGCGACGGCACCAGGTGGGACTTCGGGTAGTTTATGGCGAATCCCAGGTCTGTGAGTAGCTGGACGGTCCTCGCGGTGTGTTCGACGGCGAGTTCCCTCGTCCTTGAGCGGATGAGCCAGTCGTCCAGGTAGGGGTAGATGTGAATCCACTGCAGGAGCAGCCACGCTGCCACTGGTGCTAGGCACTTGGTAAAGACCCTGGGGACCGACCCCTGGACGACGAACCTGAGGAACTTTCGGTGACTTTTGAGGATAGGAACGTGGAAGTAAGCATCCTCCAGGTCCAACGACGATAGAAAGTCGCCTTCCTCCAGCTGTCCCAGTACGTGCTGGAGGGTGACCATCCTGAACTTTTGTGATCTGATGTATTTGTTCAAACGAAGGTCCAGGATGGGGCGCCAGCCACCCGTCTTCTTCCTGACGAGGAAGTACCTTGAGTACACCCCGGAGCCCCGGAGCCTCTTCGGGAGAAGCTCGATGGCGCCTTTCCTGAGCATCGCCCGTACTTCCAACAGCAGTTGCGGGACGTGATTTTCCTTCCTGGGCACAGGTGGAACGTGAGGGCACTTCTTCAGGAATTCGATAGTGTCCTCTTGCAAGGGTATCCAGCACCCATCGGTCGGTGGAGATGGACTTCACACGCTGACTAAATTCGTCAGCCGGCCTCCCACTGGGGTGCTTCGGTGGGGGCCCGAGACCACGGCCGGTTCAGTCCTGCTTGGAGGTGGAGGCCTTGCCGCTCTGGCCACCTTGCCGACGGCGGCGAGGCGCTCCCTGCTTGCCGCGACCCCTGTAGGCCTCCTGAGACGAGGAGCGTGCCGCCTGGCGGTAGGACGACGAGCCACCGCTGGATCCATTGGAGGCACCCTGTCTGCCTCCGGAGCTCCGAAAGGGCCATCGTCGCTGAAGGGCTCCTAGGGCGCGGGCCGTCTCCGTGTCCGTTTTTATGGCTTGGAGGGATTCGTCCACCGCCTTCCCGAACAAGTTGCTGCCGTCGAACGGCATGTCCAACACCCTGGTCTGGACGTCCTGACGGAAGTCGGTCGCCCAGAGCCAACCCCGTCGTCGTAGGCAAACACTGTTGCCCAGCTGGCGGAACCCGGTATCAGCAATATCGGTTGCCACCGTTATGGCGTGGTCCGACGCCACCTCGCCCTCTTGCAGTATTTACAGGGCCTCGGACCTCTTGTCGTCCGGCAGGAAGTCCAATATGGGGGCCAGCTTAAACCAGAGCTCCCTGTCGTAATGGGCCACGATCGCCAGGGCGTTGGCCGCTTTGATCGTCGTCGCCGCCGATGAAATGACCCGCCGACCCATGGCGTCCAACTTCTTTCCCTCGCCGTCCGGCGGGGAATTCGACGTCGAGGCTCCTGACCCCGCCGCTTTCTTCTTCGCCGCCGCCGAGACGACCGAGTCTGGCGTTGGCTGGGCCCTGAGGCACAGGGGAGCAGTTTCAGGGACCCAGTACTTCTTCTCGTACCGGTCCCGTTTGGCTGGTGCCGTGGAGGGGTTTTTGAGAACCGACAGGCCCTCCTCCCAGATGTCATCGATTAGGGGCACCGCGATGACCATCTTCCTCTTGGCCTCCCGGCGCTGATAGAGGAAACCTTCCTTTTTCTGCTCCTCCAGGCAGAGCTGGAACAATTCGGACGCCCTGGCGATCATGGCGTGGAATGAGCCAATCTCGTCGGGCGGCGAGGCCCGTGCGACGGGAGACCCGTTCCGTCATCGTCGCCCTCAGAACCTGTCGTCGAGCCCAACGCACCGTCATCTCCCGACTCGTGGGAGGACGAGGAGGGAACTGTAGGCCTTACGGGGGCGAGAGGAGAGGGTTGGGTCCTCCGTCGTTTGTTCTGAGGACTTCCCGACGGGCCAGGTTGCGGGTCCTCCGGCCTGGGCCGCGGGAATCTCATCCTCATCTCAGAGCATAAGGACTGGATGGCAGACAAAATGGCCGCTGAGCCATCCTGAGGCCTAGGATCCGGCTGTGCCGGAAGGGAAGGCCGCTCTTCCTCACCATCGTCGTCTTCCTCGGTTATCTCCCGAGGATCTTCCTGACGGGATCGAACCTTCTCGAAAGTCGCCCGTTGGACTTCGAGGTTCCTCACAGCATCGGTCAGTTCCTCCTCCGAGGCTGACTCGGAGCTCGAGGAGGGCACCGTGCCCCCCCTCGCTTCTTCCATCATGGCGGCCACGACGATGGGCTGAAAAGAGGATTCCTTCCTTGGCGGCAGGGAAAGTCTAGTCCCGGAGGCAGTCTCCGCTGGCGGTGTCTCTGCCGGCTTGGCAATAGTCACCGCGATAGCCTCGATAGAGGCCTTCGCCTGCTGGGTAGGGGCCTTCACCACTTTAGGTGCGTCCCGGGCCTTCTCCTTCTGGGGAGGGGCGACGCCTCGCCCCCCCCTTTTCTGAGATCGGACGGGGCTTCTCCCGAAGCCTACCCGGGGTCTCGGACTTCCTCTTCCCCGAACCGGAGCGTTGGCTCGTGGTTGACGGCGCCGGGGAAGGTGCGCCCTGCCTGGCGACCGAAGAGCCCGACCTTTCGGCGCTCCCGGAGCCAGCGGACTCGCAGCGCTTGGCCTGGTGTTGGGCCCCCGTCGCCGGGGCGCCCGCACAGGACTTAGAAGCCTGCTCGGACCCTTTCTTCTTCTCACCCGTCGAGCCCTTCTCCGACCAGCTTGCGAGACGGGATCGACGGTCCCTCATGGTCCGCTCCGACAAGTTCTTGCAGAACTGGCAGTCCTTCTCTACGTGAGTCTTGTCCCCATGAAGACAGTAGAGGCATCGCGAATGTTCGTCTTCCTTAAACACATTCTGCAGCCCGCATCCAGGGCAGCTGCGAAACAGCTTGGGTCCGGGCGACGAACTCGCATCCTGGGCCATCTCGAAGTAGGCCGCGAATCTTCTGGAATCCTCCAAGAAGTTGATTCGACGAAATCTTCACCCTTGAGGGGCGTAGGAAAATCCTGTAACGGGTAGCCGTTAACGGGAGTAGAAACAGTGGAGCTTGAGGCTCGATTAACCGAAAAAATTTGAAAATTCACCTGAAAAAAGCACGAAACGCGCAGTAAAAGCTCAAGAGCTAAGCACGAGGACTCCCAACACTTGAACGTGCGGTAAAAATCTGAAGATGGCTGCCAGAGGCGGGGCTTAGGTAGGGCCTTTTTTTAATCAAACTAGCTTGTTACTTAACTGTACAGAGAAGATTTTCATCAAAACAGCTGTATGACATGCATTACTTAGCGTAAAAGCATTTCTGATTGCATCTGCTTTGATTCACATGCTGTGCATATGGTCAGACAAGGTACAATACTCACCGCAGAGTATTGTATCTTGTCTTTTGAGAATCGAAAGGGGACGTCGACATGGGCGTACCTGTAACACTATCCCCAACGTGACGTGTAGTGTACCCAAAATCCCTCACGCGTCAAGGTCCCTCCGATTGTATTTTTTCTGCCGTGAGAGCCTAGGACTATCGTGAGTGAGAACAGAAAAGAGAGAGAAAGTAGTAAGACGTCTATGTTCCTTCCATCCGAGCGAGGAGGAAGGGTGGGGGCATGTGAATCTAATCAGATACAATCATCAGAAATGCTTTTACGGTAAGTAATGCATGTCTTCTGATGCTTGTTAATCTGCCTAGAATAACATGCTGTGCATAGACTAGCGAGCAGTATCCAGAGTTGGAGGTGGGATGCGAGAAGGAACAGTAGTGAAAAGATGTCTTAGTACTGCTTGTCCCACCTGAGAATCAGACCTAGAATGAGTGCCTAGGCAGTATTGTTTTGTAAAGGTGTGTACAGAACTCCAGATTGCCGCTGGGCAAATGGACTCTAGGGGAACATTTGCAATGAGTGCTATGGAAGCCCCAGTGCCTCGAGTAGAATGCGCTCTAGGCTTGAAGGGCAGTTCTCTCTTAGCAAGATTGTTACAGAGTGTGATGCATTTACAATCCACCTAGAGATAGTAGATTTGGAGACAGGGTCTCCCTCTCTACCTGCTGCCATTGAAACGAAAAACTGATTTGTTTTCCTTAGTGGTCGAGTTCTTTCCATGTAGAACATGACTGCTCTGCGTACATCCAGTGTGTGCAGGCTTCTTTCTCCCATGTTTAAGGAGTTTTGAAAGAACGTTGGTAGTTCTATGGATTGGTTCACATGGAACTTTGAAATTAATTTATGCACAAACCTAGGGCGAGTGTGCAGAACCACCTTGTCTCTGTGAAGTTACAAATGGGTCTAGAAGATGTAGTTCACTGACTCTCCTAATGGAAGTTATGGCTATTAAAAAGGCAGTCTTGCAGGTGATATCTTTGAGAATTGCTTTATGCATGAGCTCGAAATGGGACCCCATAACACCACCACGTTTAGGTCCCATCCGGGAGCTGGGCTAGAAATGGGAGGGTGATTTATCTTGACTCCCTCCATGAAAGCCTTAATAACTGGTATCTTCCACCACAAAAACCTTTTGTTGTGATGTAGTGTAGGTTGAAAAAGCAGCTACGTGAACTTTTAGAGAGTTAAAGACCAGGCCTAAGCCAAGTAAATGTGTCGGGTACAAAACGATAAGTGTAGGAGAGAAGTCAATGGGGTTGATGCGCTTAAGACTTGCACCAGATGACAAAACGCTTCCACTTACTGGAATAGCAATATTGTGTGTTAGGTTTTCTTGCCTCCCTGAGTAAGTCCATACATCTCTGAGGTAGTTGCAGGTACCCGAACTCTATGACCTCAGGAGCCAGGCCGCTAAATTCAATGTTTGCAGACATAAGTGAAGTGTCTTCCCCTTGTCTTGCGACATGTTGTATGGGCAAGGCAATTTCAATGGAGGAAATAGGGACATCTCCATCAGATGAGCGAACCAGGGTTGGCGGGCCCACATGGGAGCCTCCCATATCATTGTGACTGGTTCTTGGTGCATCTTGTGCACTATCTTGTTGAGTAGGGGAGTCTGGGGAAAAGCGTAGAGAAATTCCCCTGACCATGTTATCCAGAGTCCGTTCCCCTTGGAACGGTTCTGGGGCTACCTGGAGGCGTAATCTTGGCAAGTCGATCTCTGGGAAGCCCCACTCCGCGAAGACGTTGTAGACTATGTCTTCGTGTAATCGCCATTCGTACTTTGTTGGCAGTGGGAAATCTCTGCCGAGTACGTCTGCCAGAAGATTGAGTTCCCCTCGAACATGTTGTTCGAACAGGAACATCATGTGTTTGAGAGCCCATTTCCAAAAGTTCTGGGGCAGTTTGGACAGCCCTGGAGAGTGAGTACCCCCTTGTTTGTTAAGATGTTACAGGGCCGTGGTGCTGTCTGAGGATGAGGACCGTCTTTCCCTGCAGTTGTGTTCGGAAAGCTTTCAGTGCTTTGAATACTGCTAATAGTTCCAACAGGTTTATGTGGTTGGATGCTATGTCTGACGACCAAACTCTCTGCGCTGTTTGTTGAAGCAGGTGAGCTCCCCACACTGAGAGATGCGTCTGTAGTTAGAGTGACCTCCACTGCGCGAGAGAACGAGGGCTGGCTAGACAGCCACTAGATCGTCCCATTGTCCACTGGCTGGACACCACTGCCTGATTAACCACTCCTGCATTGGACGCATGCGCAAGCGCGCGTGGGGTCTAAAAAAGAAAATGCATGACGCCATCATTCCCAACAGTCGCATAGCTTTGCGTACCGTCACCTCTCGACTGGCTACATATTGAGGGATTTGAAACAGCATGTTTTGAACCCTCTCGTTGGAGGGGAAGACCAGAGCGTCCTTTGTTCGAATAAGAGCCGCTAGGAACTGTTTGACCGGGCTGGCGTCTAGGCTGGATTCCTTCTCATTGATAGAGAATCCTAGACTGAATAAAAAGATCTATAGTTCTTTGGGTATTTGACAGGCAGGTTTCGTAGGAATGCCGTTATGAGCCAGTTGTCGAGGTAAGGATAAACTGGGATGGATTGCCTGCGCTTGTGTGCTGCTGCCACTGCCAGTACCTTTGTAAATACCCTTGGTGCAGAAGCTATGCCGAAGGGTAGAACATTGAACTGATAGTGCTTGAGGTATTTTCTGTGCGCCAGCAACATTGAAATATGAAAGTATGCATCTTTCATGTCCAATGTTGCCATGTAATCCCCCTGTGTGAGCAGGGGAATTACCTCTTGCAGAGTGAACATACAAAACTTTTGGGGCTTCACAAATTTGTTCGCTGGGCGCATATCTAGTACAGTGTGCATGGCGAGATCCTTTTTGGGTACAAGGAAGTACACTGAATAAATACCCTTGTTTACCTGTAGAAGAGGTACAACCTCTATGGCGCCCTTTTCCTGCAGGGTCTCGACTTCTTGCGTCAGGCGTTTTGCTCGTGGCGGTCTGAACTGTGGGGTCCGGCTGAACTCTATACAGTACCCGTGGGCAACAGTCTTTAGCACCCACTGGTCTGTAGTCATTCCCTCCCATGGTCCAAGAAACGATGTTAGCCGGCCCCCGACCGGGGATGCATGGGAGGGGACCCAGAACTGCGGGTCATTTCTGGCCTGAGGCCGGGGAGCCTCGGGGCATAGAGTTTCGGCCCCTTCCTTTACCACGTCGATGCGCCCTTATGAGCTGTTGTAACTCCTGGTTCCTGGGGGAAGAGGACCAGTTATTGCCCAAGCTGTATTGATTTTGAGGGAATCGTTGCCCACGAAAGGAACGTCTATTCCCGCTCCCCCTTCTTTGTGAAGGTCTCTGTGTGATCTGATCCAGAGTCTTAAGGGTGTCCTGCTCCTTTTTTGCAGTTTCGAGGGCTTCATCCACTGCCTTTCCGAATAAATTAGTATCCTCCACTGGTTCATTTATAAGTGAGGCTTGTGTCTCTGGCTTGAACCCATAGTTCCTTAGCCATGCATGCCTTTTCAGGAAGTTACCTTGAGCCAAAGACCTTCCAGCGGTTTCTGCTGCATCCAAAGTATTTTTTAACATACTCTGGTTAACTTGCCTGCCCTCTGTCACTGTTGAGCAGACAGGCTCGCAGTGGCTCAGGGACTTCTTGAAGGCCTTCCTCTAGCTTGGCCCATTGCGCATCAGCATAGCTGGCCAACAACGTTTTATTGTTGCCGATGAGTGGAGTAAGCCGCTGCCGCAGTGATCCTTTTTCCCAAAGCATAAAGTCTCTTGCATTCCTTGTCAGGGGGTGCCTCTCCAGTGGATAGGGGAACCCCTGCTCTTTTCCTGGTAGTTGTAACAACCAATGAATCTGGAGTAGAATTACCCCTTATGTAGAGGGGAGGGCCAAATAAAGCTTCTCTACCCTCAGATTCACTGCTCTGGTAAGTGCAGGTGTTAATAAAGAAGGGGCGAACCTCTTTTTAATTGAATTTAGTAGAGAAATAGCTTGGCTAGCAGGAGGTTTTTCTTTCAAAATGGGGTAGTAGATGACTGCCAAGGGTGAGGATCAATGAGTCTGGTCTACTCCCCAACCCTCAGTGGGGTCTAAATGGACCTCCTCAGAGTCGACAAAGTGATCAACATTTTGAGCCGCCTCCTCAGTGAGGTCATAAATGTATTCTTCATCTCGAGTAAGGTCAAAGACCCTCTGCAGCTTAACTACAGGAGATTTTCATCCCTAGACCTTTTGGGTGTGGGCTTCTCAGAGAGTTCCACAAACCTCTCTAGCCTGTCCATGTTAATGTTAAAGGACATTTGTATCGCGCACTATCACCACCGGAGTGGTCCCCTGGCGCTCTAGCGGCTCTGAAAGAGGAGGGGAGGTTGAGCTAGTGGGAGGAAGCAGGAAAAGTGCAAGAGAGCAGTGATGTGCTGTTGGCGGCGTCAGCCCGGTGGGTCCGTTGGCTGGGCCTGGGGTGTTTGCGGCCGGTAGTTGTCGTGTACTGTTGCGCGAGTCTATGTGTGTTTGTGTTTTGTTGTTGCAATGTAGTGAAGTTTGTTGTGCTGTAGGTTTTGGTTGGGTTTGGAGTTTGAGAGGTGCATGCAGAAAGGGAAATTGATAGTAGGGTTGGTTAGTTTGCGTCTCTATCCTGAATTCAGGCACTCGGCTTGCGCAGTCTCCCCTGATGCAGCTCTGTCCTGATCTGGGTCCGACTGGCATACAAGGTTCCTTACTCCTCTGGCCCCCACCTCTAACATGCTCTCTCATAGCTCCCCCTATCCTCCCTTCATACTCCTGTGGCCAGTGCACCTGCCAATGTCAACATCTCAGGTAGTGTGGTGATTGCCAATATCTAGACAATTCCACAACACTGTGGTACCTGGCGGTAACTAAGAGGCGCGCGAAAGTGTTGGTGGGATTGTCTGGGGTAGTTGACTCAATCTCTGTGCGTGTCGCCTGTGTTAGTCTATCCGGTGTCACCCGTCCAGGTGCCGTGGGAGCTACCCTGTCAGGTCGGGGATGTCCGTGTCCTTTCCAGGTAAGTCATCCTTTTTCCAGTTTTGGTTTTCATATTTAGTCTGTGGTGTTGAAGAGCCAGGTTTTTAGTGATTTCCTGAATTTTAGGTGATCTTCAGTGTTACTTATTTCTTTTGGGATGTTGTTCCAGGTTTTTGCGGCTAAGTGGTAGAAGGAGGTGCCTCCACGTTTTTTCTTAAGGTATGGTTTGAGTTCCAGGTGGATTTCGTTGCTTGATCGGAGGGGTCTCCGTTTGTAGACTGTTATTTTCTTTTGTAGGAATTCTGCTTCATGTCCGCCGATTGCCCTGTGCGTTATGCACATTGTTTTGAAGGTGATCCAATGTTTTACTGGGAGCCAGTGTAGTGTTTTAGGGCTGGAGTGATGTGGTCTCTTCTGGATAGTTTGAGGAGTAGTCTTGCTGCTGCATTTTGGATCCGTTGCAGTTTCTTCAGGAGGTATTCTGGTATTCCGAGGTAGAGGCTGTTTGCATAATTGATTTTTGACATGATTAGGGCGACGATAGGGTTTTGTGCGAAGGAGAGGAAAGGTAGAATTCTTCCTGCCGTGTGGAGGAGGAAAAAGCATTTCTTCACTGTTGCATTTATTTGTGGTTCTAGGGTTAGGGTGTTGTCCATTAGGACTTCCCAGATTTTTTACTACCTACGATGGTGTTGGTGCGTTTCCCATTTCCGTAGGCCACACAATGGTGGTTTCGTTCTCTTGGTCTTTGGATACGATCATGATTTCTGTCTTTCCTGGGTTGATTTTCAGGTTATTGGCATCCAACCAGTTGAAGACTTCTTTTAGACAGTCGATTAGGGTTGAATGGTCGGCAACAGTGTCTTTGATTTTGTAGATGATCTGAGTGTCATCTGCGTAGTTGTAACATGTAATGTTGTATTTTTTGAAGATTCTGATGACCGGAGTCTGATAGATGTTGAAATAAGTGGAGATAGTGAGGATCCTTGTGGCACTCCAGTGTCGTTAACTCGTGGAGTGGATTTGAAAGGTTTGATCCATACAGTTTCTGTTCAGGAATGATTTGGTCCAGCATAGTGCTGTGTCTGTTATGCCTATGTCTTCTAGTCTTTTGGTCGGGGTGTCGTGGCTAACTGTGTCAAAGGCTGCAGAGAGGTCGAGCAGAATAAGGGCTGAGGTAGTGTTCGAGTCTGCGTTAGTTTTGAGGTCGTCCCAGATGGATAGTAGTGCTGTTTCTGTTCCTCTCGCTGGTCTGAAACCGATTTGAGCTTGGTCCAGCAGGTGGTGTTTTTCTACGTGTTCATGGGTTAGTTTATATACGTAGGTTTCTAGAAGTTTCAAATTGTTCTCCGGTCCAAACAGATGAACTAGAGCGGCCCAGGGGTGGAAAGGGCTCATCTATTGGATCTTCTATCGGCAAACGTCAAGATTGTTTCTTCAATGCCGAAGAAATCCCTTCAGGAGCTTCCGAAAAGTCTTTTTGGGGTTCTGACGGTTGACGCGCGTCCTCTTGTCTGTCTGTGGACCTTTGCGTAGGTTCCGGTAAATTCCTGGCCTATCCTTGGATTTCGACGAATCCTTGTGCTTGCCCTTTGATTTCGATGAATCCTTGGACCTTGGTTTGTGAGAATCCGCCGAAATGATCCTGCCGATGCTTTCAGAAATCACTTCAGCATCAGGAAGTTCTGAAGTACGGGCCTCTGGTTGCGGGACTACTTTCGGCGGAACCAGTGCCTTTTTGGCCGTGGACGCATTCTTGCGATGCGTCTCGACGGAATGGTGGATATTGGGGTCAGCACCCTTTGCTTTAGTAGGTGCAGTCGCAATGCGCACCTGCGGTTGCAGGGAGGTCTGCCGACCCTGACGGTCGGTGGACAGGGCCAAAGTTTTAGGTGTGCCCGTTGGCGCTGTGGACCTCTTCGACAGTTTCGTCGAAGACGTCCTTGGGGTTGTGTCTTTAGTGTGGGGAACATGTGCGTCTAAGTCGCCGGGCGAACATTCCCCATAGCAGTACCTGAGTCTTGCCTAGCGGGGCCGGGGACAGATGACGCAGTGCAAGAGTGTTCCCCCTAGAGGTCAATTGCCTCCGAATCGGAGGCTTGTTCGTCACTCAGCCCCTCATCACATTCTGCGGTTGTGGCAGCGGGAGAATTAGACTTGGTCTGCGGAATTCCATAGGCCGCCCACCGCTTAACACAGCGCTCCTTCAAAGTTTTCGGGGGCAGGAGCTTGCAAGCCGCAAAAACCGAATCGTCGTGATTGAGGGGTAAAGACTGGTTACACTTCGTGTTTATCCATCCAAGGGAATTTTGGCCTTGCAAACAGGGCAAAACCTAAATGGAGTCCTCTCCATAGCTGAGGAAATAAATTGTGACGAAAAGACCCAGGGAACAAAGAGGCAAGGGAAAGGCATGCTCAGAAAGGGAAATGTCCACCCCGACCCCACTCTCCCTACTGTGTAGGCCGGCCAGAAGGCCCGGCCACTTGTTTGGCAGCGCAGACAGGACACCGTCCATCGAAGATCCGTGGACCGTCTTCGGCGGAGATCTGGAACAGCCGTCGATGAAAGGGACGGTAGGGTAATATCGATAACTTTAATATGGGATACATTACTCACTGTAATCTTATTTCTGATGCTTGTATCTGCTTAGATTCACATGCTGTGCATAGGCCGACATCTAGTGGAAGCTGCATATTACAGTTGTTTTCAAAACTCAAAAAGGGACGTCGAATAGGGCGTGCCAGTAACACTATCCCTAGTGTGACGTCCCCTGTACCCATGATCCCTCACACATGTAGGTCCCTCAGATTGTATTTTTCTGACATGAGGTGTAGCACGAGTACAGCTGTATCCAAGCAGATAAGATAGAACAAGCTAATAAGCATCCATGCGCCTTCTCTCCGAGGGGAGGAAGGGTGGGTCGCATGTGAATCTAAGCAGATACAAGCATCAGAAATAAGATTATGGTAAGTAATGTATCCCTTCTGAGGCTTGTGGAATCTGCTTAGATCACATGCTGTGCATAGATTAGCGAGCAGTGGAAAAAGGCGGTGGGATGCGAGAAGGTTCATGAGCGAATAAATGTCTTAGAACAGCTTGTTCCACTTGTGTATCTGTCTTGGAATGGGTGTCAATGCAGGAGTGCTGAGTGAAAGTATGTATTGAGCTCCATGTAGCTGCCTTGCAAATACTATCTAAAAGGGACATTTGCAGCAAAAGCCAGAATGGCTCCAGTACCTCTTGTGGAATGAGCCCTGGGCGTAAAAGACAGTGTCTTATCTGATAGGGAATAGCAAAGTTGGACTAGCCACCTAGAGATGGCATGCTTTGAAATGTGGTCACCTTCTCTGCCTGACGCTATGGAGACAAACAGTTGATCCGTTTTTCTTAGCGGTCTGGTCTTGTCTATGTAGTAGATGATCGCTCTCCTCACATCTAGTGTGTGGAGTTTTACCTCAGCTGAGCTTTTGGGTTCCTGGAAGAAAGCCTGTAGCTCAATTGACTGGTTTACATGAAATTTGGAAATTAATTTAGGTGAGAACCTAGGGTGAGTACGTAAAACCAGCTTGTCTTTGTGTACAACAAAGAAAGGATCCTGCACTGACAAAGCTTGAATTTCACTGACCCTTCTTAAGGAAGTGATAGCCACTAAGAAGGCAGTTTTATAAGTCAGGTGTTTGAGACTAGACTTGTGCATAGGCTCGAAAGGGGGTCCCATGAGCTTAGCGAGTACCACATTGAGGTCCCATCCTGGCGGTGGGTTAGAAATTGGAGGGTGGAGTCTCTTTACCCCTTCCATAAACGCTTTGATGACTGGTACTTTCCACCACAAGACCTTATTCTGAGAGGTCGTGTAGGCTGACAAAGCCGCCAGGTGGACTTTTAGGGAGATAATACTAACCCTGCATCTAGCAAATGGAGCATATAAGTTAGAATGCGTGATGGAGTACATTCTATAGGGTTGATTTGTTTAGTCGGGCACCAGATTATGAATCTTCTCCATTTGTCGAAGTAAAAGTGCCTAGTGTTTGGTTTTCTTGATTCTTTCAAGCTATCCATACATCTCTGTGGCAGGTTGAGATACCCAAACTCTATAACCTCAGGAGCCATGCTGCCAAGTTCATTGAGTGCAGGTGTGGGTGCACTGTTAGCCCCTCGTGCTGGGTGAGTAGGTTGTACTAGCATGGGAGTTTGAAGGGGATTGCACATCGCCAATTTGCGCAGATGTGGATATCATGGTTGTCTCGCCCACATAGGAGCAACTAGGATAAGCGTCATTGGTTCCTTGTGCATCTTGCTGACCACCTTCCTCATTAGAGGGGTCGGTGGAAAAGCGTAGGCAAATATCCCTGACCAGTTCATCCATAGGGCGTTCCCCTTGGAGCCCGGCTGGGGAAATCTGGACGCGAAGTCTGGGCATTGACTATTTTTGTTTGTGGCAAATAGGTCTATTGTGGGGAAACCCCACTGAGAGAAGAGGTGTTCTAGGACGTCTTTGTGTAGTCGCCATTCATGTTCCTCTGGAAGGGGATCTCTGCTCAGAGAGTCTGCTAGCGAGTTGAGTTCCCCTGGAACATGTTGGGCTGACAGGTAAATCTTCTGTTTGAGTGCCCATTTCAAAATTTGTTGGGCAAGCCTGGACAGATTTTGAGAACGAGTGCCCCCCAGCTTGTTTATGTAAAACAATACAGTTGTGCTGTCTGTAAGGACCTGCACTGACTGGTTCGATAAGAGGGGTTTGAATGCCCGAAGCGCTCTGAATACTGCTAGAAGTTCCAGCAGATTGATGTGGTCCTGCGCAACCTTGCGAGACCACAGACCCTGAGCTGTGTGGTGGAGGTAGTGAGCTCCCCACCCTCTTAAGGAGGCGTCTGTTGTGAGGACGACCTGAACCTCTGTCGTAGAAGGCTTTTCCTCTCGTTAGATTCTCTCTTGTCCACCAGCGAAGATTCTGTACTAGTGTTGGCGAAACGACCACTAGATCGTTCCAGTGACCACTTGCCCGAGACCACTGTTTCGCCAACCACTCCTGCATGGGTCGCAGGTGCGTGTAGGGAACCAGGTAACTGCAAGACGCCATCATGCCTAGCAAACGCATAGCTTTGCGCACCCTTATTTGGCGACTGGCTTGATATTGAGGAATTTGCAGCAATAAATTTCAAATTCTTTCCTCTGACGGAAAGGCCAACCCCTCTTGAGTATTTAGGACAGCTCCTAGGAACTGTTTGCAAGCGTTTGGTACGAGGCTTGACTTTTTCTCGTTGATGGAGAAACCCAATTGAAAAGAGGAGGTTGATGGTTCATTTGATGTTTTTTATGCAAATTAAGGGTGGGGGGAATCCCTTGTAATGAGCCAGTCGTCCAGGTAAGACGACACTGGGATTGCCTCCCTGCGCAGGTGCCCTGCCACCACCGCCATTACCTTGGTGAACACCGTTGGAGCTGAGGCTATTCCGAAGGGCAGCACCTTGAATCTTTGTGCACTGGGAACATTGAAATATGAAAATAGGCATCTTTCATATCCAGTGTTGTCATGTAATCCCCTTTTCCTTGTAGCGTAGTCATGCAGAACTTTTGTGGTTTGACATACTTGTTTGCAGGGCGCAAATCTAATACTGGGCACATTGTAAGATCTCGCTTTGGCACAAGGAAGTAGGTTGAATAAATACCCTTGTTTACCTGATGCGCCGGGACGACCTCTATGGCGTCCTTTGATAGAGTTGCGATCTCTTCTGAGGAGGATTTTCTGATGTTCCTGCGAGTGTACTTTGTCGTGGAGGAGGGTCGGGGGGGCGCTGTAGTAATTCGATGCAGTAGCCTCCAGACACTGTGGACAGCACCCATCTGTCCGAGGTGATCCCTTCCCCTGCGTGGATGAAGTTGGTAATACGCCCCCCCCTACTGGGGATGCATGGGAGGGGACCAGGAGCGGAGCGTCACTGTTAGGTAGGTGGCGTACCACCTCTAGCGGGGCTGCCTCTTCCCCGCCTACGACCTCTGTGCTGCCCTCTTGGGTAGCCCTGGGAAGATTGACTGGTAATTCCCCCACGAGGAGCCCTGGTTTTGGCTATAGTTTACCCTCTTTGGGAATTCTGGCCACGAAAGCGGCGAAAATTACCATTTTCCCTCTGTCCAGAGGATTTGTTGGCGAGTTGACCAAGTGATTTCAATGTGTCGTACTCATCTTTCGCCGTCTTGAGTGCATCTTCAACGGCTTTGCCGAATAATACATCAGGCTCGACCGGCATGTCTATCAGGGTCACCCGAGTTTCTGGTTAGAATCCTGACTGTCTTAACCATGCATGCCTCTTAATGATCGTGCCCTCAGCGATTTTTCTACCGGCATTATCAGCCGAGTCGAAGTTGGTTTTCAGGAGACAGCCCGACACTGCCCTCCCCTCAGCTGCTACTTGCGCTAACTGGGACTTTAGGGTTGAGGTGCGGAGAAAAGCAATGCAGATACTTCCTCCCACTTATGGCAATTATAGCTTGCTAAGAGGGTGGCACTGTTGGCTATCCTAGGCTGATAAGCTGCAGATGAAGCGACTTTCCTCCCTAGACCTTAGATCTTTTTACTTTCTTTATCTGGAGAAGACTCAGCAAGTGGGGTTCCTTCCCTCTTTCTACTGGTGGGAACGACTAGGGAATCTGGCTTTAGTTGTCCCCTGATATATAAAGGGTCAGAGGGAGCAGCACAAAATAACTTTTCAACACGTGGATTTACTGCACATGTGTGAGGTTAGGTGTCTGCAAGCAAGGTAGAATTCTAACGCTGGACTGATTTCAGTAAAGGGATGACTGCCTTACTGCCCTTTTGTCTCCCAGGATTTGTTCTGCGAAATCCTGGTCCTCCTGAACTTCCTGTGTGTTTATCTGGAAGTGTTCAGTAGCCTTAGCCAACGCCGCATTAAGGAGAGGCTGGTTATCGACTGGCGAATCATTAACAGGAGGGTCTTTAGGAATTGGGGAGTCTAAAGTGCAAGCTTCAGCCTCATCTTCAGCCTCCTGGTCATCATCCCTGTCGTAGTAAGGGTCTGCAGCTTGTCCCTCCTCGAATTGAGGGTCAGGTTCTTCATGGTAAGAGCTTGGGTCATAAGACTACACCACAAAGGGGTCTATTACTAAGTCCTGAAAGGGAGCATCAGCGCGAGCCCTCTTAGGAGGGGGTTGAGGAGACATAGGAGTGGCCCTGGAAGCAGAAGGAGCTGAGGTGGGAGGGGTATTCTTACAACTGTGAAAATAGTTAGCATCTTTTTCATAAAATTTGCCATAAAGGTCATCCTTTTCATTAGCCCGTATATGTCCTGAGAGCTCCATTCCTTGGAGCTTGGTATAATCACAGACTGAGTATTAAGGCCCATGTCTTCATTTGTGGGAGGTATAACTTTGGTCTTGGGGGCTGACTGATGTTATTTTGATTTCTTAGCAGCCCTGTCCTCCCCATGCTCCTTTAGAAGTGTGGGTATCTTTAGACGATTTCTTGAGGTGTTTACCCCCTCCCCCATGGCTAGAAGGGTCTTACTAGACTTTTTGGGGTTTTCCACTTGGACCGACACATCGCGTTGACTTTCGGCACAGTGATCCTACGAGGAGCGTCGAATTTTGGGTGTAGGGTTAGACGCGGAGGGTCTAGTTTCAGTAGTGGTTGAGACACGGGGTAGTCATCGGATGACCGGGTGTCGGTAGTGGTTTGATGGACGACACCTTTTCTGCACGAGGACGAGTGGGCCTTGTCGTGCGCGATCGGGACTGCCCAGAGAACAAGGACTCTGTGGACCGCTCTCTAGGTGCCGATCACTCGACAGGCGTGTCGAGTCTCGGCTGGGGCTAGTGCGCTTGGTGGTGGATGTTCGTGTTGCGCTTTTGCTGCCGGGTGTGGTCCCCACAACATGGCCGTCGGCCAGTCCTACAGGGTCGGGGGGGTCTGCGCATGGGTAGCTGAAGCCGTCCCGTCGCCCTCAGATTCGGCGGCGTTGCTGCCATTGCTGAACACGCCCTCTACGTCCATGGCCCAGCGCTTCGTGGAACGGTCCTTTAGGGTTTTCGGCTTGAAAAGCCTACAAGCCTTATGATGCCTCAAAGTGGTCCCGAGGGAGACACAAATTGCAAACAGTATGTTTATCTACCCAGGGAAACTTCTGGTTACACTTGGGGCAGAATTTAAACAGAGTACTCTCCATAAGGTCAAAATATGACAGCAGGGTGAATATATGTAGAAAAAAAGGGGAATATCTATATGTATGACCTCCCCCCCACTCTCCCTACTGACTGGGCCGAGGCCCGAGGTGGCTTTCCAAGGCCCAGGCCTGTTGCAGCAGTCTTCGACGGAAGTCGTCGTTCTTCGGCGTTCGGTGAACAAAGGATAGGGAGAGATCTAACGGTAATTGAAATCTAGATAAGACTTTACGCCGAAAGGAACTCCTCACACATGTGTCCGACTAGTATGGCAGAAAAAACCATCTGGGAGACCTACACGCATGAGGGATCATGGGTACAGGCAACGTCACACTAGGGATAGTATTACTGGCACGCCCTATTCGACGTCCCTTTTCGAGTTTCGAAAAAACAACAACTGTAATACTCTGCAGCTTCCACTAGATGTCGGCCTATGCACAGCATGTGAGCTAAGCAGATTCCACAAGCATCAGAAATATATATACGACCGAAGGTTGAAGAGAACAATCTGAGGGACCAACGCGTGAGGTATTTTGGGTACACTACACGTCACGTTAGGGATAGTGTTACCGGCACGCCCATGTCAACATCCCCTTTCGATTCTCTAAAGACAAGATGCAATACTCTGCAGTGACCACTGGATGTCGGACTATATGCACAGCATGTGATTCTAAGCAGATTAGCAAGCATCAGAAACCCATTGCCTTTGGCCTTGCTGGTTCCCGTAAAGAAAACCTTCCATTACTATTGACTGTGGCATTGCTCGTTTCCCTCCAAAACCCTGAGCTGAAGAACTCCTAGATTAGGAAAGGTCTGCCTTAATATTACAAGTCTCTGATAAGAAATGTACAGTGTTACTTGCTAATGTTGATTCCTTCCATTCTTGATTTTCCTACAACTAAGTATTGCTGATTTATTCAAAGAAGGGTTTTTACAAACCTATTTGAAGTCATTCATGATTGGTTGCAAGAGTTTGTGATTTACTTGCATTAGGCGATTCCGAATGAGAAACGAACAATAAACCACACTTCGAGGGGGCGAGGGGGATTGCTCAGAGGGGGTGTGCACGCAGGAGAGTACACAATTGCGTAGTGCATGCATTAGGAGCTAAATAGTAGAGGCGAGTGTAAACGCCATCTCAGTTATTGGCAGCCATTTTGGAACGTAAGCCTAAGCACAGCAAAAGCACCAACCGTGTTAGTATTAGACTTGTATTATTGGTACAGACATAATTCACACCAAGAGTGAGCGTCAGAGAGTTACAAGCCTTTCATTGTTCAAAGGTTGGAGATATTCGCGCCACAGAAAAAATGTGCTCTGCAAGGCCACGAGAAGGGGGCAGAGCGCCTCTTGGCAGTTACCATCCCACAATACAGATACCATGGCCCTTAACACCAACACCGCCTCTGCATCAGAACTACAGCCCTCCAATGCTTTTATTCTAAGACCTCCACATACCACAGTGCCTGCCAGACCCAGACCACTGACCATAAAACTAAGGCCCCCCCGCCCCAATCGATCAAAAAGATCACAAAGCAAAGCTACCTTGCCTTCACAGTTGGGTCACATGATTTGTGCCGTAAGGTGCCAGGGAGGGATGAAATTATAGCTTGAAATTAGGGTGAGGACCTTGGAGGCTGCTGGCGCATCCAGGAGTGAGTGAAGTATACGAGTTGGTATGACCTTGGCTCTACCCCTGTGCCCATCTCTGTTTGTTTATTTTATTTATATAGTGCTCTTGACCCAGGGGTAAAAGGGCGTATTAAGGAAATGGTTACATAATTCATTGTATACAGTTTACATTTATACAGTTTGCTTGGTACAGAGCACAGAAAGGTATAGGCAAATTCAGCGGACCTAGCAAAGAGAAGAGGTGATTGTTGTTTTTCCAGTAGCCAGATAATGACCTGTTTCCTAAAAGGCTGAAAGGACTTGATGGATTTGATGTTTAATGGCAAAGTGGTCCAAAGTTGGGAGGCAAGGACTGTAAAGCTGGATCCACCAGCTCTTTTTAGAGTGAATCTGGGCACTGTTAGAGTATTGGAGGATCTGGTCATTCTGGTAACAGGTTTCAAGGTGAATTTGTTGGTGAGATAGGGTGGGGCTAGATGGTTTAGGGCTTTGCAGGTGAGGCAGATAGTTTTTAGTTACATTATTTGATGAATAGAGCGCCATTTACATGATTTTCTGGTGACATTGTGGCCGGCATTTTAGCTTGCCGACATCCCCGATTTGCCAGAACGTTGGGCAGCAGCACAGTTCTTTGCTGATACATTTATATTTTGTAAAAGTAAATACTTGTCATCCTTGCAAGCAGTGTCTTGGGCCCGTTTCCCCCTAGCGGGTTGTATTTTTTCTGGTGTGAACATGCAAGGGCGGTGCACTTCAATGTTATTAGTTGATACGGCATTTCTTTAAATACCTAATGCCTTGTCTACCTATCAAAATAAAACACTATTTCTGTTTCTCAGGATCTATGTATGTTTTGATTTCTTTGTACTGATTTACAGCACACATTCTTCCTCCTAAGATAAGCCAGGCTGCTCTACCACTCTACCAACCTTGGGTACTGCAGGCCTATGCTACAAGTAGGGGCTCTGAATCCAAGAGAAGTCTAGAAAAACGTACCCAACGCGTACAGTTAACAAGAGCAAAGTCTGTAAGGAAACAGATGTGCACATAGGACATACTTTGTGTTTAATAGTGTATCAAGTTGAACACATTACTGGCAAGTAACAACTATTAAATACATGTACATCCACAGTGTTATGACATAAGATTACCTATCACGTTAGAATTCAACACAGACATAAGTATATACACGATCATGTAGCTAGTGTGGGGATAGGAGGATCAAGGTTTTAAATAGACTCAAAAGCTTTAAAATAGCAAGGAAACTAACACATAAGAACAATGGTTATAATCCAACCTTCCTCTGCCACAGCTTGCTAATCAGCAGAACCACCAATCTGGAGCTCTACATCCAGACTCAAGGCTCAGAACCTCATACAACCAAGTAAGAAACTATCCAGAGCCCTTTTCCTTATGGGCCTCAAACTTACCCAGTTGCAAGATAATTCTTCGACTTTCTCTTTTTTCGTCCCTTGGTGCATTTTCGGTCCCTCTGTGTTTGACATAACAAATATGTATTACGCAATGACTGTGTGTAAACAATATAATCCATGTGACTGTACTCACCACCATGCCTACCACATCATCTTCACTACTTCTCACGATTTACCACGATCAATGAAACAATGTACACCAGACCTTGTTTGAAACACCACAGTCTTGATAACGAACCTTGCTGGGTCGAAACACGTGTCAGCACTTTGTATGCCAATAAACCACCACTTGAATCCAACCGAAGTGACAAGACTTCTAATTTTTTCGCTTTATATACACAACTCAATTGGTTAATAAATCTAGTATCCAGCACCTGAGTACACGTGGTTCTTACCAACCGTTTTAACAATGTTTATTAGTCTATCCCCACCCTTTTCAGAGTTCAGTCTGTTACGGACAGGAAGACCTTATCAAGAAGGTCTTTCTAGAAGGTATATGCAGAACGTTTCCAGTCAGTTCTTCAGCTATAGAGGAGCAGATTACCAGTCCTCAGGTCGAGCTGAAAGAACCGACAAGTTCCACCGCCTACAGCCCAGTGGAATCAGCCACTTAAGGACCTAAACTCCCAACACGAGTCAATGGAGAGGGGAGTGCCTAGAGATGGCAGCTATCTTGACCCTCCCACTCCCCGATTCCAACATGCAAATCCAAGCATAGAGAAACTCTGCAACTACACAGGGCTCTCCATATACTTCACTGATGAAGGCTCACAGGCTGGGGGTTCAAAAGATTTCACCAGTGGTTAGGTCAGGCCCTTTCAGAGATCCGTGAACTATTAAGATTTCTCAATTTTGGTTCCAGCAGCACCCCTTCAGGAGCAGCAGACTGGAGCAGACATTGGTGTTACCCCAGCACAGGGTCAGCAGGCCCTCTGGAGCTGCGCAGTCGGATATGAGGTGAGACACCAGCAGCAGGTTAACAAGGTCCCTGCAGAGCTCAGAGGATGGCAAAGTTTCTAGCGATGAGACAGGAAAGCGCCCATACAACTGTGCAGACCAATTACAGGTAGGTGCTAGCTGTTTGCAGACCTATCAGCGACTCAGACCATAACAGTGATGGATGCAGAGCCAGGCTTCAGACAGAGTTGGTCCCCAGTCCAGGTTTAGGTCCTCCCAGTCAACATGAAACCATGGATCCATTTGCTTTGCCAATGATGGTTGCGGTCACAGTTCTCCAGCAGGTTTTTGTTTGTCCTTCGGTGTCAGATGCTTGCATCTTGTTGGCGATGACCTCATATGACTCCTGGTCCTCTACATTCATCCAGAATTCAGGCTGGAGAAACACCAGACCAACAATAGGACATACAATGGCTGAAGTGTATTTATTGTGCATTTGTAAGGCGCTTATACATCAAGTAAATTGTGTTTCAAGGTGCCCACAGGGCAACAGGGAGGGAACATGGGAATGAAAAGCAAATATAACAATGAAAGATCGAGGCAGACCTACTAGGCCTTGTGAGCATTCAAAAAGTGCAGAGAGGGATGAGGGAGTGAGGAGTAAGTGCTAGGAGTACCACAGAGGGAAGTGCTAGGGAGTGAGCAGCTGTTAAGTGATTTGGTGAGAGTTGTCAACTGCCAATAAATAAGTGCAGGCCTGTGGTGGCATAGGCCAGGGGTACCAAGGTAAGTGCTGGGAGTGGGCGCAGGCTGAGGGAGATTGGGTGTTGGAGGCCAGGACCCAGGAGGACACATAGGGGCCCGGGTCACCAATCTTAGCAACTGTGGGGTTTAGCAGAGGGGGGGAGGAGGAACGAAGTGAAAAGGAAGGTCTTGAGGAGCTTCCGGAATCTGAGAAGATCTGGCTCGAAAGGAAGGGGAGGCTGTTCCATAGGAGGAAGTCTGCCGAGGAAAGATTGGCCATCAACTCGCTGTTTAACGAAGCGCTTGGCACACAGAGTTGGTGCTGGAACTACTTAAGGATCTGGAGGGAGAGTATTTAGTGAGAGCCAGTTGCAGATGGCATGGTCCCAGGCCCCAGACAGCCTTATGGATGATGCAAAGGGATTTGAATTTGATCCTGGCAGCAACCGAGAGCCAGGGAAGAGATTATAGGGCTGGATAGATGCAGTCCCTGGGCCTGAGGCCAAGGATAGGTCTTGCAGCCCTGTTCTGTATTAGCCGTAAAGAAGAAGAGGGTAGATTAAGGAAGAGGCTATTGCAGTAGTCTACCCTAGAGAAGGAACAAGTTACTTACCTGTAACTGTTGTTCTCCAGCATGGGTCTGGCATGGATTCACATGCACATGAATATTCCCCGTCGTAAGGCTGGGAATCCTTGGTAAAGAAAAAAATCAGTTTCGTTTCTGATCTGTCTTTCTTAGTAATAACCAATCACTGGTCTCTGGGTCATACTGCCCCCAGCCAATGACTGCCCTCTCCCTAAGCCCCGCCCCTGGCAGCCATTTTCAGATTTGGTAGCATGTAAAGTGGCAGTATGACCAAGTGAAGAGCCACAGAGGGGTAGGAGGGAGGGTTCGCATGTGAATCCATGCCAGACCCATGCTGGAGAACAACATTTACAGGCAAGTAACTTGTTCCTTCTCCAGCATGGAGTCTGGCATGGATTCACATGCTCATGAATATAAGAATACATAGCAGTACACACATGCACAACCACGGGAGGTGGCAAGGCTCAACATTAAGCAACTCTTACCTTCTCACCACGCCCACTTCAGGCGAACAGGTTGCACAGCACTGTGTGGCCGACTATGGACTCCTCCCTGGAATCCCGGTCGATGCAGTAGAATCTCGTGAAGGTGTGCGTCGACCTCCACGTAGCAGCCCTGCAGATGTCCAGCAGGGGAACACCAGACAAGAACGCCGTGGTAGCAGCGATCGCTTGGGTCAAATGGGCTCTCGGACGGCCGGGCAACTGTCAGTTTGCAAACCGGTGACAGTGCATGATGCAGCCGGAGAGCCATCTGGAAATGGAAGCCTTCGAGAGGGCCTTCCCCTGGTTCACAGGTCCAAAGTTCACAAAAAGCTGTGACGTCTTCCGAAAACTCTTTGTGCGGTCCACGTAGAACTTCAGCGCTCTAGCTACATCCAGCGAGTGCAAAGTCCTCTCGGCCGGCGACAAAGGCGACGGGAAGAAAACTGGTAACACCAATGGGTCGTTGAGATGGAAGTCCAATGGCACCTTGGGCATGAAGGAGGGGTGCGTCCTCAGCACCCGCTCGTCTCGTGGAAAGCCAAGTATTGAGGCTTGCATGATAGGGCCTGGATCTCTCCCACCCGTCGTGTGGAGGTGATGGCCACAAGGAATGCTGTTTTCCATGACAGGAACTTTAACGGTTCCGAATGCAGAGGCTCGAATGGTGGCCCCATGAGCCTGGTAAGCACCACGTGGAGCTCCCACGCCGGGGCTGGAGCCTTCACCTGCGGGAACGATCGGAACAGTCCTTTCATAAATTCCTTCACCAGGCGATGAGACCATAGGGATGACCGTCCTGCAGTTCTGGTGTATCGGGAAATCGCTGCAAGATGCATCTTGATGGAGGCATGAGCTAGTCCAGCCTTGGCCAGCGACAGTAGGTACGGTAGCACTTGAGGGGCCGTAATCCGTAGAGGGTTAATCTTCTGTGCACGGCACCTGACAGAGAACCTCTTCCACTTTTGTCCGTAGCACAGAGTTGAGAACGCCCTGGCCTTTGCAAGAACCTCTTTGCAGTCTGCCAGGATATCGTACCCTCCAAACTCTAGTGCTGCAAGAGCCAGGCCTGCAAGTTCAGCGACTCTGGGTCGTGATGAAGGATAGCGCCTCTTTCTCTGGAGAGAAGATCTGCATCCGTCGACAGTTTGATTGGTGGGGATGCTGACAAGTCCAGAAGGTCCGGGAACCAGATCTGTCTCAGCCACGCCGGTGCGACAAGGATCATCCTGCACCGCGACCTCTTGAGTTGGTTCACGAGTCGCAGTAGCATCGGCAACGGAGGGAACGCATACAGGAACAGGCCGCCCCAGAGGAACGAGAAAGCATCGCCCATACTCCTCGGCTGGGGAAGCCTGCTGGTGAACCTCTGGCACTTGGAGTTTGTCGCCGTTGCGAACAGGTCGATCTGGGGTTTGCCCCATCGTTGGAAGAGTCGATCCATTTGATCCTGACGCAGTTCCCACTCGTGGCACGAGCGCAGCTCCCTGCTGAGGGAGTCTGCGATGGTGTTCTGTATCCCTGCTGGATGAAAATGTACCAGGAACATCCCCTGGGCAACAGCCCAATGCCACAGATCCTGGGCTTCCTTGGATAGGGCTGGGGATCTGGTTCCTCCCTGCTTCCGGATGTAGAACATCGTGGTGGTGTTGTTGGTGAAGATCCTCACCACCTTTCCCTTGAGGGACGGAAGAAACGACCTGAGGGCCCAGAACACTGCTCAGAGCTCTAGGATGTTGATGTGGAGGGACCGCTCTTCCGGGAGCCAAAGGCCTCTTGCGTGAAGCTCTCCAGTGTGCGCTCCCCATCCCTCCAGGGAGGCATCTGTCGTCACCGTCTCCTGGTGTGCTGGGGTCTGAAAGTCCGTGCCCGCTGCGAGATGCGCGCGGGTGCCCCACCACCAAATTGCTTGGCGGAAAACCTCATTGAGCGGGATCTTGTCCTCGAAACTGCCCGCCGCTTGCATCCAACGGGCGTCGAGGAACTTCTGTAGAGGACGCATCCGTAGCCTGCATAGGAGCACCAGGTAGATGCATGAGGACATCATCCCGAGAAGGGACTTGATGGACCTCACCCTGGCCACGTCCGTGGCCAGCAAACTCTGCACCTTGCCCAGGATGGCCTTCGTCCTTTCTTCCGACGGCGAGGCCAATCGTGCTACTGTATCGAGCTTGGCTCCCAGAAACAGTGCGACCTGCGACGGAACCAGGTGGTATTTTTGGAAGTTGATGGAGAATCCCAGGTCCGTGAGCAGCCGGACGGTCTTCGCTGTGTGCTCGACGGCGAGTTCCCTTGTTCTTGCTCGGATGAGCCAGTCGTCCAAGTAGGGGTAGACGTGGATCCCCTGCAGGCGCGCCACCACTGGTGCCAGGCAATTGGTGAATACCCTGGGCGCCGACTTCAATCCGAATGGGAGGGCCTTGAACTGGTATGGTCGTCCTTGGACCACAAACCTGAGAAACTTTCGGTGTCCTTTTAGAATGGGGATGTGGAAGTACGCATCTCCAAATCCAACAACGATAAGAAGTCGCCTTCCTCCAGCTGGCCCAGCACGTGCTGAAGGGTGACCATCCGGAACTTGTGTGCCTTGATGTATTTGTTTAATCGACGCAGGTCCAGGATGGGACGGCATCCTCCTGTCTTCTTTCTGACGAGGAAGTACCTTGAGTTTACTCCGGAGCCTCTTTGGGACGAGCTCGATGGCTCCCTTCTTGAGCATCGCCCTTACTTCTAACAGTGAGGGATGTGGTTTTCCTTCCTGGCCACGGGAGGAATGCGGGGGCACTTTAAATTCGAGAGTGTGCCCGTGGGCCAGGGCATCCAGCACCCAACGGTCAGTGGAAATGGACTCCCACACGCTGACTAACTTCACCAGCCAGCCTCCCACCGGGGTGCTCAGGTGGGGGCCCGACGCTACGGCCTGTTCAGTCTTGCTTGGCAGCGGCCTTGCCGCCTTGGCCTCCCTGGCGACGACGGCGAGATCCACCTGACTTGCCTTGTCCTCTGTAGGCCTCCTGTGACGAGGAGCGGGCCGCCTGACGGTACGCCGAGGAGCCACCGCCGAATCCTTTGGAGGCACCTTGCTTGCCTCCGGAGTTCCGAAAGGGCGGCCGTCGCTGCTGCAGAACTCCCAAGGCCCGAGCCGTCTCCGTGTCCGTGTCGGCCTTGATGGCCTGAACCGACTCATCCACTGTCTTTCCAAACAGATTGTTCCCGTCGAAGGGCATGTCCAAAACTCTGGTTTGCACATCTTGGTGGAAATCTGTCGCCTTGAGCTACCCCCTCCGTCGAAGTCAAACGCTGTTGCCCAACTGGCAGAACCCGGTGTCGGCAATGTCAGTGGCCACCGTTATGGCGTGGTCCGACGCCACCTCCCCCTCCTGTAGATCTCCAGTGCCTCTGTCCTCTTGTCGTCCGGTAGGAAGTCCAACAAGGGGGCAATCTTATACTACAACTCCCTGTCGTAGCGGGCCACAATCGCTATGGCGTTGGCCACCTTACTCGTCGTCGCCCCAGACGAGATGACTCGTCGTCCCATGGCGTCCAGTTTCTTTCCCTCGCCGTCCAGTGGGGAAGTTGAAGTTGACGCTGAAGCCCCGAAGGCCCCGCCGCTTTCTTCTTGGCCGCCGCTGAGACGACTGAATGTGGGGTCGGCTGTGCCCTAAGGCACAAAGGGGTGGCGTCGTGGACAGGTTCTTCAGAAGAGCAAGTCCCTCGTCCCAGATGTCATCCAGCAACGGCACCGCGAGGACCGTCTTCCTCTTGGCCTCGCGCCGTTGGTAGAGGAAACCTTCCTTCTTTTGTTCTTCGGGGCAGAGCTGGAAAAGCTCGATGCCCTGGCAATCATGGCGTGGAAGGAACCAATTTAGTCGGGCGGGGAGGACCGAGGGGGTGGTGATGGAAGGCCCATCCCGTCATCGGCACCGTCGTCATCCGTCCCCATCGTGGCCATATCTGTTCCTGTGTCATCTCCAGGGACCGGGGAAGGAGATAAAGGCTGAGAGGGCCATGAGGGCTGGAAGGGCGGGGGTGGATGAACTCTCCTCATGTTTGGAGGGCTCCCCGACGGGCCCAGTTCTGCTTGGTCGTCCGTTGGGGGTAGGGGCAATCTCATCCTTATCTCTGTGCAGAAGGTTAGGATTGCCATTAAAATGGCCACCGAATTGTCCTGTGGCGCGGGTTGCAATGGGCGCGATGGTTGCTCCTCCTCCACAGGAACCTCGTCGGCACCCCAGTCGTTTTCTTCATCGTCCTCGTCGGGATTCCTCCCGTGGGACCGGACCTTCTCAAACTTCTTGTTGAGGCCCTCCGCGACTTCAACCAACTCCTCCTCGGAGGCTTTATCCGGGTCCGTAACAGCCACCGCCCCCCCTCTTTTTCCACCGGGGTCTTCATGGGGGTCTTCTTGATGGGCTGAAAAGAGGATTCCCTCCGTGGTGGCAGGGAAACTCTGGGCCCCGAGGCCACATCCACTGGGGTAGCCTCCACAGGCTTCGCCAGGGCCGCCACGACTACCTCGATAGCGGTCGCAGCCGGGTGAATCAAGGCCTTCACCACCTTGTGTGCGCTTGAGGCCTTCACCTTGGGGGAAGGGTCACCGCCTCGCTCCCCCTCGGCTGGTTCCTTCGAGATCGACCAGGGCCTCTGCAGAAGCTTAGCCGGGTTCTCGGATTTTCTCTTCCCCGAGCCAGAGACTTGGCTCGTGGTTGATGGTGCCGGTGAAGGTGCGCCCTGCCTGGCAGCCGAGGAGCCCGACCGTTCGGCGCTCCCGGTGCTTAGCCTTTTGTTGGGCCCCCGTCGCTGGAGCGCCCAACCAGGATTTAGAAGACCGCTCGGACTTCTTCTCACCTGCTGGGCTCTTTCCTTCCAGCCAGTTGGCGAGACGGGTCCGACGATCCCTCATAGTCCGATCCGTCATGTTCACGCAAAACGCACAGTCCTTCTCCACGTGCGTCTTGTCTCCATGAAGGCAGTAGAGGCATCTAGAATGCTCGTCCTTCTTGAACACATTTTGTAATCCGCATCCAGGGCAGTTCCTAAACAGCTTGGATCCGGGTGTCGAGCTTCCCTTCTCCTGGGCCATGTCCACGAGGTAGGCCTCAGAAACTTCGGGAATCCTCCAAGAAGCGTAACTCGACGAAAACTTCACCCTTGAGGGGCGTAGAAAATTCCGAAACGGGTTCCTGTTGATCGGAAGTAGAAACGGTCGAGCTTGAGGCTCGATTGACAGAAAAAATGAGAAAACTCTTTGAAAAAACGCAAAACACAGTAAAAGCTTGAGAGCTATAGCACGAGGACTCCCAACACTTGAACCTGAGGTAAAAATCTGAGGATGGTGCCAGGGGCGGGGCTTAGGGAGACGGCAGTCATTGGCTGGGGGCAGTATGACCCATAGACCAGTGATTGGTTATTACTAAGAAAGACAGATCAGAAACGAAACGGATACGGATTTTTTCTTGTGAATCCATGCCAGACCCCATTCTGGAGTACAAGAGCTCTAGAGACAATGAGCTTCTGGGGGAAAGGAAGGATTCCTTTGAAGAGGTGGTGTTGAACGTGGACCTTCTTGGCAAGGTCCACAATGTGAGGGAGGAAGGAAAGAGAGGAGTTAAAGATGACTCCAAGGTTTCTGGCTTCAGATGAAGGAGAAGGGGGAGAGCCCATAGAACATGGCCAGAGAGAAGGGAGGAAAGAGGGAGTTGGAGCCCCAATAAGAAGCATCTGTCTTGGTGGCATTGAAACAGAGATCATTGGAGGTACACCAGACTGGATGGCCGATAGGCAGTCAGGAATGATGGAGGAAGTAAGGAGAGGATCAGAGGAAAGTTTGAAGAGTTGTGATTCATCTACATAACACTAGGTTGGGGGAGAAGGTGGAATTGAGTTATGCAAACGGAGCAAGATGGATGTGAAAGAGCCAGGGAGAAAGGTTGTAGCCCTGGGGTAGGCCGCAGGTGGATATCAAGGTGGGGGAGGAGAAAGAGCCCAGAATAACCTGGGATGGGCGGTCATTGAGGAAGGTCGTCAGCCAGTCCAGTGCCCGCTCTGAGATACCTAGGTTATCGTAGAGACGTTTTATGGGGATGGAATGGTTGACTGTCAAATGCAGAGGAGAGATCAAGTAGAATGAAAACGTCTGCAGAATTTGAGTCAAGTGATGCGAGCAGTTCCTCATGGGTGATGCTGTGCAATGCGGCACAGTCATCACTGACCCCAAGCCCAACATCTTCGATGTGGCCAGGGGAAAAGCAGCCGCTACCTGATCCTAACCATGGGGGTTATCAGGAGGGAGGATCACATGTGAGGCAATGGTTGACAGGGTGAATTGGCGACTCCTTTAGGAAAGGAGTGGTATTCATCCTTTGCGGAGGATGAGAATCTTAAAATTTACAGATACCCAATGGCCTGTTGTCATTATTCAATTCCCTCCTATTAACTACCCAGAGAAGATGGTTTGAAAAGTCATCTAATCAAACTAAAGTGTGCACCTTGGGAGTTCAGGACTCATGACAATTAGAGGGTGTTGTAGCCATCTCAAATAGAGGGCCAAATCCCAATGTTCGAACACAAACCTTTTTTACAATATTTCCCAACTCTGACAACTCTGTTTTCAAAACAATCTAAAATAAGTACCAAAGGATCAAAACCACTAGGGACTTCAAGATCCAAAATGTCCGAAGTACTGGGACGAGGAAGAGGGGCTCAGAATTAGTAAGGATTCAAATGGCAACTTATTAGAATGAGAGGTCTAGTTGATGTAAAGGAAAACACCTGAGCGGGACATTTAAAATGGAGAAATTAATTGCAGCTGAGAGAAGGTGTGAACGGCATAGATGGAGCAGACTGGAGGGCTGAGTTTGCTGTGAAAGCAGCAGGAAGCCCAGCTTGTGTCGATGAGAAACCAGCAGCCATAAGACCATGCAGAGTGTTCACAGCAGGAAGCGGCATCAGCGAACGAAGGCCAGCTGAAGGGGAGACATGCTCCCATTCAGGCGAGTGACGCTGCAAGGTGAAGCAGAGAAGCACCAGAGCTTCAAAAGGAGGAAGAATCAGTCCACTGAAATTTAGCGGGAGGTCCGCCGCCTCAGTTAACCAAGAAGCAGAGATGCCAAGTCAGACCAGTGAGTTGACCTAAACCCCTGAGGTGACCCCGGGGCGCTCAGAGAAGACAATTTGATAACAAATAATCATTTTGAATACCGAACAAAGAAAGTAATACAACAGCAACAAGGGCGTAATTTCACTTTTATAGGAAGAGAATTGGGGGAACCTATAATCCACATTGCCAAGAGGCCATACAGAAGCAGCACAGAAGAAACAAAAAGGTGCAATTCCTCTTTGGTGGGATACCAATTGGGGCAAACCGGTAACCCACACTGGAAAAGTGGCAGCCATTGTTCAGCTCTCCTCACATAGGAAGCTGGGGTGGAGAGTCTTCGAGCAAATATTGTGACGGTGAACAATAGTAGGAGTATTTTTTATCCTGGCAGGTGAGTAAACCACGAAAGGGATCAATAGTAGTTAGTCCAGGCAAACGAGTGGACCAGGAAAGAAGATGTTTTGAAATAATGTATTTGTGGCAAAAAGCGTGGTAGAAAGAAAGTGTTACTACCACTATCATTTCTTTACAACTGTTGCTTTACAAGAAGAAATTGTTTGGTATCCTGACAAAAGTATTCAGTTGGAAAAATAAGTGGGATATGTTAATAATTGCTCTATTTCTTGAATAGAACACTTTCCTTGATTGATGAACTGTTTGGTGAGAAAGGCATTGGTCTTGTCAAGAAGGATATCGTGGAAGATATTAATTGCTTTAAAGTGAAAAAGTGTGTTGTGAGAAAGACATTTGCCTTACCAAGAAGGATATTGAGAAGAACCACAAGGGCTTTGCTTATTTAGGAACAGGCGTTTATGAAAGAGACATTTACTTTATCCAAGGGAAGGTCGATTTGGGAGAAAGGGAACTTTTGTTGGACTGAATATAACTTGGCTGAATCAGACCTTTTCTACGAGTGTTCCTGCATTGAGCCAGGGGAAGGGAGCACAACCCTGGTCCCAAGGAGTACTCTTTGAAACTTCTATATGTTTGAACATTTGCACTAGGGTGTTGTATTGAAGAATGCCAAATATTCCTTATAAATTATTTTGCTGTTTGTATTAGTTTGAGGGTCAGACTTTTTGGACACTAGGTCATCATTCTTTAGTTTCGTTTGCCAGGTAGGGACATTCACGTTAAAATGGGAAAGATGGGCATTCATCTCACCCTTTATTGTTTAATAAAGGACAGGCTCTGAGAAATGTGCGTGTCCGCCTCACATTTGTGACCCCTCACAACAGACAGCAGCGAAAAGGAAATGTGTTCAAGACTCCCATGAAAGTGTATGGCCTCATTTGGCAATTTCCGACCTTTAGACCAAGAAAGATGGCACAAAAAAGGGGCTTTTACCACGAGGAGCAGCCATTTATTTTTGTAGTATATCCTATTAAAAAAAGCATTATGACGAAATGTGCATAAGTGCACCAAGGAAAGAGGTTTATTGCACATCAACTATGTTGCTACTTCTATAGAAGAAAAGAAAAAGGATACCAAATGTCCCGACAAAACTCAACAGTAGGTGGTTTGTGCCAAAGAAGTAAAAATAAGGGTGGAAAATAATAGAGACCCATTGCAAAAATCTGCTAGGATCCGGACAAAAAGCAGATATGCTGGAGGATGCCAAGGGGCAGCACTCAGTCCTAGGGCAGTGTGTGTCAGTCACAAAAATTGCAATTAAACTGCAGTTCTTTACAATGCTTACCGCCACCTTCGATCTGGACACCAGGAGTAAGGTGAAGAAATTCAGGCTTGCTGCTCACTCTCGAACCAGAAATAAATCCAAAGACAAAATCTGAATGTTCCTCTGCCAGTTTTACCTGAAAAAGAATTTTAAACATTTCTTTAGTATTGGATTTATCATGCAAGACATGAAAAGGAGGAATAATTGCTTTTCACATCATGCCCATGCGCCCACCTCTTTAAACGGACAGTGATGAAATGCATCCTTTCTGGTTTCTTCGCAAAATCATTTCTTTCAGTGATATGAATCGCACAACATTACTATTTCGACCTCTTCCTCATGGGTTTCACTGATCTATTCGCAAACAAATGATCAAACCTCTAGATTCATACAACACTTCCCAGCTCAGTACTGGTCTATTCTTCCTTCTGCATCACAGTAACGCTGCAAAGATTGCATCACTATACAGTCATGCTGTACATTTAACGGCCAACTACTTTCTCTCTGCATCAGCGTACTACCTTACTTCAATGACACAAGCCATTCCATTTCTCCTTGAATCAAAAATAAATAACTAATGTATTCCAAGTCATGAACTGTCTCTGCTGCGAACAGAAGGCAGTTTTTATTTTTTAAATGAAGGGACCGAAAATCATAATATTGAAGGCAGTGCCACATTAGTATACCTAATGAACACAGACTATTGCTTGCCATCCTCTCCATATGTCGCCTTCATATGCAAATCAACAGCGATCAATATTGGATTAGTTGGGGCAGGAGAAGTGGGGATGTAGTGAGTTTTTGTAACAACGTTTAAACATAAAATCAGGAATTTGAAGAATGGTACGATAAAGAAAAATCACAGGGGCAAAATCTTCTACATAAATGTTAGGAACTGTTCTTTGACTTCAATGGAGCCCACAAGCACATCTGCATGCTGTCTGGAACCCAATAGATTTTGGGGTGACTGAGCCCTTTCTCCTTCACTCATTTGGTTGCAGTGGCGCTATTCCGTCCCTATGGCTATCAGTGCACAGAATGCACCTTCCTTGGTTTTTCACCTTTATTTTTATTGTGTAGGACAAGCCCCCCTTCAGTGTTGTGCTATAGAGACATTTTGGGTACTTCTTTTTTTAAGTAAACATACCAGTCCTTTCTTTGATGTGTACTGACTGGACAGGATGTTGGCTGATACAGTTTTTCCAGTTTCACAGCCATGCACATCTGTTTAAATGCAATTACGCTTTTTTGAGTGCTATACACTCAAAGGCCTGTTCTTTGTTGGCAATCTCACTTCCTTTCATGTCAGAAACCGCTCAGTCAAGGTATGTGCTGTTGCTGGGTAGAATGCATCTCTCATTCCTGGATTGGACAGCCTCCACCTGCTTGGGAGACCTGCAACATTCATAGGTTGAGTGGGGCCGCCCCAGCTCGAAATGAGGAGACATTCTTTGAACCTTGTGCCTTCTTCCTCTGGACTGGAGGGACCAAAGGATGTTTTGCACCTAGAAACACTGTACTGGCATCTTCAGTGCTCAGAAGGGATCCCGCTAACCTGCTTCTGTCCTCTCTCACCACGACAAAGCGCTTTCTGTAACCAAAAGTCAGACAACACTACTGCAGAGTGTCGGCCAACCTTGTCCTGTGCCACACACCAATGTGCACTCAAATCTTCTGCTCTTGAGGGGGCCTCCATCCCTTACTGCTTGAACTGAATTAAGAGTAGTCCTCTCGATCCTGGGATCTTTGCTGAAGCCGGATCGAAACCATCATTGCAAGCCTCAAACCTGCAAGACTCCTACAGCAAAGACTACATTGAAACTAGTGGTCCCACCGATTCCCTGCCGTTGTGCTGCAAGTCAGATTCCGGGAGTCGAGGTAAGTGCCCCTATGCCCAATGACTTGCATTAGGCACAAACCTCTTAAATCTTCACTATTCTACCAGGCCGTAGGCATTGTGCCTCATGAGAGCCACCTCCAGTCATGAGGGGACTGGCAGTCTCCGCCCTCCATAACTGGAGAAGGATCCTTTCCAACAATTCAACTGATTTTTTTTTACCAAGAACTTGCCGGATGTTAAGATGGATTTCTAGAATCCGGCCTAGTGGACAGATTTTAGGAGGCCACCTTGTTATAGTGAACTCAGAGGTAAGACATAACCCAATCAAGGTAAACATGGAGAGTAGTCCAGGCTATTCTCTGGAGAGTTTGAGTGGGGTCTGGGTCCCTCAATGAGTCCACAAAATAATTCAATGTAAACAGTTACAAATGTATTTAGGCCTTTTACAAACACCGAAAAATGAAACTAGCAGGTATTATTGCACATTAGTACCCGGCACGCGCTGCGCACCGGGAATACAACGCGTGGATTGGCTCTTTTCCGAGCCATACCACATGGTATTCCCGTGTACGCCGTGCGTGCCGGGTACTCTGTTCCCGGCGAGGGGCGTGGCAGCCTCTTAGCCAATGAAGAGGCTCGAAACGGGGCAATCCCCGCTCCGAGCCTCCCCATGGCTGGAGGCTGCCTTCCTCCCCCGCCGGGGACTCGAGTACGTTTTTTTTCCTCCATCCCCCTCCCCACAAACTATCCCCTCCCCACCCTCCCAACCCCACTTACCTTCTTTGTTCTTTTCTTGGAGAGAACGCGCTGGAAACACTTCTGTTCCCAGCGCATCCGCTCCTGATGGCGCCATGGAAAGGGAAAACGTAGTCCGTTTTCCCTTTCCCGGTAGGCATTTATTTCAACTTTTATTTTTTCTGTTTCGAAACGCGGCAGCGTTTCAAAACAAACAAATGCCATTAGTACCCCGGTCTAACGGGCCGGGGTACTAATGGCTATAAGACCCTCGGCGGCGGGCCAATACCGCCCACGGTAATGCCCCCAGGGCTACGCTCGGGCTTATAACTACGGCCCCGTGGGCATTACCCCGGGGCGGTATTGGCCCACCGCCTCGGGTCTTATTGCCACAATATTTAATAAAAACAATATACATCTCACCATGGGTTAATAAATGCATTAAAAGGTCACAAATTCAACACGTATTTATATTGGAGCAGATGCACTGCATTTACTTAGCCACACCCCCCACCCCGAGTCGTTGGGGCAGGCGTGGGTTGCAGTGGTTCGAATGAGGTGTTCCAGAGCTACGGGTGCAAGGAGCCTGCCGGTCAGGTACATCAGACTCCTTCCCTCCAGCAAAGCGTTCATTTGGTACTTGTGACTTTTAGGGCATTAGGCCCCATCTCTTCTAGCAAGGGAAGGACATTTAAAGTGGAGTGAATTCTAATTCTAAGACTATGTATTGTGTTTTGTACTTTTTTATTTTAACTCAAACTATTTATTCTCAAAAGTTTAATACTTCCATTTGGCTTTCTTCACTTAACTTTTCTACACTACAGTGTTTCACTGCTGATCTTACTATGTTTAAAGTAAAGCGTTCGTGCTCTGTAGCCAGAGCATCCCAAAAGAAAATGTGTACTTAAATGAATTGCCCAGCAGCTTCAGACAAAAAGTAGGCAAGAATCAAATTTAACTAAGTAGAGACTTTGGATGTATTTGGTGCAAGGGCATCTCTTGAGAGTGTCGGGACACTGCAATTGTGAGAAGTCCCAGCTGTGGAAACTGTTAAACATCTGCTCTTTTCGTCTAAAGCTTTGGCAGAATTGTGCATTAATCCATCAAGGCACTGTTAGATACACCTATTAATGGATTTTAATCTGATTTATTGAACTGGTAGATGTTGCCAACAAGTGATTTTTACTCTGTGTTTGTAATATTTCTATTGCATTTATGGGTTGCTTATTGTGTACAAAAGTCATGGTTTTGACTGTAAGATCCTATTGTTTTATTTTTTGTAGTGTATATGGAGCCATCCACTTACATTGTCCCAAACCTGTGTTATTTAGAGTGTGTTGCGTGTGCTAATTGAGCCCTTCACCACTTTGACACTTTCCTAAGACTAGGCCTTACTGCTCAGCCACACTACCTTGATACGAGTTTGGCTAGTTCCCTGCTTTCCAGTATTGGGTGGCCTCTCTTAACCTGCCCACAGGGCTGATTTTAAGTCCATCTTAGCAGGTAAGTAAACCACGTGGGTATTATCAAACTGTGGTGTACATATATTTATTTTAATAGTGACTTTACATACCATCAGTGTATTGATTTTACACATTTCTGCTACATAAGTAGATTGTTTAACTTACCTGCGTGGTCCTTTGTTCCTTACCAGACTTTACTCTTGCTAACTGGACTTACACCAAGTCTGCCCACTGAGTCGAAGCCCAAGTGCTCAGGTAAGGTACCATTTAATGTTTGCTCTGAAACTGAAGTGTAAACTGCTTGAACCTTACAGTTGGCATCCAGAACATCTCAAGAGGGTTCTTCTGTGAAACCCAATTAATATAAATCAGAAACGACCCTATAAATAAATAGGCATATTTGCATTACCAGCATATCCATAAAATGGGTGAAAATGCTCACGAAGTAAGCTACTAGGCGCATAACAAGTTACTTCCCCCCCGAATTCTCCACATAGCACACCATTTCACTTGCCAACAGTCCTTTATCAGTCACCATTCACTCACAGGGTGCTTTTATTTGACCTGAACGAGAGCATCATGAAGGGTACCTGAGGTAAAGTGAAAAGGAAGCTCAGAAAAACGAAAAGGTGGCGGGGAGTATCTGGCACTGCAAAAGCCCTCAATGTCACCAGTGCTATGGTGATTGCCATGGGTCTGAAAAAAGGCACACCAAGATAGGCAAGTCAAACAAGAATGAAGAGCTCTCACATGACAGACAAGACAGACATTGATGGATATTCAATTCGAGGCAAAAGGTTCATAATTTACCAAGTACACCAGGTTGGTGTACAATACAGTGGGAATGTATTAAACAAAAAAGGGTTGGCCCCATCGTTTGTTTTCGGAGGGTTGGGGCGGGGGGGGGCGTGGAGGGTGCCTTAGGGGAAATATTTATTATACAAAAGTGCCAAGCTACCCCTCCCTCAGACCTCCTGGTCTAGTGACCTCTACTTCTCGTGCAGCAATGTAATTAGTGATGCAAAACGCCTTCGTCTTTTTCTAATCTCCTCTACATGTTGCAGGTCGTTTTAGGACAGATTATGCCCACTGGTCCATGGGAGGAAGTCGTCTTCAGAGCTTCACCGTCGATTCGAAAACAGGCTCAGGACAACAGCTGTCACTTCAGCAGTCTTCACCAGTTACTGGAAGGGGCAGCAGACGTCTCTGGTCGTCTTCATCTTCTGTTCCAGTGGTTGACTTGTCTTCAGCTTCCAGATTCAGGCCATTTATCCAGGAACGCAGCCAATCAGCATTCATGCTACATTCAAGTTTTGGGGCATGGCTGTCCTTGCAGGACTGCTAGCCTTCGGTTTCGGACTGGGTCAAGGCAGGCACGCTAGAAGTCAAAGGATTGCAGAGTTTCAGACTCCTTCCTTGTTTCATGTCTTCACATGGAAGCCTGGACCCTCGGCAGGCTTCTCAAAAGAATCCCCCTGAAGACAAGTCAAACCAGGACACTCCCACCCAGGACGTCAGGAGGACCAAGAAAGGACAAGCACACAGACATGGAGAAAAAACAATGCAGGGGAACTGGGGACCCTTCTGTGCATTACCGGGGCTGTGAACACAGCCTGCAGGTTAAAAAATAATAATCACAAAAGTCGGTAAAACATGTCCACTGCCACCAGCCATTCAGATATGCTGGTCACTGCAACAGAAACGTTACAGGAGCAGTGAGAAAGGGGATAGAGTGTAACCCCTAAGCACTCGACATAAGGTGGGGTGTGCTGATCTAACAATATCAAATGTAGAAGGGATACAAAGTATCCCCTCTACCCTTGGGAACAGCAGATCACACAAAATAAAAGAAAACACAAAGGGAAGCCCAAAGGGTTCCCAGTAGCATGGCACAAAAGGTGCCATGTGCTACACAAGTAAATTACAGATGCCTTAGAAATATGCCAGCAAACATGACTCCATAGAATAAAGTACAAAAAGAATGAACTAGTGTTCCCATAGACAGAGAAAAAATATGAGCGAGTGGGAAAAATGCTCCCACTTAGTAGAACAGACCAAAAAATCCATAAGTCCAGCAAAAAGTACTGGGGTGACTCACAGGATAAGGAGATTTGGCATAGAAATGAAAAACCTACCTAAAAGCTACCAAATCATGTTTGCTTAAAGGATAGTTCCGGGACTTTTTTTTTTATTGTCCCTACGGTTCGGCCATGTGTTTTTAAGCATAAATCGGTAGATCGTAGAAAACTTTCCTATGGACCTTACCCGACTTTTCGTCCATTAACGCACTCAAAATCAGCCGCCATTTTCTGATAATCCTATCATTTCCCCCCATCGACCTGGCTCACCTGCTTTTGAGGCACTAAATCAAATCCCCCGCCCCTGAAACAGACTTTATCAAAACATTCATATTCCCCGCCTCTATCCGTGACGTGACTGTGCTGCGTAGGCAAACGCGCCCAGGCGTCTTCTACGCGACTCCACACAGAACCCGGAAACCAACACAGATCAGCTCACAACACAGCGCGCCACAATTCGGAATATGAAACTGTACTTTTAAATCAAACCGCAAGATTGTAAATTTGGTAAAGTACATTTATTTGACATCAAATGTTTAGAGAATATACAGCGATTTGCATTTTTATTTGCTCACGTTCCAAAAAGTTCGTTTTGAGGCACGCGATGTTCCTTTGCTGTACACAGGGTCTTAGATCATCTCACAATACAGCGCCACAATTCGGAATATGAAACTGTGGTTTAAAAGCAAACGGCAAGATTGTACATTTGTCAAAGTACATTTATTGGACATCAAATGTTTAGAGAATATTCAGCGATTTGCATTTTTCTTTGCTCTCGATCCAAAATAGTTCGTCTTGAGGCAAGCGATGTTCATGTGCAGTACACAGGGTGTTGGTTTACGATACAATAAGCTCTTCGGTCGCACTGATAATCGCATGGCTGTTCCAACAACGAGGCACTAGGCCACCACAACGGTCTGTATGTTGCATCTAGCCGTTAGTACCGCGTAAGGGCATACTTGTACTTGGCGATCGTCCCATAAAATGGTCAGGGTGGTAACGTTGTTCACGCGGAGAAGCAACTGGCGGTTGTAAAAGCCATCCGCCGGTGTCTGGTACTCGTGACACATACAATACTGAAGGATGTACCTGTTTTAAAAACATAAAAAATGAAATTAGTCTCACCATCAGATCTTTATTAAAATTATTCATTTTATATATTAGGTCGGGAAATTATTTCATAGCTAGGACAGTGCAACTGGGTATTATATGGCAAGGGGGGGCTGTAGGATACTGAGACAGTCCCCCAGTGCAGGGGTTGACAGGGAGGCAGTGCAGGTGGAGAGTGGAAGGGCCCAGGACCGAGGTCGCAGACAGTGGACCAGTTGTAGCAGGGGAGAGGGAGAGAGAAAGCAGAAGCAAAGAGGAAGGTTTTGAGGTGCTTCCGTAAAAGGAGATGGTTCTCCTCAAGATAGTGCGCGGTACAAAACAATATGCCACATAGAACGAACAAGTACAACTTAACCCGTCTTTAAAGCTACTGTATAGTAATTAAATTGCAGTATAAACTCATCTAAAGAGTTACTTACATTATATTTGCATTTTCCATTGTGCCTGTGCGTAGGGCAGCCCCGAAATACCACTCCTTCTATGCCGACGTTATTTCTTCTAGTGAACGAACATTAAATGGCTTTCGTTTCTGAAATTATATTCATTATCGTTTCTTACGTTATTGCCCCACACCCCCAAAAAGAAGTCTTTCGGGATGGTCCCGGCCTGTCAAGGTCAAATAACAATAGAACCTTATACTGAGTCGTGGGCCATTCCGACACCCGAGCAAAAAATCAAAGCAGCTGACCTTCACTTTGAACGAGCACACATTCCTAGTTAGCTACATTCAGTGTAAGGCCATCTCTCAGGACTCACAGAGCAATCACTTTTATTTACACAATACATAGCTACACATATTCAATGGGCCTGCGACATGAGGAGACTCGAGAGAACAGACAATCAAATTACAATCATTTAAACTGTGATGTGCATTTCTCAATGAGCTCTGCTTTAGGTGGACATGGAACAGAGGCAATGTTGGGTGGCAATGCAGTTGTCCCCTGCACAGGTTCGTTCACAACTCCATGTATGTGCCTATCTAGGACATCAACAATAAGTCTCTCAATAAACTCATATTGCATATCCTCAAACACTGGTTTGATCACCCATTGTTTACTTCTTTTAGTGAAGGCCTTATTGTAGCGAAGCGTCCCTAAAGTTCCGGTCGTCCTACTTTGTTGACGGCCAACATTATGGTTATGTGCCAAGACCGCTAGAAGAGTCCGATTTATCATGCCCTCCATGCCAAAATGCAATCGTTTTGGCCTGTACTTTAGGCACATATTGTGGAACACCTCCAAATCTCCTGTGTGGCAGAATTCCGTGAGTCCCCTCAAATCTCTTGTTATAGTTTTATCAAATACAATCTTTTCAATGGCTGTGTGAGTGGGTGATGAAGGAATCAACCACTTCTTCTTCCGTGCCTCCTCTGTGGACAAATGGCCATGTTCACAATTGTGGAAATGTTGGTTTGTGGTCCAGCGGTGAACGTTGCTACAGTGTAGCATTATTGACCGCCATTTTTCCAGTAGAATTTCCATCGACCCTCCACATGTTTTTGAGCTCCACCAAAGATGGTTGCTGATTGACTTGGACCAGTGTAAAATACCTTGCATATCTTTTTTTTTACCTGCAGCCGACATTTTTTTATTGATTGTTTTTGCAAGATGCCAAACGTCAAATTGGTGATTTATATTTTTGTACTCTTCTCTCATTGTCTTGGCATTTGAAACGTGTCTGTCCGTGGCTATCAGGTCGATCACCATTCCCCGCGATTGTAGTTCTTGCAATGATGCTACAAAGCCAACTTTCTCCATGGCCACTGAGGATGAACTTTGTGACACCTGCACGACCACCAAACTCACAATTTTCTTACTTTCCATGTCCTGAAAGTGGTAGGTGCAGTACTTGGCTGAAAATCCTGGGCTGTCGCACTGTCCATCACCGGCTAGCCTGAACCGTTTGCCCGCGAATGTACTATCAATAGACATTTTTTCCATTCTCCAAGCTTCGCTAATGGCTGGAAATAGATAATCGGTTTGGTATTTGTAGAACTGAGTTTTCGCAATGAAATGGATTCCCACAAACTGAAAGAAAGATTCTAATTTTTTAAAACTTGAACCACTAAAAAGTGCAGCCGCTGCACAAAGTAGATTGCTTGCTGGCAGTTGCCCCAGCATGGGTTGTGCAGACCATGAGAAAGGATGATATTTTGTACAGGTGGCATGTATTTTAAGGTTAGTGCCTCGAATTGCACGAGTCACATTAATCAATGGCTCCCCACATACTTCCCCACCAACCGAATGCCCACATTTCATCCGAATAATAATATCAAACAACTATCGAATACAATGAATTTGGCCTCTTTCCTTATACTGTCACTCTGCATACCAGCTGGTTCGGCCTGTAACGTTGAGGACATGTCACTCACATGAAAGGTAGAATCTCTGATATCGTCTTCCGCTATGTTCAGTGATATTGATGGTGTTTTTGTCGTCCACTTCATTCTCTTCCATTGCAACATCTGTTCCTTCTCCGGCGATGGGTGAATAAAACAATTTCTTCAACTTTCTCACAGTCTTAGTTTTTGCGGGTGTGGATTCTGTGAATTGATCTCCGACTGCATCCGAACTACCAGGAGGACATTCACTATCAATGGCTGGTGGTGGTATAGCTCCGTTGTCAATCACTTCATATTCTTCCCATTGGCACGATGCATCTCCAGTCTCAAGTCCCTGCCAAAAGGTTTGACGAGCAACATCTCTCGTTTGCTTCACTGTCTGTGTAGATCTAGTTCGTACACCTACTCGCAACTAGAGGACAGATTGGAAAAGGGATGTTCAGTTTAAACACAACTTACAGTATTGAACTATTAACAGTGAAAAACAACATAATATAGTGACCAGGACACTAACCTTCTTTTGCTTTCTTTGAAACTTTCTTGCCTCGAACTTCAACATCAGGACGCTGTTGCTCCGACTCGTGTGTGCATGTCTCCACTGTCTATATTTTCATGATAAGCACATCCATCACGCACTGATGCTCCATCGACTCCCTGAAACATAGAACTTTTTATTAGTATGTATAATAATATTGAAAACACAAAATGTACTTGGGGACCAATACCCACGTACATCTCAATAGCAAAACACGAATGAACGCTTTGTGTAGAACATTCAAACGACAATTATTCACGCATTGTTGATCTAGTTAGATGTAACTGTCAAGATCCATACCTCGGGCTCCTCATAGACTTCCATTGATGATATTATTGAAGATGATGCTTCAGTAACTCCCTGAAACACAGTAATTGCATTAGTATGGTTTTCTATTTTGTTAAAAAGAACATAAACTTTGTGCAGGCGTCAACGGCTCATCTAAATAGACCTGCACAAATGATCAGTTGTCTAAAATAAATAATGGATATCTAAATATGATTCGATTTGCTCGATCGTTGGAAGTGTCACCACCCAGAGATCTGCATCAACTACTAGGGGTGATGTTCTTGTAGAAGAAGCTCCGTCATCTCCCTGAAACATAGTACTTGCGTTAATAAAGAAGGAAGTATAGCGGATGTAATCACGTCATATGATTTCGCTTGATCGAACTGTCAGTATCCATACCTCGAAATGCATAAGAACATCAAGGGACGATGTAACTGCGGTGCACACTTCTGCAAGCTGTTGCGCCGACCCGTAACTGCATGCTCCCCCTTCTTCTTGGACTAATGCTCCATCGACTCCCTGAAACATAGGACTTTCATTAGTAATGAACACAATATTGAAAAAAGAAGACACATAGGAGGGCGACGACAGAAGGACATATCAATGGCTAAAAACGAAAGAAACATTGTGTGTAACAATCACGCTACAAGAATGCAAGATCTGATGATCTCCATCGATGGAACTGTCCGGAAACGTACCTTGAGCATCTGAGTGACATCAACGGTTGTCGTCAATACGTTGGACTCCTCAGCATCTCCCTGAAAGACAGTACTTGCATTATTTTGGATAACAATGATTATAACTGAAAACAAGGACTAGAGGACGAGTACAAGGGTGTACCATTAGGTAAAATAATTACACGATAAATTAAAACTATTGATTTACATGCCTAAAACAAGTCAGTGGCAGAATAGCTAAGTAAGATTACCCGATAGGCGCTTGAAGTGGCTGATGACTGCAATAACGACACGGATGGAGAATTTTCCGCCTTCATATTGAGTGGATACATAAATGGGGAAATTATTGTTAGCTAATGCTACACACTACCGCAAGGCCGAGAGATAAATACGTAAACTTGACTCACCAGTGGAGGGATGTGGACGAATAGAGTGGGAATAGCGGTTGAGAGCAATTTTCGCTTCGCTCGCGGTGTGTTCTTCTTTATTAGCAATGATGTGGAGTACATGTCTGAGCTAAAGTGCCTGCTGCAGATGCGGTATCGATCACCCCTCTTGTCCGCAAAGACTTCTAGGACTCTACTTTCAAGCTCAGACGGTGGATATCCGCAATATCGGACCCATTCTCTTATCTGATCTATTGTCTTAGGGAAAACATGCATTATAGTACCTTCAGATTTTTTATGGGTCTTCGAAGGGCAACCGCCAATGGAACAGGCAGGCATTGTGGAAAGTTCTGAAAAGTAAAGATCAACAATTCTCTATGAATACCAATGTGTTAAAAAATTAAATGACACATAAAAGGTTCAATGCAAGGTTTGTTTTGGTTCTTGGAACTATACACGTTATTCACATGCGGATAAGTATTTGAATAACTTTAAAAAAATAGAAAAAAATAATTTGACTAAACTCAGAACATGTGACTAGTTCCTTGCATGTACTGTCTTGAACGAAAAGAAATTGGATGCAAAATGATTATGGTACATGGCCTTACCTTGACGAACAAACAGTTAGATGCAGGGATCAGAGTAGTTTGTCGTAGAACAGGGAGCAGTTCACAGGTTGCAAACTGACGAGTTTCCTCGAAGTGGTCACGGAAGTTCACAGAGACGAAGAGCAGATAACCAGCACCTTCACGGGTTGACTAGCAAAGCGCAAAGAAGTTCTCATTAGAAATATGAAGTGGGTTATAAAGAATTCGAAACAGGGGTGTGTTTGTGAATGAATGACGTGTATATGTCGTGGCATTATGCGGTTTGCAGGGGGGCGTCCAGCGTGAGGGGGGATGCTTCGCAGGAGACACGGGGTCTGGAGGTAGACATGGGAACAACAACCCATGCTCTATAGACCACTTTGAAGTGTACATGGTCTTTGGCACCTCTTGGCCTTTATCGCTCCCTGACAGCTCCACTTGCCAGCACAAGTACCCCGGTGCGAACTGCCTTTGATAGAGCGGGGGGTGGATTGGGGCGGTGGTCGTGCAGACAAGACTCGTTTGCCGCAGGGCCTCACCAAGGAGAGGCCATCTAACTGCATGTAAGAGGCAGGCTGCAGGATCTAGTACATGGAAGGCAGGGGGGTGAGTTTATAAATACCTCACCCTCCCAGGAGAATATATGGGTGCAGTTCACCCTGGAGACCCTGGATGTCTAGGCAGTTAATCAGCAGCAGGCTGGCCTGTGGTGGCAAGGCGGCACGGGCCAGAGGGGGTCATCTCTGTACCCGGTGCCCAAAAGGATGATTTATTATGATCAACTATATTGATTATTTACCTATAACCATGTTTTGTATCAATAAAATCCAACGGCCTTTTATTGCCAACGCTTGAACAAAGTGGTGTGGTAAGTATTTTTGGGGGAGGAGGCAAGGCCGGGAGGCTTGATGCCAACCCGCAAAATAACATATGTATGTCTGCTGCATATGGGTTCAACGGTTATGTGGATTGAAGGTGGGCGGCCAGCGTGAGGGAGGATGCTGGCCGGAGACATGTGGTGTGACAAGACAAGGCACAGGAAGACTATTCAATGGAGACACACTAGATTCATTTAAAAAATCAAAACAACCATTGTTAAAATATATGTTGGGTTTTATTTTAGATCTTAATTTCAATTGAACATAAATAATAAACATTACACATTGTAAAGTTCCGGTTGCAGGACATCCAGGGAAAATCCGCGGTATTGTCCACTGTCGCTGGGGAAATGTTGTCTAATGGCAAGTACCGCACAGGCAGGTATTACTCTCCGAACGCGGTGTCCGAGCCTCCCGTGAAGCCACCAAGTGAAGCAACGATAGGCCACCAGCCTGTACCACCTGTGAAAAAGAAAGATGCAAACTGTATTAAAATGACAAAACTTTCTTATCACTGTCGATTCAGGTAAAAAAATGTCATTCTGCTTTGAAAAAAATTCTATCTAGAAAATGCACAATATGGAACCAATTTACATGCATTCGAATGATATGTAGATGTAATTTTATATGTGGGAGACGACCATGAAATAGTAGTGGCATCACTGATATCACAACCAGAGTATACTTACTCGTTACTCGGATTACGCGGACGAACAGTGCCGCGAAGTTCGTGCATAAGCACCATCATCATCCTCAACACGGTCCGTGAGAGGCAGGCTTCCCTGAACTCTGGCAGCTCGGTGATGCAGCTCGGTGATGCATTGCGGACTTGGCTCGCCTTCCGAAATGTAGGCCAAGCACCCGCAATTTTCACGGCAGCAGCAGTTCTCCTCAGTTGGCATTAGCTCGCACCGATTGCACGTGCACCAGGTGGAGACGCCGTCCATGCGACATGGTCCAGGCTCTTCATCCGTTGACTGGTCCTCCCAACTGCCGCCCGAATCCCCATCGTTTTCGCGTGCTTGCCTTTCCAGTAGTTCTTCCTCGGTGTACTCGGGCTCGTACATATACGGCATTATTGTAGCCATTGTGTGGTAAAGAAAGTAAAATAATTTACAGAGATGGTACAGGTGTTCACAAGGCCTAGAAGCGGCGAAGGTAGCAAACCAGAGCACAGAAACGAGTCACAGAATACTCAAAGTAACAGAGAGAGTAATGGAATCGAAAATCTGCTGCTATATGGAATCGAAAATCTGCTGCTATGTGTTGTGAAACGGTGTGTTTATACATTGAGGAAAGAGGCGTCCTGCCATTTCCATGGCGACACTTCATTAGCTGAGGCGCAGCGATTGTTGACACGAAACGTGCTTTGGTGTTGGGAAATGGGCGGTACGCGTCTGCTGATGTCAGGCTCAGGGGCGGGGGATTTGATTTAGTGCCGCAAAAGCAGGTGAGCCAGGTCGATGGGGGGAAATGATAGGATTATCAGAAAATGGCGGCTGATTTCGAGTGCGTTAATGGACGAAAAGTCGGGTAAGGTCCATAGGAAAGTTTTCTACGATCTACCGATTTATGCTTAAAAACACATGGCCGAACCGTAGGCACAATAAAAAAAAAGTCCCGGAACTATCCTTTAAGCAACATGAACAAGTGACATCACAAAGCTACTTACTTGTACACTGGGGCATAGACGAACAAGTCTGATGGCCTGGAAGTATTCCCAGGTGGCTGCATTCTGGTCCTCCCCACTTACCTACTGAGTGTGGTGGAATTGCTCAATCGCTGCTTTTTCCATTATTCAAATATTGGAATACTGAGATTAAAGTGGATAACTAACTATTCCAGTTTTTCTGCAGAATATGTATTAAGATATTCAAATACATTGTCTGAATGTATTGGTACCCAGGGAGGCTGTGCAGACAGACAATCAAGTACACCTGAACGTGGGCTTGATTTACTGTTATAAGCCTGGTATGCTCCAGATGACTGGCATCTCCCTTGGCTTCCAGATCTTGACCTTGCCCCAGCCGCTTTCACCACTCCATTTCCCGCAATGTTTCTTTTTAGCTTGTGCCGCACACCTCTAGAACCCGCCGACTCCCTGTAAGGGATTGCAATCTGGAAGTGGGGCAGCCATGCCTGTGCACCCAGAGAAGGGCACCTCATCGCCTGTTAGCCCTGGGTACCCTCTCAAAGCCATCTAATGCAACAATCGGGCAAGGCAGTCTGAATTGTGAAAACAGTGAAGCACTGTGCTCCTGAAATTCTACCACTACTTTATTATTTCTACGATTCTCTACCATTATATTGAACCCTGCTGCATAGAAACCTTGACACAGATTTTAACTTTGCTACGCTCTGAAGTTTACCATTGTGTTGAATCCTGCTGCCTTGAGAACCTTGCCACTGATTTACATCTTGCTCTGCCCCGACGTTTGCCATTGTGCGGAATCCCGCCGTTTTAGGAACTTTCCCACTGCTTTAAATCTTGTTGCGTCCTGAAGTCCGGCTCCATCTCAAAACCGACGGCCCTTTAAGGAACAAGTTACTTACCTGTAACTGTTGTTCTCCAGCATGGGTCTGGCATGGATTCACATGCTCATGAATATTCCCCGTCGTCAGGCTGGGAATCCTCGGTAAAGAAAAATCAGTATCAGTTTAGTTTCTGATCTGTCTTTCATAGTGGTAACCAATCACTGATCTCTGCGTCATACTGACCACAGCCAATGACTGCCATCTCCCTAAGCCCCGCCTCTGGCAGCCATCTTCAGATTTGGTAGCACGTGAAGAGGCAGTATGACCAAGTGAAGAGCCGCAGAGGGGTAGGCGGGAGGGTTCGCATGTGAATCCATGCCAGACCCATGCTGGAGAACAACAGTTACAGGTAAGTAACTTGTTCCTTCTCCAGCATGGGGTCTGGCATGGATTCACATGCTCATGAATAAAAATACATAGCAGTACACACATGCACAACCACGGGAGGTGGCAAAGGCTCAACATTAAGCATTACATCAAACTCAACATTAAGCAATTCTTACCTCCTCACCAGGCTCAGCTTAGGCGAACAGGTTGCGCAGCACTGCTTGGCCGACCCTGGACTCCTCCCTGGAATCCCGATCGACGCAGTAGAATTTCGTGAAGGTGTGCGTCGACCTCCACGTAGCAGCCCTGCAGATGTCCAACAAGGGCACACCAGATAGGAACGCCATGGTAGCTGCGATCGCTCTGGTGGAATGGGCTCTCGGACGGCCAGGCAGCGGTCGGTTTGCCAACCGGTGGCAGTACATGATACAGCCAGAGAGCCATCTGGAAATGGAAGCCTTCGAGAGAGCCTTCCCCTGATTGACAGGTCCAAAGTTCACAAAAAGTTGTGACGTCTTCCGAAAACACTTCGTGCGGTCCACGTAGAACTTCAGCGCTCTAGCCACATCCAGCGAGTGAAAAGTCCTTTCAGCCGGCGAGGAAGGCGACGGGAAGAAAACAGGCAACACCAAGGGTTCGTTGAGGTGGAAGTCCGACGGCACCTTGGGCATGAAGGAGGGGTGCGTCCTGAGCACTACCCTCGTGTCGTGAAAAGTCAAGTACGGGGGCTTGCAGGAAAGGGCCTGGATCTCTCCCACCCGTCGTGCGGAGGTGATGGCCACAAGAAACGCTGTTTTCCACGACAAGAACTTCAACGGAGCAGAGTGCAGAGGCTCGAACGGAGGTCCCATGAGCTTGGTCAGCACCACGTTGAGCTCCCACGCCGGGGCCGGGGCCTTCACCGGCGGGAACGATCTGAACAGTCCCTTCATGAATTCTTTCACCAGACGATGAGACCACAAAGACGACCGTCCCGTGGTTCTGGTGTATCGGGAGATCGCAGCAAGATGAATCTTGATGGAAGCGTGCGCCAGTCCAGCCTTGGCCAGCGTCAGCAGGTACCGCAGTATTTGGGGAGCCGTAATCCGTAGAGGGTTAATCTTCTGTGCGTGGCACCAGACAGAGAACCTCTTCCATTTGTGTCCGTAGCATTTAAGAGTTGAGGAAGCCCTGGCCTTTGCAAGAACCTGTCTGTAGTCGGCCGGTATGTCGTAACCTCCAAACTCCAACGCTGCAGGAGCCAGGCCTGCAAGTTCAGCGACTTCGGGTCGTGATGGAGGATGGCGCCTCCTTCCCTGGAGAGAAGATCCGCGTCCACTGGCAGTTTGATTGACAGGGACGCTGACAAGTCCAGAAGGTCCGGGAACCATATCTGCCTCAGCCACGCAGGTGCGACGAGGAACATCCTGCACCGTGACCTCTTGAGCTGGTTGATGAGCCGGATCAGCAGCGGCAATGGAGGGAACGCATATAGGAACATGCCCTCCCAGGGGAACGAGAAAGCATCGCCCATGCTCCTCGGCTGGGGAAACCTGCTGGCGAACCTCCGGCACTTGGAGTTCGTCGCCGTCGCGAACAGGTCGATCTGGGGTGTGCCCCACCGTCGGAAGAGGCGGTCCACTAGATCCTGTCGTAGTTCCCACTCGTGGCACGAGCGCAGCTCTCTGCTGAGCGAGTCGGCGATGGTGTTTTTTATTCCTGCCAGATGAAACGGCACCAGAAACATCCCTTGGGCGACGGCCCAATGCCACAGATCCTGTGCCTCCTTGGACAGGGCTGGGGATCTGGTACCGCCCTGCTTCCTGATATAGAACATGGTGGTGGTGTTGTCGGTGAAGATCCTCACCACCTTGCCCTTGAGGGACGGAAGAAAGGACCTGAGGGCCCAAAACACTGCACGGAGTTCCAGGACGTTGCTATGGAGGGACCTCTCCGCCGGCAGCCAAAGACCCCTCGCGTGCAGGTTTTCGGTGTGCGCTCCCCACCCCTCCAGGGAGGCATCCGGGGTCACTGTCTTCTGGTGGCCCGGGGTCTGGAAGTCCATGCCCGCCGTCAGATGCGCGCGGGTGCCCCACCACCGGATCGCTCGTCGGAAACTCTCGTTGAGTGTGATCCTCTCCTCGAAGCTGCCCCTCGTCTGGATCCAGCACGCGTCCAGGAACTCCTGCAACGGGCCCATCCAGAGCCTGCACAGGCGGATGAGATAAATGCAAGAAGACATCATTCCGAGGAGGGACTTGATGGACCTCACCCTGGCCGCATCCGCAATCACCATCCGCTGCACCTTGCCCAAGATGGCCCTTTCCTCTGACGGAGAGGCCAGAAGCGACACTGTCGAGCTTCGCTCCCAAAAACAGTGCGTCTTGCGCGGGCACCAGGTGGGACTTGGCGTAGTTTATGGAGAATTCCAGGTCCGTGAGTAGTTGGACGGTGCTTGCCGTGTGCTCCACGGCGAGCTCCTTAGTCTTTGCTCGGATGAGCCAGTCGTCCAGGTAGGGGTAGACGTGGATCCCCTCTAAGCGCAGCCGTGCCGCCGCCGGTGCAAGGCACTTGGTGAACACCCTGGGTGCCGACCTCAACCCGAAGGAAGGGCTCTGAACTGGTAGTGACGCCCTTGGACCACGAATCTGAGAAACTTTCGGTGTCCCTTTAGGACGGGGATATGGAAGTAGGCATCCTCCAAATCCAACGACGACAGGAAATCGCCCTCCTCCAGTTGATCCAGGATGTGTTGGAGGGTGACCATCCGGAACTTCTGTGCCTTGATGAATTTGTTCAGTCGTCGTAGGTCCAGGATGGGACGCCATCCTCCCGTCGTCTTTTTCACGGGGAAGTATCTTGAGTAAACTCCGGAGCCCCGAAGCCTCTTTGGGACGAGCTCGATGAGGCCCTTCCTGAGCATCGCCCTTACCTCCAAGAGAAGTTGAGGGACGTGACGTTCCTTCCTGGCCACAGGGGCGACGCGCGGGCACCTCTTTAGAAACTCGAGCGCGTGACCCTGAGCCAGGGCGTCCAGCACCCAACGGTCGATGGAGATGGACTCCCACACGCTGACGAAGCTCGCCAGCCGGCCTCCCACCGGGGTGCTTCGGTGGGGGCCCGACCCCACGGCCGGTTCAGTCCTGCTTCGACGAGGCTTTGCTGCCTTGTCCTCCTTGGCGACAACGGCGTGGTCCGCCCGACTTGCCTCGTCCCCTGTAGGCTTCCTGTGACGACGAACGGGCCGCTTGACGATAGGTGGAAAATCCGCCGCTGGAACCTTTGGAGACAGCCTGTTTGCCTCCGCCGCTCCGAAAGGGCAGCCGTCGTTGCTGGAGAACACCAAGAGCCCGGGCCGTCTCTGTGTCCGCCTTGATGGCTTGTAGGGAATCGTCCACTGTTTTCCCAAACAGGTTGCTCCCGTCGAACGGCATGTCCAAGACTCTGGTCTGCACGTCCTGACGGAAGTCAGTAGCCTTGAGCCATCCACGCCACCTCAGGCACACGCCGTTGCCCAACTGGCGAAATCCAGTGTCAGCGATGTCAGTCGCTATCGTAATGGCGTGGTCCAACCCCACTTCTCCTTCCTGCAAGATCTCTAGGGCCTCCGCCCTCTTGTCTGGTAGGAAGTCCAGCAGGGGGGCGAGTTTGTACCACAACTCCCTGTCGTAGCGGGCTACGATAGCCAAGGCGTTGGCAGCCTTAATCGTCGTCGATGCCGATGACATGACTCTGCGTCCCATCGTGTCCAATTTCTTTCCCTCGCCGTCCGGCGGGGAGGTTGACGTAGAGGCCGCGCCCCCCCCCCCGCTTTCTTCCTGGCTGCCGCGGAGACGCCCGAGTCCGGGGTCGGCTGTGCCCGAAGGCACAAGGGGGCCGCGTCCGGGACCCGGTACTTCTTCTCGTACCGATCCCTTCTAGCCGGCGGTGTGGATGGGTTCTTGAGGAGGGAGAGACCCTCATCCCAGATATCGTCCAGTAGAGGCACAGCGAGGACCGTCTTCCTCCTGGTCTCGCGCCGTTAATAAAGGAAACCTTCCTTCTTTTCCGGGCAGAGCTGGAAAAGCTCGGATGCCCTGGCAATCATGGTGTGAAACGATCCAATCTCGTCGGGCGGGGAAGCCCGGGTGGGAGGTGACGACGGGAGATCGTCGTAAACATCGTCTGTACCTGTCGCGGCCGTGTCAGTCCCCGTATCATCCCCACGTGTCGTGGACGGGGAGGACGGCTGAGCTAGGCGCGATGGTTGAAAAGGAGGTGGAGGATGAATCCTTCTCTTAAGAGGAGGGCTCCCAGAAGGGCCTGGCTCCGGGTCCCCCATCGGGAGCGGTTCCTCCGTTGGTGGTAACGGCAGTCTCGTCCTTATCTCCGAGCATAAGGACTGTATAGCCAACAAAATGGCCGCCGAGTTGTCTTGCGGTACTGGTTGAGGGGGTTCCGACGGGCGATCAGGAGCCCCGTCGGCACCCTCGACTTTCTCGTCGTCTCCCACGTCGGGGTCCCTTCCGACAGGATGGTCTTCTTCCACGCCAGCGCCGTGGCCCAAGACTTCGATCAGCTCCTCCTCAGAGGTTGAGGCCGAATCCACAACGACCTCCTGCCCCCCCTTTTTCTTCTCCGTCGGAGGTTTCACGGGGGTCCTGTCGATGGGCATGAAAGAGGACTCCCTCCGCGGTGGCAGGGAGATTCTGGGCCCCGAGGTCGCCACCACTGGTGTAGCCTCCACAGGCTGAGCCAGGGCCGCCGCGACTGTCTCGATAGAGGCCTTGGCCGGATCAAGGCTTTCACCACCTTAGGTGCGCTCACCGCCTTCTCCTTGGGGGGAGGGTCACCACCTCGCTCCCCCTCCGATGGGGCCTTCGAGCTCGACCAGGGTCTCTCCAGGAGCTTCGCCGGGTGCTCGGCCTTCCTCTTACCCGAGCCAGAGCGTTGGCTTGTGGTTGATGGCGCCGGGGAGGTTGCGCCCTGCCTGGCGCCCGTAGAGCCCGACCGTTCGGCGCTCCCGGTGCCAGCGGACTCGCGGTGCTTGTCCTTCTGTTGGACCCCCGTCGCTGGGGCGCCCTCAAAGGTCTTAGAAGACCGCTCGGACTTCTTCTTCTTCTTCTCGCCTGACGGGCTCTTTCCTTCCAGCCAGTTTGCGAGACGCTGATGGCGGTCCTTAATGGTCCGCTCCGACATATTGCCGCAAAACGCACAGTCCTTCTCCACGTGCGTCTTGTCTTCATGCAGGCAGTAAAGGCAAAGGGAGTGTTCGTCCTCCTTAAAGACATTCTGAAGCTGGCATCCAGGGCAGACCCTGAACAGCTTTCCGGGCGTCGAGCTTCCCTTCTCCTCGGCCATGCTCGAGAAGGGCCTGAGAAACTTCTGGAGTCCTCCAAAAGCGTGGCTCGACGAAATCTTCACCCTTGAGGGGCGTAGAAGAATCCGACACGGGTCCCCGTTGATCGGATAAAGAAACGGTGGAGCTTGAGGCTCTTTTGACCGAAAAAGAGAACATTTTCCTAAGAAAAAGTGCGAAAAAAGCACTAACGCTCGAGAGCAATAGCACGAGGATCCCAACACTTGAACGTGCGGTAAAAATCTGAAGATGGCCACCAGAGGCGGGGCTTAGGGAGATGGCAGTCATTGGCTGTGGTCAGTATGACGCAGAGATCAGTGATTGGTTACTACTACGAAAGACAGATCAGAAACTAAACTGATACTGATTTTTCTTTACCGAGGATTCCCAGCCTGACGACGGGGAATATTCATGAGCATGTGAATCCATGCCAGACCCCATGCTGGAGAAATGGAACAACATTACACCACTACCAAATTCAGCTATACTTGAAATATACCAAACCAGGTAAGGCTGCTGTTAAACGTAGCCGCACTACAACCTGCACTGAATTCAGACAGAATAGAATTGTAATGATTAAGATAATGCTGCCTTGAATCCAACCAGACCTGAATTGCACTGAATCAACAAGGCAAACGGTACTGCGGGTCCCAACATAACTACCTCACCCAACACAAGGGAAGCAATAAATCTAGAAGCGCACTCGCCCCTGGAATGCACCACAACCCAAAACAGAAATCAGGGTGAAAAATCAAACTCTTAGCCCTAAAACCACAGCAAGACAGATATCGTGGGTTACAGAATCACCGACCCCTGCAAAGCAAGGAACTCCAGGATGACACCCACCTCTGGAACACATCACAAACTCGAACCGAATACCAAGGCGACGAAGTGAGCCACCACAATTCTACAAGAGGCAAGCCCATGTGGGGATTTTAACATCCCAGTGAACCCATAATGCCTTACAACACCAGGCCCACCAGATCAAAAACAAAACACAAATATGCAATTGCGAGAGATGACGGCAGAGAAAGACAAACCACCACAAGCCCTCAGCGAGATGATCACAACTGGCCGCAACACCAACCTAACCCAAGGCCAGGAAAGCAACAAATTGAAGGAAGGCACACACCTGTGGAATGACAATGCATTACTTACCGTAAAAGCATTTCTGATGGTTGTATCTGCGTAGATTCACATGCTGTGCATAGTCCGACATCCAGTGGTCACTGCGGAGTATTGCATTTTGTTTTTTGTAGTCGAAAAGGGGATGTCGACAAGGCGCGTCTGTAACACTATCCCTATAGTGACGTGCAGTGTACCCACAATCCCTCACGCGTCGAGGTCCTCCGTTTGTATTTTTTCTGCCCTGAGGGAGCCTTATAGACGTGAGTGAGTACAGAAAAGAGAGAGAGAGATAAAGGATGTCTATGTTCCTTCCATCCGAGCGGGGAGGGAGGGTGGGCGCATGTGAATCTAAGCAGATACCGTAAAAGCATTTCTGATGGTTGTAAGTAATGCATTGTCTTCTGATGTTTGTTAATCTGCTTAGAATCACATGCTGTGCATAGACTAGCGAGCAGTACCCAGAGTTGGAGGTGGGTTGTGAGAGTCTTAATACTGCTTGTCCCACCTGTGAATCAGACCTAGAGTGGGCATCTAGACAGTAGTGTTTTGTAAAGGTGTGTACAGAACTCCAGGTTGCCGCCTTGCAAATGGACTCAAGAGGGACATTTGCAATTAATGTTATGGAAGCCCCAGTGCCTCGAGTAGAGTGTGCTCTTGGCTTGAAGGGTAGTTCTCTCTTAGCAAGAGAGAAACAGAGGGTGATGCATTGTACGAACCATCTAGATATAGTGGATTTTGAAACTGCATCTCCTTCTCTTCCTGCTGCCACCGAGACAAAGAACGGATTAGTCTTTCTCAGTGGTCTAGTTCTTTCCATATAAAACAGCCCTGCGCACATCCAGTGTATGCAGGCTTTTTTTCTCCCAAGTTTGAAGGGTTTTGAAAGAACGTTGGTAGTTCTATAGATTGGTTCACATGGAACTTAGAAATGAATTTAGGTGCAAACCTAGGGTGTGTGCGTAGAACCACCTTATCTTTGTGAACTGTTACAAAGGGGTCTAGAATAGATAGCGCTTGTAGTTCACTTACTCTCCTGATGGAGGTGACAGCTATTAGAAAAGCAGTTTTAAGGGTGAGGTCATTAAGCGTTGCTTTGTGCATGGGTTCAAGGGGTGAGCCCATGAGCCTGGTTAATACCACATTTAGGTCCCAGCCGGGAGCTGGGTTAGCTATGGGAGGGTGTATTCTCTTAACTCCTTCCATGAAGGCTTTAATAACTGGGACTTTCCACCACGACACTAAGTTAAAAAGTGGTTTATGCGGAAAGTGCAGCTAAATGAACCTTAATAGAATTAAATACTAATCCCGAGTCTAGTAGGTGAGTCAGGTAGAGAACAATTTGTGTGAGAGAGCAGTCAACTGGGTTAATGCTCTTATTTCTACACCATATGACGAATCTTTTCCACTTGCTAGAATAACAGTGACAAGTGTTAGGCTTTCTAGCTTCTTTGAGAATGCCCATGCATCTCTGTGGGAGTTGTAAATGACCAAATTCTATGATCTCAGGAGCCATGCTGCTAAATTCATGGTCTGTGGGCATGGGTTTAGTGTCTTGCTCTTATCCTGTGACAGCATGTTGTACGGGCAGGGTAGTTCCACCGGTGGAGACAGACATCTCCATCAGGTGAGCGAACCATGGTTGCCGGGCCCACATAGGGGCCACTAATATCATGGCGACTGGTTCCTGGTGCATCTTGTGCACTATCTTATTGAGAAGGGGAGTCGGGCAGGAAAAGTGTAAACAAATTTCCCTGACCATAGTATCGATAGATCGTTCCCCATGGACTGGTTCTGGGGGTACCTGGAGGCGTAATCTTGGCAATGGGAGTTCTCCAGAGTTGCGAACAGATCCATTTCTGGGAATCCCCATCGTGTGAAGACGCCGACGACAATGTCTCCTTGTAGCCGCCATTCATACTCTGCGGGCAGAGGGAAGTCTCTGCTGAGTTCGTCTGCTAGCAGATTGAGTTCCCCTGATACATGTTGTGACAACAGGAACATGTGTTCTAAAGCACACTTCCAGATGTTCTGGGACAGCTTGGACAGTCCTGGAGAGTGAGTGCCCCCTTGCTTGTTCAGATAGTACATGGCTGTGGTGCTGTCTGTGAGGACCATCACAGTCTTCCCTTGCAGATGAGCCTGAAAAGCCTTCAGTGCTTTGAAGACCGCTAACAGTTCCAGCAAGTGTATGTGTTTGGACGCTACGCTCGGAGTCCAAACTCTGTGTGCAGTCTGATGGGATAGGTGAGCCCCCATCCTGTGAGGGATGCGTCGGTGGTTAAGAGTGGCCTCCACTGCGGGGGTGGCGAATGGTTTCCCCATTACAAGGTTTTCCTTCGACCACCAACGTAGCGAGAGAACCAAAAGGCCTGCGAGACCACCACTAGATCGTCCCATTGTCCGCTGGCCTGACACCACTGGCTGTTGAGCCACTCTTGCATAGGGCGCATGCGCAGTCGCTCGTGAGGTACCAAATATATACATGATGCCATAATTCCCAGCAAACGCATTGCTTTGCGCACCGTCACCTCTCGACCGGCCACATATTGAGGGATCTGAAACAGCATATTTTGGACCCACTCGTTGGAGAGGAAGACGAGGCCGTCCTTTGTTCGAATTAGAGCCCCTAGGAATTGTTTGATCTGGCTGGGCTCTAGGCTGGACTTCTTCTCGTTGATGGAGAAGCCCAGTTGGAACAAAAGGTCTAAAGTCTTTTGGGTATTTGAGAAGCATGTCTCGTAAGAATCCCCTGTTATGAGCCAATCGTCGAGGTAAGGGTATACTGGGATGGACAGCCTGCGCAGGTGGGCCGCTGCTACTGCCAGTACTTTCGTGAATACCCTTGGCGCTGACGCTATGCCGAAGGGTAGCACTCTGAACTGGTAGTGTTTGCCTCGATCATGAACCCAAGGTATTTTCTGTGCACTGGCAACATTAAAATATGAAAGTATGCATCTTTCATGTCCAGTGTTGTCATGTAATCCCCTTGAGACAACAGGGGGATTACTTCCTGTAATGTCACCATACGAAATTCTTGAGGTTTTACAAATCTGTTTGCTGGGCGCAGATCTAGTACAGGGAGCATGGATAAGTCCTTTTTGGGTACAAGGAAGTACACTGAATAAATACCTTCCGTTACCTGTGATAGAGGCACCACCTCTATTGCTGCTTTTTCTACTAGCTGGTCCACTTCTTGAAGGATGGTGAGGTGCTCTGGTGACAGGTGTCGTCCTCTTGGGGGTCTGTACGTCGGGGAGCGGTTGAATTCTATACAGTAGCCGCGGGCTATGGTTGAGAGTACCCAGCGGTCTGATGTTATTCCCTCCCATGCTGGAAGAAAGGATGTTAACCGGCCCCAGACCGGCGATGCATGGGAGGGGACCCGAATATTCGGGTCATTTGGTGTTGGTGGCTTGGGAACCTCTAGGGGTGGGACCCCGACCTCTTCCCTTGCCACAACGCTGTCCTCTCTGGGTGTATGGTCCACTGGTTCCTTGATTCGAGGACCAGTTGCCTGCAGAGTATTGCTGCTGTTGTTGCTGGCGTTGGCCTCGAAAAAAGTGTCCGTTTCCATAACCTCGCTTGCTGGGAGGCCTTGAAATTTGATCTAGGGTCTCAATGGTGTCAAAATGCTTTTTTGCAGTCTCTAGTGCATCATCCAGCGCCTTCCCAAAGAGGCTGGCATCCTCTATTGATTTGTTAATGAGAGATGCTTGTGTTTCGGGTTTGAACCCTGAATTACGTAGCCAGACATGTTTGAGGAGGATTCCTTGGACTAGGGAATGGCCAGCCGTTTCTGCAGCATCTAGAGTATTCTTAATGATGCTGTGGTTGACTAAGGTTGCCTCAGTAACCGTGGCCAGAAGCCGAGTTCTTAGGGGTTCAGGTACCTCCTCGATGTCCCTGCGTAGTTTGCTCCATTGGGCATCTGTATAACTTGCCAGTAAGGAGTTGTTGTTGGCAATCCTGGTGGAAAAGGCTGCCGAGGATGTAATCCTTTTACCTAGGGCATACAGCTTTTTACCTTCTTTATCTGGTGGTGCCTCGCTGGTTGATAGCGGGACCCCTGCCTTGCATTTGTTACTACTAGGGAGTCCGGTACAGAGTGGCCCCTGATGTAGAACGGGTCCGATGGAGAGGGGCTAAATCATTTTTCTATCCTTGGGTTGACCCCTCTGACCAATGCGGGTGTAGATAGCGAAGGAATGATTTGTCTCTTTACTGAGGCAAGGAGGGGAATGGTTTGACTGACCGGGGGTTTCTCCTTGATGATCTTTTCCACAAAGTCTATGTCAGGAGAAATTTCCCCAGTCTCGATTTCGAAATGCGCTGCTGCTTTGCGTAGTAGTGCATTAAAGGTAGGTTGATCGTCCATAGGTGACGTATTCCTCATTGGTGAGGCTGGGGGGGGGGGGACAGGTTTAGGGTGTCAGGGTCTGTAGACGCTGATGGGGACTGCCAGGGCTGTGAAGCACCTTCTTCTGGGTCTTCTTCAAAGCCCCCACCACCCATGTCTGGGTTATCCTCAAAACCTTCCTGGTCTAGGTTTTGTTCTTGTTCGTTAGTTAAGAACTCCTCATCTTCATGAAAGTGGGATTCCTCTTCAGTGAGGTCATATAACTCTACATCCTCCTGGGGGCGGGGGGGAGGGGGGGGTGGGGGGGGGGGGGAATGAAACAGCCTAGGGTATTTAGCCTAGGGTCCTCTTGAGGCCCCTCTCTTGGTCTTTTGAGTGTGGGTAGGTTTTGAGTACATAAACTCTCCATTTTGTCCATACAAAGCTGGAGTCTCTCCAAGGTCCCTTGTGGTAACCGAGAGCGGTCGGGGGGGGGGAAAGGGAAGGCTTTCGGCCTGTAAACGCTTTGACCTATCCCATAACGTCGAGGATAAACTCCCATCGCCTTCTGAGAAGCCTTCCAGTAGGCTAGGAGTCCCTTTCGACGGAGGGGGCAGTTCCTGCCTTCCTTCCGCCCCTTTCAGCGTTTCCCTGGCCTTGCTAGTGGTATTCGGCGTCTCTTTCGCCGTCCATCTCTGGCTATCAGTGGAAACAATACGAGCCAGGCTCTCTGCGACTAAATGGTCTGTCGAGGGTTCCTCTGGTGTCGACGTTACAGGTGTCGTGTTCTCTACGCCGACGGGTGCTCGCGGTTTGGTGATAGCGCCCTTATCTGGAGGTAGCCCAGTTGCTGGTCGCGGTTGCGAGGGGGGCTTTGGACCCTTACGGTCTGTGGAGGCCGCCGGTAGGACCTACGTCTCCGTTGGCGCTAATGCTTTCTTCGTCTTCGACGAGGAAGAGCCGTGGGTCATGTGCTTATGTGAGTGCTTGTGTGCGTCAGTGTCGCCAAGGTGTTCATCCCCATAAGCAGGGCGTGAGCCGAGCTTGTCGGGCCGGGGACAGACGAGGAGCGTGACCGCTCCCTATAGGGGTGTACAACCTCCGAAGCGGAGGTCGGGTTATCACTTTCCTCATCACTTTCGGCGGCGGGTGAGGAATCGGACCTAGACATGGCATAGGCTGCTCACCTCTTGACCCTGCGGTCCTTTAAAGTCTTAGGCTTAAGAAGCTAAAAGGCCGCAGAACCGTATTCCTTGTGATTGAGGGGCAAGCAACAGTTGCACCGTTTGTGCTCGTCTTTCCAGGTGAATTTGCCCTTGCAGCGCGGGCAAAACCTAAATGGTGTCCTCTCCATAGCTGAGGAAACGATAAGACGTGATAACAACCCCGAAGGAAAAGGTGGGGAAAGAGAAAGGCATTCTTAAAGAGAACCAAGAAATGTCCCATGACGCCACTCTCCCTAATGTTTGAGGCCGGCGAGGCCAGGCCATGTGTTCGGCGATGCCGAAGGATCCCCTCTGTCCAAGGCACAGCCGCCGAAGATCTTGTCGGCGGAGAACAGCTTCGTCGAAGGAGGAACCTAACGTAAGGTAAGTTAAATAATGACCAAAGGAAAAGTGAATATTTAATTAATAATGACCAAATGGTCTTTGCAATGTCTCTCGGGGAGCTCCGCGTAAAGGCGACCAATATCTGGGTGGAAAAAAACAATCTGAGGGACCTCGACGCGTGAGGGATTGTGGGTACACTGCACGTCACTATAGGGATAGTGTTAGACACGCCTTGTCGACGTCCCCTTTTCGACTACGAAAAACAAAATGCAATACTCTGCAGTGACCACTGGATGTCGGACTATGCACAGCATGTGATTCTAAGCAGATTAACAAACATCAGAAACATACATACATCTTAATACATCAGAAACCCAAATCAAAGGAAAAATATTACCATTGCAGCGAAGCAGACGCCACGGTGTGCTGTGCCACACAGACTTAACCAGGGACCAGGAAAATAACCAACCCAGGAATATGCCACATTCCAAAACAAAGGCTACAACTTACAGCCACAGCGTGGCAGGCTGTTTTACCACAAACTTTATTTTTATTGATTCATTATGAACCTTTACGAAAACATATATAATATACAATACATAAAACATATCACATACATACATGTAGTCGCATACAATGCCGAAATTCATGTAGGTGCTGCTCCACATTTAAAACATCATAATCATAATACAACCTAAGAACTTTTTTAAAACATACAACATGTAGCATTCCATTTTGTTTTCTTAATTAGTGAGTTTTACGCTTTCACTTATTCAACCATATCCAACACTTTCCCTCATTAGATTTGACAATTAGTCCAATTAATCAAACCTATCAATCGATTTCGTTTTTCTAAATACAACTAAATTAGCTAGCTAAAAATACATACAACTAACATTAGTCTAACTAAAATCTAAAATTTTTATAAGGCCTTGCAGAATATCGATCATTAAAACATTTCATTTGATTTTGTATCCTTTCTCTACATACCCAGATTCCCGAGCTGAGTAAATAATTGTCAAACAATAACACGGATGTTTAAAAGGTGAAGCTTATAGTGTCCACATTTTAGATGCAGCACTCCAAATCCGAAATAGAGCAATATGAACTGACTAAGTTTGAGTTAAGACAGTAGTTCCAGAATTCATCATTTTTTATGATATAATTACTACAAAGCGGCCTAGGTTGATGATGTAAAGACTACCTAATTTCGGACAGGATGTCAGTACATTTCTGGGTGTTTCACAGTGCAGTTGAGATTTGCTAATTCGACACATTCTTTGTTCAAGGGAAATGTTACAATGTTGGTTTACTCTCAGTTTCACTATAAAATTACAAACAGCAGGACATGGGCATTTTAAAAGATACTATTTGAGTTTTAAGATACTGGTGGTTGATGGTGGATTCATATTAAAAATTATGTAGTGTCCGGAGATGGGAATAATTATTGATCGAGTCTTGCTGTTAAGAGTTTATTTTTTAACATGCCCTTCAAAACACCAAATGTTGTCCCTCGTGTATAGTCTGGCCACCAGCCCAAGTATTTGAAACATTCATCATTTAGTTTCACAAATCTACTAAATGATTTCAAATCGTAATTTTCACTTATGAAGTATAGCAGTGGACATTGGGGGGGGCGGGATTTGATGTACAGAGAACCTCCGCGTATTAGACCCTGGCTTTTGAGTGAAACCAAGCCCAGTTCTAGGCGGAAATATGCCATAGAGATGGATGGAGGCAAGCGTAACAATGTTCTCCAAAGGTTCAAAGGTTTCCTTCAACCACATTAAGCCATGTGAGAGTTTGCATGGCTAAGCCATCAAGACCATATAAAATGGCCAGTGTAAAACTGTTTATATACTCCAAGGATGCCCTCAATAGAATATACAGCTGTCTGGTTGCGAATTTAATAATCAAACAGGTCAATTGTCTTGCCTTTCTTTTTTTTGGTCACCACAATAAATGTATAGTTTTTATCAGCGCTCAGTTCAAATCCCAAGTAAGGGTCATCACCGTACTCTACACACTTTGGCAATCAATTTGAAATCATACTCTGGTGTGCCTGTTATTTGCAACCAACATGATTTTGATCTTATTCATGTTGATAGTTACGTCATTTTGATCAGCAAAATCAATTAAGGTTTTATATTTGTTTTTGGTTCTTCCAACTGTACCATCCAGTAAGACTAGATGGTCTGCATATAGCAGACTCGCAATATGTCTGGTACCTAGCTTTACAGAGCAGACATCAGCAGCCAAGTTTTTCTGGTCGATCTGCTAAATATAGATTGAACAGAAGGGCAGCCAGGATACAACCTTGTCTAAACCGTCTGTTCACCTCTATATGGGATGTCACTGTACCGCATTATCAAGTCGTACCTGCACCCTATTGTCAGAGTATAGATGTACAATAATGGACAGTAATTTTGCTGGGCATCGGCAGTTTTGCCACTTCTTCCACAGTGTGACTCGGTTGAAGGAATAAAATGCTGTGCTGAAATCTACTCAGATAAAGTACTGGGTTTCCTTTTTGTGCAGCTGCACACATTAATGCATCTAGCAGTCTGATGTTATGCGTAGTAGCAGATCCACTTCGGAAACCTGTTTGGGTGTCATGTAATATATTATTCTCTTCCACCCAAGATTGCAGGGCTTTTGTGGTGAACAGTTTACCAGTGACATCTAACAGAGAAAGGAGTCTATTCACCTTTCTTGTATATGGGTAGAAGAAACGCTGACTTCCAAGATTGAGGGACACATTTTTCAGAGCTTATTTTACTTTACAAGACATACAGTGCCTTGGCACAAGCTCCAGGATCTGATTTAAGGACTGCGCTTTTTAAACTCTTTTTTACCAGGTTACTCACCGCAGTGACCACCTTACTCCTAGTCCATAGTCCCCTTTCCTCAATACTTATGGGACATCTCTTCGCCCTGTGGGACGGGACCGGAGCACTTTGTAAAAAGCATTCACATTTTTCAAAAAATGTGTCCTTCCCCTCTTTCTTGCGCGGGGCCCGGCACGCGGCCGTAACCCTGCCCACCTTGCCTCCGCCCCACGCATCGCCCATCAGTCCTTTTCTATCGCCGGGTCAAAGACCCATTAGCAATAACAGAGGAACCTTATTAGAGGGGACGGCGGGCGTGCGTATGGAGGGAAGGGGAGTATGGACTAGGAATAAGGTGGTCACTACGGTGAGTAACCTGGTAATACTCCTACGTCCCGTCCCCTTTCCTCCATACTTATGGGAGATTCCCAAGCACTCCTTACAGGAACTATGGGTGGATGGAAATACCCCTTACTGAAACATGTTCTTCAGTACAGCCTGACCAAACTGAGCGTCAGCTCTTGAGATCACGTCGAGACAATAATGCTTACAGAAAGCAGATGGGGAGGCCCAAGTAGCTGCCCTAGCAATGGACTCCCAGGGGACATATTTCTGAAAAGCAACCGCGGCTGCCTTACCCCACACCAGGTGTGCATGAATACCCTTAGGAGGTTTCAGCCCTTGGACGGTGAAAGACTCTGTGATGCAGGCGGCGATCCACCTAGAAATAGTTGCCTTAGACGCCTGCCTGCCCTGAGGGTTACCGAAGGTCCCCAAAAGTTGAGAAGAACTCCTAAGCTCAGAAGTCCTGTCCATGTAGAACTTAAGAGCTCTTCGGACATCAAGACAGTGTAGAACCCTCTCAGCCTCAGAGGGAGGGTTTGGAAAAAAGACCGGTACGGAGATCGACTGATTCAGATGGAATTCGGTCACTACCTTCGGTGTAAAGGCCAGGTTTGTCCGAAGGACTACCTTGTCCTTGTGAAAGACCAAGAAAGGATGCTCCACTGACAATGCCTGGAGCTCACTCACTCTCCTTGCTGACGTAACAGCGACCAAAAAGGACACTTTCCAAGACAAGTACTTGAGGTCCACCGTAGCCATTGGTTCAAAGGGTTTATGGCGCTGCGCTGTCAGGACTACATTTAGGTCCCACGGCGGGTGCGGACTACGAACCGGAGGGTAGAGGCGTGTCAACCCTGCAAAACCCTGTCTCTTGACCACTGGGTTACTCAGAAAATAAGAGCACTGGTCTGTAGAAAGTTAAGCGGAAACCGCTGAAAGGTAGGTTCTGCATGACAGAACATGAACCCCTGACTCTGCTAGGGAGGACACGAAGGACATCACCGTGTCAATCGTGGCCACTCTTGGATCCAACTTCTTCTCCAAACACCAATGACGGAACCTGAGCCATTTACTCTTGTGCCGAGATCTGGTCGAGGGTTTCCTGGCTGCCTGGATAATGCGTATGTTATCCGTAGACAAATTCAGATGCTCTAAAGACTTTTACTCAGGCACCATGCTGCCAAGCTAAGCGATTGTGGGGAGGGGTGCCACATCTGCTGTTCGCCTTGGTGAAGAAGATCGGGAGTTACTGGTAACCTAATCGGCGGATACACCGACAGGTGTTGAGGTTCTGAGAACCAAAACCTGGCCGGCCACCACGGAGCTATGAGTAGAAGGGAACAGTTCACAGAGTTCTTCAACATCCAAATTGCACGGTGAACTAGAGCCAGAGGCGGGAAGGCTTAAGCTCTCATGTGCCATGGAATCTCGAGAGCATCCCCCAGAGAGGGGGCTCTCAGCCCCCCTCTGGGGGCATACTGAGGAAGCTTCTTGTTTACTGCCGTAGCGAAGAGGTCCACCTCCGGTGTGCCCCAACGCGAGAAAATCCATAAGGGGACCTCCGCCTTCAACTCCCACTCGTAGCTGACCACTGTCCGCCGGCTGAGGGCATCCGCTGTGACATTCAGCTGGCCCGGGATGTGTACTGCAAGCAGCCAGACACCATGAAGCACGGCCCACTCCCATATCTGGATAGACAGGTCCACAAGGGGGTGGGGGGAGACTTTGTTTCTCCCCCCCTCCCCCGTTTGTTGATGTAATACATTGACACCACATGGTCTGTGCGTATGCGGACCACCTTGTTGGCAATGAGCGGTCTGAACGCCTTGAGCGCCAGAAAGATCGGCAGAAGCTTCAACTGGTTTATGTGCAGGAGCTTGTCCTGAGGCGACCAGAGGTCCGAGACCTGAAGAAGGTCCAACGTCGCACCCCACCCCAGAAGGGAGGAGTCCGTCGTGATCGTCACCATGGGGGCTGGGTCCTGAAACCCCGCGCCCACCGGCAGGTTGCTGAGAGAGGACCACCAGTCCAGGTCCACTCTCATGGAATCCGGAATCATTATCAGCTTGAAATCCGGGTCCACAGCCTGACGCCAGGAACTCCGAAGAGCCATCTAGTTCCGTCTCATCTTGAGATGAGCAAGAGGAAGAGCCAGCACGCACGAGGCCATGAGGCCCAGAAGCCTCTGGAACCACCAGGCCGATATGCTCTCCGACTGCACAAACATCCGACAGGTGGCTAACAGATCCACCATTCTGTCCTCGGTCAGGTACACTCTGCAGTCGATCGTGTTCCAGCGAAAACCCAGGAAAATCAGGTCCTGCGAGGCAGTCATGGAAGATTTCCGCCAGTTCACCGACAGCCCAGGATGGAACAGGAGATTGCCCGCTGCTGCTAACGGACAAGGGCTGCGTAAGAGCCAGTCGTCCAAATAGGGATACACATGGATACCCTGCAGACGAAGATAGGCCGCAATCACGACATCATCTTCGTAAAGACAGGCAGCGCCGAGCTGAGGCCAAAAGGAAGCACTCGAAACTGGAAGTGCTCCTCTCCCCAAAGAGAAGCGGAGATATCTCCTGTGTGGGTTCCAAATCAGGATATACATGTACGCGTCCTGAAGGTCCACAACGCTGAGCCAGTTGCCCGCCTGCAAGGAGGAGCGTATCTGGCTGGGCGTAATCATTTTGAATTTCTCTTGGGGTAGGAAAAGATTGAACTGGGAAAGGTCTAGGATGGTGCGCAGGCCAGCCTTGTTGGGTTTGGGCACCGTAAACAGCCGGGAGTAGAAGCCCTCCCCTCGCTCCCCGAGGGGAACGGGTTCCACAGCTCTGAGGTCCAGAAATTTCTGAACCTCGGCTTTGAGGGAGGGCGAGCCAGACAGCTGAAAAGGAGGGTTGAGGGGTGGAATACGGGATAAAGGTAAGCGGAAGCCCGCTCGAGCGACTGACAAGACCCATCTGTCTTCTGTGATGGTCTGCCACGCCTCCAAATGAGACGCAATGCGTCCTCCCACGGGGTCTCGTGCAAGCGCGGAAAACCCTCATTTGGCAGGCTTATCGGTGGCAGTGCCACCTGAACCTTATGAGGTTGAGGAGCGGGAGAAAAACTGTGTGCGCTGTTGTCTACGGCGGTTATTCCCCGCTGGAGTATCCACTCTGCGGGATTTTCGGTCGAGGAAGCCCCTAAAACCGGAGGAGGGTCGACTTTGTGACAACGGTCTCTGGGATTTGAAAGGAGCTTTGACCAGAACAGACAATGATTTAGCCGTTTGAGTGCTATCCTTGGTCTTGGTGAGCTCTACATCAGTAGAAGAATGAAAAAGCTCCTTACCATCAAATGGAAGATCCAACACCTTGTCTTGCACTTAGAAAATTTAGTGGCATGCAGCCACGCCTGCCGTGAAGTATCAACCCCCAGCATAAGGCCCCGAGCCAAGGTGTCTATGTGATGAGCCGCAGCCTCCAGGAGATCCTGGGCCAAGACCCTGGCATCGGTAAGGCCTCCTTTGAAGTCTTCCAGCTTCTCAACCGGGATGTGCTCCTCAAACTCCGACAGACCTTACCACATCCGCATGTTAGCTCCCGCTAATATCAACTCAGCGTTGGCCTGCCTGAGCTGCAAGGCAGAGTTGGCAAAACATTTTCTCCCTAGGGAGTCAAGGAGCTTGTCCTCCTTTCCCAAGACCTGAGTAGCCGTCGTGGAAGAGGATGCTGCAGGTCTGGATTGCAACGTGGCCGCAGCCACCACTGTGGAGGAGGGAGGCGGACAAGACGACAGGGCCACCTCTTCCAAGGAATGTAGCCTGTACCTCACGTCAATCTTTATTTACAAAAAGTCCCGAGTGTGGCTTTTCCCAGACTCTTCGGACCTCGGCCAGAACGTCCTTCTGCAGGAACAGGCCGGTACGCTCCAAGGGAGACAGGGTGAACGCCCCAGAAAGCACGCCCTCCTGCGGAGCAGGTGCCTCGGGCACCGGAACATCTAAGAAGCTCATGTCCAGTACCCGGTCATGAAAGGCTCTGATAGAGCGGGGAAGGTCCTCGTTGTCCTGATCGCCTTGAGGATCATCTGACAGGTCAGGATCCTGCTGAGCCGTGTCAGGCACTGCCTTGTCCACTGGGGACAATGGAGGCACAGGCAGCAGAGCCGGGGGAGGCACCACTGGCAAGGGAGGTGCCGGCGGAACCACCGGAGGAACGGGTGGAGCTGGAGACGCAGGTGGACATATGTCCTTGAAAAGCCCTTTGAAATATTCCCTCATGGGGTCAGTGCGCATAAGCGCTTGAAATTTACCGAAAAAGGCGTCCTCAGTAGATTGTTTCGGAACATGAGGAGGTCTCTCATGAGGTGGACAAATCCAGGGACGTAACAGGGAAGGGTGCCGCACCGGCCCCTCCACTGATGTATCCACATAAATCAAAGGTGCCGCTCCCGCGGAGAACGAAACATTGTGAGAAAGAGGCATCCGGGCGTTCCAATCATAAACCGGCCGGTAAGGATGCGCACAAGGGACCTTCGGTTCACCCAAGGGACCGAGCCCTACACCAGAGGCCGATGGCTTATTTGTAGGGGTAGCACCTAAAATGGCCACCGTGGTCGTGGCGGGAACGGGCGCCATTTTGTCCTCATCTGAGGGGAACTGCGGCACGTGAGGAAGTGAGGCAGGGGTCCCCATCGATGGCTCAGGGGTCTTAATCTTAGCCTTAACATAAGGAACCTCGGCAGAGCCGGTACTATGAGGCCTGGAATGTTTTTGAGACATGCCAACCGCCTACTGAGCCTTTGAAGGAAGGACCTCGGCACTGCCGGTAAAAGAAGAACTTTGCTTCTTTGCCCCCTCAACAGATCTGGTGTCACCACAAGAGTGGGAATGGTAAGCAACCGCTTTCACCGATAAGGCCTTGTCCGGCCTCTCAGAACTGTTGGTAGCTTTAGCCTCTGAACGAGGTACCTCAGACCCAGGCCCGGTAACAGCCTCATCTGCACGGGCTTCGAAAATCCGTTCGGTAACAACAAGCCCAGCCAAGGCCTAGGGGCGCACACCGGTCTTGTTTTTGAGCGAAGCCGACAGAGGCCTCAGAGCGAGCTCCGCTACCCCACGATTCAGTAGAACTGGGTCTACAAACAGCCCCCACAGGAGGGGCCTCGGAGCGTACTCCGGTGTTCACAGGCCCCTTGCGGAGACCCTCGGAGAAAACTCTGGTAGAATTATTAGGCCCAACGGGCACCTCAGGGCGAACCCCGGTGACAGAGCGATCAACGCCCCTCCCGGACCGAGAGGAACCCGGAAAGGTATCCTCCGGCTGGGGTGCTCTGAAAAGTAAAGAACTTACCGGGCGTTTTTTCTTCTCGTCGATGAACGCCTGAAAATGCGAAGGAGGAGTTCGTCGGAACACCTCCTCCCACCGTTCCAACAGACATTGAAGTGCCCGGACCGAAAGGGAGTCACAGTTAAAACAGGAGTCCCAACGGTGTTCCGGACCCACACACTCTAAACAAAGAGGAAGGGGATCCGCCCTCACGAAGCTACGGTGGCACGATGAACAATCTGGAAAGTCTAACTTGAAAGACAGACTAATAAACAAACGCTAGCGAGAGCCAGAGAGGAAAAAAGGGAAGAAAATCTTCGAGGATGCAAGCGCATCCGGCCCTGATCGAGCGGAGAATAGGACTGATGGGCGATGTGTGGGGCGGAGCCAAGGTGGGAGGGGTTACGGCCGCGTGCCGGGCCCCGCACAAGAAAGAGGAAGGACAAATCTTTGGAAAAATTTGGATGCTTTTTACAAAGTGCTCCGGTCCCGTCCCACAGGATGGAGTGATGTCCCATAAGTATGGAGGAAAGGGGACGGGACGTAGGAGTAAATGCGTTTAACTTTAGCGTCATTCAGCCATTCACAGTCAGGTTTCATCCATGCATCCCTAATCTTGTGACGCATTAATCACTTTGCATCGCGTATTTCAATGTCAAAGTTATGTTTATGCTTACGATCACGGACTGCAAATTGTTGGTAGCTTACTTTTCCAGTTTTGTGCGCAAGTGTTCCTAGTTGGCTCATAATATATTCTGCATTACATCTATACCAATAGTCAGATTCATTCAGAACAAGAGCATTGATACATACGGTTGCTTTATCTAAATTTTTGGCAGACCAACAGATCCTGTCCCTCCATTGTTAACTTTAACGTCAGCATGGATTATCACTTTTTCAAACTCAGTGATCATATTCAAGGTGAGACTTAAGATACTATGGTCGCTAAAATCAATCTCCCGAGATTCCAGCTGTATGACTCTTTCTGAACAATGGTTAGTTCCAAAGAAATAGTCAAGCGTTGAAGAACGAGTGCCAGTGGACCAAGTACATTTACCAGGGCAATCACCCATGGTATGGACATTATACATCAGGAAACCCCACTCTTGCAGAGTATCCATCCACATCTTACCTTTTTGATTGCATCTAGGTTTACTCATGATGCTCTTTGGTCTAATTTTTTATAAGTGGGGTCAAGCATAGGGTCTCTACATGCTGCGTTGAAATCACCACCTATCAAGCAAATGCATGGCCTTGAATAGACATCCATGTTGAACAGTCTTATCAATTGCTTCAAATATTTCTTCTAAACTATCTAGTTCAGGGGGGGGATTTATACATTAATAGGTAGCATGGGAAGCATACAACCCTCGACTTGTACTATAATTTCAATAGCAAGTATGTTATATAAGCTCACTATTATTCTCAAATTTACTAAAGGGACAGCGCGTTTCACTTCTATAATCAGGCCACCAAACGGGCGACTACAGACACCTTTTTTCGGCAAATGTTGAATCAGTGTATAGCCTACCAACTGAATCTTCGAGCAAAGCCAAGTTTCTTGCATGAAAAATACATCGAATTCAGATAATAGAGGTAGTGATCTGCTTTGGTCTAATAGATGGTTAAACCCCCTGGTGTTCCATGTTAATTTTGACTCAGTCGGTTGACAGACTAAATACTTTCTGAACCAGTCCCAGCCTGTAGCATCGCTCAGAACGTCTTTATTGGCCGTTTCTACTGTTCTACCTGCTGTCTCTATTCCAGATGGTATGGCCACAACAGGGTTCTCTTTTACAGGAGGCGTAGGTACACTTGAGGGGCAGTCGTTAACATAACCCACATTTTGTATTGATGACTGGTGTTCTCGAATGAGTGAGGTCACTTCAGCATTTGAACATTGTACACGAACATAATCACCACCATTTAACTTCACTGGTTGGAAATTTGCAGAGGATAACATGCGTAATGCATGGATTCCGCTACACACATTTAGAAGATCAGACCTATTAGTACGGCCATCAGTAACGGTTGTTGGGCCTCTACTACTGGTGAATATTTTTGGTTCAATCACAGGAGGGTGTGGGCACATTGTGGTTTGAGGGGGTACTATATTAGCTTGACTCATATTTCTAGACGCCAAATGGGCATGTTCAGCCAATAAACATGTATGTTTGCCTTGGGTAGCATTAGGTTGATGTAATGGGGTTTCCTCTTCATTTAGATTTGCAGGTGGGGACAAGGGGAATCATCAATCAACAGTCAGCTGGTCAAGGTACCTGGGCGCCTCTGCCCCTTTGAGTATTTCTTCTTAGTATTCTTTGGATTCTGCACCGCAGGTATCAGTTCGGGCAAAATAGAAGTGGCGTTCCAGGGGGGTGCTGGTTTCTTTTGGCTAGCAGCAGCAATTCTTTTTTTCTTAGAAGCCTGTTTACGCAATCCAGCACGTTTTGCTAGGCTTCTTTCTTTACAGGTTTTGTACATAGAAAGCTCAGACTTGTCAACTTCCTTTGCTTCTAGAGTCGTTGGGGTGGGTCTTAACTCGCAATAAATATCTTCAGAAACACGGACAATTGGCGTCGCCGAAACACTGAAGTAATTTTGAATTTTGTATTTCAGGTTGTAGTTTCAGATTTAATTCTTTGAGAGCAATTCCATGGGTTTTTAATTCAAGTATTACACCACAAAGTTTTAATAGGATTTGCACAGCAAATTATGGCACAGCACACCTTCAGATGTTTCCACATTGTTACTAGAGGAAGAGTCATTAGTATTATTGTGAATAATTAACAGATTTTTATTTCCCTCGATAGATCTTCTGTTAGTACTTGGACACAAGTTAGGTGACAGTGATAGTCGTTCGAGTTACCTGGTTGTTTTGGGGAGTGTCTACAGATCCATGATGTGCAATAACTATGTGCGTCATTGGGTTCTCTAGTTATTTGGCTGAATTGTGATTATTTATATGAATATCTGCTTTAGTTGTCGATATTGGACCAGCAGTATTATCATGTACATTGGTAGGTAAAGTACACATGGCGGCCGTACCGGATAGCATATAACACCTAGCAAGAAGCAAATTATTATCCATGTCTCCATAATCTGTGTTTGATACTTCGAACGGTTGTGTAGATGTAAAGACTTCTTCTTGGGTTCCTACACATCGTACGTGTAGTCAAAGGTTGGTAGAAAGCTGTGATTAGGCAAATGTCCGGTGCATTTTCTTGGCTGTTACAGCAACTTGTGGCAACAGAACGAGTTGCCATTCGCGAAGCGTTGGCACGATTTCCATTTTTCTATGCACCGCTTTTTTTGGGGGTCGGGGGGGAGTTTTTAGCATACTTTGCCGTTCCAGGACTTCTGTGAACTGGTTTTCATAATTGCTTTATTTGGCATGTCTTGTTTATTTCCATAGCTTTTGCAATAGATTTCTTGATCGCGGCTGTATAGGATACAGTATGGACGTCAATGCACACACTGTGCAATTCTTCAATAAGCACTTCTGAGGCAAGATAACAGCTCGTGTTTAATTATTAAAGTGTTTTTGTCTTACAATTAGAGCAGATAAAGTTGAAATATTGAGAGGAAGGGTTACGTTCTATTGTTCGCAGAACACACTCCCGACCTATTGGTGGTAAAAGCGAGTGACTTTATCTTGCAATTAGTAGCGATACTGAGAGGAAAGGCTATGTTCCGCTAATCGTAGGACACACTCCCGACCTATTAGTGGTAAAGGCTTGTCACAGCGGATCGGGCTATGGGATATAAATTCAGGTATAGCACTCTCACTGTCAAATGCACTAGGGGACAAAATGCAGTTTGTGTTCATTGAGGTCGGCGTGGCATGTGTCCTTACACCGCGCGTGTGCAGTGTATATGTACCATGACCGCCTCACCAAAGCAGTAGACGGAGGACTTTTTTGTTGTTGAAAAAATTGAATTTCCAGAGAAAGTTTAAAGGACTTGCAGCCACCTCACCACCAAACACACTGTCCGCACACCAGACTCAACACTAATTCCAAGACAGAAAGCCACCCAGGTGCATACCTGCCCCTGGAATATACAGCAAATCCAAACCCTAGTCTAATACACAGACCACAAACATGGCATAATTTGAGGAGGACAAAAACAAAGAGAAACAGGAAGGAAATTGCTCCGCTGTAGAATGGAAACCACCTACCAGAATTCCCAACACCTCGAAACCCGCACCAATCACCACTAAACGGATGCACCGTAGACGCAATTCTCTGCAGTGATGGACTCTCGACCACGGCCCCAGCGGTACCGATCATATGGAGTGGTCACCACTTGGATCCCATTCACTATCAAAATCCCCAACAACATACTGCTTGGAAAAAAAATACACGCTACTACAAAAGAAACTGGAAGTCTCTTGACCTGGAATCCCTAATGGAACCAATGTAATCAACCGCACCAAACATCTCCCAGCTAAGCAGAATAATTCCAGAGTCAGCGGAAGAAGAAAACTAAACACCTTGAGTGACCAAAGACCATTTAGCACCAGCAAAACCCTTCAATGTCACTGCAAACAAGAAACGTCAGTAAAATGGTTCACAGAAGAACTGAGGGAACTCAGAAAAACAAACCGCAAACTGGAAAATCTATGGAGAAACAATTACAACCAATCGGACAAAAACTCAGAGTGTACAAATCAGCAGTTCTTAAAGCAAATAAAGTACACTACACCACAATAATTCAATCAGCAACAAACCCACAAAACACTATTCAAAATAATCAAGAAATTCAAAACCCCAACATCATGCTACAAATGCATCATACAATCCCTACGTGACATTACTAACCACTAAGAACAACTGTACGATCCAGTAAGACTAGATCATCTGCAACCACAACACTCAACATATGTGAACCCATACATGAAGAAGCCTTCAAACTAATAAAACACACTAACCTCAGGGAATGTCCCATCACCATTGAATTTCCCGGGGCCAGGGTAATAGCCCTGGTGGTTCGTTGACTAACTCCAACGCTAGTTGGGTGAAGGAGACGAACACCTTGCAAAATGGGTAAGAGGGGTGGGGTATAGGGGAGGGGGAAAAGGGCAATGGGAACAACACGTCATGGATCTACGAGTTACACGAAGAGACGGATCAGGGGGCCCACACTGACACTCTAAGGGCATGGGTAGCAACGATCATGGTTGAAGGACGGGTTGGCATGCTCAACGTAAAGGGCCTAAATTCTCAGAACAAGCGCTACCTCACAAGCAATATGTTCCGCAAACAAAAACTGCTAGTCCTCTTCCTACAAGAAACACACTATAGGAGGGGGGCCCGAGTCGATGATAAAAGGGAAAGAGATAGGCAGGAACTTCTGGGCCTCGCACAAACCTTCCAAGAAGGAGGGCATTCTCCTTGGTAAATCACTGCACCTCACTGAGGTGGAGATAAAAAGGGGCGTTGGGGTAGATTTCTTGGGATCAAGGGGCTATCTCAGGGCAGGCGAATCACACTAGCCACTCTATATGCACCCAATGTCGGTCAGGTCAAATTTATTCACAAGGTACTTCAGGTTATGGGCGGAGGGTGCAATGATTCTGGGCGGAGATTTCAATCTCATCACGGACCCCCGACTAGACTGGTGGTCTGCCAAAGGGGCAGGGATAAAAAGGAACCCACAAAAGACAATCTCGCCATGAGGGATCTCCTACAGGAATATTACTGGGCGGATGTTTGACGAAAGTGTTACCAGGCTCCCAGGGGGTACACATTCTTTCCCCCCCCACATCAAACATCAAACATACACCAGAATCGATTTAGTATTGGTATCAGAAGAGGGGGGGACTGCAGGACGCCATGAAGTCATACAGGTGGCGCTGTAATGACACCCTCTTGAGAGACCAGGTATTTAAAGAATTCTTACGGAAAGAGATGGAAGCTTACTTTGTAACCAACGATACGGGGGAAACACCAATGGTCACAGTTTGGGAGGCAGCAAAGGCCACCTTCCGGGGCCTCCTTATTGCAGAGCGCTTGAGAAGGAAGCAGGAGAGGGCTCTAATGGAATCCAAACTCTGGGGATACCTACGAGCCATGAGGGCGCGGCTCACTAAGGGGGATGTAGATCGTGAAGCCCTCCTGGGTGAAATGAGAGAAAAGAGACAAGCCTTACACACAGTCTTAATTGGAAAAGTGGTTAAAAAAAAATGAGATACACGAAGCAGAGATATTACGAGAAGGGAGATAAGGTTGGGGCCCTTCTGGCACATAGTCTGAGGAGAAAGAGAGAAGACAGACGAGTTGAGGGTATTAGAGAGGGGGGGGAAACATTCAAACTAAAACCGAACATATAATAGAGTCCTTTGCGAGGTTCTATAAATTACACTAAACAGGAGGGCGAGTCCCCGGAGGAGCTCTGAAGATAGCTCGAGGATCACCCTCTCCCCAAACTTACAGAACCAGAGAGGGAGGCCATGGAAAGGGAAATATCAGGGGAAGAAGTGAAGGGGCCATCAAGCGACTAAAGGTGGGCAAGTCCCGGGGGGGATGGATACACAGCTGACTTCTTTAAATAATATCAATCGGTTGAGATACAACCGCTGACTAAGCTATTTAACCAGATTAGGACCCCAGAGACCATCCCGCCGACATTCCTGCAGGCCATGATCACAGTGATACCAAAGTAGAACAAGAGAAACGGTCCGCCACTAAATCGGTGGACAAACACAGGGCACACTTATGTCCGACAAACATCAGTCGATATTAGATTCGTTGTTAAGTAAAAATAATATTTTTTTATTTTTAATTATATTTGATTTCATTCGAGATAACTATCTCAACTGAATTAAACATGTATATCCTAGAGGTTAACATTTCACGTACACTTTGTGTAAAGTAAATACATTGTACATAAAGAAATTTAACAATTTATAAACATTATGAGCAAACATGAGAATTTATGACATTCACATCATCTCAGTCAAGAGCATAAGGTTCATAATCTCACAAAACGTATGTACGACATGTTTCGGGACTAGCCCTTCTTCAGGTACAAATTTGAAGCTTTACTTTTCTTGTAGTCTAAAATACAAATAAGAAAATATCGGGCTTGTATTCAGTTTTCAAATATATATTGGATTTTAACAATAGCCATAGTCGAAAGTCAAAAGGTACATAACTGACCTGTGTTAAAAGGGTACCAATGAAAACTGGACCAAATTAGATGGCATCAGAGAGTTGATAAGGTCTTCTAGATGTTAGTTTGTGAATCGGGCTGATACCTAATAGAGAATTGCATATTTACAAAAACTCGTCATGAGTCTTATATGTACAAAAAACCGCGAGTGGGACCGAGTCGCTCGAAAGAAGCGCTGGGTCCCACTCCACGGTTATGTCATCTGTTATTTCAAAACCAAAACATTTGTCTCACCGTATTCCTATGTAATATTTGGTTGAGTGTGGAGATTTCAGTGCACAGAACGTCACTTGTAAAGTTCGGCTACATGTCAATAGTGGTATTGTTCGTGTTTGCCTTGCGATTCTATCCACAACAACGATCTCTGAAAGGTGACAATAAATGTTGATTACGATATTATCTCAACTACTCTAGGCATTGCATTGCAGCTACTGTGCCGTGTCTTGCACCCGTTTGATAAACGGTCAACTTACTTGTATTGCTTGGTAGTCACAGACGGCTGGAAATGGAAGTCGTCTTCATGTCGCAAATGCGATAAAGCAGTAGAAGTTCAGCTATCTGCTCAAACCAAAAGGCACCGTGTTTGTTCTTCCTTATTCCTGCACGGCGTCACGTGATCCTTTCCTGTCCGGGGGAGACGCGTGGGCGTTTTCGCTGTCGATAGACGTAATTCGCTGCGCAACCGAGAGGGTCGTTGGGTAATTGAAACCCAACTCCTAACCTTGTCGATGCGGAGCGCCATTTTGGAATGTCCTGCCACATAACGGAACTCAATGAATTGAAGACGTTCAAATGTGTAGATGTCGATAAAAAGCGCACTGAATTCGAGATGGTTACTTGCTATAACGAAATATTCCCGACTGATATAATTAAGTTCACCGTCGGTGTTGTTCAGTTTCAAATGTATGGAGTTCAATCATTTACAGGTGACAGCTCATGTCCCAATCAACGTTCATTCCTTTTGGATACATTGATTCTAGTTTGTCAATCCAGTATAATTCACGCTGTTACAGAGTTTTAGCCAGATTGCCCCCTCTCCTTGGTAGAATTACCTGCTCCAAAATGATGAATTTGATTTGGGCAATAGTGTGAGATTCCTTTAAAAAATGTTGTGCTACTGGTGAGCGTTCGTTTTTGAGTCCGATATTAGACTTGTGTTCAGACCAACAAGTTTTTGCTTTTCTCGTCATCCCTACGTTAAAAATTCCACAGGGACATTTTATGCCATAAATAATGTTCTTTGAATAACATGTGGTTGTATGACGTAACTGGATCTTGTTTCCCCTATACGGATGATTCAAATATTCACCTTTGATCAGGTTGTTGCAATTATTGCAAGGCAGGGTCCCCTTAAAGGTTTGCTTAGTTGTTCTTTTAGCAGCAAAATCCGCTTTAGTCAAGTTGTCTTTTATTGACCTACTTTTGCTGTATGCAAACAGAGGTGGAGATGGAAAGAGTTCAGCCAGTGTCGGATCCAATGATAACATTTTCCAATGCTTTTTCACAATATTCTTAATTTTCATGCTAAGTGGTCACAAATATTAGACTTTCTGGTTTTTTCTTTTGATGTAATTTAAGAGCTTCCTGTCTTTGGATCTGTGTAGCTTTAATGGCACTTTTTACTTTTATCCAATCATATCCTCTCAATTCAAATTTTTTGGCCAGATCTTGAGACTTGTTTGTATAATCCGTTTCATCTGAGATAATTCTACGATATCTCAGGAATTGGCTCAGCGGAATACTTGAAATTGTGTTCCTTGGATGAAAACTTCTTGCGTGTAGCAAACTATTTGTCTGTTTGTAGGTAAAGATCGTTGTACATAAATTCCCATTTTTAATGTAGACTCTCACATCTAGAAAGTCAATCAATGTCTTACTCATTTTTGAGGTGAATTTGATCCTCAGGGCCATTGTGTCCATGAATCCCAAAACGTTTTTTAATTCTTCCATTGAACCTTCCCAGATACCAAAAAGGTCATCAATGTATCTCACAAAAATTTTCAAATGTTGGTTCCATTTGCTGTTATTGATCAAATTTTTTCTTCTAAATATGCCATGTATGTATTGGCATAAGTAGGCGCCATCGAGGCCCCCCCATTGATGTTCCGGAAATCTGGACAAAATACCTTTTCTCAAACATGAAAAAATTATTATTCAACACGATCTTCAGTAGTTTCAAGACAAAAAGACAATCTGCAGGACATGTTTCTGTCGTATTAAGAAGTAGCCATTCCATAGCTTCAAGTCCTCCATGATGTGTGATATTTGTGTAGAGGCTAGCTACATCCATAGTAAACAGAATATTGGTTGCTTCATTGAATTGAATATTCTGTAATTTGATTAAGAATTCATTTGTGTCTTTTATGAATGTTGGAAATTTGCGTGTCAGCGGCTGTACCACTCTGTCGATATACTGAGCTGTTAGTAGCAGCTATAATAGGTCTCCCTGGTGGGTCCAACGGATTCTTGTGCATCTTTGGGAGAGTATATATGACTGGCATCGATGGATGAAGGTTGGTAAGAAATTGTTTCGTTCGATGACTGATGTATGGAACAAGTTACTTACCTGTAACTATTGTTCTCCAGCATGGGTCTGGCATGGATTCACATGCTCATGAATATTCCCCGTCAGGCTGGGAATCCTCGGTAAAGAAAAACCAGTATCAGTTTCGTTTCTGATCTGTCTTTCGTAGTAGTAACCAATCACTGGTCTCTGCGTCATACTGACCACAGCCAATGACTGCCCTCTACCTAAGCACCGCCTCTGGCAGCCATCTTCAGATTTGGAAGCACGTGAAGTGGCAGTATGACCAAGTGAAGAGCCGCAGAGGGGTAGGCGGGAGGGTTCGCATGTGAATCCATGCCAGACCCATGCTGGAGAACAACAGTTACAGGTAAGTAACTTGTTCCTTCTCCAGCATGGGGTCTGGCATGGATTCACATGCTCATGAATAAAGAATACATAGCAGTACACACATGCACAACCACGGGAGGTGACAAAGGCTCAACATTAAGCATTACATCAAACTCAACATTAAGCATCTTACCTCCTCACCAGGCTCACCTCAGGCGAACAGGTTGCGCAGCACTGCTTGGCCGACCCTGGACTCCTCCCTGGAATCCCGATCGACGCAGTAGAATTTCGTGAAGGTGTGCGTCGACCTCCACGTAGCAGCCCTACATATGTCCAGCAGGGGCACACCAGAAAGGAACGCCGTGGTAGCTGCGATCGCTATGGTGGAATGGGCTCTCGGACGGCCAGGCAGCGGTCGGTTTGCCAACCGATGACAGTACATGATACAGCCGGAGAGCCATCTGGAAATGGAAGCCTTCGAGAGAGCCTTCCCCTGATTGACAGGTCCAAAGTTCAAAGAGTTGTGACGTCTTCCGAAAACACTTCGTGCGGTCCACGTAGAACTTCAGCGCTCTAGCCACATCCAGCGAGTGCAAAGTCCTCTCAGCCGGCGACGAAGGCGACGGGAAGAACACAGGCAACACCAAGGGTTCGTTGAGATGGAAGTCCGACGGTACCTTGGGCATGAAGGAGGGGTGCGTCCTGAGCACTACCCTCGTGTCGTGAAAAGTCAAGTACGGGGCCTTGCAGGAAAGGCCCTGGATCTCTCCCACCCGTCGTGCGGAGGTGATGGCCACAAGAAAAGCTGTTTTCCACGACAGAAACTTCAACGGGGCCGAGTGCAGAGGCTCGAACGGAGGTCCCATGAGCTTGGTCAGCACCACGTTGAGTTCCCACGCCGGGGCCGGAGCCTTCACCGGCGGGAACGATCTGAACAGTCCCTTCATGAACTCTTTCACCAGACGATGAGACCACAAGGACGTCCGCCCCGTGGTTCTGGTGTATCGGGAGATCGCAGCAAGATGAATCTTGATGGACGCGTGTGCCAGTCCAGCTTTGGCCACGTCAGCAGGTACGGCAGTACCTGGGGAGCCGTAATCCGTAGAGGGTTAATCTTCTGTGCGTGGCACCAGACAGAGAACCTCTTCCATTTGTGTCCGTAGCATTTAAGAGTCGAGGACGCCCTGGCCTTTGCAAGAACCTCTCTGCAGTCGGCCGGTATGTCGTATCCTCCAAACTCTAGCGCTGCAGGAGCCAGGCCTGCAAGTTCAGCGATTTCGGGTCGTGGTGGAGGATGGCGCCTCCTTCCCTGGAGAGTAGATCCGCGTCCACCGGCAGCTTGATTGGCGGGGACGCTGACAAGTCCAGAAGGTCCGGGAACCATATCTGCCTCGGCCACGCAGGTGCGACGAGGATCATCCTGCACCGTGACCTCTTGAGCTGGTTGACGAGCCGGATTAGCAGTGGCAAAGGAGGGAACGCGTAGAGGAACAGGCCCTCCCAGGGGAACGAGAAAGCATCGCCCATGCTCCTCGCCTGGGGAAACCTGCTGGCGAACCTCCGGCACTTGGAGTTCGTCGCCGTCGCGAACAGGTCGATCTGGGGTGTGCCCCACCGTCGGAAGAGGCGATCCACTGGATCCTGCCGTAGTTCCCACTCGTGGCACGAGCGCAGCTCCCTGCTGAGTGAGTCGGCGATGGTGTTTTTTTTTTTTTTTTTCCCTGCCAGATGAAACGGCACCAGAAACATCCTTTGGGCGACGGCCCAATGCCACAGGTCCTGCGCCTCCTTGGACAGTGCTGGGGACCTGGTTCCGCCCTGTTTCCTGATGTAAAACATGGTGGTGGTGTTGTCGGTGAAGATCCTCACCACCTTGCCCTTGAGGGACGGAAGGAAGGACCTGAGGGCCCAGAACACTGCACGGAGCTCCAGGATGTTGATATGGAGGGACTTCTCCGTCGGGAGCCAAATGCCTCTCGCGTGCAGATTTTCGGTGTGCGCTCCCCACCCTTCCAGGGAGGCATCCGTGGTCACTGTCTCCTGGTGGTCTGGGGTCTGGAAGTCCATGCCCGCCGTCAGATGCGCGCGGGTGCCCCACCACCGGACCGCTCGGCGGAAACTCTCGTCGAGTGTGATCCTCTCCTCGAAGCCGCCCGTCGTTTGGATCCAGCGCGCGTCCAGGAACTCCTGCAACGGGCGCATCCGGAGCCTGCACATGGGAATGAGGTAGATGCAAGAAGACATCATTCCGAGGAGGGACTTGATGGACCTCACCTTGGCCGCGTCGGAAACCAACATCCGCTGTACCTTGCCCAGGATGGACCTGGTCCTTTCCTCCGACGGGGAGGCCAGAAGGGACACTGTGTCGAGCTTCGCTCCCAGAAACAGTGCGTTTTGCGCGGGTACCAGGTGGGACTTGGCGTAGTTCACGGAGAATCCCAGGTCCGTGAGAAGTTGGACGGTCCTTGCCGTGTGCTCCACGGCAAGCTCCCTCGTCTTGGCTCGGATAAGCCAGTCGTCCAGGTAGGGGTAGACGTGGATCCCCTCGCGGCGCAGCTGGGCCGCCACCGGTGCAAGGCACTTGGTGAATACCCTGGGTGCCGACCGTAGTCCGAAGGGGAGGGCTTTGAACTGGTAGTGACGCCCTTGGACCACAAACCTGAGGAATTTTCGGTGCCCCTTTAGGATGGGAATATGGAAGTAGGCATCCTCCAAATCCAACGACGACAGGAAGTCTCCTTCCTCCAGCTGACCCAGGACGTGCTGGAGGGTGACCATCCGGAACTTCTGCGCCTTGATGAACTTGTTCAGACGTCGCAGGTCTAGGATGGGGCGCCATCCTCCCGTCTTCTTCTTCACGAGGAAGTATCTCGAGCAAACTCCGGAGCCCCGAAGCCTCTTTGGGACGAGTTCGATGGCACCCTTCCTGAGCATCGCCCTTACCTCCAGGAGAAGCTGAGGGACGTGAAGCTCTTTCCTGGCCACGGGGGGGGACGCGCGGGCACCTTCTTTGAAACTCGAGAGCGTGGCCCCGGGGTAAGGCGTCCAGCACCCAACGGTCGGTGGAGATGGACTCCCACACGCTGACGAAGCTCGCCAGCCGGCCTCCCACCGGGGTGCTTCGGTGGGGGCCCGACCCCACGGCCGGTTCAATCCTGTTTCGACGAGGCTTTGCCGCCTTGACCTCCTTGGCGACGACGGCATGGTCCGCCAGACTTGCCTCGTCCTCTGTAGGCCTCCTGAGACGACGAGCGGGCCGCTTGACGGTAGGTGGAGAAACCGCCGCCGGAACCTTTGGAGGCGCCCTTGCCTCCGCTGCTCCGAAAGGGCGTCCGTTGTTGCTGCAGAACTCCAGGGGCCCGGGCCGTCTCAGTGTCTGCTTTAATGGCCTGAAGGGAATCGTCCACTGTTTTCCCAAACAGGTTGTTACCATCGAACGGCATGTCCAGGACTCTGGTCTGCACGTCTTGACGGAAGTCCGTAGCCTTGAGCCATCCACACCGCCTAAGGCACACGCCGTTGCCCAATTGGCGAAACCCAGTGTCGGCGATGTCCGTCGCAATAGTGATGGCGTGGTCTGACGCCACCTCACCTTCCTGTAGGATCTCCAGGGCATCCGCCCTCTTGTCGTCCGGTAGGAAGTCCAGCAGGGGAGCCAGTTTGTACCATAGCTCCCTGTCGTAGCGGGCCACGATAGCCAAGGCGTTAGCCGCTTTAATCGTCGGCGCTGCAGACGAGATGACCCTGCGTCCCATAGCGTCCAATTTCTTTCCCTCGCCGTCCGGTGGGGAAGTCGACGTGGAGGCCGCACCCCCCCCCCCGCTTTCTTCCTGGCCGCCGCGGAGACGACGGAGTCCGGGGTAGGCTGCGCCCGGAGGCACAGGGGGGCAGCGTCCGGGACCCGGTACTTCTTCTCGTACCGGTCTCTTCTAGCTGGCGTCGTGGAAGGGTTCTTGAGGAGGGCGAGGCCCTCATCCCAAATGTCGTCCAGTAGGCACCGCGAGGACCGTCTTCCTCTTGGCCTCGCGCCGTTGATAAAGTAATCCTTCCTTTTTCTTCTCCTCAGGGCAGAGTTGGAAAAGCTCGGATGCCCTGGCGATCATGGAGTGGAACGATCCAATCTCGTCGGGCGGAGAAGCCCTGGTGGGAGGTGACGACGGTAGATCCTCGTCATATACCTCGTCGTCCGTACCCGTCGCTGCCGTGTCAGTCCCCGTATCATCCCCTCGGGTGGACGGGGAGGAGGGCTGGACGGGGCGCGACGGCTGAAAAGGAGGTGGAGGGTGAATCCTCCTTTTCTTGGGCGGGGGAACACCAGAAGGTCCCGGATCAGGATCCCCCGACGGGAGAGGTTCCTCCGTCGGCAACGGTAGTCTCGTCCTTATCTCTGAGCATAAGGACTGTATAGCCAACAAAATGGCCGCCGAGTTGTCTTGCGGCGCTGGCAGAGGGGAATCAGACGGGCGATCAGGGGCCCCGTCGGCACCCTCGACGATGTCGTCACCTGCGTCGGGATCCATCCCGACGGGCCGGTCTTCTTCCACGCCAAGGCCGTGGCTTAATACCTCGATCAGCTCTTCCTCCGAGGTTGAAGCCGAATCTACGATGCCCTGCCCCCGCTTTTTCTTCCCCGCCGGGGATTTCACGGGGGTCCTATCGATGGGCACAAAAGATGACTCCCTCCGAGGTGGCAGGGAGACTGAGCCCCGAGGTCGCCACCACTGGTGTAGCCTCCACAGGCTGAGCCAGGGCCGCCGCGACAGTATCGATAGAGGGCTTGGCCGGATGGATTAAGGCCTTCACCACCTTAGGTGCGCTCACCGCCTTATCCTTGAGCGGGGGGGGGACACTGCCTCGCTCCCCCTCCGATGGGGCCTTCGAGCTCGACCGGGGCCTCTCCAGGAGCTTCGCCGGGTGCTCGCCCTTCCTCTTACCCGACCCAGAGCGTTGGCTCGTGGCTGAAGGTGCCGGGGAGGGTGCGCCCTGCCTGGCGCCCGTAGAGCCCGACCGTTCGGCACTCCCGGTGCCAGCGGACTCGCGGTGCTTGGCCTTGTGTTGGACCCCCGTCGCCGGGGCGTCCTCAAAGGTCTTAGAAGACCGCTCGGACTTCTTCCTCTTCTTCTCGCCCGACGGGCTCTTCCCTTCCAGCCAGTCGGCGAGACGTTGATGGCGGTCCTTCATGGTCCGCTCCGACATATTACCGCAAAACGCACAGTCCTTCTCCATGTGCGTCTTGTCCTCATGTAAGCAGTAGAGACAAAATGAGTGTTCGTCCTCCTTAAAGACGTTCTGCAGCTGGCATCCAGGGCAGACCCTGAACAGCTTTCCGGGCGTCGAGCTTCCCTTCTCCTGGGCCATGTCCGGGCCTGAGAAGCTTCTGGAGTCCTCCAAAAGCGTAGCTCGACGAAATCTTCACCCTTGAGGGGCGCAGACGAATCCGACACGAGTCCCCGTTGATCGGATGGAGAGTCGGTGGAGCTTGAGGCTCTTTTGACCGAAAAAACGAAGTTTTTGAGAAAAAACGTGAAAAAAATAGCACTAACGCTCGAGAGCAATAGCACGAGGATCCCAACACATGAACGTGCGGTAAAAATCTGAAGATGGCTGCCAGAGGCGGTGCTTAGGTAGAGGGCAGTCATTGGCTGTGGTCAGTATGACGCAGAGACCAATGATTGGTTACTACTACGAAAGACAGATCAGAAACGAAACTGATACTGGTTTTTTCTTTACCGAGGATTCCCAGCCTGACGACGGGGAATATTCATGAGCATGTGAATCCATGCCAGACCCCATGCTGGAGAATTTTCTGTTACTGCTTCTTCCAGCACCAATGCAATAATATTGCGCACAGCTTCAGTTGGATCCGCAAAGACTTCTAGATATGTGTCCGAATCACGTAATTGATTTTCAATTTCCCTCTTGTATTTATTTGTATCCATTATGACAAGAGCACCGCCCTTATCGACAGCGAAAACGCCCACGCGTCTCCCCCGGACAGGAAAGGATCACGTGAAGCCGTGCAGGAATAAGGAAGAACAAACACGGTGCCTTTTGGTTTGAGCAGATCGCTGAACTTCTACTGCTTTATCGCATTTGCGACATGAAGACGACTTCCATTTCCAGCCGTCTGTGACTACCAAGCAATACAAGTTGACCCTTTATCAAACGGGTCCAATTACACGGCACAGTAGCCGTAATGCAATGCCTAGAGTAGTTGAGATAATATCGTAATCAACATTTATTGTCACCTTTCAGAGAGCGTTGTTGTGGATAGAATCGCAAGGCAAACACGAACAATACCACTATTGACATGTAGCCGAACTTTACAAGTGACGTTCTGTGCACTGAAATCTCCGCACTCAACCAAATATTACATAGGAATACGGTGAGACAAATGTTTTGGTTTTGAAATAACAGATGACATAACCGTGGAGTGGGACCCAGCGCTTCTTTCGAGCGACTCGGTCCCACTCGCGGTTTTTTGTACATATAAGACTCATGACGAGTTTTTGTAAATATGCAATTCTCTATTAGGTATCAGCCCAATTCACAAACTAACATCTAGAAGACCTTATCAACTCTGATGCCATCTAATTTGGTCCAGTTTTCATTGGCACCCTTTTAACACAGGTCAGTTATGTACCTTTTGACTCGACTATGGCTATTGTTAAAATCCAATATATATTTGAAAACTGAATACAAGCCCGATATTTTCTTATTTGTATTTTAGACTACAAGAAAAGTAAAGCTTCAAATTTGTACCTGAAGGGCTAGTCCCAAAACGAGTCGTACATACGTTTTGTGAGATTATGAACCTTATGCTCTTGACTGAGATAATGTGAATGTCATAAATTCTCATGTTTGCTTATAATGTTTATAAATTGTTACATTTCTTTATGTACAATGTATTTACTTTACACAAAGTGTACGTGAAATGTTAACCTCTGTAGGATATACATGTTTAATTCAGTTGAGATAGTTATCTCGAATGAAATCAAATATAATTAAAAATAAAAAAATATTATTTTTACTTAACAACGAATCTAATATCGACTGACGTTTGTCAGACATAAGTGTGCCCTGTGTTTGGCCACCGATTAGTGGTGGACCATTTCTCTTGTTCTACTTTGTTATGGTCTTTTAGACGAGACCTACTCAGGAGCACCTAAATTCCAATAGGACAAAGGGTAATTTTAGTTAAATCCTGTACAAACTTATTAGCACAAACAACAAGAGTGCACCTCTACACTTCATTTCTACCACAGTGATACCAAAACCTGGTAAGGACCCGGCGGAATGTGGATCTTACAGACCCATATCACTTTCGAACTTCGACGCAAAGATATTCACCAGGATTTTGGCTACATGCCTAGAGAGGTGTCTCCCCCGATTGGTCCACCCAGACCAAGTGGGTTTTGTGCTCAATAGACAGGGCGCCGACAGTATGCGCAAAACCCTGCACATACTGAGCACGAGGGAGGTCAGAACAGAGGGCGCCCTTCTCCTATCCCTGGATGCGGAGAAGGCGTTCGACAGGGTGAGCTGGTCTTTCACGGAGGGGGTTTTGTCGTCCCTGGGGATGGGGCCAAAAAGGCGAGGGTGGCTGTCCGCCCTCTACTCTAACCCATCTGCGAGAGTAGTGGTTAATGGTGGTGAGTCAGCAACATTCCCACTGGAGAGGGGCACCAGGCAGGCGTGCCCTCTATCCCCCCTCATATATGCATTAGTGATGGAACCATGGGCCATAGCGATTAGAGGGAACGAAAAAATCAAAGGTATTAAGATTGGGGAAATGAACTGCAAAGTATGTCTATTCGCAGACGACATGCTGCTCTATCTTTCCAATCCATCCCAATCGGTTCCCGAAGTACTGGATAGCTTAGAACAATATGGGGCCCTAGCCTAAACCTAGGGAAGTCGTTGCTTTTGTGGCAGGGCAGCTTAGTGAGGCGGAGAGGCAATACACTATGGAACTCCCGTTCTGTAACCAGGTGGAGGGTCCCTCATTTGGGAATCCATAGACCGCCGAACCAAGCTGACCTCTTCACGGCCAACTATCCACCCCTGTGGCTGGCAATTAAACAAGACATGGAAAGATGGGCAAAAACCGGCCCGTCATGGATGGCACGCCTAAATTCGATTAAAATGGAGATTCTTCCTAAATTCCTGTACCTATTCCAAATGCTCCCGACCCAAATACCCAAGCCATTCCTTCTTGAGGTCAGACGGGCCCGCCTGCGCTACCTCTGGGCAGGAAAGTCCCATAGAAATGCTTATGATGTACTGACAAGGCCCAAAGATGGGGAGGGGGGTGAATTTCCCAGACTTAGATACATATTACAAGGCAGCCCAACTGCGAATCCTGGTTGACCAGTTTGTGCAGGGCCCAAAGAAACAGTGGGTAGCAATGGACAATACACTTTTTTCCCCGGTTACCCTCGACAAATGGCTATGGGTCACCAAAGCACTCATCCCGAGAAGAATCCTGAATCACCCAGTCCTGGGGGTACTGTGGTCCATATGGAAAGAGGGAGGTTACTTTAGGTGGCTCACAACGTGGCCCTCGCCCCTAAGCTGTATTTGGGCTCCTCCGCTCATGGATGGCATCGATGAACCACTAGCCTTCCAACAATGATATGAAGCGGGTCTAAGCAGGGCAGCTTTGGGTAGACAGAACTTTTATATCCATAGGGGAGCTGAAAGAGACCCTGGGCCTGAACAACCTCTCCTCTTTCCGATATTTACAATTGAAAGGGGTCCTTACTGAAAACAGATGGGGAGACACTCTTAGAGAAATTCTTGATCACACACAATGGAACCAGAGGGGTAATATCCAGGCTCTATGGCCTCTTGTTGTTGACCACCCCACGGGATCCCCCCTCCTGCCCGGGTACAATGGGAAGGTACACCCATCACCGACAGGAGGTGGAGCAAAATGTGTATACAAGCCAATCGCTCAACAGCCGCGCCCCAATATAGTCATCAGGCCCTGAAACTGATCCACAGATGGCATTACCCCCCACAGGGGTTAGCTAGGATGAGGAAGGAAGGGGTATGACCCGCATTGTTGGAAAAGCCACACTGGGAGGGGAGTGGGGGGGGGGGGGGACTATATACATATGGAGTGGACATGTCATGTGGCGCAAACCTATTGGAATGAGGTCCTGTCAAGGATAAAGGAGGTGGATGGAATTGAAAGAATGTTATCCCCATGGTTACTGCTGTTTGGTATTGAAGTAGAGGGAGGCCCGAAAGTAGCACATGACCACATGCTACAGGTCATGCTAGTGGCGGCCAGGTGTTGTTGGGCCCAAAGGTGGAAGGCCGCCCGGCCTCCGGGGGAAAGGGAGTGGGTTACTAAACTCTACGCCATATACGCCATGGAATTCCTTACCCACCTAATTGACGAATCGAAGACCAATATTGAGGGCTTATGGCTCCCCTTCTTCGATAAATATGGGAGAGCAGTCCGAGTAGTATGAACATCTTGGAGCGACCGCTGGACTTTGAAGTCGGTCTCACAGGACCCCACCCCATGGATTGGGGGAGCCTAACGAGGTGGAGGGCTCAACCCCAGTGTACGGGACCCTACGTTTTGAGCGCCCCACATGAGGACTACCCCTTATTTGCAATGCATCGTAACACACTGTGTTGGACCCTTGCCGCAATTGTTATTTCAGGAACCATGACAGGGGGGAGGGGGGCAGAGGGAAGGGAGGAAAGGTTGTGAATGCATTGGAGTCCATTCTTGTGGTTGTACGGTTGTTTTCTTAATAAAACTGAATTTTCAAAAAAAAGAAACCAACCTCGCCGGATCCCCCAGCGACCCATACCCTCCATCTTCAAAGAAATTCTTAACCACAGAACCCCAGCACCATACTGATTGACCTATCCCTAAACACAGGAATAGTACCTAAAACCTTCAAAATCAGCATACATCAATCTCCTCCTAAAAAACGAAACTGGAAGTGCAGAGGATCCTACAAACTACAGACCTATATTGAATCTACCATACCCAGCGAAACTACTTGAAAACCACATCTACAAAATACTAATCATCCATGTAGAAACCAACACTCAACCACTCACAACCTAAAAATAAACAAACAGAATCTGATTGCCCCTTCATACTACTAGAACTATCAGCTGCCTTCAACACAACCAGACACACAACGCTAATACAAAGACTGGAGGAATGACGCATATAAGACTCTGCTCTACAATGGCTAAAATCTTTCCTAACTAACTGAAGTGAAAGAACTTACCTACTTACTTTTAGCACCAAAAACATCTTCTGCGGCATACCACAAGGATATAGCTTCCCTCCACTCCTCTTCAACATCTATATGTCCCTGCTAATGAAACTCCCTCATGCTCATGGACTGACCGCAGATGATACCCAACTCATCCCAAGACCAAAACACCCTCAACAAATACATCACTGACATACACCTGGATGACAATCAACAATCTCAAACTAAACCCAACCAAACAGAAATGATCTCCCCCATCCCCTTACCAGAGGATAACGCAACACACACAACTGAAAGGGCAACCAGGCATGGGAACTCAACCGGAAGTAACCGCCACAATAGAAAAAAACTGGGAATATTTGTGGACAACAGACTCTCACTAGAACCACAAGTAAACGCAACAGCAAAGAAATGCTTCTACCTCCTGTCACTAATTAGAGGGATGCTCCCCTACCCGTCCTTCCCAAACAGAACTCACACAATGCATTTAATGTATTTGCATTTGTCGTCATATCCTTGGTATTATCAAGATAGACTACGCAAACACCCTCTACCTTGGAATGCCAGAACGTCTCACAAGAAAACTACAATGCATCCAAAATACTGCAGCAAGGACACTTATGAGACTAATAGAAGAGACCACAATACACCAACCCCGAGAAGCCTACACTGGCTGCAAGTAAAAAAACAAAAGAAAACACAGCATTAACTTCAAAGCCCTCTGCATCGCTCAAAAATAACGACATGATCAAGGAGCCAAAATTCCTCCATGCCAAAATCAACAGCTACCCACGAGGAAGAAACCCAAGATCAAGCAACAACCGACAAATCGAAACACTACGAAACAAGGAAATGTGGAGGAACCGCATTCTCCCATCAGATAGCCAAACTATGGAACTCAATCCCTAAGGAAATGAGGATGAAAGATCACCTAACCTTCAGAAAAGGAATGAAAACCTGGCTATTCAGCTCACTGAGACTAGCAAAAAAATGAGTACCTCCCACAGCTATCAACTCGGACCCAAGACAAGCAAGGGACCGTACGCATCCTGGAACCAACAATAATACCACACTGTACTAATCACCCCCGCTCCTCTCCATAATACCTCCCATATACCACACACAACCCAACGGGCCCGCCCTACTACACACTAACACACAACCCACACATCAGCCAAAAGCACAAACTGGTTCAAACAAACAACCCAGACAAGACGCTGGATGTTGTCCCTCCTGACACAATAACCCCAGTGCACACAATACAAGCACACTCAAAAACCTGGCATGCACAGATGCCAGTTTTACCTGGTTCTGCAAGCACCAACAGAAGAGCACAACCTCTATCCTATCACTGTTCCCTCACTTACCTAACCCCCACCCACTTTCTATAGCAACAGGAGCACCTGGAGAATATGCAAATGGTAGCAGTGGGCAGTATAAATCAGTTAACATAAGTTTGTACATAGGCAAGCCCTGGTTATGGATTAAGGCCAGATAAGTATTTGTGTGCCCTCCCCAAGAGCAGCTAAAAAACGGACTAACCCCAGGTAACACCCCATTGAAGATCTCCAGTCCCATGTTTGAGACACAGCCAATGAGGTATGGAAGCCAAGCAGGATTGTGACCAATGGAAGTCGAGGACGATTCAAGGTAGGGGGGAGGGCTCCATAAAGCTGCAACTCCCAGACAAAAGGTAACTATTTAGACTATTCCAAGGAATATTCCAGGTCCTGGGTACAAGCAATTACTGTGCCAGTCACTAAAGAGTCGACTCAGAAATGCCAGGAGAGCCAGCAAGAACGAGGATTCTATTGCAGTGTTGGGACAAGGATCCTTTGCCTGGTGACTTGAACCATGGATCAACAATAAGCCAGTTGGGCAAAAATAATAATTTGTGCATCCAGGAAGATGGCTGACCAGAGAGAAACCGCAACAGGGACAGCACCAGAAAGACTGAGGAACCAGACCAAGGGATACGGATAGCTTGAGCATTAAGACAGGTCAGATAGTCAAACAGTCCCACAACAAAGGCAAAAGATGGGTGTCCCAGGATCATTCAAGACTGGAATGAAATGGAGCAATAGTGACCCACTACTCCTCTACACCAGAGATACTCCCTGCCCTAATGTATCTTTGCCCTAATGTATCTTTTTATAAATATTTTATCTCCATTTTTTGATTTAAATATGAGTTTATCTTGAAAACAATTGCGAGATTCAAATCCTGATTAAAATCATTGGGATTTAAACCAAATCCTCCCTGATCGACAAAGAAAATACAAATCGGAGCCCAATGCATATTTGATCAGACTTTTGATAATTTGCATAAACAAATTTACCAGGTATAATCAGGGTTTGAAATGGAAGGGAGCTGGGAACCATTTAGCTCCTGCTTCTAGCCTAGAAGCCTGGTTAACTTCAAACAGCTATCAGGAGCTACTTTTGGCACTCATGGCCAACTGATGCCAAATAAACACCTATGTGAATAGAAAGAACTCTGTACATTTGGGCCAATCTATAAAACAAGGCAGTAGGACACATCTATAAAGGGTAGTGAATGATGGACAACGTTATAAAGTTTGCATCTTATGTTGAATTTAGATTTGTGGGATGCTATGTTAAAGCTTCTCGTTCTCAGTGGTAGGTTCTGATTACTCGTTAATGCAGGATACCCAGGAGCAGCACTTACCCTCCTGTTTAGCCAATCTTAATTTCGAACCCGGTTTAATAGATTTGTAAGATTACATTTTCATTCAACCCTAATAACCCTACAGAAAAAAACACCATCCATGTTGGCAAATTCCATTTGGTTAAACTCAATAACTAAGAAAACAGCATTAGGTAGCTTTGCTTTTCTTTGGTCTGTGCTGTTAAAAAAAATTAAAAAAAATACTTAAAAAAAGGAATAAAGAGGGTCAACCTTCTACAGATGCACCTTTTGTCCATCAACAAAAATGGGCACTCTAAATCCAAACGCTAGGTCACATTGCCACTGAAGTTCATAGTTGCTCTGATTAAGTAGCGATGGTAAAATTATCCATAGTGCCTGAGAAGTGTAGTGCCTGGAAGCGGAGTGTAGAGCCGCATGAATGTAATCAGATTAGTATACAAACATTTCAAAAAACAAACTGCAGCACCGCCGAAGTGATTCGTTTTACAGCTATCACACACTAACACAATGGGCTGCTAGTGACAGAGGCTTAACGTACCGCAGTCGTGGTGTAGTTGCCAGTGGCCAATGAACCATGGGAGCTCATTTCTGCAATCAGAAGGCACCCTCTTTCCAAAGGCAGTCCAACTTCTTTCAGCCCCATGACAACTCCAGGTCCAGGAACCACGTGTGCATTCACCAAGTCAGCCCAGGAGGCAATTTTATATAAGCCACCTGAAACCGCAATACAACGTTAAAAAAGTTTTTCTAGAGACATCCAAGATCGTTTCATTTTTAGATCAGAAACTGTGCATTGAAACCTACAAACATGCAAATAAACATTGAAAATCTAGCAGGAAAACAAAGTCAAACATCTATATATCTTGATATATGTCAAATGTGGCATCAAAGACCAAACAAATCACATTTTTACAGTACAGTTTTAAAAAACTATTGCAGAGATACAAACTTAATTGCTACAAATGTTGGGTTAATTGTGAAGACCACAATTGTACCAATTTCTTCTGCTTTTATTGTCTAATCCGGGTGTTGACAACTTTTGGTAAATTAGACGTTTAAGATAAAATTCCCCATCACCACTTGCAAGCATAGTACATTGTGATTCTCATTTCTGTGCTAATTCCCTTCAACCTTAGAGATCCCCAGCTCTGTTACTGGACTTTAGGACCTGGAGTGAGTGGGACCTTTTTCTCACTCCCTCATGTATTTTGACCGGATTTGGACTATGTGTTTTTGTTTTTGGAGTCTGACAAAACTCCATAGGCATCTACTTTTTGTATGGTGACACCCAGCACCTTTAAATTTCTCATTAGGTTGAAGTACGTTTACTTGTGTGAACTAGTGAAATTGACTTTACTTGCCTTTTCTCTTTGTAGGTCCAGCACACACCATCTTATGTGGAGTGCTGGGAGGTAGGTTACCTAGTAGCTCCTTATCCCACCTAACTCCTGTAACATTTTGTATGTTACCCTCACTAGTTTAAATGACTGGCAGTGGTTTAATGTTCCTACCATTGTGCTGTTCTACTGCAGGCTGAACCCTCAGCTGCAGTACAGCACCCATGCGTGACCATTTTTTCAAAATGGCCCGGTCTTTTTTGGCCATTTTCTGTTTGGGAGGTCTTTCTTGGGTTTTACTCTGCGCGCCAAGCCAGACTGAGCCCTTTGTTCGTTTTGCCTTTGGCGGGCTTAAGTCCTAAAACCCACCTCTGGCTCCAGTGTGTCCGGAAGGGCAGGAAGTGAGGGAGTTTCCCGAAACTCCCCTGTCCTTTGTCTCTAGGAATGCCTGAATACAACCGCCCTGATTGGCTGGCTTGCTGTCCTTTCAGGACAACCACCCGGCTGTTTGGGCGACAGCCTAGGCTGTGCATGAATGGGAGAAACCAGCTTAAAAGGCGAGTGTTTTTGGACTATAGGCAGAGTTGATCATTGGGAAGAACAGGTGACGAAGAAACTGAACGAAGCTTGCTGCATCCTCCTAGACCTTTGAATTGCCCGGTGAAGCTCTGCTGCTGTGCTGAAACTTTTTCTGATCGACAAGAGAAGCTGCGGAAGGGACGAATTCTTCCCTTGAGTTTAGTGGGACCAACTAACCCCGAGACGAACTGCACTGGACCATCTTCCCCGACTGGCTGTACTTCTTTGCTACTGCAGGAACAGAGTGTCAGGGGTCGAGGAATCCATAGTTGAGTGCAACGTCTGCAATCCGGCCAGAAGCTCCAGGTGTCTCCCAAGGACCCTCCAGAAGCAGGACGACCAGAGCTCGAATCCCCTCACCAGAGTGCAGGACTCAAGGAGTGAAGGAAGCACAACCAGTATCCAAGATCCATGGGGGTGCTTTTTACTGCGCGCTGAAACCGTGAATCGCCACAGATCCGAAAAGAGCCTGTAGCTGCCGACTACCTCCAAATTGCTGCCGCACGAGTCCTCCAGACGTCCTCCCTCTTGTCTCCATGACGGAGGATCAGGAACCCAGGATCTGCATCGCTGCAAAAGGACAGAATCCAGCTGGACCACTCTTCTTCAAGCCAGAGGTACTGTTCAGACTTTGGGTACTTACCTCAGTGTCTTTAAGCTTTGCTCTTCTCAGATTGAGACTTGCAGTAGCTACGATTGTTTGAGTTGATTTCAACTCTGCTTTCCACAAGTGTAATAGCTTGGGACCCTACAAGTGATTTTTAAAAAACACTTTGTGCAAGGCTTTTATGAACTACGAAGTCCCTCAGCTCCATAGACTGTGCTCCAATTGACTTTGGCTGTCCTGGCTCCCTGTAGACTCTTCTAGTCCATTGACTGATATTTTCTGTCCTTCAGAGGTGATAGGTGAAACTTGGTTTCAGACTTATTGCTGGGAAAGGTTTTGTCTGGACTTCATTGGAAGATTTAAGCATACACGCATGCCCAGTGTTGGGGAGAATTCTCAGAAATGTGCTAATTCCCCTTCTACCTTAGAGACCCCCAGCTCTTTTGCTGCACTTCAGGACTTGGAGGGAGAGACCGTTTACCCGCTCTCTCATGTATTTTTCATTGATTTGAACACTGTTTCTTTGGGTTTTGGAGTCTGACAAACTTAATAGACATCATTTTACATTGTGTCACACAGCACCTTCAGTGCATGACACAGGGAAGTCTTCCAGATTTCCCAAAGGTTTAAATACCTTCTCTTGGTCAAACTACTGTTTCCAAGAGCAGTGAAGTGAAATTGACTTTACTTGCATGTGTAACTTTCTAGACCCAGCCCACACCATCTTACAACAGGTTGCTGGAGGGGTTACTTAGTATCCCCTTTGTCTAGTTTCTCATGTAACATTTTTATGTTACCCATTCTGCAATGAATGGCTGGTGGCAGTGGTTTACTTTTTACCATCTTTGAGTGTTTCTATCGTGGGCTGCAATTGCAGCTGCAGTAAAGCACCCATCGCTGCCCATTTTGTCAAAATGGCTCTGGTCTTTTTTCGCCATTTTTTGGTGGAAAGGTCCTTCTTGAGAGTTACTCTGCGCACCACACCAGGTTTGGTCCCTTTTTTTTTTGTCTTTGGCAGGTTTCACTGCTGAAGCCTGCCTCTGGCTCCAGCGTGTGGCAGGGCAGGAAGTGAGGGAGCTGCCCGAAACTCCCCGTGCTTAATCCCCTTGGTTACAGGAATGCACCCAAAGGTGATTGGCTGGCTGGCTGTCCTTGTAGGATAGCCACCCTGCTGTGCGAGTGACAGCTAGGCTGCGAATGAATGGGAGAAACTTGCATAAAAGGTGAGGTCTTTTGCTTGGAAGGCAGAGTCGGCCACTGGACGAAGGAATACGAAGAACAACTTGGAAGAGACGACTGCTGCAACTCCTGGACCGTTGGATTGCCCGGTGAAGCCCTGCCGTGCTGAAGCTCACAATTCGCCTCAACTAGAAAAGCCCTGCGAAGGACAACTTCTCCCCTTGGGTTGATGGGACCAATCAAACCCAAGGCGAACTCGTCTGTACATCGTTCCCGGAGCTGGCTGTACTTCCACTGCTGTTGCAGGAACCGATTGCCAGGGAGAGGAACACCAGGATCGAGTGCATCGTTTTGAAGTCGGACACGAGATCCAGGAAGATCCTCCAGACTCCCATGAAGCAGGTCTGACCAAGCCTGAGCCACCTCAACAGAGTGCTCGACCCCAGATGCGAGGAAAGTCCATAAGGTATCCGAGAACCGCAGTGTTGTCATTTGCGAGATGCTGAAACTGCAAAGTGCTGCTGATCTGAAGTGTGCCCATTGCTGCCGCCGACCTCCAAAAACCGTAGGGCAGGAGTCCACAGACGTCCTCCATCCTATCCCCACGACTAAGGCCCAGGAACATCAGGATCTGCCATACCACAACTGGAACAGAAGCCAGCTGGAGCCAATTTCATCAGACCTAAGGTACTGTAAACTAAGGGGTACTTACCACTTGTCTTGTAGCCTTGCTAGCTCTCAGTTGAGACTTGTCTTGGTTGCTCTTGTGCAGAGTTGCTTGCAGCTTTGCCCCTCACAAGCCTCCCAGCTTGTGGCCCAACAGCAATTTCATTTTCTACAAAGACATCTAAAGCGCCTAGACACCCTGTTGGGCCTTAGTAACACTTTATACATTCTAAATAAATAAACATTGTGCAAGACTTATTTACTTACCTGCAAGAAGTGCTTCAGCTCGGATCTGTGTTCTGTGTGAAAAGTCGGAGGTCAAAAAGACCTATGACCATATGTCCGACATCCCCCCCCCTTTGAGTATATATATATATATATAGCACTCCGCCATGCCCTCCACCTTACGCCTATATTACCCCCCACACATTATATGCGAACAAAAAATTAAATAAGAAAATGGAGATCAGACTTTTGGTAGTAGGTCTTTTTAACCTCTGACTTTTTGGCATATACCCTTCAGCTCACCTAGACTTTTGCTCAATTAACATTGGCTGTCCTGGCTCCATGAAAGACTAAGCCTGTGTTTTAACTATCCCTCAACCTAAGTCACACATTCTAGAACTTGCGTAGCTGGGAAAGGGATAATTTACTTTGGATTGGGGGTTTCAAAAATAATTACCTGCTTAAGAATATGCCTTATGAGAACAGAGTAAGTTCCCTATTAGGGAACTCCCGTCCCCTGCACACTATCTGGGGTTTATGGAGCCAAAGTATTCAAAGAGTATCTAATATAGGTATTTGGTATAGTTTTTGGTTAGACTTAAACCAAACGTTAATTGAAGCAAGTGTTTTTTTGCCTAACAGTTAAAACATAGAGAGAGTTATAGAATAGATTTTCACTGAAGTACAACTTGTGACTTGATCTTTAGTTCAGGATTTATTGGTCCAAACAGGATTGCCCAACGCGTTTCGAGAGTTATTCTCTTCTTCAGGGGCTATATGCAATTCAAAACTTTAAATCTATTAAAAAAAGTTAAACAATGTTCTAGATTAGTTGAATAATTGATAATAATTTACATTCAATTGCAATATTCATTTTTACAACATGTTGTACAGGCAGGGTAATTCAATGGTGGGGAGAGGGACATTTCCATCAGATGAGCGAACCAGGGTTGGCGGGCCCACCAGTATCATGGTAACTGGTTCCTGGTGCATCTTGTTGAGAAGGAGTCGGGGGGGGGGGGGGGGGGGGGGGGAAGCGCAGACATATTTCCCTGACCATGTTATCCAGATACCGTTCCCCTTGGAGCGGTTCTGGGGGTACCTGGAGGCGTAGTCTTGGCATTGGGCGTTCTGAGTTGCGAACAGGTCGATCTCTGGGAAGCCACATTCTGCGAAGACGTTGGACACAATGTCTTCGTGCAGACGCCATTCGTATTCTTCGGGCTGAGGAAAGTCTGCCAGAAGATTGAGTTCCCCTGGAACATGTTGGGACAGCAGAAACATCTTGTGTCCGAGAGCCCATATCCAAATGTTTTGGGACAGCTTGGATAGCCCTGGAGAGTGAGTGCCCCCCTGTTTGTTCAGGTAATACATGGCTGTAGTGCTGTCCGTTACAATCAGCACTGTCTTTCCTTGCAGTTGCATCTGAAAGGCCTTTAACGCCTTGAACACCGCTACTAGCTCCAGTAAATTTATATGGTTGTACGCGACTTGAGGGGACCACACTCCGTCCACTGTCTGCTGAAGCAGGTAAGCCCCCCACCCTGTGAGAGATGCGTCTGTCGTGAGAGTGGCTTCCACTGTAAGGGTGGTGAAGGTCTTCCCCCTTCAAGAGGTTTTCTCTTGACCACCAATGCAGAGAGAGAACGAGAGCTGGCGGGACAACTACCAGATCGTCCCATTGTCCGCTGGCCTGACACCACTGGCTTTTGAGCCAATCTTGCATGGGAAGCATGCGCAGCCGCGTGTGGGGAACTAAGTATATGCACAACGCCATCATTCCTAGCAAGCGCATGGCCTTGAGTACCGTCACCTGCAGACTGGCTACATATTGAGGAATCTGAAAAAGCATGTTCTGTACCCTCTCGTTGGAGGGCAAGACGAGACTGTCTTCCGTCCAAATTAGAGGCTGCAGAAATTGTTTTGTTTGACTGGGGACTAGACTGGATTTTTTTTGTTGATCGAGAAACCCAGACTGAAGAGAAGAGCTACTGTTTTTGGGGTGTTCGAAAAACATGTGTTGTAGGATTCCCCTGTGATGAGCCAGTCGTCGAGGTAAGGGTAGACTGGGATGGATGCGCAGGTGTGCTGCAGCCACTGCCAGGACCTTGGTAAACACCCTTGGCGCTGAGGCAATGCCAAATGGGAGTACTGCCTGACCTCCATCATGAACCTTCGATATTTCCTGTGCGCTCGCAACATTGAAATATGAAAGTATGCATCTTTCATGTCCAATGTTGCCACGTAGTCCCCCTGTTGCAACAGTGGGATCACCTCCTGTAGTGTTACCATGCACAACTTTGAGGTTTTATGAACTTGTTCACTGGGCGCATGGTGAGGTCCTTTTTGGGTACAAGGAAGTACACTGAATAAATACCCTTGTTTACCTAAAGAATAGGGACGGCTTCTATGGCGTCCTTTCCCAGCAGAGCTTCCACCTCTTGATTGAGGATATCCAGATCGTCCGGTGAAAGGTGCCGTGAGCGCGGTGGTCCGAATTGTGGGTCGGGCGAATTCCACGCAGTACCCGTGGGCGACCGTCTTTATGACCCACTGGTCTGAGATTATCCCCTCCCATGCCGTGAGGAAAGATGTTAATCGCCCCCCGACCGGGGTGACATGGGAGGGGACCTTGATCTGATGGTCATTTCTGACCAGAGGCTGCGGATCCTCTAGGATTGGCGCCTCTACCTCTGCCGCTGACCCCTTGAAGGGTAGTATGCAGGGCTTCCTGAAGTTTGTCCTGTGTTAAAATTTCCCGTGCCATAGTTGTTTTGACTTGCACGGGACTGCCCTCGAAAGGACCGCCGAGAGTTATTACCTCTCTGGAGGTGGGGGGGGGGGGGGGTTGGGTGGAGATTTTTGTGTGATCTGTTGCAGGGAGTCTCATGCTCCTTCTTGGCTGTTTCCAGGGCCTCATCAACCTCTTTCCCGAAGAGGTTAGCTTCCTCAATAGGTTTAATGAGAGGCCTGCGTTTCAGGTTTAAACCCTGAGGTGCGCAGCCAAGCGTGTCTTTTGAGTAGGGTCCCTTGGGCCAGAGACCTGCCTGCTTTTTAAGCTGTGTCCAGGGTGTTTTTAATCACATTCTGGTTCACTTTTCTTCCCTCGACTACAATAGAGAGAAGTTTGGACTTGACGGGTTCTGGAACCTCTTGGAGGCCTTCTTGAAGGAGGTTCCACTGAGCGTCGGCGTAACTTGCAAATAGCGTGCTATTATTCGCTATCTGCGGAGTGTATGCAGCAGCCGAGGTGACTCGTTTACCTAGAGCATACAGCCTTTTTGATTCCTTGTCCAGAGGTGCCTCCCCAGTGGTAAGGGGAACCCCCTGCCCTCTTTCGGGTGGTAGTCACTACCAGAGAGTTGGGGATGGCGTGCCCCCTGATGTATTTAGGGTCGGAAGGAGATGGCCGAAACAACTTTTCCACTCTTGGGTTCACTGCTCGGGTTTGAGCTGGTGACACCAAGGAGGGAGCCAACCTTCTCTTGATGGAATTAAGGAGGGGAATGGCTTGGCTAGATGGAGGCTTTTCCTTAAGGATATCCTCTTCAAAATCCTGCTCAGGTACAGCCTCTTGAGTAGAGATCTTAAAGTGTTCAGCTGCCTTCTTCAACATAGAGTTGAAGGCCATCTGGTCATCTACAGGCGAGGCCTGGCGAGCCGGGGTGGACGGAAGGGAATATAGGCACAAAACATCAGTATCCTGATCTTGATGTGGCAGTGTCCATGGGTCTGTTCCCACTTGCTGGGTTTCTTCCCAATTGTCTGTGGTACCCTGCTGTTCCTCTTAATAATCCTGCAGAAAGGAAGTCTCTTCCTCTTCATCGTAAATGTCCCTGTTGGTGTCCATGTGGGCAATGTCTTCCTGCTGGATGGGGACAGAAGGTTGATCTTCTTGAAAATGAGAAGATTGAGGGTTAGGCTCTCCACGAGATCTTTTTGGGGGTGGATGATGTGAAAAACTGAATTCTCTCCAGCCGGTCCATACACCCTTCGAATTTCTTCCTAGTCCATTTGGAGGACCCAAGCCGGCCTACGGGTGGAAAAATGTCGCCCTCCGCCCTACAGCGCCGAAAAGAGTTTCTTAGGGTGTCAGAAAGAGGCTCTTGACTGTCCCCATAGGCATCTGGAGAATCAGGGCGCCAAACTTTATCCGAAGATTTGTCCGGGCCTTCCCCCATGATTTTAGGTGGAACCGGGACAAGTCCCACCGCCGTAATTAAATCGATGCGGTCTTCGATAATCGCAGAATCGGCACAAGATAATTGCTCCGATGGTCTACCGATAGGTGTGTTACCTTCCGCAGCGTTAGGGGGCCTAGCGGTTGGTTTTTCGACTAGAGGCCTAGTCTTAGTTTTCGGGCCAACCGTGGCCTTCGGGACCGTCGTAGCGTCGGATTTCCGCGCTTTGAGGTTTGAAGATTTTGGAGTAGCGCCCTTACTTGTCTTAGAGTGCCCAGTCGCAAGACGCTGTTGCAGATGCGGACGGCCCTGCTGGCGCTTTCACCTTTTTCGACGATGACGCCGAAACCAGTGTAGGGGTTGTATGTTTAGTGAAGTGCATTTGTACGCCCCTGTCGCCGGGTGTTGTCCCTGAAGCGAGACCACAGTCAGGCCTTAAAGGGTCGGGGACGGGCGTGGCCGACCTAGAAGTGTCCGCCTCAAGGTCTATTACATCCGCAACGGATGTTTGGTCATCTGAGGTGCCCCCGTCACGCTCAGCGGGTGTGGCAGTGGGGTCAAGGAGGTTCCACCCGCGACATACATTTGCGGCCCACCGCTTTACACGGCGCTCCTTCAGGGTCTTAGGCTGAACAAGTTTGCAGGCCGCACACCGCTTTTCATCGTGATCTAAGGGGAGACGGGCGTTGCACGTCCTGTGTTCGTCCTTCCAAGGATATCTGACCCTACACTTAGTACAGAACCTAAAAGGAGTCCTTTCCATAGCCAAAGGGGAAGATGACCAGACCGAAAGGGTAAAGAGGGGAAAGGAGGAAAGACATATGGAAAATATGGCCACCCAACCCCACTCTCCCTACTGTAAAGAAGGTCGGTCAGAGGACCCGACCACGTGGAAAGTCCGGCTGCCGGATCTTCGGTGCCTCAATCCACCGCCGTAGACTAATACCCCGCAGTCTTCTTCGAAGACGTTCTTGTGATCAAAGTGACTTAACAGGGAATAACCGACAAGTCGGTATAAGATAAACAATGTCTCTTCTGCAAGAGCTCCGCTATAGTGCGACCAGTTATCTGGGCGGAAAAAAACAATCTGAGGGACCTCGGCGCGTGAGGGATTTTGGATACACTACACGTCACGATAGGGATAGTGTTACAAACACGCCTATGCCGACGTCCCCCTTCGGTCCCCGAAAGACGAGATGCAATATTCTGCGGTTACCACTGGTTGTCGGACCATATGCACAGCATGTGATTCTAAGCAGGTTAACAAGCATCAGAAATGCCATTACTGTCCTTGTGAATGAAGTCTCCTCCCGGTGTAGGAAGTGTGTATGAAGCATCTCTAAACAGTATCCACTAAACTTATGCGGATTATGGAAAAGAATTTGAAGTATATTTGATTTTTACCTAATGTAAGGAAGCAAGGGGCAAATTAGCCCCCCCATACATTCTACGCGAAATGAACCTCTTGCCCTTCTGCTGCCATGAGGAATAAGGCCTCGGCTGGAGCAGAGGTGGGGCTATTGCAAGACACACTTGGACTCCATTCTGTGTGCCCTCGACTCATCTTTGGACTAGGCCACAATTCGGCACTATGAAGCCTCCTCTCCCCTCTGCAGCGCCACGCCCAGCGAGCACTAACCGCCCCCACCTTTTCTGCACGGCCCAAGTCCCTTTCTCACGGATGCGCGGAAGCTGACTGCTACAATGAAAACTATGTATCGTATCACTCTTCCACTGAACTCACTGTCCTGTGTGTGAACCATGACTTGTAGCTCATCCATCTCCACAAACCTGCTCCTGCCCACCTCACCCTCGCTGTTGGAAAATTACTGCTTGTGTAACCCTGTGCCCTCCCATGGTATTCTCTTGATGTAACAGAAGTGTGCCCCCACTGAGCTGACCACCCCCGAGTGCCCCCAATAAACCCAGACCGGTCGTGGTCCAAAGCTAACATGTGCCACTCCACTCCACTCCACTCCACTCCCCACGTCGTCCTGATGTGCAAGACCAACCCAGTTCCCAGGTTATCAGAGAAGGCAAGACCCCTGCTCCCCTCACCTTATGAATGACCCAATGTACGACAATATAATCATGTGTGTGTAATTTACAGGTCTCTAAGATTTATTCAAAGGTATATTGATGTTCATTGTTAATTGCATGTCTAGAATAAGTGTATATATTAGCTAGTGAGGTCCAGTCAGCTCTCTGACCTGGCCTAACCTTCACCTCGCACGGACTGGGCCAGCTGAATCACGTGATGTCCAACCTCCCGCCAAGTCATCTGCCAATCCTGTGGAGCCGGCCCATAAAGAACTATGTGCACCTCCCTTCTAACCAATGATATTGTAACTTTTAGACTACATAGAACTCATCACTGATGACGATGTAACACTTTAAAACATATTGTATCTGTATTGTTTGCCAGAGCGCTGTCGAGGCAGCAGAGTTCTCTGGATGCTGAATCTCATATAAATCTTTGACAACTCGCAATCATCTCTCGTGGTCTCATTCCCTAGAGGGATGTGTCCTTTATTCTGAATTTCATTGGTATTGTGGGGAGTGAGTACTTTGTGCCGTGAGGCAAGATCCGGAACGCCCCCAGCAAAACCATCGCCTCCTGCGGCTGACCAATGTGCGCACAAAAGAAGAGGTTCCAAGGGTCCTCACATTGCAAATACCCGACTGCTCGCCAAGGCGGGTCACGGCTTGGTTGGGGTGCGGCCCAGATTGTGGATAGACCGTGACCGGAGGCTCGGACATCTGAGTACTGGCTGCGAGAATCTCAAAGAAGGGGAATAAAAGTGGTGTAAGGGTAGCAATAAGAAAATAGTGGGGAGTCAGATTTTGGGTCTAGGGACTGTGCGAGTGTAACCGATAGGCTCTTTCTTCTCTTTTCTTTATATGGCCATTAGGTTGTGAATACAGAGTTAACGGAATAAGGGAAGAGTACTGGAACCTAGCTCCGAAGGGGGGTAGAAGGCGGCGCAGCGTAGCATTGTCTCGACCAGTGCAGGAAATAAGTGGAGATAAAAAATGCAGGAGTCTTATATATGGAGTTGACTCGTGAGAGATTAGTAACTTTAGTATATTCTTTTTCTTGTAAGCGTAACTCTTGTAGAAGTAAGCCCGAAGGGGCCCAGGGAAGGGAGGGTGCAAGAAGAGTGAATGGGAGCACAGAATATGGATAAGTGCAACTAAGATAGGGTGGGAATATAATTAACACCAAAGCAAATACACGTTATATGTTAACTGTCATTAAAGTCCAATTTGTCGGTACGTCTAAAAAGTATATGTAAGGTTGTCATTCATCTAAGGAGTATTGAAAGTGTGTCCTTTGTCGTTCATATAGTATTGCCAGAGTAAACAGATGTAGTTTTTCAATTATATTGTCACCCACCACACACACACGTAAACACAAAGCTAAACAGGGGAGCCATGGGGGGGAAGACACACCTTTAGCTCATATCTGCCAGCACCTCCCCCTGTATAGTGAGAAAATACAAAAATACCATGAGCAGTGGTGGCTCCCGGAAATAAAGGGAGAGGGATCACCACAAGTGTGACCAGAAGGAGGGTCATTTGATAATAGAGTGTTAGACCTTGTGACAACCCATCTGCTAGCAAAGTATCGGGTTAAGCAGCTTCAAAATAGACGCAAAATATTAGATCTTTGCAGGATGTTTGAAGATGCATCCCTTGGTAATGATGTAATAAAAAAGGTGTCGCTGGAAGCGGATTGGGGAGAGGGGGGGAGTGAGTAACAGAAGAAAAACTGGTAAAAACGGGGACAATGACCTCATTAGATTATACCCATTAATAACTAGGCCCGCTGCAGGGTACAGTGACCCATCTTATTTGCCCAAACCAAGTGCCCCTTCAAACCCCGCAGCCACAGCCCCGCCTCCTTATGAACCTAGAGGGCTGTACGGACCTACGAGCGCCCCTCCAGTAAAGTTAACACGTCTCACTGGGTATTTGGAAAGACAACTTGCCTCCACACAGATGGAGTTAACACGATTACGAGCATTATGTGACCAAGGACAAATGCTGCCTGGGAGAGGGGGTGGGGGGGGAAGCACCATCAAGCGCAGCGGGTGGGCCAACACCTTCGCCACTACCACAGGGGAACTTACCCACAGGGTCCGAACATGAGTGGAAGTCAGGAGGGATTTTCTTCCACCTTAAAAATACCCCCATAAAAATTGTAAGGGCAGAACAAGGAGGCAGTCAAGCAGGGGAGGAACAAGGAAGTGGAGACTCAAGACAGAGAAATAGATGAGGTTTGGAGTGATTTAGACGAGTACAAAGAGGGGGAAGCAGCAGCGGGATTATCCCTACCGAACGAGACGACCCAGAGGATGGGGTAGTAAGGCTAAGATGGCAGGGAGGCTGAGGAGCAGGGTGTGAAACATGTAATAGGTAAAGCTAAAGGGGTAAAGTTAAGTAAAAAGGGAAGTAAAGCAAGATTGCAAATGCCTCATCCACAAAGGAGCAGGGAGGCCCCATTACATACCATGGGCACAGATGGACAAAAATAACTTGTTGAAGGTGCTTCCCCCCCCTTTCGGGAGGGGCAGGAAAGTGGATACATGCATTTGAAAAAAAACACAGCAGGAGTGCCTTTGGCCATAGGGGATGTAAAAAGTTAATAGTGCCTGCAGTGGGAGATCAAGCAGACGGGATGTGGGTGAAGGCAGGTTTTCCAGGAGTAACAAATTGTGACCGCCATGATGGGTCTGCCTTTAACAATGTGAGGGCACAAGTGTGGGATGCACTGCAGAGAACTTTGCCTGATACACCAGATTTACACTTGGTAATGCAATGTACTATGGGTGAGGAGGAGGAGGCTGCACAATTCATTCTTTGGCTGTAGGACTTGTGGAGATCAGAAACGGGCACGGCTTGGGACCAATCCACCTCCCTTTTTTACTTTATCAAGAGAGGCCTCCCAAAGGGAGTACAGAAGGCCTTGAAAGAAGCCAAAGGCTGGCCTGAAATTCAGAGCATTATAGTACATCATTGTAGGAGGATCAAAGAAAGAGAAAGAAATTGAACAGAGAAGGTTGGCTGACGAGGCGAAGCTTGTACAGAATAAACTGGTGAAGGTCGCTGCGATTAACGCAGCCCTACCCACTGAGAGACTGGGAGGAGGGGACAGGAAGCACACTGGCAAGGATGGCAGCCACGTGGTCTGTAAACAGACAGGAGCAATGGGATGGAGAAGAGCAGTACAAAGGACCCCAATGGCAGGGAAGGCCCACAAAAGGACGAGATGGGTCAAAGAGGGGGATTTGGAGGTCAGTGGAAATAGATGTTTTGGAGGACAAGGGATGCGAGGAGGGCGGCCAAGGGCCCTGCTGGAATTGTGGAAGGTTGGGACACTTCACTGGAATGTCGAGCATGACCTATGGGATAATATCAAGGGCCCCCCTCCCATGGGAAAACGAACAACAATATGGCCACCTTCACCCATGTAGCCCCTATGGATTACTAATGGGTGGTAATGGACAACAAGAACAAAATGATAATGACTACCCGCAAGGAACACAACATATTCAACACAGACCACAAGCACAGCCACAAAGCATGCAGCCCCACAGCACGCCAGAATACGATGGGGAACACCCCCCCCCCCCCAACATATTCGCAACGACTACCAATGGCGCGCCGGCACCGTTTCGCAGTGCAGCAGTAATTGCAGACAGCGTTTTCTCAGTCCCAGGAACAAACATACCTCAATTAGGACAGCTCACAGAAAGCACTTGCGCGTCCAGTCCTATCGACTACCCTACGTGCAGACGAGGAACCACTAGTGGGGGCGGAGATAGGAAACAAACAGTTCATCTTTATGGTGGACTCAGGAGTGGAACAATTGTGCTTATAGGGCTGGTTTCCAAACGCAGGGATTTTCTGGGGCAATTTTAAAAGTTCCTTAAACAAAAGATTTGGATATAACGGTGGGAGGGAAAACGGTTCGGGCATCCCTGCTGTACCACGAAGATTCACCCATAAATGCTGGAGAGGGACCTCCTTAGTAAGCTTAATATGACCATCTCCTTTACAGAAAGGGGAATAGTGTGCTCAACTCCAGGGGTGCGTCCATTGCGACCACTGCTAATGATCAGCACCATGGCAAACTAGGTTGCAGTAAGGGGGTGCCCACGGATGTTGTCATGTTCATCTATGGGATACAAGTTCTGGCTAGAGTGATCTCAGATCACCCGGAAAGAATCGAGGTTGCCATCTGATTTTGTTTTCTGCCCTGTGACAAGCCCCGAGATTGTACCCGGCACCATCCTTTCAATTGACCTACAGGGGGTGCAAGTATCAGGCAAACGCATTGTGGCAATAGGACTGGACACGCATGGATGTGAGTGGAGAACAGTATTATGCATAGACCCAAACATAGCGCTGAGAGATTTGACAGATGAAGAGCTATTCACTGACAATGACACGGACAGGGAAATAATAATGGAAAGGAAATATGCGTGCCATGTGACAGAATGATCCAACACAGGCATCCATAACCCCCCCCCCCCTCATGGCCAGTGTCCGTAAACCGCCTTCCATATTTGATCAAGATATGAGAGAGGTACCACCAGAGTTATGGGCAACAGAGCCCCATCATGTAGAACTCTTGCAAGGTGTAAAACCTATAAAAATTAAACTAAAACCAGGCGCAGTACCGCCTAGAGTAAAACAATATCCACTGTCCACAGAGGCGGAAGAGGGCATAAAAGAGACAATAAGTGCATTACTGCAACAGGGTATAATTGTGCCATCGAATTCACTCGACCCCAGTTGCCAATACTTAACAGCATTTACCTTAGGGGAAAAAGATATGAACATTGCAGGCTGCCTCAAGGGTACTGTGAAAGTCCCAGCATATTTAGCAGAATTTTGCACGAAGATCATGTAGAGCAGATTCAATAACACTACTGAACCTAGTGGCAGCAAAAGGGTACAAAGTGGATCAGGGCAAACTGCAATACTGCCTAGCAAAATTATTGTACCTAGGATAGCTAATTTCAAAGGATGGTAAAAGAATTATACCAGACAGAGCAACAGCAATACGCCACACCATGATGCCTAAGACAGTCAAGGAAATGCAAAAGTTCCTTGGCATATGCAATTATTGCCGTGCAGAAAGAAGCACAAAAGAACAGCGCCCCCATAAAATGGACACAAGAAATGTTCACACAATTCTATAAAATGAAAGATCTTATTACACACGCACCCATTTTAGCGACCCCGGATTATGATCGGGAGTTCTACCTGTTCTCACATTGCGATAGAATACTAATGACAGCAGTACTCACACAAAAACCTCACTAGGTCACAAGCCATTGGCCTACTACAGCGGCATGTGAGAATCAGTAATGCAAGGGGCACTTCGCATGCGAACAGGCCCTCGAAGCCGCCGCCTTCACAACAGAGAAAAGCGCCACCATAGTGATGGGCTTTTCAGTCACACTGTTTGTTGAATACTCTCCATTTTCCATACTAGAAAGGTCAAAATCCACACTCACCACACAGAGAGCAACAGCATATGAAATAATATCCAGCCCAAACGTACACGTTGTACGATGCAAAACTGTGAAACCCAGCCACATTCATTACAGAGCCCTGCACAGTGGAGGACATGCAAGCGCACAATTGCGCTACATATGGAGGGGAAGACGACGACATCCCCAAAGCAAGTGAAAACGCCCAAGAAGGAGGTGAAATATACTTTGTAGATGGGTCAGCATCTATCGATTGTGAAAAGGGAGAACAACATGTAGGGGCCGCTGTGGTAAGAATTGAAGGGGAAGAATACGAAGTGAAGCACCTCCCCTCACATTTTTCAGCATAGGCAGCAGAACTAATTTCATTAATTGAAGCATTGCATACAGCAAAGGGGTGTGCAGTGACGATATACTCTTGACTAGGCATACGTGACAACAACGATGCACTCGGGCTTGTCACGATGGCGACGAAGAGGATTCAGGAGAGCAGATGGCTCCCCTGTACAACATGCAGCACTATTAAATGACTTCATTGATGCATTAGCAGCACCATCAATAGTGGCCTTCGTGAAATGCCAGGCACATACAAATAACAGATGCAATCTCACTCGGAAACGTGGCAGCAGACACCGCCGCAAAAGAAGCAGCACACTTTAAACATCCCGCCGCAGCAGAATGTATAGTAAAAACATCAGCACCAGACGACAAAGAGTTGTATACTTCTACACCCATACTTAAAATAATAAGAGTTACAGAGGCACGCCCCACCCAATGAGCAAGAGTTATGGGAGAAACGAGGGTGCAAACAATCACCCACAGACCTACTATGGCGCCAGGAAATGACAGGAAAAGTGATGCCAGTAGAATTATTACAGATAGCATTCCAAAAGCAGCTTCACTTTCCAGCACATGTAACAAAGCAGCAGACATCCAAGAGGAATGGTTCATACCCAATGTGCAGGAATACTTAACGAAGTTAATAATGGAATGGACCACCTGTCAGAAAGACAGCTCAGGGATGACACTCATAACATTGCGACGAACACTGCCACACCCATCAGGACCATTTTGAGAACTACACAGATTATGCCGACATGGGAGAAAGATGTAAAGGCGCAAGGTACCTCATAGTAGTAGTGTGCCCCTTCTCACGTTGGGTTGAAGCAGGACCGTGTGCGCACCCAGATGCCAAGTGCGCGCCCACATTTTTGGTGAGGGAGGTGTTCCCAAGTTGAAGGATATGCGATGTGATCCGTTCAGACAACAGCACACACTTTGTAAACAATCTTTTTAAGGAAGTGACCACTTTGTTAGAAGCAAAACAAACTTTGTTCGATTTATCACCTGCAAGCTAACGGAATGCTAGAGAAGATAAACGGCCTCCTCAAAAGCAGATTGAAGTCACACCCTCAAGACAAACTTGGTATATTGCTTGCCTCTAGCACCGTTCCAACTCAGAATGCAGCCAAGTAAGGACCACCATTTGAGCCCGCACGAAATAGTGACATGAAGGCGCATCCAAACGCCATGGTCTCCACTAAGGAGAGCATCAGATGCTCACAGAGATGCTACAGTGCTGGGGGATAAATTTAAGGAATATCTCACACAACTGACCAGGGCATTGGGAGTATAGCAAAACAAATAGCACCTCAATTCACGCAAGAAGATGAAACCGATACAAATACACCTGCGCAGGACAGCCCAGCAACACAGCTAATGCCTGGTGAATACGTATACGTTCCCAGTTTCGTGCGGAAGTGGAACTCCCCCACGATTTCATGGCCTCTATGAAGTGATATATTGCACGCCCTCAGCAGTAAAGGTAAGGGATTGAAGTACTGGGTGCATCTTTCGGTTTTGTGAGAAAGGCAAATGAGAGCACCACACCCCAGAGTGAACAGCCACCAGAACAGGAGGGTGCGATTCCCTAAAGCAAATGGTAAAGGAATAAAGAGCATGATGAAAAGTAGGGGAGTGACAATGAAAATAGTAACGAATAATGATGGTTACCGAATACGAAAATATAATGTCTCTCTCGCTCTCTAAATCTCGGTCTTTCCATCTTTTTCTCTCCATCTCTCCCTCCGTTTAGCTCACTGTCCAAAATCAGCTCTCTCCCGCTCTTCTCTTCCTTTTTCCTGTCATCCCTTATTTGGTTTCAAAAAGGTATATGGAAAGATGTAAATGAGTATAATAATGATAGGTTATGAAGAGTAAAAAGAAAAAATGTGGATTACTTTGTGTACTTAACCCATTTATATCGCCCCTTCAGGTGGAAATATGACGGAAAGAAGGGCCCTCACTAACAACGCCACAAATGTAGCTAGTGATAGGTAGACATAAGTAGTAATGGAAATTACAATTACGATTGTGGCCTATAGTTTGTGGCCATTGTTTTTTCTGTGACGTTGTTTGCCTTGGCCGTATTGGAGCGTGCCCTTTATAATAGAGGATATATAAATATGGGAGGGGGTGTGGGGTACATTTAATACAAAAAGGGTCAAGCCTCATTTGGAATGGCTTTAAAGTTATTTGGACCCACAATGCTTCCTTGAATGCCAACTTAACCACTCTGCACAAAAACCAAACTGTTAAAACCCCCATTTTTACATACGCTGCAATGGGGTATGATCGTGATAATGTATCTAATGAGTATAATGATGATTATTCTATGTTCGGTATTTCGGGAACGCCATATGTAAATATGCACATAACTGAAGAACCTACATCAGATGGCGATAAAATGCACTTTACACCCCATGTCCCATTCTGCTTCGTACATTCACGCACAGGCCACAAAGCGGCCAGGAGTCTCCACGACCGAGTATCCAGATACGGAGGACCCGACTACTGCAGCCAAGTTCCTCTTGCACCTACCGCCATTGAAATAAGCTCCGGTGCACCCCCTGCCCAGCAGCCGCCTACGATCAGCTGTTGAATTCCTTTTGCTCCTGCATGCGCCGCCTGGCACCAAAATGGCCGACCACGCTGAGCGGCACTGAAACGAGGCTGGTGCCTGCTGCTAGGCAACGCCACCGCTTTACCCCCAGAAGTCCCCATCGGCAGCCGGCCCATTCAGGAGAAGGCCCACGAGGGAAAAGGCCTGTTCTGCGCCTGTTCGCGCAAGAGAGCGTGGCGTGGCCCACCCCCTTGTCCTGGCCCTTCATATCCACACCAGATTGTACGCGGCGGTGCCCACATCACAGCATTCTCAATTGCATATGCCCAGATCCGAATGTACCTTGTATCGCATGGACTACGAACGATGACCAGCACAAGAACAATCTAACGTGTCCCGAACACTCGTGTACTCTAACACCGCCCATGCCTATGAACTGCTCTCCCTATGGACATATAACAGCACTAGCCTGAACGTCTGCAGGACTGCCTCTCCAGGCTAGAAGCCTGCTACCTTCTACCCGTGTTTTTACACCAGTTGATCAGCATAGCGAGTACCCACCGCTTGTATGTAAAATGTTATGTTTCATTATACTTAAGGATACGGTCAACGATTAGTTTGACTGCTTCATGTATGTAGGTGCAGATATAACTTTCAGTGGCTCCTCTTGAGTAGATTTGAATGCATAGCTCTGATTTACGTTCTACTACGATTGGCCTTACCCATCTCCAGCAGAGCCAACCAGACTATCCCCCTTGGCCTCTCACCCAGTTGGTTTGATCGTCCTAAATCGATTATAGTTGTGGATACAATTGCAGGCCCAGGTCATCATATTTGCTCCTAGCCCGTACTATTACAGCATGGCAGCTATTTCTCTACTGCTCTAGCCCATATTCAATGTGGTAACTATAGCATGCCCAAGCTTGGAGTTCAGCATTCTTACTTGCAATACTGGCCCACCTGTAACTCGTGCTTGACACAGTGTCATTGCTACTTTAGGTACTGTACAAGTGAATTTAGCAGCCTCGAGCCTGTAGCTCTTTACATTTAATTATAAATATATGCTTAGGTTTGCCCGTCATCCCTACACTTAAGTCGAGGCTCTAGAACCCAAGTTCATTATGCAGAACGTTAACATACATCTTTTGTATTACTACCATCCTACTCCTGTTCTATTCTTGAGGGTGCCTCGCCACACGGAGCGCACAAGCCTCATTTAGCCTGTCCACAATGACACCAAACAGCTATCAAGCCGGTGGATTTTCGAGCCACCCCACATCTAGCCTACTCCCAAGTATCCTGTGTACCTTAGAGGCTAGAAACTTGAAACTCTGATCTCGACTGAGCAAACTGTTTGAGCCCTTAGCCAGATCCCTCCCCATGGCTAATAAAAAATATTCTCCCCACTTTTCTGAAGACCACTAACACTAATCACACCTTGCTTAAACCCTGCCTTCAGGCCTCGTCCAAGCACCATATAGTGTACAAATCTAAGAAAGCTAACCCAACACCCACTCCAGCCACTACCACAATACCCACACCCCCTCTTAAAGCAGCCTTACTAAATACAAATCTCTTGTGGCCCATGCTACAGACATAGCCGACTTGATTCTGGCAGATAATCTGGACTTTCTCGCCAACACCAAGTCCTGGCTGCACGGAGCGGCAAGACCTCTGCTTTCCCTAGCAATCCCAGATGGATACAATATACTTAGAGAGGATAGAGACAAAACGCGAGGCGGAGGTGTCGCCATCATCTACAAATCTATCCTCGACATGAGATTGGTCCCGTCCCAAACTATCCAATCTTGTGAAGTCCTCACAGCCAAACTATTGCCCTTCCTTGCCCAAAAAGGAATAAAAAAAGTATTACAGTGGACAAAGTGATCCCGCCATCTTCCCTACCCTCAACTTGCTAGAGGATGACCTAGATCCAGAAACCATTGTCAAGGAGTATAACAGAATTATGCTAACCTCACTTGATATGATCGCACCCATGAAACTCAGACCTAGCAAGCCTAAACCCCACCTAAATAAATGGTTCACTCCCCATTTAAAAGACCTACGACTCCTCAAGAGAAGCTGTGAATCTTCCTGGAGATCATTCCCCTCAGTAGCCAATAAAACTAAACTTTCAGAAATCTCCTCCCATTACCAAAAAAGAAATTTACTGCGCAAAGTCTAGCATGAAGGAATTGTTTACCATATTAAAAGGAGTTAACGAGTCCCCCATCCCCACCCCGGACATCTGTACCAAGGACAAAACATGGTGCTCAGATACACAACAGGCCCTCTCCAACAAAGTAACTACCCTACAAAACAAAATAGCCCAAAGAAACGCATCCTTAAAGCATCTCCCATACCCTAACAACAATACTCCTGATCTCCCTGCTACTGAAACTCCATCCAATCCCATTGCCCAATTTAACTTCACTAAAGCATCTATCCATGAGGTCGAGAAAGTAATTCTCTCGCTTAAACCCTCCAATCGTCAGGGTGACCTCTGCCCAGCCCAGCTCATAAAAGATGCTGCAAGAGAAATTGCCCCTTTTATATCCAAACTTATCAATCCCTCCTTTGCATCTGGCATTGTCCCATCCAATCTTAAACAGTCGTGGGTGATCCCATTACTAAAGAAAGAAACCTTAAATCCGCTCATACCCACCAACTACCGCCCTATCAGGACAGTTCCTTTCTCATTAAAAATACTCAATAAGATTGCTTATCCCCAAATCCAAAAATATTCAAACTCTTAGGAGCGCGGCAATCAGGATTCTGCCCCCAACACAGAACTGAGACTGCCCTCATCGACTTGAAGGCTCAGGTTGATGTGTTCAGAGAAAACAGGCAAAACAGCCCTCCTCCTACTTCTCGACCTGTCGGCTGTATTTGACCTTGTTTATCACAAGGTCCTATGTAGACGCCTGGACTCTGCTGCCCATTTCTCTAGAGAGGCCATAATATGGATTGAGTATTTTTTGAGTGATAGGACTATGAGGGTTTTCTCCCCATCAGCAGACCCCATTCCCATCACCTGTGGGGTGCCCCAGGGCTCCTGTGTATCCCCCACCTTATACAACATTTTCCCCTTTTCGACGATCTGGACCATCTGGGTATCACCTACACTAACTATGCAGATGATACTCAGATCCTCCTCCCACTTTTTGGGGATTACGATAAGGATTTGGCCTTGGTGAATAAGGTGTCATCATTCAGGCATGGATGGCCACCCATGGTCTATGCCCGAATGACAAAACAGAGCTCATCATCCTGGGTACCCACACCAATCTGAAGAAACTAGGCCAGGAGTACTTATTTATAATCGATGTTAACCTTATTAAGGTGACCAAGGAGGTTAAGCCATTGGCTTCTACCTCGATTCCTCCCTTTCCTTCCCCAAACAGGTGAACACCATGTCCTCTGCCAAGGCCTACACATGTAAACTCATCAGAACGGGAAAACACTTCCTATCTGACGATAACTGCATTATCTTGGCCAGAGCGCTTATTCTCTCCAGGCTCAATTATTGCAAAGCCTACTACATCGGTGCTAATAAATCTATAATCCAGAAGACACAAATTCTTTAAAACAATGCCTTAAGAGCTGCACTTGGAGTACCTAAAAGATCACACATCTCTGCGATAAGACGACAAAACAACTGGCTCTCCAACCACAAAAAAATTCAACTTAAAACTGCATCCCTTACACACAAAGCGCTAAACAATGCTGTCCCTAGCTACCTTGTAGACAGAATCCAGAGGAGAACCTCCACCAGACCTATGAGATTAATCAACACCAACTCCGTTACGATACCCAGATTTAGGCTATCCAAGGTGGGTGGATGCAGCTTCCCTGTTAAAGCGGCCCAACTCTGGAACTCCCTACCACACTTCATCAGAGAAGACCAACCCTATCTGAACTTCAGACTTAGATACATAAACTTTCTCTAGTCTAGCAATATCTAATGCCCGTTGATGTGCGACTCTGTCCTGTTAACTCAACTTTGCACCCTATGTACATATTCCTGCACTGCTGTACATGTGTCTTTGCGTCCCCACTTTGCTGATATTCCTGTACCTATTTTATTTGTACTCTTTGCCTTGATATTGTGCCCTTACGCTGCGACATGTTAACTAAACTTTGCTGCGCCCCGATACCCCTGGGTCTGGTGCGCATTATAAATGAATAAACAAACTACCCAAATGTACCCTGTCTCACAATCTTGGCAGAGTGGTAGCGAACAGAATAATGAAACATGGACAAACATTTTTCCTATAAGACATCAAAAGGTGAAAAAGTTACACAATGGCCAAGGGGGGAATAAGAGGTGGAAAGAAAGGGTTATGATGCATAACACTGTCTGGGGCTAGATGAAATAGAAGACCCCCGCCACCCGGATCAGTCCAATAAATGGTACTCAGACATGAGTGCCACAGCTAAACAAGCAACAAATGAGAGCGGTTATATTTGCTCTCTCGTACCCCATGCCTCTGGCACACCCAAAGTTCTTATACCCCAAGAAACACCCATGTCAGATGCCCAGTGTCTAATAAACCTAGTTTTATGTAGAATTCGAAGTACCTTCCAGGCACACATGGTAATAGTACAAAGGTTGCAAAACGAAAAAACGTGCACAAGCAAACCTCAAGGAGTAATGTGTGAAAGAACAATTTTTTATCATCAAAGGGACAATGTTCACGGAAAATAAATGGCAAGACGAGACAATCGCATGTAAAGCTGAAGCATTGAGAGGACTGACGGAAGAGAACTTTCAATGGGTCAAACGAACATGCACTGCAACATGGTATCAACACATCGCCAAACTAATGTGGGGGACCGCACTTGAAAAGCCGATCAAGATACAAAAAGAGATCCAGCATGAACTTTGGAAGGTACGAATGGGCTCCAACAAACACTGCAACAAGACAATCATCCTTCCAGACATGAAAAAAGGAACAGCAGCTTTAATGGACACTTACTGGGTGTGTGGCAAACCAGCGTACCTGCACCTCCCGCCATCATGGAGAGGTACCTGTGCCATGGCAACGCTACACTTAGCTTTGATGGTGATCCCGGAGAGCCATGTCCATGAGGGGGGGGTGGCGGGGGGGTGGAGGGTGCCCCCTGAAACATCACCGGCACCCCAGCCAGCAACCAAGAGCCTACCACATACGACATCCTTTCTGAAGATGAGTTACAGGACAGAGTTTCCTGCAGGCGAATATCAAATTATATTTCCAGCGAATCCTCAGACCTGCTGGCAGAGATTCCTGATCAGTACAAAATCTTTAATTCTGCAGAAACGTTTGCCTCACTCCTACTGCCAGGACTCCAGGCGCGAACAAACGCCAAATGGCTGCAGATCGTGTGCTGGGAACTGATCCAGCTAGCCAACACCACAGAAGAAGGGTTCAATGCAAAGAAGTGGAACTTTGCGCCCTGCAGTTATTGACCATGCAAAATCGGTACGTCCTAGATCTACTCACAGCAATGGACGGTGGTGTTTGCCGAAAAATTGGGAGTGCCTGCTGTACATTCGTACTTTCTGCGGATGCGGACAATGGGACCCTGTCACATGTGATCTCGGCGGTGCATAACCTGGGTGAAAGAATGAAGAAAGAAGGAGGCATCACCCCCAGCTACTGGTTCAAAGACATTTTCAACTGGATACCGTCCTGGTTCAGCATGCTGATGAAAATGTTTGTCCCACTCATCGTTTTCCTGTTACAAATGTTTTGTGTGTGTCAAGTAGGGGTTCGATGTTGTGCAAAATCAATGCCCAGCTCTGCTATGCTGATGGTGACGATGGGGCAAACGACAAGGGTGCAGACAATGAAAGATGCACAGATACAGACAGGAGAGTCTTGTCCCTCCAAATATCGTATGACAGCAGTGTATCGTTATCGGGGGACAGGGTGGACAATTTGTATCATACTACAATAAAGGAACCCAGGGAGTTACAGTGGTACAAGGAAGTGTGGGTGGACCGGGATGTGGGAATATATATGACCTGCACCCCTGATGAGTATGCTAGAAGGGGCCAGAGTTTATGAGGGGTATGCAGGGCTTGGATGCCAATAAAAGGGACACCTGCTTGGGACGAGGCGGTAATGGAGGCAGAGTATTATCGGAATGCAAACAATAATAAAAATTAATTTGTTACCGAAAGGGGGAAAGGTAAGGAAGGAAGGGGCAAATTAGCCCCCCATACATTCTACGCGAAATGAAACTCTTGCACTAGTGGGGGATGCCCCCATTGCCCTTCTGCTGCCATGAGGAATAAGGCCTCGGATGGAGCAGAGGTGGGGCTATTGCAAGACACACTTGGACTCCATTCCGTGTGCCCTCGACTCTATCTTTGGACTAGGCCGCAATTCGGCACCATGAAGCCTCATCCCCCCTCTGCAGCGCTGCGCCAAGCGAGCACTAACCGCCCCCACCTTTACTGCACGGCCCAAGTCCCTTTCTCACGGATTCACGGAAGCTAACTACTACAATTAAAACTATGTATTGTATCACTCTTCCTCTGAGATCATTGTCCTGTGTGTGAACTGGTCTGAACCATGACTTGTAGCTCATCCATCTCCACTAACCTGGTCCTGCACCCCTCACCCTAACTGTTGGGAAATTACTGCTTGTGTAACCCTGTGCCCTCCCAAGGTATTCTCTTGATGGAACAGAAGTGTGCCAACCACTGTGCTGACCACCCCTGAGTGCCCCCAATAAACACAGGCCCCTTTTACGGTATATTCTGTCCAAAGCCAACATGTGCTACTCCACTCCCCACCTCGTCCTGAAGTTATCGCAGAAGGCAAGACCCCCGCGCCCCTCACCTTATAAATGACCCAATGTACGACAATATAATCATGTGTGTGTAATTTACAGGTCTCTAAGATGTATTCAAAGGTATATTGATGTTCATTGTTTATTGCATGTCTAGAATAGATGTATAGATTAGCTAGTGAGGTCCAGGTGCCTCTCCGACCTGGCCTAAGCTTCACCTCGCAAGGGCCGGCTCAGCTGAATCATGCAATGTCCAACCTTCCGTCAAGTCATATTCCAATCCCGTGGAGCCGGCCCATAAAGAACTATATGTGCACCTCCCTCCACACTAATGATATTGTAACTTTTAGACTGTATAGAATCACTGATGATGCTCTAACAGTATTGTTTGCCAAAGCGCTCTCGAGGCAGCAGAGTTCTCTGGATGCTGAATCTCAAATATTTGACAACTCGCAATCATCTCTCGTAGTCTCATTCCCTACTGGGATGGGTCCTTTATTCTGAATTTCATTGGTATTGTGGGGAGTGAGTACTTTCACTATCCTGCCCTTTTTAAAGAAAGCTCATTTAAAAATTGATGTTAAATAAATGAATAACTATAACTGAAACCGGGGGGCGTGGCTAACCGCCATGTAGAGCGGACGTGTCTCCTGAGAGCTCCGTGCTGATGTGCCATGATAAGCTGTTTTAAGTTAAAGTGCTCCGGAACCCTACAGGTTGCACCATTTGCCGCAGAACCTCCTCAGCAACTTTCGTACCGTCTCCCAGGCGGAGAAGAAATGGCTAACACCTCTACCAGGCGTGCGAAAAGTGTCAGTGAGCGGATTCAAAATAGCGGCTCCCGTGCCCTGATCCCTCGAAAGGCCGGAGCGCACTATCACCACTGGCGACGCTGCCCGCCGGTGGGGGAAGAAGATCCTGAGCTGCCGACTTGTGCTGGGCCTGGAGGAGGGAGCTGAACAGCTGCACTCATCGATTGAGAGGACCGACCCCGACGCCCCTGCCGGACTGCGCCCTGCCCGCGGTGCACGACTGGGCGGAGGTGTGCCCTGGATAGTCGCAAGGGCCCCTGGCGTGATCAGTGGCTGATCGGCGCCGCAGAGGTAGGCGGGCGCGGTGGAGGACCAGCCCAGACATCCACATTGGCGGCTGGGTGTGGGGGGCCTGGGGCCGCGCATTATTCTACCCCCTGCGCCTGACTTAGCCGCTGGTAGCAACGCAAGAACTTGGGCTTGCCCCCCCGAGGCGCTGAGACCCCGGCTGTCTTCCTCCCCCCCCCCGCCTGCTGAACCCTCATCGGGGGGTGGGGGGGCGAAAACACCTGGCCCCTGCCTGCAGACTGACGCCCCGGCGGACCGTGAGGCCCACTCCACAGCCAACAACGGGGGGGGGGGGGTGGGAGCCGTCCGGCGCGCCTGCTGGAACTGAGACACCCTTTGCTCCCCGAAATTGGCCTGCTGCCCCGCAGCTTCATATCATCGCCCTGTCAGCCCCGCGGCGGTAACGAGAGTCTCCCCTGCTGCTAGCGCCCTCCCGATTGCACCCCCGGCATTCTCGGTGCAGGGAGGCCCTGCGTTGACGACATGTCTGGCAGGCCCAAGCAGCAGCGCCAGACCACGATGGACACCTACGCAGCCTGCGAATCCCCAAATTCCGAGGGCACAAACAAAGCAGTCTCGGACGCTCAATCTAACCCCACAGCAGTTGCAGCTACAGAGCCTAGTAACACCCAGATACTCGGAGCCATCAAGCTTTTCCAGGCAACGATGGAAAACAAAATCGACGCCGTTGCCACAGTCCTGGGCCTCCTGCGTCAAGATGTCCGCTCCCTGGCCCGGCAGGACTGAGGCGCTTGAAACACAAGTCCGGGAAAACACTGAATCCAAAACTCACCTCCTTCGAGACGTCGATGAGCTTCAGCAAAGGGTCAAGATCTTGGAGGACAGAGCCGAGGAGGCGGAAGGGAGGGCTCGCCGGAACAATATACGTCTCCTCGGGCTGCCAGAGGGTTCCGAAGGCCCCGACCCCACTAACTACATAGAGAACCTCCTGCTACAAGAGGTGGGAGCTGGCAAACTCTCCCAGGGCTTCACCATCGAGAGGGCCCACAGATCCCTGGCTAAGAAACCACCGCCGGGGGCCCCACCCAGGCCGGTGATAGCGAAAGTTCTCAACTACAGGGATCGTGAAGTTATTCTGGCCTTTTCCCACGCGGCGGCCAAATCCAACGGGACTCTGCTAAAATCGCCATATACCCCAATTACACCTTTCAGGTCCAAATGAACAGAGCGCAGTTCATACACACCAAGGCCAGATTGAAAGCCGCCGGGCTGCGTTACATGCTCCTGTATCCTTCTAGGCTTAAAGTGCTGCATAACAATAAGGCGCACTTGTTCGACACTCCGGCTCAGGCCAGGGACTGGATGGACGGTTTACAGATCCCCGATATTGAGGAAAGGAAGCGGAGACCTAGATAATGATCCTCCTGTCATCCTGGGGGGGAACTATACTTTTGTTCGAACCTCTACACAGCTGAATGGATCCTCCTTGCGGAGACCCGGAGTCCAAGTTCACTCCACCCCCTGATTGTTTCTTATTTTTGGGTATATATACCCGCCCGTAGGGCAACTGGAGACCAATGCACGGTCCGACGGAGCAGAAACTGGACAGTCATAACCAGGGTAACCTCGCTGGGCCAGTTTTATGTTTGGGGATTTTACAGGTAAGGGGGGAGGGTGGGAATAGGGGTGTTTTTGCACAAGTTGGGGACATACACTGGGACATTGAGACCACGGGAACAATTCACATGCAACGCAGCTCCTTCAAGACCTCGAGCTCCACCTGTTACACACAATAAACCACACTACGCCTATGGCTGACACAATAAGGGTCGTCACTTGGAACGTCAGGGGCCTGAACAGCTTCATTAAACAACGGCGTGTCCAAACCTACCTGAAAAGATGCAAGGTCGGAATCGCCATGCTGCAAGAAACTCACTTAACTGCCAAGAAACTCGAAGCCCTGGCCAAAACTTGGCGTGGTACCCCAATAGGTTCGGCTTACTCCTCCTACGCCAGAGGGGTTCTGATTTGGATTGCCCCCACTGTTCCCTTCAAACTCACTAGCACTAAAACAGACAACGAAGGTAGGATGGTGGTGGTGTGCGGCTCCATCGAGGGCAAAGAGGTATGCTTGGTCAGCACTTACGCACCCAACCATGACGCGACTGCCTTCTTCCATTCCCTTCACACGCGACTGAGCCCGTATGTGGACAGAATTATGATATGGGGGGTGACCACAACTGTACCCTTGACCCTCTACTAGACAGATCAGATAAACACGATCGACCCTCCCCTCCAGCCAAAATACTTTCCAAACGAATCCAACAGTTGCAACTCAGTGACCTATGGAGGGTCCAGCACCCTGAGCAACGCGAGTATTCCTTCTACTCCCCACCTCACGCCGTACACACCAGGCTGGACTACATTTTGCTCAGCCTAACACAACAGTCCATATTTGTTGATGCGCGCTATCTGCCTAGGGCGCTGTCTGATCACTCTCCCCTTCTGGTAACCTGGGTGGTGTTCCGGCCTAAACCGCCTATACCCACATGGAGGCTGAGGACTAAGGCCCTACTTGACTCTGTATTCAAGGAAGGCATAAAAGATAGCACTGAGGAATATTGGCAAAATAACTTGCATAGCGTTAGATACTTGAGCACAACTTGGGAGGCATACAAGGTGATCATGAGGGGCGAGATGATTGCAGCAGTTGGGGAGCTCAGAGATCTATTACATCCTCGCTTGAGCGCACAGAGAGGGACCCGAGTATGCTCGAAGGCAGGGCTGACCCATCCCCTGACCAATTACAAAAAATGGCCGAGCTTAGACAAACCTGCCTAACTCATTGGGAATCCCTCAGTAAACTGAGTTACGCCAATCACACAGAGAGAATCCATGCTCTGGGAGACAAGCGGGGAAACTCTCAGCTTGGCTCCATAAAAGGGAGACCCCCAGGCCACCCATCTGCCACATACTCACACCTGACGGCACCGCCGTGCATACCCAACAAGAAATAAATTTGGTCTTTACCGACTGCTACCGTAACCTGTACTCCGAAGCCCCGCCCCCCGACACCAGGATCGAGGACGCCCTTGACGTCATTGACCTACCTAAATTAGACTCGCAATTGGCTGAGACACTTGACTAGCCCGTCACCCCGACGAGATCAAGGTGGTAATTAGATCAGCTGGGAAAACCCTGGGTTCGGATGGGCTCACGGGGGAATTTTACAAGACCTATGAGGAAACACTCACCACAATATTGGCCCAGGTCTTTAATGAGGCCTTTGAGCGTGGTACCCTCCCGGACTCCATGAGTGAGGCCATGATTTTACCCCTTCTTAAACCGGGGAGGGACGGTGCAGATTGTGATTCATACAGGCCCCTCTCTATGCTTAATGCAGACTGTAAGATCCTTACTGCCCTGCTTGCGAATAGAATGCGCAGAGTTATCCCTCTATTGAGCCATCAAGACCAAACTGGATACGTCCTGGGGTGCTCCATCACCGAGAACCTGCGCAGGTTACACCATGTCATTTATAGCACTGAGGGAAGGCCGCAGAAACTTGCAGTGGCGTCAATAGATGCCACCAAAGCTTTTGATTCCATGAGGTGGGACTGGTTATATGCCACCATGGCCAAAATGGGAATAGGCCCTGTATTCCTAAAGTGGACCCAGCTAGTTTATGCTAACCCCACCGCGAGAGTATGCACCAACAAAACCTATTCCACTAAATGGTCCCTACACAGGGGCACCCGCCAGGGGTGCCCTCTGTCCCCCATGTTATACATTCTTGCCGCGGAACCAGTGGCGGCCTACCTGAGACAGGAATATGGGGAGGGAGGCATTAAGATAGACGGGGTGACCCACCTCATCTCTATGTACGCTGACGACACCTTATTGTACCTTCAAGACCCTGAGCACCTCCTACCATACATCTTGGAGACCCTGGGCTGCTTCCACAAGCTCACCGGAATCCAGATTAAAAGGAGCAAATCTTGCCTTTACCCCCTCGCAGCACTCCACACTGATGAATACAGATCCCTCCCCCCCTCTAGATCTCGAATGGCAGGCAACTTCTTTCAAATACTTGAGGATCACCATACACCGCAACCCAGGCACAGAACACATCCTTAACACCGTAAGGGCCAAAGACTCTCTCACGAAATCCATGGAGTTCTAGGGTCGGCTCCCGCTTTCGATGGCCGGGAGGGCTGGTCTCCTTAAAATGGTCGCCCTTCCCCGCCTACTACATAACTTCACTAACAGGGAGGCAGGGAGGTAGGCATAGGGTGGCGTTAGAGACTCTCCAAAGACCATACGAAAGGGGCGGACTTAAGATCCCCAACTTTGAGCTGTACTTCCTCGCCAGCCAGCTGAGACATGTCACGCAATCTATGGCCGATGAGAGCACGACGGGCACTCGCCTCCTCCAACCGGCCCTCCCCCGGTTGTAACTAAGAGACATACTGTGGGCTGGGGAGGGTGCTACGAGACACTGCCCTTACCTCGCCAAGCTTGGGATCCGGCTTTGGAAAAGGGCCTGCAAACTGGTTGGGTCGGACGACCCGTTGTCTCCACAGATCCCCATCGCTGCACTTATGGTCAATCACTCCTGGGGCAGATTGAAACACGTACACAATGGGAGCCCCTCAGGGTGGCCACGCTTAGGGACTTGATTCAAGAACAAGAAATCCTAACTTTCTCAAAACTCTGCGAGACCACGGGCCTCCCGGCAGGACAGTTCCTGTTGCACAGGGTGGTCGTACAGGCCTTGTGCAAGAGATGGCCGGTCGCTGCCGACCTGACTGAGGAAAATGAATGCATCGAAACGATACTGAACTCCGCTGAGGGGGGCCATGAAACCTCACGAATCTACGAGGCCCTGTTGTGGAGTACGACCAAGGGAGACCTTAAATGCAGGAGTGGGTGGGAAGCTGAACTGGGCCTTGTTTTTGAGGACAAAGATTGGGGTGACATAACCCACTACCATAAGAAAGTTTCCAGGAACTCCCGCTTGCAGCTTATCCAGCTGTACATCACTAATAGAGTGTACCTCACACCTGAAGCCAAATCAAGATTCACAGGTGCTGGAACCCAATTATGCCCCAAATGCAGTGAACCCAGGGCAGGAATGACTCACGTGGTCTGGGGCTGCCCAGTAATCAGGGAGTTCTGGTCACAAGTGAACGGCTATCCATGTGCAAAGACTTGATTCCAGCGAGGAACTACACCGTTGGGTGGCCCTGACGGTGCCCTTGCTCCACCCTGAGGCGGATGATACGGAGCGGAGTGGAGGGAGTTGCCCAGACGCGGGCACGGACTAGTGAGGAACAGTGAACTAACCGTGGTCTTGAGGGTTAGCAGGGGGGGGGGGTTGGGTTGGGGGTATTTCCTTGATATGCTTGACCATCCACCAATGACGTTTGTTTTCTCTTTTGTTTACTTCATGTTATTAAACCAATAAACACACTTTAAAAAAAAAAAACTAACTGAAACCGAGTGTAAGTGTTACTTGCCTACTTGTATTTGCACATTTCATTTTTACAGCTCACATTTACCCCTCTTGAGATAAGCCTGGCTGCTCAGTCACACTACCTACTTGTGTAGTACAGCCCTATACGAAAAGGTGGGTTATCTAATACCAAGTAGACAAGTGTTGTGTAGTCTCACAGTGTTACTACATCAGTTCTTGCCCAACATGGACCACGGAGTGGACGTCTAAAACATATGGAGAGCCAGAGGTAGCCCCTGGGCTAATCAAACAGTAAATTACAAACTGCAAAACGATAAATTGCACCAAGCATGCCTTTGTATGAATAGTATCAATGCATCTACCGACAAACGTTTCCTCCAGCATACACTGCTAGACAAGCATGCAACAATTTGTTCAGCTGGACTGCTCTAGAAAACCAATGCTACCAGTGATATGCAGAGTCTCGCAGGGTTCCATCCTCTGCCCAGTGATCTTCAATCTATACATGGAGCTGCTGGCAGCCCTCCTAACCACACACAACATCCAAAAATACACTGACACACAGATATACCTCAAAAAGCCTCCATCAAGGACATCAAGGTCATCCACATGCTCAAAACCGGTCTCTCGCTGATCCAGTCTTGGATGTCCAATACATATTTGAAGCTCAACCACTCAATTCCAACACTACCGAACATCCAGATATACAGACCTGGCTATCAACCATGAATGCCAAGGGCTCGATACCAGAGCTCACCTCCTGTGTCAAGTCCCTCAGGTTGCACATCGACAATCACCTCTCCTTCAAGACGCACATAGCTAAGAAAACTCAAGACAGCTTGGTATGAGCTCTCCTTCCTGCGGAAAGTCAAGCCCTTATTTTATTTATTTATTTATTGGACATTTGTAAGGCACTTAACACAAGTGTTTCCGGGTGCCACAAGGCAAAAGAGGGAGGAGGAGGGAGCAGAGGAGAAACAAACAATCAATGGTCCTACTAGGTCTTGTGACATTCGGACCATACAAGGGCAGTGACAATAAGTGCATGGGGAGGTCAGGGCGGAAGGGCAGGGATAAGAGAAGTGGAGAGGGTAGAAGTGAAGGAAGACTGGGGACCCAGTGGCTGGGCAAGTGCTGAGGAGAGCCTAGGAGGGAAGTCATGCAAAACAGGGGTGAGGGTCAGCCAATGCGAAGATGGGGTGGACCAGATTCAGGCTAGTCAGGGAAGGGTGCCCGAGGACAAGTGCTGGTTAAGGAATGCTGGGGTAGACTGGATGAGCATCAGGTAGTCTGGCCCCTGTAAGACACATAAGAGGCCAGACATCAGTCATAGCGGCTGGGGAACATTAGCAGGCAGGGGAGGAGGAGAGGGAAGAAGGAGTAGAAAAGGAAAGTCTTGAGAAGTTTCCAGAACTTAAGGCGGTCCGGCTCAAGTCTGAGAGGGGCAGGAAGGCTGCTTCAGAGGGAGCATCCTGCCGAAGAAAGATTTACTTCCCCACTCATGTCTGATCTGCAGAGAGCTGGAGCTAGAGGACCGAAGGACTCTGGCAGGGAGGTATTCAGGGAGATACAATTGGATTTAGCGGGGTTCCTCCCTCCAGACAGCTTTAGATCCACCATTCAAGCACTTGTCCTATCCCACCTGGATGGGGCAATTTCTAACTCGTATGCACAACCACTTGATGAACAAGCAGTTCTTACAGCATGTGGCTTGAAAGACAGGAATAAACTCAGTGGGTGAATTCTGTCTACCTCGTTTGCCGACGTGCATACCAAACTGTCAACCATGAAGCAACAAACTAGATGGCTGACTGACATTGTGTGCTGAGAATATGTCTTGTGAGTATTATGTTCGCTGTGTTCCTTTTGTGGTAATCATGTGTCAAGCAATCCTGCTGGCCAAAATGTATTAATATGAAGATATTGTAACAATAAGACAGATGCCGAACTAAGCCTTTGCTCTCGTTCACTCTCTGCTCGAGCGCATTCTGTATGAATACAACTTTAATTGTCATTCTAGCTCTATGCCAGTATCACATTCTTAGTGTTTACGAGTGGGCATTATGAATGGGTAGTTTCCGACAGAATGCCCTTCTCGAAGGCCTCCTGTGGTCCTCCCTTGTTCCCCTGAGAAGTGTCCTACACGCGGCTGCATGCCTCATCAAGGGTCTACGCAGATACGACCACATCACCCCGGCCTTCATCGCCCTTCACTGGCTCCCACTGCACGCACAAATCGCCTTCAAGTCTTGCTGCATCAGCTAAAGACAGTCTCCCTCAAGTCACCCAGCTACCTTGCTGAGAAACTAGCTTCTCCAGCGGACCACCAGAAGCTAGGACATGTGCAACCTTGAAATCTGCTGCTACAAAAAGGAAAGGACCAGAAAACAAGCCTTCTCTGCCTATGTCGCAAGACTAAAGAACCTCCTCCCTGTCAGCATTAGACTCGCCCCCATGCTCCTACAATTCAGAAAAGAACTCAAGACCCACCTCTTCCAAGGAATCTCTCCTCCTCAACACCACGGTATCATGTCGCCCAGCGCCACCTGACTAGCTAGACGCGGTCCGCCCGCCACCTTGTACAGCTCTAGCCCATCTCTGTGCCCCTCTATATCCTACCACCCACTGTATATCTGTTATGTTATTTGGCATTTATATAGCGCTCTATATATCATTGGTATGATCTCAAAGCGCTGGTAGGTTGAACTCCCTCGGGGCCCATAGTCCAGGTCAGTTGGTCGTAGGGTGCTTGGGTGCACCAGTTGTGTGGAGCTGATGTAATTGCCTGATGGTAGCTGCAACCTCGCATTAGGTGTGGTGGCATTGATATCAGTTAAATGTGTGCAGTCTGGCGGGTGGACACCAAGACTGGGTTCTGGCTGCATTAGGCCTGTAGGATGCTTATGTGTGCAGCTGGGCCGGTTTGTCATGGGATATAGCTGCGTTTTATTAGAATGATGTGTTCACGGGGTAATGTTCGTATGTGAGCAGCTATGCCGAAATTGATTGAGTGGTGTAGCTGCACTCTAATTGTGTGATGGTGTAGCGTAGAGAGGAAGCATAGTGATATGGGAGGTGAGTGTTTGGTTGAGTTATGATCTAGAACATAGGTAAGTAAATTACAGTATTATTTAAGGCAGCACTTTCTCGTTGTGAGAGCAAGTCTACTTGTGCAGCGCATGCAGGTGAGTCACAGTGCCATCTCAGGGGGTACTTTCAAGATGTGAGTTAAAGTAGCTTTCTAGATGTGAATCAATCTAACAAGAACAATTCCTAAGAGTGTAAATAAAAATCATAGTACCATCAGAGCGTGCACCTCTAGAGTAGAATCATTGTAACAACACTAGTTCTAGGAGAGCAGCAAAGGCAGACAAATCACAGTGCTATCATAGTGGGCAGCCTCCAGCCTCCAGATATGAATCAATCTAACGAGGTCAATATTCAGGTGAGCGGTACAGGAAAAACAACAGTACTATCTCAGTGGGCACCTTCCAGGGGTGAATCACACCCAGCGAGAGCAATTACAGGCGTGCTGTGCAGGCGAGTAAGTCACAGTATTATCACAGTGGGCATTTTTTAAGCGTGAGTCAATGCAATGCAAATGATTCTAAAGCAATTTTCTGACTTATGTGGCGCAGTCTAGTAAATTCACAGTACTATCACAGTGGGCACTTTCTAGGTTGAGTCAATGCAATGCTAATAAATATTTTGTAATTTAAATTCACAGTACTATCACAGTGGGCACTTTCTAGGTTGAGTCAATGCAATGCTAATAAATATTTATTAATTTTCTAACTGTGCGAAGCAGACTAGTAAATTCACAGTACTATCACAGTGGGCACCTTCTAGGTTTGATTCAATGCAATACTAACAATTTTCTAGCAGTTTTCTAACTGCGACGCAGACTAGTAAATTCATAGTTCTATCACAGTGGGCACTTTCTAGGTTCGAGTCACGTGGGTTGCTGCGAGTCAATATTCACAGTTCTATCTAAATGTGGCAATGGATAGCATTCACAATCTTGCCTATATGTGATGTAGGTTAATATTCACAGAACCGTCTGAATGTGGCAATGGCTAATATTGACAATCTTGCCTACATGTGATGCAGGCTAATATTCACAGAACGGTCTAAATGTGGCAGTGGCTAGTGTACAGAATTATATCTAAATGTGGCGCTGGCTAACATTCACAGTTCTGTCTAGAAGCGGTTCAAGCCAGCATTTACAATCATGTCCGGAGGGGACGCAGGGAATAACTGCAATTCTATCTAAATGTGGGAATGGCTAATATTCTCAATCCTGTCCAGAGGCGATGCAATCTAACGTTAACAGTTAGTACTACATGGGGCACTGGCTAACCTACACAATCCTGTCTGGTTGTGAAGCTGGTTAGTATTAACATCCTGGCTGGATAGGTTTTGAGGTTAAGTAGAGCGGCAGGGCTTCCAGAGTACAGTGATTGCTGTACTCTCCACCCGGGACACACCTACCTTAATAGTCGCTGCTGGTTGAGGCTGGCAGCTGGCTTCCCCTTTGGAAACCTACAGACACAATATGGAGCCGACCCTGTAGGAGCCGCCCTTTGCCTTGGGGCCCTTAGCCGCAGGGGCTGCCACAGGCGGGGGCTGCCTTACGGTGTCTAACGAAAGGATAGCTCAGCCAATCAGTGGCCCCGGGTGGGGGAGGGGGAGGAATCAGGAAGCAGGCAGGGGGAGAGGGGCCAAGACGCACTGGGCGTGCTTTTTGAGATATTTTAGCCATAACATTAATTTACATGATGGCCGAGAGGGTCGGGCCTTAGTAGGTCTCACCTCTGTCTGCTGTGGGTCCAGGCGCGCAACCTGTTCTTTTGTTACCTCTGAAAAGTGTTCAGTTATACATCTGTATTGTTGTATACCTCTGCTACATATGCAATGCCGATGGTATTTATGGAGCGTGGATCTAGCTTTGAGAAGAAGCTCCGTTGCTTCTCGAAGCTAAATCTACGCTCAATAAATACCATCATAGTAATAATGCAAAGATGCCACACCCAGGGTGAAGCCAAAAAAGGACCTGCGCTGTTATGCTTGACATGACAAGGCGGTCACTCAACACTGGTCCTTATAGGCCATCCGTTTCAATGGAGTATGACAAGCCGAGAACTTCCGAGTTAACTTTTCCATGGTCATGTCACGTCAATGAAACATGACAAACTCACTATCTAATCAAGAACAGGATAGCAAAGGAAAAACTCATTCTGAAAGTAGGAGGTGGTGCAAACCAGGTGTAAATAACTGTGGTGATTATATGTAGGACCTAATATTGCCCACCTTTAGAGATAGCAAGTAGAAAAATAGGCAGTTCATTCATTTCGTTATGAACACCAGCCCACATGAGCACCACCTTGAACGTTCCGATTTGTCTCATGTTCTGGAACATAACTATTTGGCTTGTTATTTAGTTTTGGTCGAATACTTGGGTCAACTAATCGGCAATCACTAGGAATTGTACTTATTCGATACACTCAAATTAGGATGGACCTTTTCAACATAAAAGGGAAAAAATGAACTCCTTCCCCAACTATTTACACATTAGAACTATACCACTGGTATGCCCTTGTGCAGGAGGCTAGTGCCACCTATGAGCCAAAAGGGAACAGAGTTACACGAGCGTGGACAATGGCATGCATAAAGGAAGACACAGAGAGGTCTGCATTGGACACTGTGCATAGCAACAGGTCACTTGTTCACAGGAACACACAAATGGTGTCAATATGCATTCCTTTATTGCATTTTTGCACACGGAAATGTTCATTAAGTGCACAAGCTATGAAGGATTGGACTGCTCCAATGCAACAAACGCTTCCGTAATGCGAGTACTGACCTATATCGAATGAGCAGTAGACTAAAATTCTCCAATTTTAGATCACCAGCAGGCTATGCACAAAACAGCCAACGATTTGGTATGGCACACAGACTCTTCGTTTTCCAATATAGCTCTTGCCGGATTCACACAAGTTGCTTTTTGTTCCTGCTCACCAAACACTTACTTCAAATCTAAAGAGATCACAAATTGAATGCAAGTATTTCTTTAAAAGCCAATAGCGAGGGAAATAGTTGTGGGTTTACTTTGTTCCATGGACAAAACAGGTTTGCTTTACGAGCAGGGCAATGAGTGAATCTTGGCATCCTATAAAAAGGGGATTTTGTTGTTAGGTATGGTTTCCAGCCGTCACCTTGTGCTTTGCTATGGTTTGAAATGATACTACTAAAAATTGTTATCGCTTCAACAAAAAGTGAGAAAAGAAGCTGTTCAGGCATGTATTCACTGATTGTACACGAGATGCAGACAATTACTCATTAAATATGGCAGTTATACATTAAATGTGACCTATTATGCTTTAAATGTCTTATATAGATGCTCTCACATGCACATACATAGGTATGCTTCAGTGGTAAAAGTTAGCCTGGGGAAATCAAAAGAATGTCGCACCATGTATCTCACTATTGAAAGTATGAGGGATTTTATAAACATTCTGCGAGTGACAAATTGCTGCCATGGATCCCAGTTGGAGTCAGCAATGGTGGTTAATAATAATAAAGACTTACCAGACCACCATCAATTCAGAAGGGATCTCAAAGTCCACCGCTTCAGCCAATGCCAACCTAAACTAAATGAAATTCTGGCTATCTTCCACCAGTGAAGACCGGTTGGTAGGGGCAGAAGGGCAGTGTGCCTTGTTATTTGCACTAGTTGAAAGATGTAGTTTGAGTCAAAACCTACATTTCTCACCAACGTGCAACACTGCAGACAGACAGTGACATCAAGGTGTGCCATCGGGTAAATGTGCATATGTGGTCGCGATGGCGGCCGGATGGGGGATCTTGACTGCCTACACAGGGCCATGCCCAGCACCAAGAAACTTTCTACATGGGGCTACATGCAGACTGCATAAAGTTTGATTTAGATTCCTGGGTGCGGCCACGGTATGGCACCGCTACCTGAGGATGTGCTCAAAAGGCACAACCATGACACTGCACACAATCAATCTGCTGTTTTTTGAGCAAATGTAATTTGAATGTGTAGCGAGCAGTGGTGGCGCTGATGGGAGGGGGACCACACATACCAACAGTCATGTTATCACCAGAACGAGTTGCACATGCCCTTATGCATCAGGACCCCCAAAGCCTGAGAAGTGTAAATGAGGTGACTATGCCCATCCTCAAACGGAGTGGAACTCGGTATAACCCTAACTGGCTAGTTGTGGTGAAAAGGATCCTGATCCATACATAGGGCAAGGGAAAGGAGAACAACCCATCACTCCCATGATGACAGCCAAGTTGTTAGCACGCCTCTAGTGTGAGGTACAGAGATTTGAAGCTGGAGTGAAAAAGAAATGTTTTATTTAGGACTGAACAATATTTATGATGTTTATTAGTAACATCAAAAATGTTTTTAAATATAGATTGCTTGTGTATTAATGTCAAACATTAAGTTTGAATATATTTTTATTTGGAAGAATAGTAATGATGAAGGCGTATGTTTTATAAAATGTATTGAAATATATATATTTTGTACATGATAAGCATTATTTTGGAGATGAATGTTTGAAGTTATTCCAAATTGAAGTTTCTTTGTGATTCTAAATTGAAATTTGTTTGTGATTTAGTCAATCGGTTTATTGAATGTAATATTTTTTCCTTACAGATGTTTATTTCACACTAAACGGCAAGTTGTTTATTATAATGTCATCCACATTGTCAATATCCGGTTCGATAAATAGGAAGTCCAACAGTGTATTATACGGTATATCTATTGACTGTAGAGTCACTGTCACGATTTGGGTTGTTAAAGTGAATGTCTCTGCTCCACTCTGTTCCAATCCAATTACTTCAAGGTTGATGACTCCAGAAGGTGCCTCTAATCTGTTGAGTGTAAATGATACAGTTAGTTGCATGTTTAGAATAGTTGTATTGTTATTGTATTGTGCATTGTTTAGTTACCTTAATAATACTGATTCTTGTGTTTAGAATTAGTTCTCTGTTGAAACTTCCAACCGTTACATGTGGAATATTTAGGTAGTCTTCTTATTCTAATTTGGTATATGCTGCTTCTCGCCATAGTGTGACTTTCATGGTGTCACTTGAGTCTTTCAGTGCGATTGATCCGACGTCTGTTGCATTTTGATGGATAGTTACAATCCGTATTGATAGTGCCTAAAATAATTTTGTTACTTGTATGCCTTTCATATTGAGTGTGGTTTGTGTGAAGTACTTACTTCAGCTACAGTGACACTTAGAAGTGTTCTTAGATTTGCTGCCTTTGCAGTTTTTAGAGGAGAGTTTAGTGGATCGGAGGAATTAAATTGTTGTGCCAGGTTTATGATTGTTGATGGTAGTCGTAGTGGCTTGATGCGAAATACTTTGGTTTGATGGGTGATCTTGCATCATTTTGTTTTTAGTTTCTTTTAAGTATTACCTCGTTTTCTTTTGTGGTGTTGCACATTTCTTCATTATAACATGTTGCTTTAATAGCACCAGTTGGATCTGCTAATGCTAAATGATATAGGACTTTGTTTTCTGGTCTTGAATTCTTGTAATGCGTTTGAATCGTGTATTTTTTACATTTGCCATTATTGGTACTTGATATCGTCTTTTTTTCCTGGGGTCTCCAGGATTCACTGAATGGTATTCATCTGAAAGTAGAAAAAGTTGACCTATTAGTTTCCATTGTTTTTTATTTGCATGCTTAATTTTGTTTTTGATACTTTTTTCACAAAATCAAAGAAGATTTGCATAAAGACTGTTATTTGTTTTGTAGTAAAGTTACCCATATTGGTTTGTGATCACTGTAGTATGATTCTAATGTAATTGTGAAGTGATACATTTGTATATATGTGGTCTATTAATAAGTAGTATGTAGTATATGTTATTAATTGCTTGCATAATAATGTGTTTTAACAAAGTGTTGCAATTCAATGGTTTGTGTGTTTTGTTCTGCAATGTTTATATTAAAGTCTCCTATAATAATGATTTTGTGTTTTGGATATGTTTCTGCGATTAGTTTTATTGCTAACAGTAGCGATTGTAGATGTGTATTAGGAGGTTTATATACTAGTATAATTAGTGTATCATCTGGTGTTTTCATTGTAAATGTACAATATTGATATATGTTGGCTTGATTGTAATGTTTGTGTTCATGTATAGAGCAATTCCGTTTTTTGTTTTGCAATTGTTAAATTTGTTAAAGAAAAATTGTGTGTGTGTTGGTATTGTTTTTTATTTGTAGATCAGGTGGCCCTGGGATGGATAAAGGCAGACACCGGAGGTAGTCGGAATGAGCCACCCTCGGAGGAGGACTTCCTGACGGCGATCCTTTCTCTCCCTAGGGGCCTGGATAGCACCACAGCATAATTATATGTTATTTTACTTGGCATTGATATAGCGCTTTATGTATCAATAGTATGACTTCAAAGCGCTGGTATATAAAGAATATTGCAAGCTTATCCCACATCTCCATAATATGTACGAGTCCTCTTTTGTCGCTGGGGTTTTGCCAGAGTACATTAGAACTGCCCTGGTGACGGTGTTGTTGAAACCAGGACAAAAATCCATGTAAGTGCTCTTCCTACCATCCCTCATCTTTGATAGAGATAATAAAATCCTAGCTAAAATATTAGGCGATCGTCTCATACCGCACATGCCCGTCCTGGTTCTTCCTGACCAGGCTGGCTTCATTACAGGTAGATGTACACAGAATATCTCAGACACCCATTTATGCTTATGCGCAACGTGAACCCGGAAACTCCTATAACTATAGCCGCATTAGATGCGGAAAAAACCTTCGGCTCAATAGAATGGCCCTTTCTTCGACGCTCTGGGTTAGGTCTGGTCTATCTGCAGTGGATTTGGTTGCTATGCACGGCACCAAGAGAAGCTGTGTATGCTAACCATTTGAGGTCTGACTATATTTATCCAACGCGGGGCACACCCCAGGGGTGCCCTCTCTCTCCTATTCCATTTGCCCTAGCTATAGAGCCGCTTGCCTGCTTCCTCAGGGAATACAACGCCCATTGTGGTATAAAAATCAATTTGCAGGTCTCCATTGTCTCATTATACGCGGACGATGTTACTGTATATCAAGCACCCACGTGACAATCTGAGGCCAGTGGTGCAAGCAATCACACAATTTGGCAAAATCTCAGGCCTAAAGATAAACTGGTCTAAATCAGAGTTGATGCCATCGACACCAGGGGTGTGCCTAAATGATTTAGGGGGGAGACTTCAGGTGGTGCCCATAGCGGATACAGGATCTGGGAATTCATGTAGCCTTGTCCCCAGTTATGCTGTATACTGAGAATTACTTGAAAGTCCTTGCAAACCTGGTGCACAGGGTTGAGGGGGGGATCCTACTAGCATTGTCTCAGGTAGCCATAATTTCCCTGGCCAAAATGGTGCGTCTCCCTAAATTATTGCCTGGTAGCCATCTTGATTCTGGTCCCGATAAGTTGATACGTTTACTGTGGGCTGGCAAACAAGCCAGAATTTCATATAATACCTTGACTCTGCCCTATGAAGAGGGAGTCCTAGAATACCTGGACATGTATCACTATTTCCTCGCTGCCCAGATCCAATACTCGGTATGATGGTGGTGGTCTCCATCCCCCGAACTTCCACATATTTCATTAAAAAAGGCGATAATGTTCCCGGACAATTTGAGATGGCTGTTGTGGAAAGGTCCTGCCATGGTGGAACATTCAGAGAGCCAACCAGTGGAGACTACTTGCAAAGCGTGGGCACGTTTGGGACTGATGGCAGGTGAAGCGGTTTGCCACTCTCCTATGCTCCTTATATATGCAATGCGAGGGGTGCCGATCACTGGCTGGGAATTTACACATTGGGAGACCTCATAATAGAGGGACAATTCATCACATGGGAGGCCCTGATAGAGAAGGGTGAGTGGAACGCAATCACAGTGTTGCTATACTACCGCTTGCAAGCAGTACTTCAATCTCAGTGGCCCGATTACCCACGGGCTCCCACCACCTCCCCTTTACTTCAGTACGTTACTCAGCCAGTATCCAACAGGAAGTTGGTCTCCTGTATTTATAAAATCATTAAATCTTTGAAACCTCCTCTGTTGCACAGCTATAGAGTTAATTAGGAGGTGGCACTGGGTAAGGAACTAATGGACTCGCAATGGAAAATCATTTTCATGCAGACATTAATAATCGACTACGGTTGACGCAATATAAATTCCTACAAAAGGTACACTACTCCCCAGCAAGACTGCACTGTTTTTACCCGGACAGATACCCTTTTGTACTAGATGTGCTGTGGAGGGAGCGGATTATCTACATGTAGTGTGGGCCTGTCCTCAAATACGATGGCTCTGGGAAGCAATAGAGAGGCCGAGGTCAGATTGGCTCCCCACCCCATGAGTGTACTCGGCTGAGCTCTTGTTATTGGCCTTGATTGAGGGCTGTCCCAAATTTGAACGGAGGTTACTTGGTATGGCTTCAGTGGTAGCCAGGACACTAATTGCCAGAGCATGGGGTAAACGCAGGGCACTGTGCTTCTCTGAATGGTTGAATATGAAGGAAAACATCTTATGCAGTTCACTGCCCATCAGTAACAGACCCCTAGATTACTAGGGCCCCTTTAGATCATATATGTCTAGGATTAACAGATACAAACTAGGTACTAGGTGTCCTGACGACTACTTGCTATGGATATGTCGAAAACCAATATGGAGAACTTTAGCACAAAACAAATACTACCTTTATGCAAATCTTCTTTGGTTTTGTGAAATAGGTAACAAAAAATTGCATGCAAAGAAAAAACAATGCAAACTATTAGCTGAACTGTTTCTACTTTCAGATCAATACCATTCAGCAAATCCTTGAGACCCCAGAAAAAAACAGAAGAGAGGTCAAAGCAGCCATTCTTTTAAGTTCATCCATCAAACTTCAGCAATAATACAGCATACGCTACCAGACAGGAATTAAACTTCACTGCATAACAGTGATTAGCAATAGCCGTGTGGCCTTAAAAATAACTAATTTTATTGTTAACCAACTAAAGAGTATTCATTTTATTTACTGCATAAAAATAAAGGGAAATGCGCCTGTAGGCACACCTGAGGTGGTATTAACTGACCATTAAAAGGTAGCAGGTGGAAAATAGTGAGAGTACCTGGGCATTTAACAGCAGTGCCTGGCAAATGTCCAATGCTTACACACGAGCCAAAACAGCTGGCTGTGGCAATGCTCGTTTTTACCAAAACGTCAGTGAAGGACACAGTGCTTATCAGTAAAAGGCCAGGCTAGTCAGAGATCGAGCAGGCTGTTAGCACTGAGCCACAATTGGTCGGGACAGGCTGCAGTCAGTGCCACGATTGAGTACAATGTGCTGCAGGGAGGGCTTAATTAATCACAATGAGAAAGATCCTAAAGTAAGTGACAGGTGACTAAGAAACGTACATTGCATGGATCATGGGATGTGAGGGCCACCTATTACAGATGTGCAAAACCACCGAGCCATCCTTTCCAAAAATACATTTTAAATAGAGAATGTGATGGTTGAGGGGTGTGATAAAGGTCAAATAAAGGAGGCACTAAGGGCAGAACTCTTTAAGAGCACATAATGCAAAGAAATTGCAAATGATATGCCGATGGGGGAGGCAAGGCAGTGACCAGCTTGGAAAATCAGTATATCTGTAGCAGTATCTCATCCACTGCCGGAAATTAAATAAATCTGCCCCCTGAAGAAATGTCTTGGAGATATCTCGCAAATTAATACTTCTGCTGGAAGGAAGGGCTGACAAGGTAACACGATTGGTAGGAGAGTGAGTTATTGAGCAACCCATTTAAATACTACAGGTTGCACACAACATTGCTCGAGAGGCCTTAATGGTTGTGCGGGGGTTTCTGATCACGCCCTCCCCCCAGTCGATAAACTATTCCCCACAGCTTCCATATCCATGCACGGAAGAGCTCTTTAGAGACACAAATGTAGGAAGCCACTGGCTGGTGAACCTACAAACTGCCCTTTTAAAGCAATATTTTGCAGTCTGCCTACGGGTTGTGCTGTGCAGGTTTTTTTAAAAAAAAAAAAGGTTTTAAAATCAGCCGTTCCTTTTTTACAAAGTACCCATTATAAAGCACTTGTTTAATACACGGTGCTCCAGTCTGCACTATATAAACAACACACCAGTAATTTAAACCTGTTTAGCAGAGGGATAATGTAATTTTTCCACACATTATCTGAGGCTAAAATTGCCCAGTCCTCGTTTGTTTATTGATTTTATATGGCGCGCCAAACCGAAAGGTAACAGGGCGCTACAGAGAACAGGAGGCAAGATTACTTAAAAGCTTAGTTACGAGGCATAGTATAAGCATATACATTACATCAATTACATTGTCAGTGTCGAGTAAAAGCATATACTTGACATCACGACAAATTAGTTCAGGAATATACATATGTACAGTCAGGTTAGTAGGTATGGATTGGTCAGTGGTTAAATTTGGGGGTCATTGGAGTGTAGCCATGCAAGTATATTCCGTCTAAAGCTGTAGTAGGATTGGTCTGTTCGGATGTCAAGTGGGAGGGCATTCCAGTATTGGGCCGCCTTAACTGGGAAGCTACTGCCGCCTGTTTTTTTTAGTCTAAATTTGGGTATCTGGAGGCAGTAGGAGTTGGCGGTTCTGGTGGAGCGAGTGGAAGTTTTCTTCACGATTCTTGCTGCTAGGTGGGGGGGGCTGTATTATTAAGACATTTGTAGGTGAGTGATGCTGTCTTAAGTGAAATTCTGTCACAGATTTTAGCCATTTATGTTTTCTTCTAGTGTTAGAGATGTGTTCTTTGGAGGGTAAATTGAGGGCAGTTCTAAGGGTGTTATTTTGTAGTGTTTGAATTTTGTCAAGGATGTATTTGTTAGCTCCCAGATACATAGAATTGCAATAGTCAAGTTTGGATAGTATTAGGGCATTGGCAATGATGATGCAGCTGCCTTGGGAGAGGAAGGCTCCACTTGCCCTGATAAGCTTGCAGGTGTAAGCTGTGGAGGATGCAAGGGAGTTAACTTGTTTCTTTAGTGTTAGGGCCGAGTCAAGGTGAAAGCCTAATGTTTTTACTAATTTGGAAACTGATTATATTGCCATCAATGTTAAATGCTAAATGTCGGGGCTAAGTTTTTTTAAGTTGGCAGTGGATCCGAGAAGTAGGATTTCAGTTTTATCATCATTCGGGCATAGTCCATGTGTGGCCATCCATGTCTGAATGATGAAGATTTATTTTATTTACCAAGGCCGTATCCATGTCGGAATTGCCCGAAAGGGGAATGAGGATCTGGGTGTAGTCTGCGTAATTTGTGTAGGTGACACCCAGTCTGTCCAATTGGTCAAATAAGGGCTTGGTAAAGAGATTATATAGAGTTGGCGAAACGCAAGAACCTCGGGGTGCACCGCAAGTTATTTTGATAGGGTCTGCCGATGCCAATGTTGAGAAAACTCATTGTGCGGTTGTCTAAAAATGATTGGATCCAGGTTATAGCCTCGTTTTAAAAGTGGGCAGCCGATGCCAGGTGTTTGCACAACACTGCATGATCCACCAGGTCAAAGGTCGCCGACAGATCGAGGAGTAGCAGCATGGCGGTGTTTCCCTTGTCATTGAGTTCGTCAATCAAATCAATTAAAGCAGTTTCTGTACCGTGCTGCGGTCTGAATCCTGATTGGCGGGTGCCTTCACATAGTACACATTTTTAATGGTGCAGGCAAGTACGCTATTTGACAACCTCGTCCCCTTTGGATAATACTTGCACCGCATCAATACTTAAGTCCAGGCTAGATGAGTTTTTAGAAAGACAACATTCCTAGGTGCTCAGAAATTTCAGCCATCACAAGGGACTCTTTTGAAGCTGCCGGCACATATGGACACTTTACTTGTTGCGTTGCAAATAGCCACCGGCACATATCTGGAACGGTAGTAAAACAAAATCAGGGTCAGCGGCATCATTGGAAAAGCCAACCTGCCGCCAGCTGTAAATTACTTTCACTACGTTGCAAATATATGTAACGCTGCATTACGAAAGAGAAACCGCCACCGGCTCCAAGTAACAATAAAAAAATAAAAAATGGCAGCCATCAGAAACTTTACTCGTTTTACTAGTGTTCCAAATATGTGCCGGCAGCGGCTTGCAATGTTGTTAAGCCGCCACTGGCACATATTTGGAACGTTAGTAAAAGCAAATCTTAGCCAGCGTCGCCATCAGGAAAGCAAAACCATTGCCGGCTCTGAATTAGTTTCACCAACGTAAAAAATGTTTTGCAGCGGGTTAACAACATTAATCCGCCGCAGGCATATTTGTAACGTTAGAAAAACAAACGCAAAACCGGCAGCGGCATCAATAAAGCAAAACCGATGCTGGCTAAGAATTGGTTTTATCAACGTTGGAAATATGCCAACCCCAGATTTTGAAACAGTGGAACGCTGCCCCCTCCCCCTTGCTAACAGTGCAGACGGAGGCGATTAATCCATATGCGGGAGCGGAGGGAAAGTTGCTAGAAGGCGGAGGGAACCGCCGAAAAGAGCAAAGATGGATCCCACTTCCTGTCCCTCCCACCACTTAATCTCAGTCAGGAAAGCATGCACAAACACTGCACATCCATTCACGCACCACACATACGCAGGCACTGTAATTAAAGTGCACACAAACATGTTTTTTTGGTTGCAAACTTCCCTCGTGATTTGTGTCTCTGGCCACTTCCATTTGATGGCAAGGAAAATGGGAGCTCCGTTAGTTGAGGAGGGCTTTCAGTTCATTTTTTTTCAAAATGTTACGAGACTTAAGGGGTCTTGACTACACAGAGGAAGGACATGCCTGGGCGTCCTGAAGGAGGGAGGGAGCGACCATGATTTCAAGGAGCAAAGGGGAAGCTGCAAGCCACTACAGCATGTGCAGTTAGACCAGGGACGGAGGGGCCGCACACCAAAGTATTCCTGGAGCATAGCGCGTGTGGACAAAAACAAGCGCTCAGCTAATATAATGATAGGCCAAAAATCACTCTGTACTAAATTGCAGTGGAAATAGATGGATTACTTCTTTAACCAAATACAAACATCAATTAAACAGATGGAACACAGCTTTACCTCCCTCATGAAATGTTAACCAGACAAAACAAACAGCTTCACTGCTCTCTTCAAATGTCGAAAGGAATGGCTTACTAGAAACAAAATGGCTTACTTGAGGAAACAAAACAGACACTGCACAGCCAAGCACATCCTAATGACATCACCAACTAAATAGCCAATCAGGTGCTGCTTACATCAAAAAGACTACACCAACACCACACAAATCACTAGATGTACATTTTCAGTGCCATTTTAAACCAAAACATACTATCCTGTTTATTTTTAATAAAAAATAATGAAAATGTGTAACATCACTGCAGTAAATGTTTTAAAACATCAATCAAGTCAAATAACTTTTAAATGACATTAACAAATGGAGGCTGCCATTTTGGGAGTAAACATTGCTGACTAATTCACCACACAGTGAAATTGAGCCAAAGAGTGCAAAAGGAGGTGTGGTTGGAAAGAAAATGGGTGGGAATGGGAGGCAAATCCCATACATTTCACTTAGCAATGGGCATTAAATGGGTGGGACACATCTAAGCTACATACATACATCCATCCTCATATGTCAACCTGCATAGAAAAGCATTACAAACCTACATTCAAAGCCCCTATTTAGTTTCGGCTTTGTAGGTAGCACATTCAGCTACACCCAATAGCCAAAACTAAAATGAAAAAAGGCCCACAGGTAATTGACCAGACTACATGAAAGGCTATTGTGCTTTTGAATGCGGGCAATGCTGTGCACCAGATCCATCAATGACCCGTATGGCTCACTTTGTTTGCCTCTGCCCCAAATGCATGCAGAGAAATGGTGCGCAACCTTTGCATTCTCAAAGTTAGCAATGGACTTAAGATTTCTGCTTCTTTGGGGTGGTTTTCGTATGATGCTACGTGCGCCAAGCACAAGTAGCATATAAACTGCATTTGCATGACATTTTTAGCTCTTAACTGACATAGCCTTTTTAACCGAGCAGTCAATTTGCATGTGAGAATGGTAGCAATGTAATGGATTAAACAGTTTATTGAGGGAAGGCTGTACTTCCAGATTGTGAGTGTGTGTATGACTGCAGAAAACCAGTTTCAGTATGCACGTTTCACAGGCATGTCTTTTGTACTTCGCTTAACACCCTAGTAGAAACCAGAACGTGTGTAGGCACATAGAAATCAAATAATGTTTAAAAAAATAGAAAATATCTAGTTTGACCATGATAGAAGTATAAAATAAACACTGCCAAAAAAGCAGAGAAGGTAAGAACAAACAAAATTATAATAACACACACACAAAGAGCATTCTGTAGTCGAGGTAATATACTGCACAAAATTGTTCCAGAAATAAAATGAAAAGCCTTCATGACGTTGGGTTCTATAAACCAGTTTGCCTCATCTCTTATTTTTATGGTTTTTATTGAGCACGCACCTAGCTTTGAGAAGCACTGGAGCGCTTTACAGAAGTATACAATACAGATACGTAACAGCACGCTTTTAGAGGTAACGGCACAGATATACAGCGGGGGTGGAATACAGAGAGACACAGAGGAGCGGTACAGCTTTACCAGGGAAGAGAGGGGAGAGCGACATCTAGCGAGTCAGGTGGTGCGAGATGAGACGTCATGGCCTACAGTGTTAAGGAGAGACTCCCTGAAGAGGTGGGTCTTGAATTATTTTCTGACTTGTAGGAGCGTGGGGGAGAGAAAAAAAAAAAAAAAAAGTCTGATGCCGTTGGTGAGGAGGTTCCATAGTCTTGGGGTGTAGGCAGAGAAGGCTGGTTTTCTAGTCCTTTCCTTTTTGCAGCGGCAGATTTCAAGTCTGCTTCTGGTGGTGTGCTGTCCGCCGGAGATGGCAAGTTTCTCCACAAGGTATCTGGGTGACTTAAGGGCGACTGCCTTATAGATCCAGCAAGACTTGAAGGTGATTTGTGTGTGCAGTGAGAGCCAGTGAAGGGTGATGAGGGCTGGGGTGATGTGGTGGTATCTGCATAGACCCTCGATGAGGCACGCTGCCACGTGTAGGACACTTCTCAGGGGCACAAGGGAGGACGACGGGAGGCCTTCGAAGAGGACATTGCCCCCATCCAGGTGGGATTGGACTATCTAAAGCGGTCTGGCAGAGAGGAATGGCTTGACTTTCCAGAGGAGGGAGAGCGAACACCAAGCTGTCTGAGCTTTCTTAGCTATGTGTGTCTTGCAAGAGAGCGGATTGTCTATGTGGAACCCAGGGGACTTGGCGCAGGAGGTGAGCTCTGGTGTGAATCCCTCAGGGTTCATGGTCGATTGCCAAGTCTGTATGTCTGGGTGTTCGGTGGTGTTGGTGAGGAGTAGGAATTTGTTCTTGGAGGGGTTGAGCTTCAAGTATCCACTGGACAACAAAGACTGAATCAGCGAGAGGCAGGTTGTGAGCCTATGGATGTCCTCGATGGAGTCGATCTTGAGGTATAGATTGTTTAACGCGTTCGATTTAGAATGAAGTCTATACTAAAATTAAATATGTAGAGGGACTCTACCCCTTTGAATAAAGGTGTGTTTCATCATTTTAAAAAGTGCTTTCTGTGGAGAACGACGTTCGTTTTTGCTTGCTTGCCCAATCCTGCATTGCAAGCTGACAAGGGGCTCTTGCAGGGGAGTGAACGCTGTTTGTTGGGGGCGGGCCTTCCACTCGGCACGTGACCCATCACGTGACTTGCCTCAGTGTTAAAGTGCACTGCCAGCCACCCTTGCGGCGTTAAGCCTGGCGGGGTCAAGGCGGCTAGCTGTGCTGTTGTGCGGGTGTCAGGCGCTGGTGGCACTATACCGGTTTGGGGACTGTGGAGGCTTAATCTATTTGATCCACTCCGGATACCAACATTTCACGTGTCCAATGTTATAAAGTTGAACGTTCTTTTTATCACAGGTTACTAAGTTATATGCCATTCTAACCTTGAAGAGTTAAGCTTCTTTTTCTTTTCCATTCCCTGCTTAAGTTGATTCTGACTCCAAGGGACCGAATCTATGTATAATCTAACCGCAGGAATGCCATCTGTGATGGACAAGACTATGTTTGACAATAATTCTTGCAGAACACCAACTGGTGCACTCGCAAATTATTCTTTGAACACTCCGATTAACGATCTGGTACTTAAATCTTGTGATAAGACTAAAAGCCTTACACGAACTTAAAAAAAAAAACATAACTTTAACACCAATCAAAGAAACGCCTGTTTTCAATCATGACATCCGTAATTTTTACGAGAAGATTACGAGTATCTCTAATCACAGTGATAACTCGACTTTAATATCTAAACCTACTGAACTCATTATTTCTCAAACACCCATTGTTGTGACACAGGAAGTAGCAGTGTCATTTTGTGCTTCCAATATTTCGAAACTAGGGATTACTATCTCTGATTCTACTATACTCACTATTGCAGTCCCCTCAAAAAATTAAAAAATGTCCACAAACTTTCCCAGTGGTAATAGAGGAATCCTTGACTGAAAATGCAATATCTAGTAATGAAATAGCTTGGAGTGATTCGATAATGGGTATAGAGAATATTGAAATAATAGAAGCGGTGTCAGAGGAGGTCCCATTACTAGATACATCAGTCCATGTAGATGGCCATGAATTAGAAAGCTCGAGAGCATCAGTCCAGACAGAGTATAATCTACCTGGCTCTATGGACTCAACAAGACATGGTGAGGATATATCCTTCTTACAACCAACACCGCGCAGATGTCAATCCACGAGGAAACCGCGTGAACATTCGGCCAATCCTGCTCTCATGGAGATTACCCTTGGAGCCATAAACACTACTATATCTAGTTTGTTTAAACTGTACGAGTCCCTAGATTGTAAGATCACTACTCTTGCCTCTAAGCTAGATTTAATTGGAAATGACTTGAAAGTTAGCTCTCACTTTGTCCCTAATACATTGACACTGGAAAAGATCATGCAAAGATTGTCTAGTTTAGAGATCTTCTGTTTGTCCAACCAAACTGATCAAACTCATGTTGGCTCAAGTATTGCACAGAGACTCGGAGCATTAGAGTCTCTTCGCAGCCCACCCACCATGACAGACTCAGTTTTGCCTGCATTTACCCATATCATTTGTCCTGTAGAAAGTACAGAGATCACCGCCAAAAGAAAAAATGACTCTTGGATAAGTGTCGATTCTCCTGAGAGAAACACCACCCAAGCCCAGTGGGGTGCTAAAACTGACAATAGAACTACACAAAAAAAAAAATCTCAACGACCGACACTAAGCAATAAAAAGAAAACGGCACAACATAAAGTTTCTTTAAGAAACACGAATGCTTTACCTAAGCCCAATGCACAGCAAGAAAATGTCTCTGTAGTGAATCAGATAAATTTTGATTGCTTTATACCAGCGTTAATAGAGACATCTCGAGAACCTTTAACCAATAATGTCACTCCACACTCGAGTGTACCTGTGCCATTAAGATCTGTCCCCATTCCAGTTAATCATTCAGTGACACAAGACTTGACTTTGGGTTACACGCCATTAGATGATCTTATTGAATTAGTGTCTCACAATTTAAATATAGATATACCAGGTCAGCTCCAAAAGTCAGCAGAATCCATGACACACACACACACTCAAGAGTGATGGTAGTTGGTGTTGAGAAACCTTCCACTTCAACTGCTATACCACAACAAGGCCCTGACAATCGATTGAGTATTCTCAAAGCTGCAGTTGATTCCTATCTTTTGAATAGATTGTCAGAGGTGTTGCCAGAATCAACTCCCGTCAATCCACAGTCCCTTCAACCCAAAACAGTACATTTTAGCAACAAACAGACTAATATCCCATTTAAAGATGCAAAAACGACAAACCCTAAGTCTTCCACAGCCTCTATAGCTGGTGGCTACTCTGGGCCTAGGGCCATTCAAACTTCCAAAAACACTGACACTCAGAAAACAGTGTTAAAAGTTCATGTGGGTGATAAGAGATTCTAATGCTCTGAGATTTAAAACTTATCATACTTTGATTTTGAAATGCCGTGATGGTGATTTCCCTAAATACGATCTATGTCGTGCTAGTGTGCTAAATATTTTTGGTGATGTTAAAGGATTGGAAGCAATTGCTTCGAGTAATATAGATCAAATTGAATTTCTTTGCGATAGGAATCTGTCTGTTCGTTTATGGGTTAAATCAGGAGTAGTACGTAATCTATTATGGAATGCAAGAATGGAACTCTTTGATATGGGGTTTTTATTGGCTCAAGATCCGGCCCGACAGAACCATCTTAAGCCTGATAATGTAGAGATACTTACACCTCCTGCATTAGAGCCAGTTTGTGTATGTAATTTTTGTGTCAATGAAACCAGCCACAACTCAATATCATTACCAATGCATAACACTCATTCATAACCACGAACGAGAGTTATAAGTATTGAAATTTCACTTGCCAGTTGGAATACGCGAGGTTCTTCTCATCTCCAGTGGACCAAAAATGATCATTAGAATACCTATGATATCGTAGTTTTGCAGGAAACATGGATGTTACATGCTCCCATATGGGACGATCATGATCTGGTCCTACTACCTGCGGAATTCTCTGGTAAAGGAAGACCAACTTCTGGTCTGCTAGTGCCAGTGAAATCTAGTAGAGGATTTGGAATCTCGGCATGGAAATCTCCAAATAAGTTTATTCAGTTAGTCAGAATCACCATTGGCTCTGAAATAAACGCCCTGATTAATCTATCGAAATCCAGTGGGTATTCTCGAAGAAATATTCTACAATACTCTGTCGAGTCTTTTTGAAATAATTGCTAGAGACAAAGAGATCTCTGGAATCTTGGTAATGGGTGATTTGAATCTCTCATGCCTTGAAACTAACAAAAAGAGTACAAATTCTAATAGTCAGAGATGGTTGTTATTTATGAATGACCTTAATCTAAGGATGGCGAATGGTGCTATTATTGGCGATATTCCTCCAATGAACACTTGGGAGAGAGGAAATTGCAAATCCACTATTGATTATATTTTTTTGAGTAATAATATTTTTATGAATACTACTAAATTTGCAGTTGTTAAACAGGTACAAAGTGACCATCATTTATTATCCCTCGGTTGGTCCATTGAAAATCAAATTGTGCCGACCACCAAACAATGGTATAGACAAACTCTTGTGGTCAACAATGGTAGAAATCGTTTTAGCTGGTCCTATGATAAACTATCAGCCTTAAATACTGCTATTTTGAACAGCCATGGAACGAGCAATGTTGAATCATATGTTGATGTCTTAAATACTTTTAAGAATATTCACTTGCTGAAACATAAGACCTCCGTGATTCACACCCATGAATTTGACTTAGCACTTTATGCCTGCAAAAAGGCACATAGAAAAGAGATTAGAAGCCTCTGTAAACTACCCATGGCTGATCAAATAAAAGCTATTAAATCAGCTGTCATTATCGTAATTGGGTTCAATCAAGGAAGGCTGCTCTTTTTCAAAGTGATAGTGGGACATTTTTGACAGCATGTTACAAAAAAATTCTGCCCAGGTATGGAAATTACTAAACATTTGTAAGGCTGGTTCTCAAATGAGTTCTCAAATTAATGCTGTGACAGAAGCACAATGGATTAATCATTTTACTAAACTGTATGCCGACAGTAAAATGTGCAATTACAATCACAATACGAGCATGGCTCGAAGGTGGCGTTTGAAGTGCTCTGTAGCAATAGTTGAGGACTTTATTAAAAAATCATCCTCCTCAAGGGCAGCAGGCCCAGATGGCCTTTCGAATTACATGTTTAAACAAAATGTAAATGAGTGGGCAAATATTCTAAATAATACCTTTCAATACATCATACAAAACAAAACCATTCCCAATTCATGGCGTTCATCTATAATTGTACCAATATATAAAAAAGGGTGACCGTAAGGACCCCAAAAGCTATCGGCCGATAGCATGGCTAGATGCGCCGGGGAAAATCTTTTCAAGGATGGTTTTAAGGGAATTCAATGAATGGACAGACAATGCTGGCCTCCGTGATCCTGTCCAAATCGGGTTGCGGGTTTGGGGACTGTGGTAAATCTTACCACCTTGAATGCCATTAGACATCAAGCCCAAACTAAGATTTCCACTTTATTTTGCATTTGTGGATTTACACTCCACATTTGATTCCGTTTCCAGACCAAAACGTATGGCTAAACTAATTCATGCCGATTGTCCTCCAACCTTGATTGATATTTTTTTGCTTCACTCCCAGATAAAGGTATTCATAAGATTAAATATGGAAGGGCTATTTTCCAGGGCTGTTGTTACAAATAGAGGCTTAAAACAAGGATGCATTTTGGCATCGGCATTGTTTAACTTCTTCATTAATGATGTGCAATCGATTTTCCCCAAGCTCGTAGCTGATGCTCCAAAATTAAATGGTGTGAAGATTAATGCTTTATGGTACGCAGACGATCTTGTTTTGGTATCAAAGACCCCAAGTGGATTAAATAATTTGTTAAATTCACTATGTTCATATTTTCGAGACAATGAATTAGTTGTTAATAGTACCAAGACCCAAATTGTTACATATGTACCAACGGGCATGCGAAGAAAGAGAATGATCTGGCGAATAGAAAATATTGCTTTACAAATAGTTCCAAATTACATTTATTTGGGTCTCATTTTTGATGGCCGTCCCTCCGACCATTCGCAACTATGTAAAATTGAACAAAAGCTATACCAAACCAGAATAGTCCTTTACAAGTATGGCAAATTTACATTAAAACCTGCTATTATTTACTGGAGTCAGAACGTAGTTGCTACATTATTATACGGTCTTGAGACATATTGTACAATTTCAATGACTTTTCTGAATTCATTAGAAACAAAATTTTGGCGTGCTATTTTACACTTACCACAATGTATTCCAGGAGTGTTTATTCGCTACGAACTTGGGTTAATCTCATTACCTGCAATGTATAACTGGCGTCTATGTGCCTTGTTACGGAAATGTTTGATGTCTTCAAGCAACAATACCACATTAGCTATAGTTACCAGCTACTTATTTAAAACCTCTGAAAGCTTTCCGAGACAGTGGTTAAATAACATCTTTTCTGTCATGCTTCATGCTGATATTTCTCTTGAGACCCTCCTATTTAATCCAGACCGGGCTAAAAAAAATGTATCTGATGGATTGGATTGATACGAGGGATAGATGTCTCCAATATAAGGACTTTAATGCCTCAGTATTCAGTCCTAAATGCTATAGAGAAATGGCTTCCTACTTAAATCTAGCACCATCAGCTGCATCAAGATATGCCATATTACGTTTCCAATTTAATATCTGGCCTACCCGCGAAATTAAAGCCAGAAGGAAACCGATACCTTTTGATGAGAGATGGTGTCATTTTTGTAATGATAATAGTGTTGTTGAGACGCTGAAACATGTAATTGACTGTCCGGCGCTTACAAATTTAAGGAGGATTCATTTTTCAAAACATCTTGCGTATTTTGCACAGATGAACCCTGAACACCGCCGATAGCATTGGCCGCCTCTAAATCAATGAGTATTAGTCTAGCCACCACTAATTTTTTGACAGCTTTGAAAATGGAATGAACAGCATTTTATTGACCTGCACAGATGCACTTTAAATTAACTTAAAATTGAAAAATTGTAATTGTATATGTAAAAATTGTCTTATCTTTTTCTAATCTCTTGTCAAATTGAATGATTGATAAAATTGTATTGATTGAAAAAAGTTGATTAAATTGAACTATATTCAATAAAAATAAAAAAACAAAAAAAAAAAAAAAAGGATTTCACCCACCCCCACATCAATAGGCTTTATCAGTAAAACTTTTTTAAAAGGTTTCATGCAGCTTCATGTGGGACAAGGACATTGTAATAAAGGAAAGAGCTAGTGCGAGAGACAATGCATACGAGTGCGGTACAGTGAAATGTCTCAACCGGGTTGGCGTGTGGAACACTATTGCTCTTGGACTGCCAAAATAATGTATCTTGAAAAGAAAAAAAAGGAAAACGTGTGAATGTATGCCTAGCAACAGAGATCTTTAATTTGTTACAAATGGATTTACTCAGATTGAATTTGGATAGCACCCAATTCCAGAGTAGTCTCTCCGACTTGGGCCAGAGATTGTCCGGTGCCACAGCCAGCAAAGACATGCGTTCTTACAGTGGAATTAGATAATCGCTGAATTAGGAACAGGCAACATGAGTGTTCTTACTTGGCAATACCGGGACTGAAAGATCAAACCGGTTTACTTACAATATCATTATTAGAGGCACAATGGGCAGATCCGCTGTGTTCTTACCTGGAAAAGCTGGTATTCGTGGGCACAGCCAGCATGGGCAGGGTTCCCAACAGCTATATTACCGGCTTTAGGGGCAAAGCCAACATGAGGGTTATGTGGAAATACTGACACAAGCAGCACAAACATGTCTTACACTGGAAGAAAACTGAATATATTGTGGGAAAAGGCATTGAAAAATGTGGTGCATGGTCGGTGAGACAGCTATTGGATTTTCTGTGTGCATTACCTTACAAATTGTATTGCAAATATGCTTTTTTTAACCAATTCATCACAAATGGGTGCTGTAAAACTGCATGATTTTAACCAATTATAAAAAAAATGTAAAAAAACATTGCGGGTAGATGAGAAAGCATACACCACTCCTCCCCAAGCCCACCTTTATTTGGTTGGGGTTCCCATTATAGGTGCTTATGCATAGATGCAGAATAATTTAAGCGCCTTCAATGAAAAAAGGAAAAATGAAAAAATGAACACAAAACCCTTCCACCTCCTTTGGCTGCTATTAATATGTGCTATGTACCAGTCAACCATTCATTTCTACAAAAGGTACACCAAGCAAGGCCCCCAACTCTATACATCTCCCAAAGAAAAATACAACGAACAGGCACTGTTGAGAACAGAAGTGGAAACCCCTGCCTTGCACAATCATGCAGGGGAAAAACCTCTGCCTCGCACATCATGCTCTAGAAGAGAAATTTTGGATGCCAAACACATTGCACTTGCCTTCATATTGATGTTTCACAGTATTTCCTATATCAGCAAATTTCCGGTCTTCAAACAACAGGAACTCGTGCTGATCTGCAAGTGCTCTCAATGCACGGGTTGTCTCCTCAGTGAAATCACTCAGAATATCAACATGAGTCTTTAACATACAGATGGTAGGACCCAGCATTGTGGCCAGATGCAGAAGCTCTTTGGAATCAGTTACGTCTGCAGACAAGCACAAGTTGCTCCGTTTCTTTTCCATCAATTTGAAGAGCCGCATTGCCATGGGGTGCACGCCGGGATGGAGAGCCCGGGAGCTGAAACTCAACTCTTTACATATCTTCACTGGGGCGCCATCGGTCTCTGCTGAGATGGCAACATAGTTGTCCTCAAGAAACTTCTTGACTTTGATCACCATGTCTGCATCAACCTTTTCCTTCTGGTGGAGGAACTCGAGCACCTTTGTTAATGTACAAACTGGATGTAGGCGGATGCCACAGGCTGCCAAATTGGACTTTCCTCCCTGCTCTCGGTCGATGAGAACAATGGCATCGGACACCTTTAATCCCTCCTTTTGGAGCACTGCTGCCGTTTCCATTATGCTGCTGCCACTGGTCACAACATCCTCAATGATCAAACACGTTTCTCCAATCTTGATATTGCCTTCAATAAGCCGCTTTGTCCCTGTAGGAAAGAAAAAAGGTCTACAATCGAACATTGTATAGAACTAGCAATTAGAGCACCTTTTTATTGTAAGGCATTAGAAAATAAAATTAAGACGCTGAGGCTTTTCATCGGTCAGGTTGACCGTTTTATGTGGAGCAGACGTGATGGCAAAAACAGCAGTAAGCGAAAAAAGATCCAACTCAAAATACAGGTTACAGTTACAAAGCGCTTGGGGAGGTCAAACTTATGGGGACAAACAGTATTTAAACAAATCATTTCACCATGTATTTCCCAGCTAAGAGGAAGGAAAGAAGAAAAACAGAAAAGAAAAAAGCGGGCCATAAGCAAGCAACTGCACTACTGCACATTGCCCATCAAACTGCACTACTGCACATTGCCCATCAAACTGCACTACTGCACATTTCCCATCAAACTGCACTACTGCACTACTGCACATTGCCCATCAAACATACCCAACCAGCTTTGGAAGGGGTTACAGAAAGTAAGTGTGCGAAGGAGAGGCATGTTTGAGCACGCATGAATTATATTTTGTGGCCTGGCTAGAGACGTCAGTTTCCCTCAAAGAGCCATTGCATCCATCTTAGAATACTACTCAGAAGAGCATATGATATGATATGGCATTTATAACGTGCCTATACACTAGTGTTTCAAAGCGACGTGGCATGGGAGGGGGAACAGAGGGAAGACAAACAGCGATCCTACTAGGCCAAGTGTCATTCAGATTGCGCAAGTGCATGGGATGGGGAAGGATAAGTGGGGGAGAGGATAGTGCAGTGCATGGGATATAAATAAATAACAGTAATAAGGCCAGCAAGTGCAAGGGTAAAGGCAGACAACAGGTGTCAAGTGCTGGTAGTGGGACTGTAGGGATACAGAAACAGTCCCCCAAGTGCAGGGGTGGCCAGGAAGGCAGTGCAGGAGTGCGACTGTGGGGGAGGGGACCTGGGCCCGAGATCAGAGGGTGGTCAGGTAACCAGTGCAGTTTCGGCGTCAGCCAGGTGGTCAGCCAGGGAGAGATGGAGAGAAAGCAGAAGCAAAGAGAAAGGTTTTGAGGTGCTTCCGGAACCGAAGATGATTCTCCTCAAGTTTCAGGGAGGCTGTTCCAGAGGGAGGCCCCAGCCGAGGAAAGGGATCTACCACCAACTCGTTGCTTGGAGAAGCGACTGACCCTGAGGGAGTTTGAGGTAGATGAGCGAAGAGCTCGAGAAGGAAGGTATTTAGGTTTAAGCTCAATTGCATCACCCAAAGTGTCAGTGTCTCCCTCGCTCTCAAAGAGCACTTTATATACAATCAAATACAAACTACCACAAAAAAAAACATCAATTCGACTGCCAAAAATGCACTAGTCTATTCACCACAACAGCAGCGCAATTGGCTACAACAAGACTTGTTCTGGGATGATTCTTGCCCAAATATGCAGGCATGTCTCAGGGCGAGCATTCAGCATATTGTTCTCCCGAGCACAATAAACATCAAAAGTAGATCAGTCAATATTTTCGAAGTATACCAGACATCTTTTCTACAGCAACGCCAATATACATTAAATACACAATCCAACAAAATCTTGTATATAGGTTCTCAGTTACCCTTGAGGCTTACCGTAATCCTTTGCCTCCTTTCTCCTTATCAGCATTGGTATTTGATTGGAGGAGCAGATGACGGTTGCCAGTGGTAAAGCAGTATATGGGACGCCACACACCGAGTTGTACTTGATCCCAGCATCTTTAGCAGTTTGGTACAAAAGTTCTGCGACCTTGACAACAAAAACATGCAAATGAAAAAAAAAACAGCTGTCAGTCAGTCCCAAAAAGGTAAGAAAACTAAACATATAAACACTTTGCACAAGGAAAAGCAAAGCACACCGGAGTGTGCAATAAACAGCACAGAAGAGCAAAGTCCTCTAACTAATCAGATACAATACTAGCTTAACTTATTACACACCTACTGAGCGCATTCAGTGGTGTCAGCACCAACAATGCCAAGGTATTTGTATATTTATCATGCGCCAATGCCGGAGGGACCGGGCAGGAGGCCCTGTATCTTGATGCAGCTGTTAAAATACAGAAGCCAGACTAAACATCATGAATCAAACACAAGAGAAAGAATTTAGGTTTTTTTCCTAAAAGTGATAGCAAGTCAGCGTTGCGGACCTCCATGGGACGCGTGCTCCACCCTATGGGACCAGTTACTGCAAAACGTCTATCGCCCCTGGACCAGCAGCATGTGTGGAGGATTAACAGGAGGTTACTGTGCATTGACCTCAGACATCTTACTGGTAGATAATCAATTAAGCAACGCACTAAATGAAGACTGAGCCTGGCCCAGCTTGCACTTAAGACCCAGCAGAGAATTTTAAACTATCCGCTGCTGGACCGGGAAGCCAATGAAGTTCTCGCCGAAAAGATGTAATGGGCGTAACTTTAGGAAGTTGAAAAAGGAGACTCAATGTTGCATTTTGAATTTGTTGGAGGCCGGAGATTTGATAGTTCGAGAGACCAGCGTATAAAGCGTTACCATAATTAATGTTGAAGTTGATTAGGGTACCGGTAACCAGTGGCCAATAGTCTTTGGGAATGAAAGGCAGAGCTCTTTTCAATAGCCAAAGGTGATAGAAGGCAGCTCTAGAGACTTTGCTGCCCGGTGAAGAAAAAGATAAGTCCCGATTCCATATAATCCTCAAATGTCTCACTGTTGATGCATACGAAGTAGGGAGCCCAAAGAGGGGAGGGGGAGGGATACAGTGAGTTATCTAGCTCGGACCCAGCAAGAAGACCTCCATTTTGCTCGGGTTAAGCTGTAAACCATTGAGAGTCAGCCACTCATGAACCTTGGCTAACCCTTCAACCAAGGGCGGAAATGTGTCCAAAGGGCCAGAAACCGTGACAAAGATCTGTGTATCATCTGCATAAGAGTGATACTTTAACTGAAAGCTGTGTCAAATCTTCAAAAGGTGGTGGTAAATAAGCAATAATATAATAAAAAGGGCAGTGGAGAACACCACGCTAAAAGCAACAAACAAAACAAAAGCAAAAAAAAAAGTCAAATGGGCACAACGAAATGTTCCATTTTCTGATTATTGGGGAAGAAACCACATAGAACTAAAAACCGCTGTATTTATCACAGGGCTAGCTATGTCTTGGCTTTGCTCTAGCAAATTAAGAATATGGGTGCTCAGATTATAGAGAAGTCACATACACTGCAAAATAAACAGGTAGGTGGTAGAGGGTTAAAGCAGCCAACGCCGTTTTGCTTGAAGTGTAGCAATGGAGAAGATCACATGCAGTGGACTACCTATACATCACAGATCAGGTATCTTAATTTGCACTCTACTACGGGTAGTGGCTAGTTATACTTCACTCTTGGCAAGTAAGAAGTGGTGTGCTGTGTGTGTGTATAATTCAGGTGACAATATTTTTTACGGCTGGTCATTTCTGATAAATTGAAACGTTGTCCCCTGCCCTAGCTGTCACATTGATTCTAGCAAGCATTTCCTTAATCTGGAGGGTTCCCCTAACTGCACTTCAAACAGGCAGGCTTACTTACCTCCTGAAGAATTTGGCCTCAAAGCTGCCAATGTAATTTTAAGACCAGGTCTGACCATATTCACTGGGTCATGTGTCCTGGTTATTGTTTTTGGCGGCTGGACATCCTTTCTGGCTGTCCTAGTCCATCCCCTGGGGCTCCACAGAGGATGGGCTTGAATCCCAGTGCTGGGACAGTTTCTGGGCCGTTTTACTCGTCTTCCCAGATTACCATCTGGGTCAGTACCTTGGGATAGGAAGTCTGAAGGGCCGTGGGACAACACTACCCCATCTAGGCTGTTCATCTGGGTGTCTTGGGTTGATGCAAAGCTTTTGCCCATATTTTCTCTTCGGCCATTGGAATCTGCTTGGTCGGGTTCCTCCATCTCCCTGGAGTCTATCAACCCACCCCCAAAACCCTGCTTTGTGGGTCCCACTCATGTGAACGCCGATTAGTCTTTTTGGTTGTGCGAGTCATCGTTGGTCTGCGGTTCAATTTACTGGGCAACCAGATCCTGCAAGAGAAGATCTTGTATTCACCAACTTGCTTTGCAGTTACTGAGCCAACTTTTCAAGATCCACCATTGTACTTACCTCCGGAACCCGAGTTATTCAAGATACTTACTCTTGGGTGTTATTTTGCCATTTACTTGCATTGGCCTATATCCTGATGCCCCTTCATTTGCTAAGGAGCAGCAGGGTCTCGAAACTGGAACTCTTCTTGAGGATCATTACTGGGGTAGGATGCAGTCTTATTTACACCTGTGGTTGTGAACAGAGACGTATCTAAATGTTCTCCCTAACCATGACTGTGCCTGCAGACTTTGCCCAATAGATTCCTACAGGAAGCATTTTGAACTTTCCTGTAATGCTTTAATCAGGACTTTGAAGGTTCTTCCATGCCCTAGGACAGGGTTCCTGGGTCCCCTTGCGTCCAGGGAGTTTTGAGCCAAAAACTAGAATTTTACCACGTACCACTCCTGTCTACTGAAACGTCTTACTACCATGTTACACGTGTGGTTACTTTTGTATTTTTATATAGCTAGAGTGAATTGTGACCTTGTAGGTTTGGTACTATTGGTCCAACTGTATCCTGACTTTTGGTGGCCTTGGGCCACAAGGTAGTAGCATGTTTAGGTGCGTTATGGTGTGCATTTGATCAATTAATGTTAGGGCATATTAGACAGTGATCAGGACTGCATGCACAAAGGTTGCATTGTTTAGCGTTACTTTTCTTCCCATCCCTTAGCCTTGTTCTGAGTCTAAAACCAGGTTGAGGACAACGCATTGGAAGTTTAGGAGTGTGCTAGGCCTTAACAGACCACTACCGTTTGTATATCGACATGTGTTTTTTTGAACCCAAAGTACTCATTTTACCTACAGGTCTTGCAAATTCTTAAAACACCCACTAGACCTGCAGGGCGAGTTCCTTGGTTTACATACTCGACCTAAGAGAAATGCACTTTTTCCAAGGTGACAAAATATTTACCAATACTTTTTGTGAAATGGGTCATGTTGCCATAAACACATTTCATATTTGGTGCAATACTGTCAAGCATGCAAAGTGAAACGTGTATTTGCCATTTACTGCAAACAAAGTGTGTTTGCAGTAAATGAAAAATAAGATTCTAACATCCCCATACTCGCCAGAAAGGTCAAGTATCATGCAAATGGTACTCGCCCTTCATAAAAACTACTTGCCAAGGCTAGTAGATTTTACGAGCCCCGACCTAATAAGAATGCTATGTGATTTAGTGCAGTGTATTCTTTGGGGATAACTGTGTGGATTAACTCCACTTCACAACTAGCCTTCCTCCCTCCTTTGAGGGAAGGCTGACTGCTCCATGGGGTATGGTCTATATTTTGGTTGGAAACCTTGTCTTGACTTTAGGGCGCATGGCTTCACATCCCTTACCAGAGGGCTGTGGAAAGAATTCACTAACATGGAAATTAAAGACACCCTCTAACAACTCTACTGATGATTTAGGTACTGTAAAAGCATAGATTGCACTCACCTAGATGGTGTCCATGATCAGTCAAACAATAGCAGCAAAGCTTTTACCCTTGTACAGCAGATGTGGCCAGTGATTAAAAAAAAAAAAAAACTTCACTATAATAAATAAAAAGTACAAAAAATATCGATTTCGGCAGACAAAGGGTTAAAAAAAATTCAATTATGTCTAAATGTCGAATTGCGGGATATAAAGTCAAACTGCATGTTGGAATTTTTGAGGGTGCAAGAAGGGGATATGTTAGTTAAAAAAAATGCAAAAGGCAATGGCTGGGTGGGGGGGCTTAAGAGGTAGAAGAGGCAAAGTGGTTTGGTGGTATCCTCCGTAAAGAGGTACTCATAGTCTAGTGTAGGTAGAACGTAAGTTCAGTAAGGAAAATACAGCCATAAAACGTAGGCAAATGTATTCCAATTCGCAAAAGAACCACTAAATGGCACTCAAGACCAGAAACTGATATTGAAGGTAAAAGAGCTCTCGTTATTTTATTGAAAGATTTAAATTCAGTTAATTATGGATATCAGTGTTTTCCCACTGTTAAAAATCACATACAACCCACAGCCGCCACTGTACATGTCGATCATTGCAGACAGGGGGAAAAGGAAAACACTGCAATTTGCATGTCCACAATGACAAATTGTACCAGCACACAACATTAATATTACGTTAGATTATTGAGGTTTTACACCAGATCAATTCCCACAGTGCCATTACTTGAATAACCTTGGAGCAGGCATACTTCCACTGTCGTTTTCCACTCCGCTCTGACATATTTTGGGCATATGCCGGAAGACCTGAAGGTTAATGCACAGACCTGTGCCTATAAATGAGTAGCAACAACATACCAGGTATATAGGGTTGTTTGTATACGACTAAATGCTATCTTGTGGACACTTCCGAGCCCATGCTTGAAAACAAAGTAGAAAGAGGTCAAGGGGAGCAGAAGAAAAACCAAGTAACTTATACAGTGAGGAACAAGGGAACTTTGAGCCCCAAAACTGTACTTCCCCTGGTCAGGTTCAAGGTGGTGATGTAATAATAGTAGATTCCAGAGAGCATAGCCATAATGAAGTAAAGTAGAGATCCACTCCTGTAACTAGCACATTCTGGGTAGTGCAAGACCAGCTAATGATGGGGAGCCAGAGCAGTAGTACCTTAGTCAACAGGTGGCTCTCACGAGAGAAAGAAAAGAAATACTGTGCTGTACTGCAGTGGGCTAGAAATGTCAAAAGCAATAATAGCAGAACATTTTCTAATTTATAGGACAATTTAGTGATCCTGATCTCAGCAAGGGAATTAATCAGTGAAAATGTCGAATAAAAAAAAAGAAGATCAATAATGTTGACAACTTTGGAGGGGGCGTGGTTAGGATGCAAGTCGAGTAGACGTGCACCCATCAGAGCTCCGGCAAACGCAGCAGATATCCTGCTCCAAATCCTGATTCCGTGCACAATAACGGACATAAGTACAGCTGCCCAAGGGTGGGAGAATGGACGACCACCACGAACGAGGGAAAAACGAGAGGAAGTGCTCTGGCACCTACTGTTGTAAGAGAACAGTGCGCCGCCCTGGCGTGAACCGCTTCCCCAAGATAGCCGACACTACCTGCTGGATCGTCCGCCTGACTGTGGAGAGGGCGCCCCATGCACCCGTGTTACTGGATTGACCCAGCCAAGGGCACCCGTGTCTGCCGTGATTCAAACGACAGGGCTGGCTCTGCAGGTCGACGAAACGGGGTACCTGCCCAGGCCCCTACTTGTGAGGAGACGCGGGGAAGGAGTGAGTGAACGCCAAGAACACAGTCCCAAGGGCGCCAGAAAAGGAGCACCGCGGTTACATAGGCTGTGATCCTGCGCTTCCCACACCTGGGAGGAGAGGCAAGAACAGCGACCGGCTCCAAACGCCCCGACGGCACATGTAACGCATCGAAGAGCGGAGGAGTCCCTCTGGATCCGCACGTCTATCAGGCGGCAACAGACCTGCTATGTCGACAGAGAGCAGGTACAGGCGCACCACAATACGCCACCAAGATAAAGTGTTTGGCCCAGTAGCGCTGGGGCAGAGCCCGCAGGGAGCCGCTGATGCTGTGAGAGCGACCAGTGGCGAGAGCTGGCAACACACGCTGCGCTGCCACAAGCAAGAGGGACCTCAACACACCCTGCGAAATGGGACACACTGCAGAGGTACCGTCGTGCCCTGGATACTCCGACGGTGTCAGTGCGTGCTGGGTTACTGTGGGCTTCCTTGTGGGCGCTGGGGGACGACGCTAATGTAGCTTAATGACCGCCCAGGTAGAGAACGGCGGCACGAGAGCTTAAGGGGCAGACCCTAACACTTCAATAACACACTTGGGGAGCGAAACGAAACACTGGAGTGTCACTGGCCACACATTGCTTGCCTGGGAGCCCCAAGACAAGGTGCGAGTAGCAGAGAGCATCAGTAGACAGCGCAGCCGGCGACCCGGTCAAATGTCTTAAAAGACATCTATTAATTGCTGTGCCCTACTGACGAAACGTGTGTGCTGGAAATACCCTAGCATCTCCTGGGTAAGAACACATGACAGTGTGATAAACATCCCAACACTGGACACATTGGGGTCACTGTCTAATGGACATGGGAATGAGGCAGCATGGATTCTACGATAAGGTAGCCACTGTGCCTCTGGTTGACCTGCGGAAGTAACACACCCCCCCCCTAGGGCCCTCGAAGGCTGCCAATCAGATCTCGGATATTACCCCTGGGTGTATAGACAGTCGCCATCAGCTTCCGTGTGCCGCATGGGAGCTTGGGGAACCCTTAAAGTACTGATACTACTCAGCACGGATAACTTCCAGCAAAGGCGCAAGAGGCATTGGCTACACACTGAAGGCACCAGAATAGCATAGCACATACGCCGCAATCACTAACACCCCGGAGATAGTGAATCGGGCAGTTCGGCCTCCAACCGAGCAAAATGGGCAAAGACAAACAGCGGAAAACGTCGTCACAAAGCAGCATGGATCAATACGCGATTGCTAATACTCGGGACCGAAGAGCCACATACCACGACCGTCCTCTTCCAGTAGCGAGGAAGCCCTCTCATTACGGGATGAGATATGCTATAGCCAGTTCCCGTTCTTCTATGGAAATGACGATGGACAGCATTGCGGCAGACGTCTCCTTCCTTCGCCTGATCTACAGAAACTCACCTCCCGCATGGGAGAGGCGGAGCAACGCATCTCAGGAGTAGAAAACAACATCAGAGGCATCAACCAGAAGCTATCTCAAGCCTTGAATCGCCTGAAAACTCTAGAGACCTGAGTGGACGAAGGGGAGGGCAGATCGTGCCGTAACAATGTGCGCATTCACGGACTTCCGGAGGGGGAGGAAGGGCCCAGCATGGAACTGTTCCTGGAACAATGGCTAGTGGACATTTTTGCACCTCACTCCGTCTCCAAATTCTTTTCAGTGGAAGGAGCGCACAGGATGCCCTCCAGTAGACCAACACCAGGTGCACCACCAAGGACAGTAATCACCAAACTGCTTAATTATCGTGACAGGGATGCACTCTTGCAGACGGCTCACACGAAAGGTACGATTACCCATAATGGGTTCCGAATAGCGTTTTTCCCCGATTACACCCGTGAGGTGCAGCAAGCAAGGCAATCCTTCGAACCACTCGAAAGACAGTTAGCCTTCATGAACGTGAAATGTGGACTGTTTCCAGCGCAGCTCAAAATCTACCACAAAGGGACCACAGTGCATTTCAGCGACCCACAGGAAGCCTGGAAATGGGCAGAGACACATATCGAGGGTGACTGGACTGCGCAACCGACACAGCAAGGAGGAAGGCCCAGGCCGGACCGTGCGCCCCCTGGAAGACACCCAGAGGCTCAGGAGCAGGCAATCCCGGAACTAGCAGCAAAACGAGATGAGCACTGCTGTGGGGTAAAACGGACGACCGTAGTGCGAAGACACACCGAATCCCAGATCAACTCCCTTGACACACAAAGCCAACTATTCACGGAAGTTTCAGAAAGGCGGTGTGGGCTGTGGAGCCCGGGGGTAGGAAAGCTCCCCCTCCCCCTTCTGTCTGGAAGGGCCTTCCTACAGGCAACGAGTTTGGGGTATTGTTTGAAGTCAGGAACAGGTTATAGTTATTTCTTGACTAATGTTCGGGCGACAGATACTTCAGGTTGGTGCAGAGTATGCGGTGGGGGAAGCGAGGGAGGGAATGTTTGTTCTGTCTTTTGGTTACAGAGGTTATGTGTAGGTTGGCACGGGGTAGGGGACTTGTTTGGTAGGTCACGGATTCATGTATTGTCTCACAAGCATCCTTTTAATACAGCAAAGCACTGTGATTAAATGAACACCCACGCATCATGGCAAACCACACCCTCGCATTCACTCCTCATAGTCTAAGCTCAACTGACGGCAAGGACCGTACTCTACTCACCAGGAGCGTCAACGGGCTGGGTAACGCGCTCAAGAGACGTTTAGTCACACAAATCCTAAATAAGCATTCACCATAGTATTTCTCACTGAAACCCATTTAGCAGGCACAACCTGCAACCTGTTTAAAACGCACTAAATACTGCGCTGTAATACATGCTGGTTTTACCATGGGCTCCAGGGGTGTACTCATATTGGTGCACAAAAGACTTCCCTTTGCCCTCTCGAAAGTGATACAAGATACAGGAGCCAGGTTCACATATGTCACAGGGACGCTATTGGACCAAACAATCACCCTATTGGCGGTATATTCGCCCCATGCACCGTTAACGACACTAGTAAAAGACATTCCCCCAATGATTGCCAACGATACATAAGACATGTTAGTCCTGGGGGGCGATTTTAATGAACGTGGAACTGGAATGCACGCATTTAAGGGTGAGGATCCCTAGAACCCAAACCAAACCCGCCACCTTTACCGATGCTTTAGGGCTGAGGGACGTATGGCGAGATCTGCACCCTGCTATAAGACAATATTCATTCCACTCTGGGGCGCGCGCCTTGATGTCAAGACTAGACTATTTATTTCTTCCAGCGACGGCCCTTCACAAGGCGATCGCGGCAAAACTCCTTCCGAGGGGTATATCAGACCACTCCCCCTATTACTGGGGTTGGCGACAGAGACCACTCCCTCCCAGGTCATGGCGCCTCAACAGTTATCTGGGATTCCCAAAACTAATAGAACATACACAATCTGCCCCCAAGTCATACTTTGAGCTAAACGTGGGATCAGTGGAAAGTCCTGGGGTGCTATGGGAAGCGTATAAGCCGGTGCTCCGAGGAGAAATTCTCTCCTGGACTGCAGCGGAAAAAAAGAAATAAGCAGTCAATGGTGGAAGCAGAAAGGGAAGTCACACAAGCGGAGGAAACCCACCTAGCCCTTGACCGACCTGAAACACACAGAGAGCTTGTGGTTGCGCAAAAAAACGCCTGCAGAGCACTAGACAACGCCAACCAAGCTCAGAGTAATGAAAGCTAGAATATATGAAACTGGTGATAAGGCGGGGAAAATGCTGGCATTGCTGGAATGCAGAGATGAAGGACACAGACAGGTCAAAATGATTAGACCGACTGGCGCAGACCCGCTCTGGTCAGACAGAGATATGGCTTTGCGGCTTACTATTCAAAGCTATACGAGCCACCCAAGGCCCCCATTGATACCTCCATTTTAGACAGGATCACCCTCTCATCCCTGAGCACCGAACAAAAAGAAAACCTTTTAGATAATGAAATCACGGAAGAGAAACTGATCGTGGCAATGACGCAGCTTCAATCTGGCAAAACCCTGGGCCCTAATGGCTTTCAGGTTGAGACTTGGAAGGAAATAGGTCTGAGTGAACTAGCTCCACACTTACTAAATATATATCGACATGCCAAGGAGCAAGGTCACCTACCAGCAGACCTTAGGAAAGCTACTATAATTGTGATCCCAAAAGCCCATAAACCTCCAGAACTATGCTGTGCGTAAAGACCGATTCTCACTTATAAATAGTGAAACGAAGCTCTTAGCAAAGATATTAGCAAATCTTTACATGCATGGTTTGACAGGGTTCGTGTATGATCAATCCTCTATACAGGACAACGCGTTTTGGCTTTATTGCCTCATTTCTGAGAATGTACAACTTTTATTGGTTTTATATGGTATATTGTGATTGATATATGATATGTGTCCAAGAGCTGCTGCAGACGCACCAGTAAGTCGAGTTGCACTCTCTGAAGAATGAGTTTCACCAGTGAAACAGAGTCCATGTACTTGGCAAAATATATTTATTGGTGCTCTTCAAATCATATTAAAACATTAAAAGTCCAAAGTATGGCGTTTCAAAAGATTAAAACCGAAAATTCAGCTGGTGTGTATATATATATATATATAAATATATATATATATATATATAGTGATTGGTGGCAAATTGAAGTCTAGTGTATGAAATGATTTGTGTATCCTGTGATGCTGATATGAATTACACATTTCCGAATTCTTGTGTAACTATTTCATTATTTTCTGCTTTTTATTATGTTACATTGATTGCATTTTACTTTTATGTGTCAAGTTCTTTGGACCTAAACACATTAATAAAAAAGATAAGAGGGCAGAAGACTGAAAGATGAGACAATATGGAAAGAAACAAAGTCGGCACAGTAAGGGACAAGACAGGCAGAATGGGAGAGAAACTAAAAGAAAGAACAGATGGGAAAAAGAGAGACGACTGGTTCCGGAGGAGAAACAGCCAGAGGGAGAAAAGGAGAAGACACAAATCAAGAACCATAAAGAGCTGACAGAATGAGAAGTTTAGAGAGCCAAGAGACCAAATGGGTGCAGGCTAGATAAATAAGAGACAGAAATGGAGGAAGAGACAATGTGAGGGGTCAATAGGGGGCATAATGGAGAGTGGGAAGTCTGTACGAATCGAGAGTGGGAAGTCTGTACGGAGAGTGATAAGAGACTGAATTTAAGGGGATGAGAAGGAAAAATATATTGCAAGTTGGAAGGTAAGAGAAAAAGAGAATGGTAGTCAAGCCCAGAGGAAGATGTGAGGCAGAACATGCGAAGTAAAGAAGGAAGAGAGAAACACAGCAGATAGTTAAAATTGGGATAGACTGTGGGGAAGAAGTGTGATACAGAAGGGATTAACAGACAAGCATCTGATTCAACCCACCCACCACATAACCAAACTTCTCAATTCTCTCATTTGTAGACTCGAGAGGTGAGTGCAAGCAGTTACTTGGCATAATCCCTGCTAAGAGCTGCGTCTGTGACCATGGGTAGGTGGTCTCTTAAAAGCCTTGTTTGCCCCTCATACAGGGAACTCAATGGCCAGACTTCAAAACGTTTACCTCAAGGGGGGCTTGGCATAATAAAGTTTGAACTCTGCTCCAAGTCTGGTCCACTGACGCAAACCGACCTACCCACCAAAATCTAACCTGCCAAATCTCCACCCCCATACCCCAGTCTTCTTACCTCTTGTTCCACAGGAGCCCGGATCTCTCCCTACCTCTACGCAGCATATGCAGTCATAGAAAGTGGTCCATGCTTTGGTGCACAAACGCGCTTGTGAGCGTCATTCCGGTTCCCCACATTCTGCAAGGATCGATTCAGTGCCTCCATCCTCACAGTATATGGGTATATCTGGCCACATGGTTAACTGGGATGGTTACAGCAAAAAAAACAAAATCGTATTCATGCCTTGCAAATTCTTATAAGTCCCACTTGACCTGAAGGGCGAGTTCCTTAGTTTACATACCCTACACCTTGGAGAAATGCACCTGCACCATGGTGAGGGGTGACAAAATATTTAACAGTACTTTGAGTAAAATGGTGAATGTCACTATAAGCACACTTCATATTTGGAGCAATGCTGCCAGCCTAGCACAGTGAAACTTATTTGCCATTTGTGCAAATGGCCCTCACCCTTCATAAAATCTCGCCAATGCAAGTGAGCTAGTAGATTTTGCGAGTCCTGTTATTTCTACTGCTCTAGGAATACAAATAGTTCAGCAGTATGTCACTGGTGCACACATTCAATTATGGGGCTTGGACAGTGCTTACACCAGGGGGCTTCACTGCTGCTTCTTATATGAAGACAATAACGTCTACATATAAGAACCAATAGCAATCCCCAGACATTTTCAAAAGCAGCATTGGGGTTCTGTCTAACCAGATCATTGGCTTAGTGGCAACATTGCCTTTAGTGGATGTCATGGATTAAGTAGTGGTCAACATGTAGCAGTTCTGCTAGTACCTCCTAGAGCACTTCTGTTAGGAAACCGGGTGGAATATGGGTTAAAATAACATATCTGGCTCTTATTTGGCACAAAACAGAATACGCAACGTGAATGAGGATGCCTCAGGCACGGCCACTTATTTGGCAAAGTTGAGTTTGTCTTCTCTAAAGAAGGGTGCATTGTAGACTGGTTAAGGATGCATGGCACGGTTTATAAACGAGGAAGCAGACTGTTATATAGCCTTGGGTGAACCTATATTGGAAAAGCTCGTCCTCATTTTACGTTGGTAGAAATCTCAGCCCAGTAGTTAATGTTTTTACTGGATCCATTTAGTAGCATGTGGGTTTTTGGTCTGCATTAACATGCAGAGGCAGTTGATAATTCCATCTAGGAACGCATTACTTTGGTTAGTTTTAACTTATGTTTCAATGAAAATCGTAGACTGTCCCTTGCATGATTTTATTACCAGTCGATTATAAAAAGGTTGCTGTGGGGTGGGGGATAGATCAGGGGTAACACCACCATGGGGGACAAGAAAATGCTCTGCAACACATGGTTTCAATCCCCAGTGTGAGCTCAGAAGCTGGAGGGGTCTGACGTTTTAGCATATAAATTACCAATAGAAATAGTAACAAAATGAATTCAGTTTTCTCCACCCATAAACTCAAAGGAAAGTTCAGGTTTTTGTGTGGTAATCCAGTTTGGTGGCACCACTAAGCCTGTGTAGGGATAAAAAAAAAAAAGAAAAAAAAAAAAGGGACCCATCAATCACTTTCGGCCTCATTACCTGATTGGCTGTAAATGTGTCTAATTAATGCCAAAATAGACTATCATTACCGCCACTCAGTTCCTTGGGCTTACTACAGGATTAAGAGTGGTGGAAGGGCTGTGTTAATCCCCATTTTTAGAGTGTACTGGGATTTTGTTGGTTCTGCCGCATTAATTAATTACACACATTTTTGCCCTCGAAGTGTAGGATTTTTATCCACCTTGATGACGGTGGTAGACCTTCCACTTCAAGTGGAACTCGGCATAGCACTCAACTCGAGGCTTTTGGCGTGCGTTACCCGCCTTCCAAGCAACTGAATCCCTCATACGCCCATTTACTTCTATGGGCTCTCACCCGCCAAAAAGAAAAATCAGGATTTTTCACCTGCATTGGTGACATAAAAGGTTGGGAGCTGTAACTCGGTGGTGTGGCAAAATCAATAATACTGTTGCATCCAAAAAAGTGGCAGTTAACTGAAATACTGCTGCTTTTTTACTGCACCGCCAACTCGCAATAAGGGTCTTCAACAGCTTGGCCAAACTCCATTTCTCACGATCCTGTATCTTTCCATAGAGTCCAGTCTAGTCTCTGATCCAACACCTCCCAAGTTTCAACGTTTATACACAAAAACACACATACCTGCCCACATGCCCCACTTTAATTATAGCAACGACCAACCCCTGCCCATTCTCCACCACGGCCACCTCAAACCCGTCTAGTTTAACAACCCCAAATACATTTTCCAGTTTCCGTATCATTCGGTCTCTCTCCCAGGCTTGTTAAATCGTTCATACATTTACGACTCTAGTAAGTCCCGAATGATGTTTACCAGTTGCTTTATATAGTTGTGTTTGACAAAGACATGGCTGGCTTGTTCTTTGCCTTACAGGCTTAATGCCGATTTAATAGGATATCACAGTATGCACCAGCGCTATACACAGATTATCCTACAAGCACATGTTATATAGATGCATATTTTACAACATTTTAAAATAAATTAAAAACAAAAAGTATCTCTGCAACCCATAGCTTCCTCCGCCCTGTTATTTAAAAAGTCGGTCTTCCCGTCGCCTGATGCCGCACTCGGGTTTTGGAGATGGAACGGTTCGTAAACGCATGCATCCGGCTGCAAGCCCATTCCAGACCCTATCCGTTACGTGTGAGCCCAATGACCTTCCCCGCACCTGGTTCATGAGTTCCGGGTGAGATACTATGCCCCGAAGATCAAAATACGCAGGCGTGAGGAGTCCGCTTTTCAGCTGGAAGCTGCCGAACTTGACAGCCTCGATCTCAAAGAGCCGCAGAGCCAGCGCCTCCATGTTTGCACGCACCCCGGGTCCTGCAGCGAGAAGGATGCAGGCTTGAAGCGACACGCGCGAGAGGAGGAGGCTGCGTGAGCAGACCAATCACAGCAGCGCGCCTCCAGCCAGTCGCAGCCCCGTGACGTCACAGTCGCGGGGGATTTAAACATCTGGCGAGCAGCTCGTGAGATTAAAACTTTTCTTTCTAAGGGCTGCTCACAGAATTCTAAATATCTTTATTCACTAGACGTCCATGGCTCTATTGGGAGTGGGGGGTCTTAAGGTGGCCGTGGCCTGTGGGGCAGATTCCCCGGTCTCTCCGTCGCCGTGCTCCTTGCGGCTGAGAAACGTTACTGGGTTACAGCAGGAGTCTGTGGGCAACTGGCGGGCACGTGGCCGCAGACGCCCCCTCTGGCGGCGTGCTTTGGTCACAACATTGTGCCTGACTTAAAAGTGTCCGTCTCAAAAGACAAAACCTCAAATATGCTTTGCACTCTACAACATTCGAATAAAGAAGGAGCGGTCTAATGTCTGTCAAATAACTGTATTTTGTGTTGCTACCAATTGTAGAACTATTGGAAATTTAGAAATGCAGGCATTGACTATCCAGAGTGCCTGCGCACTATTGAGAAGTGATTTTAATATCCCATTAACAGTATTGGCCTCCGAATGAGACGTGTTAGTACTATATCAAGCGCAGATACTCGGGACCAGCAACTACCTGTGGAGAATTCTGCCTGGTAGACAGCAGTGATCATGGATTACATCTGGGGGGGATAGCTCAGGGGCAACGTGCTCGCCTTGGAAGCAAGACAGCACGGAGCACCACAGGTCCGCGCTAAGAAGTCTCTAGGTATTAAGCGCATTATAAATAACCTATCATATAATAAGTGATTTAGGTTAAGATATATCACACCTGGTATGGGAATATATATCAATTTTGTATTTATTTTATTTGTAGTGCGCGCCTTGCCCGTGGGCATCCGGGCGCATGTTTAAGAAGGCAGTTACACGTTTACGAAGCAGTTACAAATTACAATTCAAAAGGTGAAAAATTAAAATTTACACATATTTACATAAAGTTAGGAAATTGAAAAGCGAGGGAAGGAACATATAGCAATATGAGTGCTACTGTATTAACTCCTTTTGGCGAAGGGGGGAGGTACTATGTCAATTTTCTTGTATACTAGCTGGTTAGGTCATGTTAGATTGTTTTGTGGTTTCATTACAATGTTCTACTTTAAATGTCTACTTTTCAAGCGCCTTTGAAGCAGCCATAAAACAGCAGGTAGCAACCCCCTAAACATGCAAAGAAGAAGAAAAAAGCAGTAGGTAGACCTGAAAATCTAACCTGGTGACTAGAAAATACACCCAACATTCATTTGCCCAATGCCGTCTATTAACAGAACACAGTAACTTCAGCCCAGGGTGTGAAGGCTAGTCAGGCTGGATTATGTAAATTAACTCTCATAAGCGCTCAGCCTGAGAGGAGTCCTTCACGCACCAATATAAATATTACCTTAAAGCCCCTAGCAGGACTCGGGTACCTCTTGGGAGGCCTGTTGGGGTGTTTATTTATATTTATTATATATACTCATGTACTAAGATAGCCATAGAATAGAAAGTTATGTATGTTCTGAACTCGTGGGATTCCACTCACATGTTTTTCCATACACGTGTGCTGAATTGTTTTATGATGTCACACTATTCTACATTGGATTGTTTGCCTTTACGAGTGATTATAAACTGGTCAGTTGGGGTCTGCCTTTGAGGGCAGCGCCTGCTGTCGTGTGTTTCTCCACTTAATAAACACTCAAACGTGTGTTCCTTGTTTGAGTCCAATTACTTAACATTGGCGACGAGGACTCTTTTCACGGACTCACCTTGGAGCCTCATTGGGACTATCTGTGGTCCATCAAGCCCTCCGTGCCCTGTATCGGCCGAGTTCTGCCCCTTCCTGCGATCTGGGTGTGGAGGGGCGCAGGATCTTTGATGGCTTAACTAGAAACCAAGTGCCAGATGCTGGTGATGCGGATGAATACGCCTTGGCTCTCAAACAACTGCAGGACCATTTTGAACCACGGAAAAACATCCGTTTTGAAAGGCACAAGTTTTTCCAACGAATACAAGAGCAATCTGAGTCTGGAATCTTACGTTGCCTGTTTGAGTTCTCTGAGTTATTCCTGTGAGTGTAAGGCGGTTCGCGAAGCTACCACCTCCCAAATGATTTTGTTTTTTGAGGAAGTATTTTATAGAGAGGGTTTCCCTACGGAACTGATTTCGGATAATGGTGTTCTGTTCTGATAAGATGGTAGATTTTTTCAAGAAGTTTGGTATAAAACATTCTGGGACGGCTCTCTACCAACCCAGGGCAAATGGTCTGGTAGAGAGGGTGAATAGGTTCGTAAAAGGGGGTCTACAGCTGGCGATGGCAGCGGGTTTGAACTGGCGGAAGTTATTGAGAGAGATGATTTGGAATTATTGCACAACTCCACATACAGTTACAAAGGTCTCTCCTTTTATGTCCCTCAAGGGTAGACAACCGGGCATGAAATTTTGTCTGGGTTGGTTAGACTTGGCAAAGAGTGTGAATGTAGATAGAGATAAGATCATGACACTTATCAGAGAAGCCCAGAATGAATACAAGGAGAGGCTTAATTCTGAAAGGAAGTCCAAGGAGATAATCTGGAACGAGGGGGATCTGGTCTATGTCAAGAATCCCAGATTGTCTCCCAAATGCATCGAGAGTAAGTTTATTGGCCCAAGAAAATTGCTGTGGTGAGAGGCAATGCAGTTATCATGGAGGGGAGAAGAGTGTTGGTCCATGTCCAGATTGGTAAAGTGCAACAATAATGGTGAGGCAGAGGACCATGAGACAAGTGAAAATAGCAATGACAATGAGCAGTTGTATGAGTCAGAAGTGAACAAAGGTGTACAGGAAGATAATAAAATGAATGCAAATTCAGAGAGGATAAGAAACAAGCCTCTCTGGTTGAGAGACTACTACCTTGAGTAATTCTGTCAATATTGTAGGGGAGGAGATGTGTTGGGATGTTTATTTATATGTATTATACATTCTCATGTACTAAGATAGACATAGAATAGAAAGTTATGTATGTTCTGAACTCGTGGAATTCCACTCACATGTTTTTCCCTATACGTGTGCTGAATTGTTTTATGTCGTCACACTATTCTACATTGGAGTGTTTTCCTTTATGAGTGATTCTAAACTGGTCAGTTGGGGTCTGCCTGCTGTCGTGCGTTTCTCCACCACTTAATAAACACTCAAACGTGTGTTCCTTGTTTGAGTCCAATTACTTAACAAGGCCAGACTGTGAAAGCCGGGGTTGAAATTCCACCCTCAGGTAATTGTGACCATATATCCTTCCAGCTTTTTTATATATAGTAGTACTTCAAAAAAACCCAAACATGTAAAAATTAACCCTGCACACAAAACCAAGCCGCTTATTCCAAAAATATATTTATTTCAATACAAAAAGTTCTTGTGCAACCAACATTGCCAAATGGCTAAAAAGGGATAGGCATCATTCCCATGCCTCCCTCATTGACAAAACAGGTTGTAAGGACACTCACCCCACCAGGGTGGAAACCGCCATGCGTTCCGCTTGCTTACCAAGCTTCCTCAGGCTTATTTTGAAATCCAGCCAAGATTTCTACCCTTAGCACCAGCTACATGCAGGCTGAGCACTATGTTGGCACATCATTTGTTTTTTTATATATATATACATATATATATATATATCTCCTGGCCATTCGAGGTTTAGGGGAGTAAGCAGAGGGGCTGTGCACAGTTTTCCTGGGCATGATTTTGGGCATGATTTCTACATGCCTTGCCTCAGAAGTCTGGCCATAGACAGGCTCTGGTAATATGACATAAATGAGGAAATCCCCAAAATGTGGTGATCTTTTCAGCGAGCTTTTGCAAAACATGACAAATTTGGATTTCTAACATACAACCCTTCCAAATGTTGTTGGGAACCCAGGGAAGTAAGCGGAAGGGCTTTGCCATCTGTTTTCTTGGGCAAGAAGACTTGCTCTCTAGACTTCCATCTGTCCTCATCCTCCTTGATCTATCCTTTGCTTTGGACACAGTCAACCACACCACCCTGATCAATTGTCTCTGTGACAACCTGAGCATCACAGATCAGGCCCTAGCCTGGTTGACCTCCTTCCTCTCCGATCAACCCTCCCAGGCCCTTTCTCTCTCCACATGTGGTGTTCCCCAGAGTTCTAACCTCTCACCATGGCTCTTCGATCTTTACTTGGCACCTCTAGCCCAACTCATCTCTACCTTCTCTCCTAACTTTCAGTGCTATGCGGATGACACTCCGCTCTCCTTCAGGCTCCTCTCCTCTCATTCCTGAATATCTATCCATGAGTCAAGAATAGTGCACCTCCAACGATCTATGCCTGCGAGGCAAACATCCTTGATGTCATCTTAAACTCCACCATCTCCTTCTCTCACATCACAGACATCTCTAAGAAGTCCCACTACCAGCTGCACCACCTCAGAGGTATTCTTCCTTTTCTCACTTTCCCCCAGAAGCTCACTGTTTCAAGAGCTCTGTTTCTCTGTAGGCTGGACTACTGCATCAGCATCTTTCTAAATTTGCCTGCCTCTAGCCTTTGCAACTAATCCGGAACAGGACTGCGAGACTTGTCCTTGGCCTCAAGCCCAGATATTGTTATCTCTCCAGCCCTGAAATCTCTCCAGTGGCTGCAAGGATCAAGTTCAAGACCCTCTGCATTGTCCACAAGGCGTTCTGGGGCTGAGTACCACACTACATTCAAAGCTCTTTTCCTAAGTATTTTCATTCTCAAGCCCTCCGCTCATCCACCTCCAACTCTCTGAGGGTCAGGCATTTCTCCATCCAGAGAGTGGGGGTAGATCTCTCTCCTCGGCTTCTACATTCCCCTGAAACAGGCTCCCTGCCTTGATCAGGACCACCTAAGGTTCTGCAAGCAACTGAAGACCTTTCTTTTTGCTTCTGCTTTCTCTCTCTCTCACTCCCCTGCTGCTTTCTCTCTCTCACCCCCTGCTAATATACCGGTCTGCTGTGCTAACTGGTTACCTGGCCACCCTCTGAACTTTCACGGGCACCAGGCTCTTTCATGACCAGTAGCCCTTTGCACTGCCTCCGGCCTTACCACGCACATAGGGACTGTATCTGCAACCCTACAGTCCCCTGCCTTCTTGCACTTACTTCAGCCAGCCACCTCAGTGACACTTACTTGAGCTTTGCACATTGCACTCTCACCCCTCCCTCCCCCTGGCACTTATCCTCTAGATCCACCTCGCACAATCTGAATGAAACAAGGTTGTTTGTTTTGTCCTCCCTTTGTCTCCCCTTCCTTGTCTTGTAGCACCTAGAAACACTTGTGTACAGGCACATTATAAATGATTTATATCATAGCTATTAGTTTCAGAATATCTTTGAATAATTAAATCAAGAGATATCAGACAAAAGACAATTTGATCAGAGGTTTTATAAGCACCATGTAGATTATTTTTGCAAAACCTCCTTGACCAACGACTTGAAATAAAATAGAACCGGACCCCAAGTTGTGAGCAAAGCCAATAAAGCCACTAGTCATGATGAGCAGAGGAAGGCACACTTCAATGGACTCTTCCCTGAAGGAAGACTGAATAAACCTGTGTCCCCTTGGAAGAGGACCAAGAGATTGTAGAAGTACTTATTTGTAGCTTTCAAGAGATAAAAGTTGAAGCTGTAGACGGGGATGTCATTTGGAGGGGGGGTGGTAGGGGTTACCAGGGGTCTCCCTTGCTACCCCTGTGTTAAAAAAAAAGTTTTGTTTTTTATAAACAGAAGCTCCTGGGCACTGGAGTAGCGAGGACCCCCTGTCATGGTTTGCCGCGCAACGCACTGCATGTATGGCGGGTGGCTTCGGCATCCCTTTTCACTGCTACGGAGGTGGCGGTTACCATGGCGCGTATGGCAACACCACAAGCGTAAGTTGATCCCACAACGTTCGCTCTGTTTGTTTTTCCCTGAAACACTTTTTTGGACTTGTTTTTTTCTTTAGCTTTTTGATCCCGACTCAGGAATTGTCATCTACTCTACCATTCTGTCACGCGGCAAACAAACTAAATTTGTCCCGCGGATCCTCCTTGATATTGCTTCTTCTTTGGCGTTCGATCCCGAATCAGGATATAACATCTCCTCTTCTGCTACTCATTACACGACAAACAAACACGGTTTGTGACGCAGACGCCCCCCCCTCCTTGAAATGACCTCAGACTAAACACAGGATTGCATCGGATTTCCCTTGGCTTTGTAATTATGGACCTTGATTTGTTATTTTTCTTTTTTTGAATTCTGGTGGACATTTATAAACACTTGAAGAAGCATGCCCCTGAAAGAGACGCCTTGCAGTATTCTGGTGCTTGCTGTAGAGTCGCTAGCGTGCTCTCATGCCGTCTGGGGTAGGTCCTTACTAACCTTCCTTTTTATTATTCTTTCCTCCACATGTTTAACCGATAGTCCTGTCTACTGTTTATGCATAGACCTATTTAGGGGTTCCGTCTCTACTATTAGAAGGTGTGGAAAGAGGAAAATAATATGAGGACGGGGAACCCAAAGTACTTTATTTTGAGGTCAAGCAATGGCAAAGTCAAATGACAGGTCAGATAGTTATCGGCCCTCAGTGCAACACAACAAACTTCAACGGGGTTCGATGTATTCAGTGAGAGACTGTACATTGGGACATTCAGGCTTTTATACATTTCTCCAGCCTGTTGTCCAACCCCTTCGCGGGTTAACCATTCCATGAATGTATAACAGGTCTAGGGTCTCTGCCAGGTCAACTCTAATTTATTCATTAGTATGCGCATAGATCAGTTTCCGTTGATACAGGTAATCCATTTACATGCAGGTCAACAGAAGGACAAGGTCTCAGTTCACGACCCTAACAAGTGGCCTGCAGGCAAGTTATACATTAGCTGTACAGAGGTCATGCCGACCAGGTTCTGTTCGGAATGGCATCGTCCACCATTTTGATGTTCAGGGTGACTTTTACACAGCAAGAGAACCTAAAATGGCGGTTTGATTCAAGATGGCGACCTACATCAATTTTTTTAAGGTCAAGACCTTGCCGTAGAGAGTTATTCGCGTACAGTTTTATGCGATTTGGCATAGGCCAATATACATACAATCGTTTACACTAGGAGGCATACTTTAATATCCAGTTTGACAAACCCTCCTTTTGGCCTATGCCAAGTGCTAAGACTACTTCTGATCTCCTTGCAAGTAACTCCATACGTCATCGTCCATACACCCTGAATCGCTGTCAGAGATATCTATGGCCATCAGGTCGTTCACTAAGATCTCTTTTAACACATACTCCTTGGAAGATTTATCCGGGGCATGTACTTTGTGTCCTATCGTACCTATTGCCTGAGCACAACATCCCCCTAGCATCAAACATATACTAGGCAGACATTGGATACAACAACAAAGGAATAGCAGAACTCCCAAAATGATCAACAAAACTGAAAGTACCTTTCAACCCCAAGATCGCAAGAAATCCCAAAACCAAGCACTAAGATTCCAGTTCCCCTCGGGAACATGCACTTCTGAGCTAAGGACGTGCAGATTCTGAATTGCTTTGAAAATGGTTGGGGAGGAGTCTGGTACAAAAACACAGCAAGCGGACCCCACTAATTTACATACTCCACCACGTTCAGCCAGAATGACATCTAATGCCATCCGGTTCTGGAGTGCTACTAATCTTATCGCTTTCTGCTCTAATGTCATGTTATAGAGTATATCTGTGGGTCGGTAAATGGTTCTCTCCAGTACTCTCGCTAGTCTCCTGATGTCTTCGGAATTTGCTATCTGCCCCCAAAATGGCACAACTGATTTCGCTATATCTCCCATCACTTGTGCGGGGGTATCACCATTCTCGTCCCATCATGGACGAGCCTTTGAAACTTCCAAAGTACTTGCTATGAATACCCCAGGTAACAGGATCCCTAAATAACAGGTTCCCTGTCAATCCCTGGGTAACCATGGAAATGCTAGATTACCGCAAACGAAATAGATAGGTTCGCCCACATACAAAGGTCTGTCTTCCCCAGTCAAATTTGCAACGTTGGCACAGCCTTTAAAATCTCCCATTGACCGGGTACCATTCCTCTGTATGCAGAAAGAAACTGAATCGGGGGCTTTGGTTAACAGAGTAAGAAGGAGGCACAGCATCCTTATTGCCTATCGGAGCCATTTTAAAGGAAACTAAAGATTGGAAAGGACGAGATAGTCTATCAGAAGGCTTAATTGAAGCAACGTTGAGTTTGCTCCTATTTGCGAAAAGCGAGCATCCCAGGGGAGTCAGAACACGTTTCTCAAAATCATTCAAATTAGTTCCATCGAAGTTCCCCGAGATGCTATCATTCCATCGGCCAAAGAACAGTGCTCTAAGAGAGGCATAACAAGCAGTCGTCAAAGGTAAGGGATGAATATACCAACCTAGCCCCTTATCCCCATGTTGCGGTAAATGTGAACAGACCCAACAATTGGTTTTGTTAAAATTGGCATGTGTTGAATTCATAATTAGCATCATAAGGTTATTGTGATACTTCTGTCTATGCTGAGAGTCCCTAGGTGACAGAGTATGCAGGTGTTCAAAAGGAGTAAAAACAGTAGGTGCAATTTCAGTTGGCAAAAGAGGCTCTAGAGGATAAATCTCCTCGACGTACCAGAATCCTAGAGCGGTTACTATAAAAACCCCAATTATTATCATCAAAACACAGCAATAAGTTTTCGGGGCCCAGGCACATTGTTCATTGTCCAAGTTGGTCACCCCCTTATTTACAAGTCCAATACGGGCAGTAGCGGTGGCAGGCATCGTAGTCTTCAGATGGAAACCCCAATGTTCGTTGCTGGCAACCCCCCAGTCGCGCGGCTTCTTAGTCCTTCCCCAACCCTAGCCGTCAGAACCCCCTTTCTCAAATTTGGGCAAAAAGCAAGCCCTTGACGATTCTTTCCTTCTTTTGAATGCACAGTCGAACTGTCCTGTAGGTCTATTGTAGGTCTATTTTCTCCGTCGAAGATTATATCTGGTGGTTCCCGGTACTGTTTGATCCGGAAATAAGGTAACGTCACTCCCTGAGGGAAGCAACGTATCAGAGGCAACGGAAGTTGCAGAATTCGAAGCAATGGTTTCCGGAAATGACTTTTCCAAAGAGTGTGGAGACAAAATGGACGGTTCCCCAAGCCCCACGGGCTCAGAGAGATTCTCCGATTCACTCACAGTGCTATTTGCTGCTTCATGATCATCGATTGCAGCGTTAGCGAGGGGTTCTGTTTCTTCTGTAAAGTGCGGCGTCGGGTGAGGAAGTTTCTTGACATGCGTCGCATGTATCCAGTTCTTCTTTCCAGCCACCCGTACTGCCGTTTGGGTGACCAATAAGACCTGAAATGGTACCCGCCAGCGAGGCGTGAGGCAAGAGGACCGTTCATATGCTCTCACCAGGACCCAGCTTCCAGGCCGAATGTTGTGTCCTGGGCCTTCATAACGTACAGGTAAAGCTGATCGTACCTGATGATAAATGAAATACAGATTTTTATTAAACTGGTTACAGTAGTCTGAAAGCAATACATTCTCAACATTTCTCAGTGCTTTAGGTTTCGGAAGACCCCAAATATTGGCAGGTCTCCCCATCACCACCTCAAATGGAGAGAGTCCAGTCTTAGTTTGAGGGGTAGTGCGCATGGCTAATAGCACGATCGGTAAGGCGTCCGGCCATTTTAGTTTGGTACCGGCACACGTCTTAGCGAGTTTGTTCTTTAGGATACCGTTATGTCTCTCCACCACTTTGAGGATGTCTAGCTGAATGAAATCGCTTATCAATATGTAGTGCCGTACATATCTGTAAAATTACAGCAGCAACAAAATGTGGACCATTGTCCGACCAGATTACTCTTGGCAACCCAAACCGCGGGAAGTACTCCTTTATCATAATTTTTGCAGTGGTCATGGCTGTAGCATCTTTGACAGGGAAAGCCTCAACCCATTTACTGAAGGCACAAATGACCACAAGGACATATTTTAAACTATTGCACCGCTCCATCTCAATAAAATCAAAATGTATCACTTCAAATGGGACAGAAGGAGGCCCAAAGCTACCCCTTGGAGTTACCGTCCCCTTCCCCACATTGTGCTGTAGGCAAATCATGCAATTTTGGACATAATGCTGAGCAATTTTCGAAATCTTATCATTTACCCAGACTTTCTCTAACATTTTCATAATCTGTTGAGCACACCCATGTGTGGGACCATGTGCCATAGTAACCATCATGACTATGTAGGCATTAGGAAGTAACCATTTCCCTTCAACTGTGTCCACCCAACACCCCAAGCCTTCAGCCCATTTCTTAGATTCTTCCATTGTGGCATCAGCTTGAATATCCCGCACAGACCCAATATCCTCGTCCATTACATAGACATCCCTAGTTTCTCTTAGAGCATACATTTCTGTGCGAAGATCTGTGGCAGTTTGTCTGGCTATCTGATCAGCGAAAGCATTCCCTTTTCCTACATCGTCTGTGATCTTGCGATGCGCTGCGCATTTCATGATCGCTAACTGACTAGGGAGCGCAAGCGCCGAGAGCAATTGTGCTATCAGGGGGCCATGTTGAATCTTGGTCCCATGTGAAGTTAGAAACCCTCTCTCTGACCAAAGTCTCCCAAAGTTGTGAGCCACCCCAAAAGCATACTCACTGTTCGCCCTTCGTAAAGCTCACAAGCTCGGGTTAATGCTATAATCTCTCCGGCCTGCGCGAAGTTATGTGTAATTCGCTTGGTCTCTACAACCGTGCTCAATGTAGTGACTGCATAAGCAGCTGTGGATGTACCATCCGGAAGTTTGAAACAGGAGCCATCACAAAATAGCTCCCCTTGCGCATTATCCAAAGGAATGTCCTTAAAATCAATTCTGCCCTTCGTTTCTTGTTCAGTGGTATACAGGCAGTCATGTGACTCATCATCACCGCACACAGTATTTTGCGGGAAAGGTAGGAGTTCAGCCGGATTAAGAACACAACACCTCCTAATTTGTATGTGGGCAGCAAATAACATTAACTCATATCTCGTCAATCGTGCGGAAGTGAGGTGTTGCGTTTGGGTTTTGTTCAACAGAACATCTACAGAGTGAGGCACCATCAGGGTTAGATCATGGCCTAGGACCATTCCCTCACTCTGTTTTACAGATGCGGCAGCAGCAGAGACAGCTCGCAAATATCTTGGCAAAGCGCATGCGACAGGATCAAGGGCGGAAGAGAAGTAACCGCACGGCCTATTCTTCCCTCCATGTTCCTGCATTAATACAGCCAAAGCACATCCATCACATTCATGCACAAACAACAGAAAGGCCTTGTTGTAATTTGGTGTACCAAAAACCGGTGCAGAGCATAATGCAGTCTTGAGAAGCTCAAATGGTTGTTGATGTTCCGATTTCCATGGCAATGGCGAAGAAATGCCCTTCTTTGTCAAAGCCAACATCGGTTTTATCACAAGTGAAAAGTTTGGGATCCATAACCTACAGTAAGAAGCCATACCTATTAAGGCTCTGACTTCCTTCTGTGGACTTGGGACAGACATGCCAGAAATGTGTTTTATTCTTTCAGGTGTCAATCTTCTTCCCTCCTTTGACAGGAGGTAGCCTAAATAGGCGACCTCCTGGCAACAATATTGAAACTTTTAAGCAAAGCTTTGTGACCATGCTTAGCTAGATGGATGAGCAACAATACAGTGCCCTCTTTACAAGAGCTCTCAGAATCTGCTGCTAAAAGCAAGTCGTCAACGTACTGAAGCAGCATACAAGTTGGGGGTAATTCAAGAGTATCAAGCTGTTCTTTCAAGGCCCTACTGTAAATGCTAGGACTCTCGGTGTAACCTTGAGGTGCACAAGTAAATGTGAACGAGCGTCCCCCTAAGGTGAACGCGAACCTCTACTGTCCTTGTGTATAGGAATACTGAAGAAAGCATTCTTCAGGTCCACAACACTAAAGTAAGTAGACGTAGCTGGAATCATAGTTAATATCGTCGTCACATCAGGCACAATTGGAAATTGTGGAGCGACAACTCTATTGATGGCACGCAAATCAATTATAAAACGAAACGGAATAGCATTATCGTCTTTCTTGTACACGGGTAAGATCGGACTATTGCACAAACTTCCTGTAATCTCCTCAATCACCCCACGATGCACAAAATCGGAAACAATGCTCTTCAAAGCTCGCTCACCTTCAACCGAGATCTTATACTGCGGAAT